>NC_051069.1:25144441-25749441 GCF_004664715.2 Peromyscus leucopus | reverse complement strand
ACACAGTGTACAAGAAGAGCAAGGTATAAAGACAGAGGGGCAGATTAGCACTCACATAATGAAAAGCTAGTGCTGTGTGTGCCTCACTGTTTATCACATGGACACTGCAGGACTCTGAACCACTGACTCCTTCCTGGGGGTATATATCCCCAGCCCTAGAAGACATTTAGCAACAACTATAGAAATTTTGGGTTGCCACAAGTGTGGAGAATGCTGTGGCATCTAGTGGCCAGATTCTGTGCTAAATATTCCTCAGCGCTCTCTGTACTCCCAGAATAGAGACTATGTTGGCCCAAATATCAATCCTTTGAGAAACCTTCAATTACTTTCTTCTCCTGGCCGGCCCAGAATGGAATCTTGCATGGGTAGGGCCAGCCACAGTCCTGGGAAGCCACCCGAAGGGATAGCAGGCCCCCAGGGGACCTGGACATTTGTTTGTGGGGTGACCGCCTATCCAGGCCTTGACCTCCATGCCCTAGGCAAGCCCATTGAAATAATCAAATCCAAAGAGCTAGGCCGTTTGCTGAATACCAGTTACTATCTCAGCTGAAGGTTCCCTGGCTGTCAGGGCACTGGGAGGGGGGGGGGGTGGCGCAGAGGAAGGAAGATAAACTCTAGATCTGGAGGAGAAAGTGGCTCAAAGAAGCAGTGTCCAGGAGGTATGAAAAATGGGGGCTCCCCTTCCCACAAGCCAGCGGAGCTCCTTCCTTCCACCAGCAAATGAGAAAAACCGCTCTCATTACAGTTTAGGAAAACTCCCTCTAATTCTCACTGCCAATCAGCCACACGGAGATGGAGACGGCCAGTGGGATTGGCCTTTGTTAGAGAAGCAGAAGCCATATCAGATGGACTCAAGTCACATGAACATGACTTAGACCCAACCCTTGTAGGTGAAAAGAGATGAAAGGGACAGGGAGAAAGGGATAAGGAGCTGAGGATGTACTCTACTCTCAGGCTCAGAGGAGAGCACTTGCTCAAAGCCCTCGGGTTCTAACCTCAGCACAGTCAGAGAAAGGAAGAAAGGAAGGAGGGAGGGAGAGAGAGGGGGTTGGGAGGAGAAGGAAGAGGAGGAAGGAAACCATTTGAGAAGGAAGAGAAAAGGGAACCAGATGAGGTGTGGGAGGGGAAGCCAGGAGGACAAATGGAGAGTCAAGATGAACAAATGTCTGTTCATAGTTGGGAGAGATCAGACAATGCGGAAGGAATGGTCTCCTGTCCCAACCTTCTTTCCTGTGATTGACAAGTTGACTGAGCATGCCGCGGCTTAGCTCCTCCCTTTCTCTTTAGGATGCTGCGAGAGTGGGAGCCAGCTGCCGTGGACCAAGAAGGAGGTTTAACAGTGACAGTTCTACCCCATGTGGGGGCGACTCATGGCAGATCATCACTTCTTAAGGCTCGATATGCAAATCTTCCTAATTTCAGGGTTCAGTGTGGAGAACTCTGGTTGCTGGGCTCCTGAGTCACATCCTCTAGTCTAGCTTTGATTAGCCATTAAGCTGGCATTTGGAGCTCTGAGTTCTGACTCATCTACCGGTCTCTCCTGTAGCGGAGAGCTGAGCTGGGAACAGGTACGTCCCTTTCTGGGCTCTGACAACCTACGATATTTACCCTGTCCTGGCATCGTCATCCTCTGCTTCTTGGCTGACTCATTTGTTTATATGTCTCTTGCCTGCCCCCGTAAATACACCTCCCACTCTCTGCCAGCCCCGTGCAGACTGCAAACTACTTGAGACCAGAAACTAACTCTTTTGTTTATAAATCTTACATCTCCAGCACTGCTGAGCTAGGAGTTAGCTACTGAGTAGATATCAAAAAAAGGTATTCATTGAGTGAATAAAAGACTTCTACATGCCTTGGTACTATGTAAGACCCCAGGACCTTTGCACAACCCTAAAAGAAGAAGTCTTCTTGACAAAGATTCTACTTCCCACACTCTCAGAAGTATGGGAACTGGAATGTTGGAGGTGAGATGGTTTAAAGAAAATTTCTTGTGGCCTGGATTATAGATGAGATTCATACATACAAAATGTGACTTAAGATGGGGAAACTGAGGCATGCCAATGTTAAAAATTTTTTTCTGAGGATTCCAAAATCTACTGTTTCTTCTATAGTCTTCTTTTCCATTCACAGAGACAATTTGGTCCATGGCATTCAGTGATAGCCACTGAGTAGTATCCTCTCTCTGGCTCTTTCAGTCCCTACAGTGTGAGGTCCCATTCAGTCAGTAGCCTTGAGACCCTGTAGTCAAGAAGCTCACGCCCTCTGTAGGGGTTAGTCCTGGCTGTGGACTTGACTGGAAACAGCTAAGAGCTAAGATGTTGGTCACACCCATGAGGGATTTTCTTGATTGAGTTGTTTGGAGTAGGAAGACCCACCCTAAATGTAAGTGGTATCTTCCTGGAGCCAGATGGAAGGAGATACCAAAGGGAAAGCATTCCTTGTCTTCGTTGGATCACTAGCAAGTTAATTCACTCTGTTGGTGAATTTCGTCTACCCTGTTGCTGCTGCCCATGCCTTGGCTGACATGTCCAAGAAAGCAGTCGGCATGTTGCCTGAACTTCCTCAGCTTCTCGCTCCTTCCCCAGGCCTTACAAAATTTCACACATGAAACAAATATTTCCTACCAAAGCCACAGAAAGAGAGAAGACAAAGCGTACATCTGCTACCCCTCCTGAAAGGGAATAAAGCAAAAATAGGAAAGCGTAGTTGGCTGAGGAGGTGGCTCAGTCAGTAAAGTGTTCACTGCTCAAGCATGAGGCCCCGAGTTTGGATCTTCAGTGCTCAGGTGAAAACAGCTGGGTAGACCAGCAGTGAAGACACATGGCATCAACCTCTGGCTTCCACAAACAAACCAAAAAACAGTAAGGAAAGCATAAAGAAAAAGAAAAGGTGTATTTGGGGAGCAAACTGTGACAGCGCTGTTATCTTGAGTCTTCTTTCCCTAAGGCTGAGCTTAGAAGCTCAGGTAATAGATGAGGGTCGGCTGGAACGAGGGACCAGTGAAAGCTTTGTTGATACAAAATAAAAGACTGTGTTAACTTCCCATCTCCTGACATCAATGAGAGGAAAGAGCCAGATCCCTGTGCATCATGAGTACCCATCTTCCAACTCTATCTTTTCCCCTTCCCTCTCCCAACTCTTTTGTCCCTTGGCTAATAAGCAGTCTGGAGGCTTATGCTCTTTGCTGATTGTATTTGGCTCGGAAACACATTTTCCTTCTCTCTACAACCTCAGGCAAACACTCTGATATCCATTTGTTTGCCTGAACATTGCCGCCATTGCAGCTAATGTCATTTTCTAGTGAGCTGCAGACGGGTCACTAGGCACAGCAAGAATGGCACTTCTTGGGGGACCTAGTGCTTACAGCCTGGTCAGCTCCTGTCTCAGGCTCAGCAGTCTTGTCCCAGCCGTGGTGACAGGCCTCAGGGACACTTAAACAGTCCCACAGTTTCATTATACTCCTTTCTGGAGTGACTCTGGAATCCACTGAGACTCCACTCCATTCCAGGGAATTTGCATCTAGAAAGGCAATTGATTTGCATGTCAGTAGACCAGGACAAGTGACTCAGAAATTACCTGTGTCTTGTGTATCTCAGCAGCAGGCTCAACACAAAAATACAAAATGTACTTCCTTCCTTGGGGAACCTCCTTCTGTCCCTTCCCCAGGCTTTTGTGCCTTTAAGGTCTCCATTTCTTCACTAGGTTAAATAGCAAACCATTACACTGCCAGATGCCTTCATGTTTGTTCAAACACAGGGAGATTAAATAGGACTGTTCATGCAGAAGAGAGACCCTAGGATTCGGGGTCTAGGAAGGAAAGGGAAACCTGCCGTGGACCCTGGAGAGGCTGATGGGGTCCTGAGGAAAACAGGAAAAGGAAGGGGTCCACACTTCCCAGAGGGGCAGACAGATGCCTGAAGCAGTCCTGTGCTAGAGAAGACCTGGGTACACTGGAGAGCTGCCTGGTGCCAGCAGGACAAGACTCTCCATACTGTGGCCTTGGTTAAAGGTCTCATACACAATGCCAGCCCATGATGCCTGAGGACTGCCGTAGACTGAGGGACAGACTACCAGACAGCTAGCTCACTGTTACCATCTATGAGCAGAGTGGGCCCAGTACATTTAGACTAAAAAATGTAGATACTGGTCACCATGTAGATAGTTCACTGGGTTTTCATTCTGTTTTTATTGCTTACTTGTGGAGCTGGGAACCAAACCCAAACCCAAAGCCTTACTATGTTAGGCAAATGCTCTTCCACTGAGCTATACCCCCAGCCCTCAAACCACTTTTAATTTGGCTTAGGTGAAGAAATGTCCTGGACATGTTTCTAATATGAGTTCACCACCAGTGTTGGTTAATTTTCTCATTGCTAGATTAACAGATGTGACAAAAGGAACGTACGGGAAGAGGGTCTATTTTAACTCGGTCCATCATGGCAGGGAAGTCAGAACAGCAGAGCAAAGAGGCTAGGCTTATTGCAGTATAGCCAGGAATCAGGGAGGGGAATGCTAAAATGCTGGTGCTCACCTCACTTTCTCCTTTTTATTCAGTCGGGGACCCAGTTCATGATGAGGGGCCCCACCCACATCTAAGGTGGGTCATCCAACACAGCCATGCCCTGAGATTTGGTAGTTCAAACTGACAATATTAACCATCACACCACTGTTTGGGGGTAGAGACTGCTGGTCTCTAGAAAGCCTGGTAGTAGGGAAGGACCCCAGGAGGCAAAGATAAGCATTTGGCAGTTCCTCCTGGCTCTCAGAGGGGGTTGATGGATGTCTGCAGTCAGAACTCCATGCATTGTGCTGGGCCACATTGTAATCTGATGGATCTCACCCAGAACTGGCCATCTCCACACCTATTCCAGACCAATTGCTTTCTTTCCTAGGATCTTTGGCTCCTATTTGTGTCTGTGATCCTATTACTTCCCAGTTGGGTGTTGATGTTCTTGATTGTCCCTGGCTTGGCCCTGCTGGCCTTCAGGAATGAGTACAAGCTTATGCTTTTGATCCTGCCTCTTTTAGATTTTAGCTCTTCTCATTTTCAGCCCTTTGGGGCCAGGCTGCAGGCTGGAACCAGCAGCTCCCCTTCTTGAGCCTGTGGAGATCCCACACCCAATTGCAATTCCCGCCTGACCACACCCACTTGCTGACCTTGGTCACCCCCTCCCCCAGATTCTTCTAGTCTTTCACTCCAGCTCACAGGTCATCCCACCAGATCTCTGTCATCATCCCCAAAACCTCTCATCTTCTGGAGGACAGCTCATCTGATGACGGAAACTCTCAGTTCTCCCTTTCCTTTGTTTCAACTCATTTAACCTCCCTTCCATGATCCACTTCTGTCCTGACAAGCCCTTCTGCTTAAATAGCCCAGGCTCTTGCCGGCTCATGTATGGCTTCTTCCTCATGGCTTCCATTCTCTCAAACTCCGCCCATCTTCTGTTGGCTCAATCTTATAGTCCATCCTTTACCTGTAGAGTCAGCTGTCTTAGTTAGGGTTTTATTGCTGTGAAGAGACACCATGGGCAACTCTATGAAGAAAAACATTTAATTGGGCCTGGCTTACAGTTCATTATCATCATGACAGGAAGCATGGCAGCACACAGGCAGGCAGAAGTGGTTGCTGGTGAGGTAGCTGAGAGTTCTACATCCAGATCAGCAGATAGCAAGAAGAGAGAGTGCCACTGGGCCTGGCTTTGTGTTTTTGAAACCCCAAAGACGACCCCAAGTGACACACTTCCTCCAACAAGGCCACATCTATTCCAACAAGGCCACACCTCCCAATAGTGCCACTCCTATGAGCCTTTGGGGGCCATTTTCATTCAAGCTACCACATCAGCCATGTGGCCATTTCTTCAGTAACAGAGTAAACACATAGCATCGTGTAGTGTTTCTCAAAGTTCATAAATGTCCATCATCTTTTCAGCCTTGTACAAGTGAGACTGAGAAAGTTGTCTAAGGCCTCCAACAAGAGGCAATGACCTAGCCAGGAACAGTGGTGTGATTTGTGGAGCACTCCACCTTCCCCGGGGGTGGGCAGTGCCTCAGAGCTCCTTATTCAAAAACCAAGAAAATCAACCCTAAAATATTGATATATAGAACTTCATTTTAAAAAATGTTTGTTTTTACTTGATATGTGTGTATGAGTGCCTGCCTGGATATATGTATACCATGTGCTTGCCTGGTGCCCAAAAGGGGTACCAGATCCCCTTAAACTGGAGTTATAGGCAGCTGTGAGCTGTCATGTCAGTACTGGGAATGGAATCTGGGTCCTCTGCAGGAGCAGCAAATGCTTGTAACTGCCAAGCCACCTCTCGGGTCCCCAAAACTTCTTTAAAATGTTATTTGTTTATTTGTTTTAGAGAGAGAGCTGGAGAGATGTCTCAGTTGGCAAACTGCTTGGTGTACAAGCGTGAAGACTTGGGTTTGGATCCCCAGCATGCATGCAAAAAGCCAGGCACAGTGGCATGTATCCATAATCCCTGTGCCCGGGATGTGAAGACAGACAGATTCCTGGGGCTGGCTAACCACCCAGTCTCACCAAATCAGTGAATGCTAGGTTTGGTGAAAGACCCTGTCTCAAAACATTAAAGAGAGTGACCGAGAAGACACGATATGCACACATATACATATATCACACACACACACACAAATAAAACAATAAAAACTAGCCAGGTGTGGTGGCCCACGCCTTAATCACAACACTCAGAAGGCAGAGGCAGATGGATCTCTGAGACTGAGACCAGCCTGGTCTACATAGCAAGTTCCAGAACAGCCAGGGCTGCAGAGAAACCCTGTATCAAAAATAAATTAATAAATGAATGAATGAATGAATAAAATATTGTATTACTTAGAAGACATAGAAGTAAATGCCATTCTAAGGTTAAAGTTAAAAATTGCTAGCATATATTTTATTTTCATCCTTATGCAGTGCAATGCCAGTTTTAAAGGAAATATAACCATGTCCCCATACACATAGAATCACAGATAGCTTGTGCATACATTTGTATATGTTTTTACCAGGAGAGAGACTCTGCACAACCTGGTTTTCTTTGGCTTTTTGTTGTTTGCATTTTATCCAGCACTCCTTTCCTTCAGCTCAGAGGTGAGTAATGATCAGAAGGAAAAGGGAGTGATGTACACCCTACTTTTTCCTTTCCTCTGCTTTGTTATGTGTATCGTACATGGTTCACAGGTGCAGGAAAGTAATGCAAACGAAAAGGCCATAGTCCAGCTTTTTGATTATCTGTACTTCCTAGACTGCTGTGCCGTTTTTCTGCATAGGAAGCATGTTCTGACCTGCTTCAGTTGTGAGCACCTTGCTCCTTCAGTGATCTGGTACATATGCACAGAACTTGGTGGATCCATGCTGACTGACAGCTTAGCCGTATCACAATGAGTATAAAATAAGCGTGGATGGAGGTTGTGTTCTGATTGTATTCTGTACCCAAGAAAGACAACCAGGTTCAAGGAACACACACATTCTCTATTACCCCTGATTGCGTGCCTGCTACATGATCCTATCAGATATAGTGAAAGTCAATTCAAAAACAAGACTTTCCAGACAATGCCAACAAGGTTCTTAGACAAACACAGGACCCCTGCGAAAGCCAGGTGTCAGCTGCCACAGAAAGGTATGTGGCCTTGCTTGACATAATTTTTTTCAACTGAGGTCATTCTTAAAGAAGAGGGATACAGCCCCCAGCTGGAGCAATAAACCATGCAGTCCTGAAGGTCAGAGGAAGGCAACTTAGGCCTTCATCCAAAACACCTTCCCTTTGACCCAGAGAGGATGCATCTTCTTTTGGGACAAAGCCACACTCCTTCCTCTCTTTCTCCCCTCAATTCTTGACCAATCAGTTATTCCCACTTCCCTTCACCTCTTCAATTTCTTTTCTGATGGCGGCTGCTTTAGCTCAACCAAGAAGTATTCCAGTCTCCTGTGAAAACCATCCCGTTGCTCTCCCCTGCTTCAACTGAAAGCCACTGACCTGTCTTCCCACCCACCAAGATCCCTCAAAAGCATTCTCCAATTTCTCCCCTGTGCCCTCTCCTCCTAGCCCAGGCATCTCTACACTGCTCCTACAACCCTGCCTGCTAAGTAAGGGCTTTGCGACCTCACTATTTATGTCCAGTGACTGCTCTTCTACCTACAGACCCCCCAAAATGAATCATTTCCTTAAGAAATCCTCCATTTCGGTTCTGGTGAGAGGACACGGTTTGCTCTTGTCCACTGTCATTTCTCCCGTCATCCCTTCTTGGATTACATCCCTGGGTCCCTTTAATCAATTCCAGTTTCTTGTCCCCAGGCCTGTCTGGCCCTCTGCTTTCTGTCTCTACCAGCTCCCCTTAATGCCATCTTCCGTCACCTGTAAGCCAATGATTCCCAATTCTCCATCTTCAGTACTCATCAACCCCTTTCATTTTGTAAAAGTAATCCTGATCACCCAATACTTACATTTTAAATTACTTTTTTAAAATTATGCAAGTAATACATTTTTTTTTACAGAAAATCATAGATAACAAACAGAAATCTAAAAGTCAAAACCCCGAAATTCCAAGTTCCAGGAGATAATCACCTGCAGTAGTTTGACATGCATTGAACTTTCTTGAATTTGCCTGTGAAAATATACTGAATTTTGGACACAAAAAAAATTCATCTCTTTTCACTAAAATTTTGATCCTACCTTATAGATTGCTTGCTAATTCTCCCCCCCCCCCCCCCGTGGTCTTTTCAAATCACTAAAGATAATTCCATATTATCTTAATGGCTGCACAACATTCCATTTCTTCTCATTTCTATATATTAACCTTGTTCCTATATTTTATCTTGTCATAAACACATAGCCATGAGCATGCTTGGGGCTAAACTGTTCAGTTCAGGTGTGCAAGCATTTAAACAAACACTGTCAAATTACCTTCAGAAAATATTCTTCTCCATGTACTTTGGCCTGCACTGAATGCAAATACGAATTTTCCCAAGCCTCCATGAGAATAGGTGGTAGTGGGTTGAGGGCATAACTCAGTTGGTAGAGTGCTTGCTGAGCATAATGAAATCCTGGGATTGGTTCCCAGCACTGCAGCACCAGGTGTAATCCTAGCACTTTATGGGTAGAGGAACCAAGGAGATATCCCTGAGGGTAAGAGTGTGTAAGGCACTGTCGGAGGACCTGAGTTCAGTTCCCAGCACCCACACAAGGTGGCTTACAACTGTCTGTAACTAACCTCCTCAGGCAACTGCGCTCATGTGCACACAACACACACATGTACATAATTAAAAATTAAACAAATCTCTTTAAAAATAAAAATAGTATTGCTTTTTGCCTTCTTTATTATTTACTCCATTGTTATAACATATTTCTTCTTTTAAAAATAGCATTTGTTGTATCTATTTTATCCTCTAAAGATGTCCTTTTGTTTAATGATTTATAATAAACACCTACAATTCCTAAGGACTTATAACTAGGTTTATCCTGAACACATCAAGATAAAAATTTCCAAATCCAGCACAGTTAATGTCTCCATGAAACACGCTGATCCAGGCTTCCATTGTTACTTGCATCCTCTTCTCCGGAGTTCACCAAGGCAAATGCTTAGGGAATCAGGGGGTCTCCTCCCTCCTAATCCATGACAAAGTCTTGTCCATTGACTCTCAGAAAACCCTCAAGTCTGCCCCCTCCTCTCATCCTCCAGGCTCTGGGAGGTTTCCTCTTGATTGCATTGTCTTTTGTTTGAAAAAGTTCCTAAAGGTAGCAGGGCCCCTTCCATTCTGCTTTGTACTTACATTAACCAAGAATGGTTTTCCCAAAGAGCACAAAGCTGGGAAGGCCAATCCTCACCAGTTAACTTTCAGCGCAGAATGGTCACATTCCCCATTGCATAAGAAGCCCTGGCCAGGGCAGTTCCCCATTGCTTACCGCATCATCAGTGCTGCTCCAGCCTCTGCACCACACCAGTCCTGCTGAAGATGGCTCCCCCAAAGATTAAACCGTGTGTAACTTTCTGTTTCCTTTTGGCCTGGAGCTGCCTGGTCACCACTCAAGACTCCCCATAGCACATCTTCTGGAAATGCCTAAGAAACAAGTTAAGCCATTCGAGCTTTGGGGTTTTAGCTAGCTGGCACCAAGATTTCAAAATACTACTAGCCATTAAAGGCTCGGACTTGTAAATAAAAGGAAAAGAGTTTGGTTTCTAGCGTCCACAACTCTCTCTCTCTCTAGTTTCCCTTTTCTTACCCCCACGGCACTTGCACACAGGTCACACATCAGTAAAAAAGGAAAATAAATTTTTTTAAAAGTTGATACACAGAGACACACACACCACTGAGGGGCCTTGAAAGCTGGCCAGTGGTAGGAGCATTTGCTCCTCTTGCAGAGCGGACTTGAGTTCAGTTTCCAGCACCCACACAGCAACTTAAAACTACTGCCTGTAGCTACATTTCCAGGGCATCTGATGCCCTCTTCTGTCTTCTACCAGTATTGCATGCACATGGTACACATACATGCACACAGGCAAAACACACATAAAATAAAAATAAACAAATCTTTAAAAAATAAGTTGACTCCTGAGAGCTAGGAAGCCTCACCCAAAATACAACTGAATGAATCTCCTCCATACAACACATGATCCACAAGACAGCTGTCTGGCTCAAATCCTATCTTGACACTCTACAGTTCTGTAATTCAGGGCAAGTTAGTTAGCCCTTCTGTGTCTCAATTTTCTTATCTTTAAAATGGTGATCATAATTATGACTCTTTATAGGTTCTTATGAATTAATATATGCAAAGCACTTAGAAAAATATCTGCCATGAATACGTTATTTAAATAGATGATATATTTGGGGTAACTAATGCTGGTACCATCTGACTCTATCTAAGTGGCTAAGTGGATGTAAAGTATAATGTGTGGACAAGCTCTTTGGAAGACTCAGCCCACTATGGCATCACTGCTGCTCTTGTAATTTCAAACAAGATAAGTCTCAACGCTTATAAGAAAATAGACACTATCCTGTAACTCATACGATTGCTATAAAATTTAAAGGAGGCTTTAAAAATAATCGTATACACTTCATCCCATTCCAAAGTGGCTTTGAGTAAATTCAATCCAAAACTTGTACAGAAGGAAGGCAGTGTAGCAGCAAGACTATACAAGATTGGGGCTGGAGAGATGGCTCAGTGGCTAAGAGCACTGGCTGCTCTTCCAGAGGACCTGGATTCAATTCCCAGCACCCACATGGTGGCTAACAGCTGTCTACAGCTCCAGTGCCAGAGGATCCGACACCTTCACACAGACATACATGCAGACAAAACACCTATGCACATCAAACAAACAAATAAACAAACAAACAAATAAATAAATAAATAAATAAGGATGCACAAGATTAGTCATATATGAAGTAAATGCAGGTTCTCCCATTTACTAACACAATGACTTCTCTTTATAGGAGATACTGATAAAGTACTGGACGTTTGGAAATGATCATTATTGTCATTTGGTTGAAAGAAGAACACATCAAGGTACTCTTGGCAGGAGGAATAAGACAGACATTTGAGGAAAGATTAAAGGTTGAGCTGTACTGAGTTAGTTCAGAACAACTGGAGGACAAAAGACATCCTTCTCAGGTAGCCAGCAGCTCAGTCTGGACTCAGCCAGCCACAGATTGAATCCTCAGGCAGAAGTCATTTCAAATGCTGCTATTTAGTCCTTATTCCATTCAGCCTTCTATCATAGTTAATTATTTCTGTCTGTCTCCTGCATTAAATTGTATCTTCCTTGCCATCTGTGACCTCATCTTCAGAAACCAAATACCTGCACAGTACTTGGCATTCAGAATCAGGCCTGGATAGTTGTGAATGAACGTAAGAACAGATTTCATCTACCCAGTGAACTCTTGAGACACGTGAAGGCCCTGTTCCAATATCATTTTTCATCAGAAATGAGCTCAATTGAAAAAAGAATATAGATTTTTTTTTTTTTTTTTTTTTTTTTTGAGAGCGAGAAGTAACGAGGGACCTGGGTGGAGAATCTCGGTCTTAGAGAAAGTTTTCCAGAATAATGGAGATGTAGGAAAACATCCAAGTGGACTCTGCATCTGCTGGGCTTGTGTGCTGGGTCCCTCACACTGCTCTTCACAAAGACTGGCCCTTGGAAGGAGCTGGGCATTGGGGAGCGCCACTGTGAAAAGCTTTTATGGGTAGCACATGGCTGTCTTGTGACTCTGGCATACCAAGAGCTAAGATAACCATAGAGACAGGCTAGGGGACCATCATTACAGTTGGGAGAAGCAGGGGGCCGCACTGGGGTCCAGCAGATACTGAAAAGGACCTCTGCTAGCCCCTCTCCTTCCTCTGGCATAAGTTTTTTGCAATAAGATCTACAGTCTCGTGTCCCTTAGATGGGTTTCTGTTTCAGAAACTGTGAAAGATGTAGGTTCCTGTCACTATGTCGTTTCTTCGTTATGCTCCTTTCCCTTGTGGATGGATGTGGGTAGGCATAAAGGCCAGATAACAACCCGCATGTTCTTTTTGAGATAGGGTCTCTCTCTCTCTCTCCTTCTCTCTCTCTCTCTCTCTCTCTCTCTCTCTCTCTCTCTCTCTCTCTCTCTCTCTCTCTCTTGCCTGGAGTCTGCCAAGGGAGCTGGCTGATTGGCTAGCAATCCCCAGGAACCTGCCTGTTCTCCATCTTCCCAACACTTGGATTGCCAGGGCTGGTGACCAGGCTCAGCATTTTACTAGAGTTCTGGTCATTACACTCCAGTGCTCATTGTGGTGGTATTGTGTTCCCCAAAATATTGTGCACCCTAATAAACTTATCTGGGGTCAGAGAACAGAACAGCTACTAGATACAGAGGCTAGAAAATGGTGGCACTCACACCTTTAATCCTATTTTTCTGGAGGCATGGATTTCTGTGAGTTTAAAGCCATACTGGAAAGAGCCAGGCATGGTGACTCACGCCTTTAGTCTCAGGAAGTGAGCCTTTAATCCCAGGGAGTGATGGCAGAAAGCAGAAAGGTATATAAGGCATGAAGACCAGAAACTAGAAGCTTTTGGCCTGGTTAAGCTTTTAGGCTTTTAGCAACAGTTCAGCTGAGAGCCATTCAGATGAGGACACAGTGGCTTCCAGTCTGAGGAAACAGGATCAGCTGAGGAACTGTCGAGGTGAGGAAGCTGTGGCTTGATCTTCCAGCATTCACCCCAATACCTGACTGGGTTTGTTCTTATTAATAAGACCCTTTAAGATTCCTGCTACAGCTCATATTTGCAAGGTAAAACAGAGGGGCTATATCCCACAGACCCTGTGTGTTTTCTACTAACCCTATTCAGCCAACAGCTGACCTGTCAAGACTTGGTAAGCACTCAGAAGTAATACTATCAAACAACAGCTGGTGACCGGGCGAAGACTGAGCATTCAGGGAGGGTAAGGAGCTTCTCTCTCATCCTGAGCATGCTCCCCTTGCCTGAGCCGCTAAAGCATGGGGCAGGCTGCTCTAGACAGGAGTCGGGGTAACTTTAAAGCCACAAATGGGTCTAGAATGTCAAGATCCTTCTAGGGGTTCTAGAAGATATATCTCCCTAGGAAGCTTTTAGGTGAGGGCATACACCTGCAGAATGGTGGATGCCCTCAAAGCTTGCCTGGACCGGCGAGAATGGGAACCCAAACCCACACACCTACATATGGGGCTTGCTTTCCCCTTTTTCCTTTGTTCCTTTCTGTGAATATTTGCTTTCTTGGACCGGAGGAGTCGGAGACAGCCAGCAAACTGTTATTTCCTCAGGTACTGTAGTGACTTGTGCTCAGATTAGCCCTGCTGGCTTTAATCAGAGGCATTTGCAATTCCTGAAGCCGCTGAGTCCTTGGGATGCCAACTCCAGATCTCATCTCTGTGGTCTGCTGGTCTCTGCCGAGAGCGTATCAGGGCTAGGTGGGGGCAGGGAGCGGCACCCGAGGGTGAGCTGGAGGAGGAAGCCACACACAGAGGACTTTTGTCCTGGGTTGTGTGTTAAAGCAGGTACGACGTGAAATCAAAGCGCAGATAGAAAGGGGGAGGCTGTGCTATGTCCCAGTGTGAACAAAACAGCCTGCTCTGAAGTTATCGCGGCCCCGGAGACAATGTAATTTCTTCTCGGGCCGTGCTCTGATAGCCTGACCAGCAGGAAGGGCTAGAAGCTTCGTGCACCGGCCAGTCAAAGGAGGGGGCAGGTTGAGCGCGATACCAGAGCGCAGGCTTCAGTTTCCAGTCCTCATTTGGAGCACACATTCGGCCCTGGCGCCTTCATGCTGGGCCGAGCTCAACTTCCAGCAAAACCTATCCCAAGGCGAGTTGTGCATCCCTCACCCTCGCTTGACATCCCAGAGATTTTTCCTCCCTTGTCAGGACTGTAAAGACTTCCCTAAGCCCACAAGTCAACACCTGAAGTTATAAATTTCTCCAAAAATTTCCCAGGGCTCTGTCGTTCTGGGAGTGACTAAGACAGCTCTGTCCTGGGTAAGCCCCACCACGCTCTGCCGCCCCCTCCCCGCATCTGGTTTCCCTCAGTTGTGAAAGTCTCCAGGGAAAGCCGCATATACATCCAGCTGTCCCCCATTCTGATGTCCACCGACCCCACTATAATCCTTCGAATATCACATCCCACCACTGAGCTGCAGAGACCCTGCTGCCTCTCTGAGGACTCTCTGATTTAATCACGCGCGGACACACACACAACCTTTCTCTTGCCTTTGGGGCGGAGCCTGGGAATCTACAATTGAGAAGAAACTAGCAGCCAATTTTGTGCAGCACAGGACTGGGTTGTTTAGGGAAACTTGAACTAGACTCAGTGGGTCCTCTAGGCTCAGAAAGGCTTATTTTGGGTATCTAGGTCATGATGTCCAAGCAGCTATGAGAAGTGACCTTTCTGTCCCTGCCAAGGCATGAGGGACAAAACACGGTGCTGGCTGCGTCTCCAGGTGCCCGAATGGGGACAAAGGGAAAGGAGGTAAATGTCCTGTCCTGGGCCTGAGACTTAGATGAGGGCTCCAGTTATGACTCCCCACAGAGCTCCACAGGAAGTGGGTTATGGAACTTAGGGATGGGGGGGTGACACCCATTGTCCCTTGTCACCTGCTCCCCGGCAAGCTCTCTGTGGAGGAAATGACTGCAATGTGGGGTGAAGGACTGTGGGGCCGAACAGACAAGGAAGGACGGATTGGCCGTGGGCAGTCCACAATTTTTCTTAATTAGCCATGGCATCTTGCCCATCATCGAAATAAATAACAGGTGTCCCCTAAGGACGTCACATGAGAGGCGCCATTTATCGCAGTTCTGAGAGGAAACTGACAACATGATGGGTGACACAGCAGAAATAATGAAGAAAAATGGCAGCAGGCAGGAAGAGGCCCCATCAAGGTAGCCTTGCAGTCAGTCCCCAGAGGGAAGCTCTCGGTCCCACCCTCCTCGGGAGAGCAGCACCTCCCACATGGCCTTGTTGGCCAGGCACAATTTACCTCTTCCATTATCACTCGGCAGGTAACATGTGGTACCATTTTAGGGTCACTGATTACCACCATGGCTTCTATCTCATCATGGGTCACTGTGAATATGTGTCAGAGCCCCTGAAATGCCACTTTCAGAGTTTCATTATTTTAGACATTTCAAGTTCAGGCCACCCTAATTTGTCTTTGTGGATTGTCTCTGCCAAATGTTAGATGGTAGGCTCCTGATCTGCCACCCAACATCCTTCTGGTCCTTCTCATTGCTTAATAATTGGTTGCTACATCTAGTTTAAAGGCAAAGAGGGGGTCCCTCTCCTGTCAAAGGCTGATCTTATCACTAGTACTCAGCATCCCATGCCCTGCTGCCTCATGGGAATTTCTCCCATCAATAATCCTTTTTCTAACCTCCCCTTGCGTACTTTCTCTGAGGGCACACACATCTTCAAGTCTCTTCCATGAAAAATAAAACAAACTGGCTGTGATGGTTAATTCCATGTCATTTTTTTGACCAGGTTGAGGGATGGCTAGACAGCTCATAAAATATTATGTCCAGGTGTGTCTGTGAGGCCCTTTCCGGAGATCAGCAATTTAACCTGGTAGATTAATAAAGATGCACTCTCCGCAACATTAATGGGCAAAATCCAGTGCATTGTGAGTCCAAACAAACAGAAGAAAAGGCAAAGGAAGGTCGAATTTACTCTCTTTTCTTGAGCTGGAATACTCTTCTCAAAACTCAAGCATCAGAGACCAGGTTCTCTGGTCTTCAGACTCTCAGAATGACGTCAACAGCACCTCAGCTTCTCAACTCTTTGGCCTTGGCCTTGGAGTTGCACCATTGGTTCCCCTGGCTTAGATGGCTTCATTTTAGACTGAAGTACACCACTGGCTTTGCTGTGACTCCAGCTTGCACACAACATATTATGGGCTTTCTTAGCCTTATGAATCAAGTCGAAATAAAACCTCCCACTGAAGTCTGATGTGCGTGCACACTATTGGTTCTAGTTCTCTAAAGGGCCCTAACTAGTACACATGCTCCTTGTGCCCTACACTCCCTTTTGCTACCACCCTTACACACCTCTCCTCTTCATGCCGGCTTTTCCCCAAGTATAGCGGTTTGAATGAGAAGTATCCTGCACAGACTCGGGTGAGTGTTTGAACACTCGGTACCTGCTAGTAGTGCTGTTTGTGGAGTGGAGATAGGGTGGGAGATGTCGCCTTGCTGGAGGAAGTACTTTACTGGAGGCAGGCTTTGAGGGCTTAAATTCTTTCTTCTTTTATTTAAAAAAATTATTTTTATTTTATATGAGTTGGTGTTTTGCCATGAGTGTCAGGTCCTCTGGAACTGGAGTTACAGGCAGTTGTGAGCTGCCATGTGGGTGCTGGGAATTGAACCTGGGTCCATCTGGAAGAGCAGCCAGTGCTCTTAACTGCTGAGACATCTCTCCAGCCCGAGGGCTTAGATTCTTGAACAACTTCCAGTTCTCGCTCTTTGTTTTGTGTCTGTGGGTCAAGATGTGAGCTCCCAGCTTCCTGTTCCAGCTGCCATACCTGCCTGCTGCATAGACCTCCCCACCTGGAACAGGACGCCAAAATAAAGTCCTTCTTATGTGGGTTGGCTTAGTCATGGTGCTTCATCACAGCAATAGAACAGTAACTAATATATCATCAGGTGTCCTCACCTTCTCACCCTCCGCTGTGTTGCGGTTTAAACGTGAAACGTCCATGTTTAAAAGGCTCATGAGTTTAAACCTTTGGCCCCCAGGTGGTAGCAATGCTCTGGAAGACTGTGAAACAGGAAGTGGGGCCTGGACGGAGGAAGTGAGTCACTGGGGGAGGATCTCAAGGATATGACCTCAATTTCAGCCTGCTTCCTGCTCAGTTCCAGACAAGAGAGAAGCTGCGGCCACCAGCTCCTGCTAACATGACTTTTCTGCCACGATGGACTGTATCTCCTGAACCATGGCTTAAAAAAAAAATCCTTCCACCCTTGAATTGACTCTGTCAAGTATTTAGTTACCGCGATGAGAAAGGTAGTTAACACAAGCTCCAGTGACTCCATGGAAAACGCCTGCTGGGCTTTTGCCCCAGACCACTACTAGCTGATCATTCCAAAGTCACCAGCAACTTTTATAACTAAATCCAACAGATATTTTTAGCTGTTATGTTATGGATTATTTCTCTTTCTTGGGGTGCTTTTCTCCCTTGGCTTTGAAGAGGTTGCTCTCCTCAGGCGCTCTTTCTCCTTCCCCCAACATTTCCCCTCAGACTCTGTCACAATTTGGATATGAAGTATCCCACCCCACCCCCAAACAATCACATTGGAGGTTTGGCCTCAAGTTGGTAGATCATTGACTAGTGACTAGATTGTGAGAGCAGGAGCACTGACCTGATCCACAGACATAAAATTTCTGAATTTGTAATATGGTGACATTATTCAGAGGTGGTGGAAAGTAGGCCAGTACAGGTGCCCTGGAAGGACAAACTTTGTCTCTAGCCTTTTTCTGCTGCCCCCCCCAAACACACACATCCCTCAGCTTCAGAGACACTAGGAGATGAGTAAGCCCACTCCACCAAGTCCTCATGCTGTGATGTTCTTTCTCAGCACAAGCCCAGAGCAATAAAGCCCGTCCTACTACCATGATGGAACCCTCAGAAAGCGTGAGTCAAAATTAGTCCTGTTTCTTTTTAAATAGTCTTTCTCATGTATTTTGGCACCATGGTATGAGTTGACAAACGTAAGCTCAGCAAGAGCTTTTTCCTTACTTTGGTTTGCTTTTATTACACCCTTTTTGTTGTTGTTTTTCCAGGGTGGAGGGGGCACACACATGTGGTAATGTACATGTGGAGGTCAGAAGACAATTGTGGAAATTGGTTCTCTTCTTTCATCATGTGAGTCCCAGGAATTGAGCTCAGGTGGTCAGTCTTGGTGGCAAGCTCCTTTACCTGCTGAGCCATCTCGACAGTCCTATGGCAGCTTTTTCAATTGCCTCTGGCTAAACACTGGGAGTCTTCCAGAATCAAAACTTAGCTCTTACTTTTTCTGCAAGGTTTTCCTAGGCAGATTCATAGACTTAATGACCTTGCACAACTTGGTGGTGCCTAAGTCTATGCTCATCACTTAGCTAAGTCTCTTGAGTTTTACCATTGAGTTTCTAATCATCTGCCGGAAACCTCTCCGGCTAAATTCTATTAATACTTCAACTTTGGATCATCTAAAACTGAATTCTCCTTTGGGTCTGCTTCATGTTCACATGCATTCACACATATGTACACCAGCAAAATCTCAGTGCTTGAGCACTGAGTGAAGGAACAATGAAGATAACCATGAAACATTTATACTTTTCTAGTTCCCAGTGCTCTGAGAGCAACTGGGAAAATCCGTCTGGCTGGTACCTTGGAGAGAGTCCAAAGACTCTAATGTGTATATGTCTGCCCAAACCAAGTTGAGGTAGGAAACAAAGACCTGAGAAGTTCTAGAGTTTGGAGATCAGATGAGGCCAAAGGGAAGAATTGATGGTCTATTCAGATATACCAAGATACTTGCCACAGGCGGTGGAAGATACAAGTGGAATCAGCTCTAGGAAAAGAGACAAATGCATCTCACTGATGAGATTAAGCTAGCAGTCCCTACTGCAAAAGGCATGTTCATGCCAGGCATGAAGCTCCCAAAATCCTACAGACGGGAAAAATTAGAATAGTACATCAAAGTAGAAGCCTTGACCTAAAGACTAAATAAT
This sequence comes from Peromyscus leucopus, assembly GCF_004664715.2. NCBI lineage: Eukaryota > Metazoa > Chordata > Mammalia > Rodentia > Cricetidae > Peromyscus > Peromyscus leucopus. The sequence goes on along the minus strand of NC_051069.1, from coordinate 25,730,232 downwards.
ATAAGCACAAGAAATGCTCTAAGAAGGTTTTTCTTTGTTTGTTTTTTGAAACCTGGGCTTCTGCATCACAGAAAGCACAGCTTACTTCTAATTCTCACCAGAAAGTCAGAGAGGAATTCCCATGTCAGGCATAAGAGCCTAAGAAACAGAAGTGGGTCTCACTCAGCCTCCAGTTTAAGCTCTGCTTAGATCTCTATGGATGGAGGCACGGGGAGGATAATGAATGAGCGAGCGGGGCTGAGAGTCTGTTTTCTACACAATGGTATATCTGTATGCAGTAGGGGTCAGTTCTCTGGGGAACTGGTCTTCTCTCTCTCTGGGTCCAGTTTTGCTTGGTGTCTCATGTTTGGGGGAATGAGCAGGACAGGGTAGCCAAAGGCACATTCTATGGAGCAGCAACAGTAGGGTATTGTCCTAGCAGAAGTTTAGGCCTTGGATACACTGATGGACCAGAAGACATTTCCTAGTGTTTCAACTGAGTCTATTGAAGACACCAGTGGGGAAAAATAGCCTTGGTGATGTAATAAATATATGCTGAATGCCTGCTAAGTATAGATACAGAGTGGATCTTAATGAACTGACTAAGAATTTCTATTTTATAATGGAGACAAGACTGTGTCCTAGCTTTCAGGCTTTTGTTCTAATGGTAACATGGAGGAGAGTCTGGAGAGGCTAAGATGGAGCAGAAGAAAGAAGTAATGCTGTTTACTAGACACTACAGAGTCAAGCTGCTAGCCTGAGTGCTAGAGAAAAGGTCTCCACTCAGGGAGTTCACAGATGAGTGGAAGCAAACACAGTGAGCTACTCGAACATTGTAATGTTGCAGACACAACAGTAGGAATAATGATGGGATGTGACATGGACTGATCACTTACTATGGACCAGGTACCATGTGAAGATTTCTATGGCATTACATTTATGAACTATGAACCCTAGCTGAACGTGGTAGCACATGCCTTTACTCCCAGCACTCAGGAGGCAGAAGCATGTGGATTTCTTTGTTCAAGTCCTGCCTGGCCTACAGAACGAGTTCCAGGACAGCCAGGGCTACAGAGAGAAACCCTGTCTCAGAAAAACAAACAAATAAAAACTATAAACAAGAGACCATTATCTCCATATTAAGGACAAAGGTTAGTCAGCTCAGCTACACATTGGAGAGCCAAGACTCTAACCTATGACGTGTAGACCCCATACAGTTATACCCTCTACTTGCTGTTTACCCAGTGAAAGAAAAGGCAGAGAAAGGCTGAAGAAGAAAAGACCAAATCTTCCCAAAGAGCCCAAGGATGGACTCAGAGAGGTTACATTACAAGCTAATTCCTCATCAACCAACAGTGGCCCACAGAATAGCAAGAGTGAGAAAGGATATTCAAGGCAGTAGGGTATTGTCCTAGCAGAAGAACGAAGGCAAAGTCTACGCGGAGAACTAGTTAATATGCATACCCCAACAGGAAGACACTTATAGATAAACGTACACATTCTTATGTACTCTTACTCATATATGCATTCACATATACACAAAACCAAGCTACTCCTGCCCCCCCCTCCATCTACTTACAAGCACACATACGTTATCGGACCCGTGGGATATCTTCCTGAAAGGTACATTCATTCCATTAACCTTTCATCTTTAACTCCAATGATCCATTCAAAGTTGTGGTTTCCCACACTGAGCACCTCCAGGCCCCAGTCCCTGTGTTGTTTGCTTGTCATACCTGATCCCTAATGCTCTCAAGAAACCATTAAGACAGCTATTGTGCATCCATTTCACAGATGTGTTTTCAAAGCCTCATCCGGGCCCACAATCTCTCCAACAGCCACATTGTGCATCGGCAACTTCAAACCCAATTCCACCTCTTTCTAGAACTTGAGCTCTTGAACCCATGAAAATGTCTTGCAAATTATAGAAATTCCTAGAGCAGAATTTGACCTAGAAGGGACTGGCCAAACTCGTGTGTAATGGATGTCAGCAGGCTAAGCTGGGACCCACACTGACAAGCACACTGAAGCAGCCTTTGCTCCTTGAGAGCCATGGAGCCTAAGAATGGTAGCCAAGACACTGCAAAGCTGCCGGGTAAAATATGAATGCTTCCCATCCCTTTTCTGACAGATGCCATTGTCACAGAACCTCAGCCTTCAAGCTCATCTCAAAGGATAGGGAACCTGAGGTACTAGCCCAGGGTTAGTGTACCCAGAGACTCAGAAAAAGCCCAGTCCCCAACCACTTTCCAAGCTCATGTTTTCCTTAGCTATCACAGTGACTCCTAATTCTGATGGTGCTGCATAGAAATCTTTTCCAGTACATTTTAATAATTAATTGGCATGAGCAGATAAGTAGGGTTTGTATAGATGGCATGGTGGAATTTCTTCTGTTTCTCTTCATGTGCTGCAGTTTCCCCACTGCAGAAAGCTGACTGAGAGCATGGGTGGGATCCCTCCTCAGCAGATGGCCCACTTGTATCCCTGAGGGATTAGCTGGAAGAAGCAGCTTAGAACTGCATCTTGAAGACGAGATTCAAGATCCCCTTTGTCCTAGATCCTGCCCTGCTGGGTTGGGGTGATTTTATCTTTCTGCGTTAGTTCCTCAAAAGATCACAGAAGCGTCTCCCTCCACTTTCTGGGTCTCAGACTGAGGCCTATATCCTTCCTAAGTGGCTGTTTTCTTCCTTACTGTATCCCTTTTTTGATTTTTCCCACTCTACACTGAGCTGATTTATAGGCCAACATCGTCCCCTGGGCTGGGCAGAAAAATAGCAAGGAGACAGATTAATGATCCCCTCAGCATTGCTCAGGAAAATGCCAGTGCAGGAGCAAGAGTGCAGTACAGCAGAAGCTGGGAAGGCCTGCATCCATCTCCTGCACGTGGCTGCCCACGGTGCTGAGCTTGAGCAAGCTCGGCTGTGCTCACTCTGATGCTTGGTGCAGGAAGGAATGATGTGTGACGCTGCTAGCCATCTACTCTGACCGTTTCCTTCTTGAATGGTAGAATGAAGGGGCCACAAGGTGAAGGTAGAGAGAGGGGGGAGTAGAAGGGGATTTCCTTGAGAATTCGTACCACGTGAGAACTGACAGTTTATGAAATACGTATTGATAAAGGAAAGCCATGAGCTCCTGGTCTCAGCTCCTCCCGGATGTTTCATATCAGGCCCAGTGTGTTGACAGGTTCTGTGGTGGGAAAAGAAGAAAAGATATTGAAACCTTTGCAGCCCTGGGTCCCCAGCATGCAGTCCCAGCTCCTTCTGAAGCCCTGATGGACTAGGCTGGCTCCCCTCCTTCCTCCTTTTTCTAATTATGACAGGCCCCAGGGGGCCTGAGCAAAGGAGGGAGGCCTGAAAGAGGATTGCAAGTGGGAAAGGAGGGCAGAGAAGGGAGGAAAGGAAGGAGGGGGGCAGGAGCAATGGATTCTGTTCCGGGGGGAATCAAGTGCGTGGCTGGACATATGCAAGACCACATAAAGAGTGATCACACGTCTTTCTCCTTCCCTGGGGATCTGAACCCATGAGAATACCATGCCCATGCCCATGAAGGACCAGGTCGGCAGGAAAGGGAAAGACAAGTTAGAACTCAAGTTACAATAGGAAGCTGATTAGTCTCCACACCATGCCCAGGTATAATGTCATTTAATGCCCTCCATGAAGGCAGCAGATGCTAGATGGGGGTGGTCATTACAGTGTGTGAAGGGGAACCTGAAGTTTTAGGCCAATTTAACTCAAGCTCGACATACAAGCCTCTTTGTCCCCAGCCTGTCACACATTTTATTTCTCTGTCATCTTAGAAAAGGATTGGCTTCCCCTTCCATTCCTAGGGTTAAAGGACACTAGTAATAACTTCTTTTAAGTGGCCAGACAGAGATGAACCTAGGGAACTCACAGGCTTTTAATTTAATTCAATAGATTTTTTCTGAAGTCCCTTACATTGGGCAGTACCTACACGTAGGACTGGGTAGAGGGCATGGGTAAGTCTAATCCTGAACTCACAGACTTCATGGTCAAACAGAAGAGGCTAAAGCAGGGTGATAAAACCGTGTTATTTCATGCATGATTCTAAGACCCTGTTAGGGAAAGGACTGTGAGAAGGAGGAAGCCTTCTGCTTACTTGTCAACTAAAAAGAGAAGGATAATCCCAGGGCAGAGGAATTCTCCATGTCATTGGCTTCTGGCTTTCTCAGCAGCTCCTGGTTAATCCAGTTTCCCAGGTTTCTCCTCCCCAAGCCTCACAACGAAGTTAAGTTAAAATATCAAGTCCTCCTCTCTGTGTGGTAGAATTGCTTCTCTTCCCAGATCTGTTTTGTTGTGCTTGTGAAGAAGACTGCCCAGCCAAAGAGTCCAGATAGCAACTATTCTAATTATGTAAAATGTGATTAAAGGAAGTATCATGGCCCCTCACATGCCCCTTCCACTTAATTCTTGCTTTGCAACCCTTGGTTGGGCTGACAAGCATAATAGATCTAGTTGATACATCTTGTGCTAAAATAAAATGTCTAGTCAAAAGTGCTTAGGATCCCTCTAGGCTGGAGTTGGCTAATGATGTCATTATTCCACAGGGCCTGGTGCTATTTTTAGGATGGCCATTTCCTCCCACATTAAGAATCATTAGGATTTTTGTCCCCATGTAGTACTCTACACACAATAGAGGTCACACAGAGAGGAGGCCTAGTGTGGGCTTACAAGGCTCACTCCCCCTGTCTGACTACTGAGTTCCAAATTAGGACATTCCAACATGAAGGAAGTTCATCTTGAGTGGTGGGGATCAAACCAAGGTCAATGGTTATCTGGGCTTGGACTGTGTCAATACACTTGGTTTGCCCATAGGGTGATGGTCAATCTGATGTCCCCCACACCCAATCTACTTCTTGACTTTTTATAGCTCTTGGATACAAGGCCATTTAAGACACAATGTGGCTGGAATTGTCTTGCAAATAGCCTATCACCCATAAGACAAACTGTCTGAACTCCAGCATGAGAGTCAACCTCTACCGTGCAAAGAAGAAAAAAAAAAAAAAAAAACAAAACACAAAGCCATTTTTATCACTATAGATTTTGCAATCAAATGGATATAAGTTCAAATCCTAGGGTGACTGTTGAATGGCTGTGTAACCTGGAGGTAAGCTGTATAGTATCTCTGAGCCTTGTTTTCTTCATCATTAAAAGGAAAATGGTAATTCTAATGTCCTAGGACAGTTAGAAAATAAATATGAAAATATATGTAAAACACTTTGTGACCCTGGCACAAGGAAAATGATTACTAAATGCTACTGTTACTATTTATCATTACCTCTACTATTATTCTAAATCAACAGGGTGCAATTTTGAACTTCAGAAAGCTCTGGATACTAACACGTTTTTTATGACTCATTTGGCAACAAAACTGACCTGACCTGAATTTCTTTGTAGACTTCATTTATCCCACTTAAAGATGTATCGTTTCTACAAAAGTCTAATTTTTTTTCTTATAAATTAAGACCCCAGACTTGGTATCATGTACATCAAGTTACTCTTGATTATTCTTCTAAAATCTAAGGAATCCTGAAAAACATCTGGCCTCAACAGGAGATGGAAAGGGATTATGGTCAGTAGCCTCTTCCATATCAGACAAATCCCACCAGGCTGGGTCTAAGCTAGTGTCCTTCCTGCCTGCCTAGGTAAATGCAAAAAATAAAAAGTGTTTGTTTCCTCCTGGCGGCGAGGCAGCTAGCCATCTTCCGGATATGTCACCTGCCCTTCTAAACCCCCACAGCAGAATCTCACCTCATTTGGCCATTCAGACACAAAATCTGTTCCTGGACCTAGATTGTTACTCCTTGGCAATTTTAGGCAGAAAGGGCAGCACAAAGAACCAAGGATCATGTTCACATTTATTTGGAAGAGGTCAGGCTTCCAAATAAGTAACATTTCAATGTACTGAGCATCTGTTGTGTGCCCTGCCCTTTTCAGACGACAGAATCCACAATGATCATAGTAGAAGTATTTTTATCCCCACTTTACAGATGTGTAAATTCGGGAAACTCAGACAAACTCCAACCTGATTTCCTTCTACCAACATGTCTGGAACGTGGCTTGCTGACTCTTATAAAACCACAGATGAGGAACAAAAAAGACAAAAATGTATTTTTCTATTTACTTTTAAGTTTCATTGAGTATGATTTCTTCTAAGGCCCAGGCCCTGTCGAGATCGATTTACAAGTCTGGGAAGTGGCAGCTTTGCCAGATGCCAAATATTCTCTCTAAGTGCTCATCTTCTCAGAAATTGACATCGAACTGCTACCTCGCTTCCTCTTCCTTTCATCCCTCCTCCACCTCTCGCAGCTGTACATGCAGGGAGGAGTTTTAGGACTGTGGCGGTGGCTGTGAGCTGTTTGTGTTTTGGGAAGCTGGCTTTGCAGTTGTGTGCCTGGTTTGATCTTATGAGGTCCTCCAAGCATGAAGGTCAAGAAAGGAGATTGGTCGCCTTGGCCCTGAACCTACCAGTGATGCTGGTCGGAGTTGATGCTCCTTCAGCACACAGAAGTCCCTCCTACTTCCCACACAAGCACTTTCCTCTATCCATGGCAACCCGGCTTCCCTGGAGCCCAAAGTCAAAATCAAAGGCAGTGAAAAAGATTACAAAGGAAGTATCCCACAAACCCGGGAGAGCTGCTCACCCTCCCTTGTGACACCCGACACCCCAAGAGACAAAGACCATGAAGTGAAGGTGTTGTGCAGCAGGCAGATTAATCTACACTATGCAGAAGTGGTCAAAGCTTTCCTTTCCCTCATAATAGGAAGCCCAGGAAGCCTCACAATGAATGCTTCAGTCAACAAGATAGCAAGAATTCAGCCTGGCTGCCAAGGCATTGTTTAGCGGCCTCCTAGGGCTTTGAACTATGAAAAGATGTTTGAAAGAAACTTTGTTATCTCATTGTGCTTCTGCAAGCCACCACTCATTTCTGCGAGCAGTGACACTCCTCCTAGAATCCCTGACTTTTGATTTGAGGATGTGATTGTTCCTCAGACTGACAATAGGAGGCTGGAAACCCAGGGGTAGCTGCTGAGCCTGTGGTGGCCTGCCAAACAGAGGTGCAGCTGGGGCTCCTGACAGGCACTGGTGAGTTCCAGGCAGCCTGCCAGGTGACATGACTGCCAGTGATCCATGAGGTCACCAAGGTATGAATCAATGTTGGTGGCATCCATGGTTGCATCCATAATAGAGATGGTTCATGTAGCATGTCACAAGGCTGTGAGAAGGTGACTTGTCTTAAAGGGGCCTCCTCTCTCTCCCTCTCATCTATCTATCTATCTATCTATCTATCATTTATCTATCTATCTGAGTAGCAGAAACAGCAATCATCAAAGAAATGGAGAATGTGAAGTTCCCAGCCATGCAGAACTTGCGGAAGTGGTTTAAATCCTAACCATTGTGACCTAAATCATAAACTTACCTCCTTCTGAGTCACAGACACCTAAGGCCGTTCCCTGGCTCTGCTTTCTCAGTAATCACTTACAGATAAATTACAGATTAGAGCTAAAAGAATCCTGGGAATTATCCTGACCAAACGCCTCATTTTATAGACAGGGAAACTGAGGACCAAAGAGAAGTACGTTTTCAAGGTCACAAAACAGCCAGGAGGAAAAAAAGATGGAAGTCCCTCCTGATTCCCACACAAGACTTTCCTTACCTACCCTTCTCTCAGAAGTAAAGCCCCCAGAGTTTTTAATCCCTCAGAGGAAACACCCTCAAGTGAAAAATCTCTCTTGATGGCCATGGACAACGCCTGACTACAGCTGACTGGAGATAGCATGGCATTAACAGAATCAAGTACTCGGAGTCAAAGAATGTGATGTTAACACACAAGCCTATGTAATATATTTTTCATGAGCAAATGAGAGGATATGAAATATACATTATGCAAGGCGGTGTTAACATCCCATTTATTTATTCTGCAGCAATCAGATTTCCTCAACATTGCAGGTCCTCTTTGACTCAAGTTGCGATTTTCAGGAGCTTGGGGTTGCCTCCAGACTTTTTATGAATGTGACGGAAGGCCTGTCGTCACTCCTGCTGCTCCCCACTCTGCCCACTGGAGGACGATTTCAAAATATGCGCTGTCACTGAACACACTGGTGAGCCAATAATGAACCTGCCTCTCTGGGCGCTGTCTCCTGACACCTGGCTGGGTGACGTTTGGTGTTGGTACCCTTCCCAAGGACTTCCCTTCCTGTCTTCCCCTAACCATACTCACACTTTCAAGTAACTCAGTGACTTTAGATCTCTGTATAGCACAGGCCGGTGAAGAACGTCAGATGAGAACATCAGACCCCCTGCCTCAGGGGGGAGGAGGGGCCAGCTTCCGTTCTTCTGTTGAGGTCTTTGGCAGTGGGGCCACTCCCTAGTAGGATGTCCCTGTCCACGTCTGGCACCGAGGAAGGCAAAGTTAGGCTGACAACAACACTAACCAAGATTAATTCCTGTGTCTGATGAGAGTTAATTTCTCTGATTAGAGGACTCTCAAAGATGTGCAGTGACTAAATCTTGACTGGAAATATTCAAATGGCATACCGGCCAGGCGAAGAGCCCCAGTCACACCCCAGAGCTTTTGGAGGACTTCTGTGAGCCCAGGAGCAGTCTTTGAGTCAAACCAATTCGAGGAGTAAATGTCCAGGGCAGGTGGTTCGGGGGCCCCCTCCGGACACTGGTGTTTATGTCTCCTTCCGTTCATTTGTTTGTGTTTCTCCCCCTTTACAAGTCTTTCTGGGAGGCCTTGTCTGGAAGAATAAACATTCAGGAAAGGACGGTGGGAAGCAGGGGACACATTCTCTGGCTGATGGGAGCTGTGACCCACAGGGCTGCTGCACTGCACTGTCTACCCATCCTCAAGAAATGTGCTTTGGGCCAAGGAAGAGGAAGAAGTAGATGAAATTGGGACAATCCTCCTTGAAACAGTTATCTGACAAAGGGCATGTGCACGTTAGTGGGACAGGTGGTAACGACCATCTGTCTAAAAGTTTGATGTCCAGAATGGCAGCCTCCCTGGACTCTGGGTCCAGAGGGAAACAGGAGGTAGCAGCAAATAGTGTGAGCTTGGGAGGCCAGCTGACTTACATTTGAATCTGGTTCTGTCATGTACATCTTTAGAAAGCTAGATGAGGCGCATGACTTCTGAGAGGCTGTACTCCCTGCTCCAGAACATGGAGATCATTTCCATCTATGCTGACTTTCCAGTACCTACCCCTTTTTGTTTGTTTGTTTGTTTGTTTGTTTGTTTGTTTTTTGAGACAGGATTTCCTCCCCTGTTGTCCTGGAACTCACTCTGTAGACCAGGCTGGCCTCGAACTCACAGAGATCCACCTGCCTCTTCCTCCCGAATGCGAGGATCAAAGGCATGCACCACTACTGCCCGGCCAGTACCCACCTCTTACAAAACAGCCTGGCAACAGGTTCTCCTCTGCTCCAAACCAGTTCCTCAACATCAGGACCTAACAAGGGAAAGGTCCTCAGCCATCTTCCTAAGAGGACATGTGATATGTCTTCATAGCCTCCTGCTTGAAGAATTCAGCAAGGACGGGAAGAATGAGCAGGTCAGTTTCCTTCATCATCCACTATTCCCACCCCCCTTGGACCTACCTGTCATCCATCCACCTCATAAACATGTATTCCAGACTCACCAAGGACTGGGAGCCATCTCCTAATGTGATGCTCCAGCTCCCCTTAGCAGATGACCACCTCCAGATTTGTCTATCAGGTCCCTCAACATTGGCTGTGAGTCTATTTTGCACCAGGCTAGGACCTTGGTTGAAGAGTTGAGGTCTTTTTTTTAAGGAGCCGAGGGAAATGCAGCTGGCTTTGGTCAGTGAGTTTGTTTGTTGGGGTTCAGGGTAGCAGTGCCCGGCATTCCCCTCCCCTGCACTGGGCTAGTCCAGATGTAAAGCTGCAGTCAGCACACTGCTAATGGGGCTTTGACAGTCTCCCGCTTTATTAGGGCAGCCGGGAAAGCCGATTTCAGCTGCAAATGCCTTCATTGCCTCCCCAGCAGAAACGGCTAATACCTGCTTTCTGGGACGTGCTCATCAAAGGAGACTCTCAAAGCCCCATTAGCAGTGTGCTGACGCTGGCTGTACATCCTGAAAGGGCAAAGTCCAGCCGAGTGAAAGGAATCCAGCCTATTTGTCAACACGAGAATGAGTCAGAGTTCCCCCTCACCTCCCAGTCGATGCCCCCTTTCCCTTCTTCCCTCTTACCTGGCCCACAGGGCTGGGCAATTGTAATTTCTTAGCAGAGGCTCTACAGTCAACTTACACACACTCCTCCTTTCGCATCTTCCCTTCTCTCTATCCTTCTCCATTTATTTCCCTACTCGTAGATGCCCAGATATCCAACTGTGGGCTGCAGACCTCTCCACCGTCACCCAGACCTCACCTGGAGAAGCTTAGCCTCATCAGAGTGGCCACCTGGGAGCTTACTGTCTTAAATTTGCAAAACTATCTTAATGTTAGCTGGTCCAAGCTGATAGCCAATACATTATTTTACTCATCACTACCAACTGGAGATTAGGTAGTCTCCCAGAAGTGAAGATAGCCATCAGACCTTGGAGGGTCTTCTGGACACAGCTTAGGACCCTGCAGCTGCACGCTGGCTTATCAGGAAGACTCAGCACCCCTGCCTGGGGATGCTGTTGAAGGTCAAGAAGATGGTTTCTCCCAAGATCTCCCAAGACCTTTACCAGCTAGCTACCCCTATCCCAGGCTTAATGGACCCTAGTCTTCATTTCTTCAATGACCTAGTCTCAACATAAAAGGACATACACTACCAAGAAATTCTGCCTTCATCATTCCCTAGGGTCCCCCTACCCCAGGAAGGAAGGGCAGGGCAGGAAATGAGGTTCTTCCAATGTTGTTTACTGTCTCTTTACCCAATAGACCAGGAGGGTAAAGTGCCACCAAGGAATAGCAGTCAACAGATGAGCTGTTGATGATACTCCAGCAGCACTGAGAAAGGCCTGCTATGTGGCACCATGTGACAGCTCCAGTGTACGAGGCTGTATCATAAACTCGGCCCCTTATGCTGATGGCTTAGTGGGTGACACAGAAACAAGTAGACATTCTATGTAACTGGAACATGCTTTCTTGGCCATGGGAACAAAGGGGTTTTTCATCCCCATCTTTACTCCGTGTTGCTGGGTCATTTGTCGTGTTGAATGCTATCCCTTTCTTCATTCTCTACGTACTTGGCTTCTGATTTTGTTTTCTCCTGGGTCATGCTCCTCGGTTTCCTGCATTGCCTTCTCCTGCCCACTCCCTAAATACTGGTAGTCCCTAAAATTCTCTGCTTATTTTGCTGTTCAATCTGCAGCTCACAGTCTCTCAAGATATCTTTTAAGTCAGGCATTGGTGGTGCATACCTTTAATCCCAGCACTCAGGAGGCAGAGGCAGGCCGATCTCCGTGAGTTCGAGGCCAGCCTGGTCTACAGAGCTAGTTCTAGGACAGTCACGGTTACACAAAGAAACTCTGTCTGGAAAGAAAAAAATGAGTAAAAGAAAAAGGAATCATCCTTTGGCTCTAGGCCATGACAACTAAATGCTATGGTCCCTAAATCCAAATCTCCTACTCAAGATCCTTCTTGAGTGACAACCCCAGAATATCTATTTTAAAAAATAATTTCCTTAAAATACTATATATGATAATATTCAAAGCAGTTTATAAATATTAACTCATTTCATCTTCCTAACAAAATGGCAGCCCTAGGAAGTAGTTGCTGTAGCTATTTCCAATTTACAAATAAGAAAATCAAGGCAGAAAGAGGTTACATAACATTTCTGAGCTCACACAACTTGTGAATACCAGGGCTGAGTTCCAATCACAGATGATCCGGTCCTAGTGGGTACCACAACAAGCAACACCTCCCCTACCTATTACAAGCACACACCTGCTGTGGGATGTTCTATATGTCAAATGTGTTGCTCTGATTGGTTAATAAATAAAACACTGATTGGCCAGTAGCCAGGCAGGAGGAAGTATAGGCGGGACAGGAGGAGAAGAATTCTGGGAAGTGGAAGGCTGAGTCAGAGAGACACTGTCAGCCGCCGCCATGACAAGGAAGATGTAAGGTACCGGTAAGCCACGAGCCACATGGCAAAGTATAGATTAATAGAAATGGGTTAATTTAAGATATAAGAACAGTTAACAAGAAGCCTGAGCCATTAGGCCAAACAGTTTAAATAATATAAGCATCTGTGTGTTTATTTTATAAGTGGGCTGTTGGACTGCTGGGGTTTGGTGGGACCCAGAGAGAAAACTCTCTAGCTACGCACACCACTTACAACACATATGAAGTTGGGGTATTCTCCCCAAGCCTACTCTTCAATGTGCATAACTTAACCATTCACCCTTGTTAACAGCATCTTTGTCTAATCTCTAACCAAGAACTTTAGTTCCTCAAACAGAAAAAAAATACTCAGTGAACTCAGCTTCTGAGGTGAACTATTAGAGCTGAATGGAATTGAGGTCTGGGAGTTGCTCAGGATGAGAACTTCCACTATGGACCTGGGAGAGACTGTCAAGAGGAGACCGGAATTGAGCAGGATCCAGCACACTGCTCAGAGCCTTACAGTTTAACATTGAGAGGGGTTTAGATACCAGGCAGTTCCATGCCTTTATTTACAAACGGTGGATCTCAGCTTTGAGGGTGAGCTGGAGTTGTACATGTGAAGAAAATGGACCTTGAGGTCTGGGTCAGCAGTGAAGGAGGCTGTTGGGGGAAGGGGGATGCTAGACACGGTAGAACCAACATGGGGGGGGGGGTGATAAGTAAGATCAACCATTAAAGGAGCCCAAGATAGGGCAGGAATTGGGTCAGCGAATAAAAGAAACTGTTGGGGCATAGGGATGCTAGGCACAATGGAGGGGACTGTGAATGAGATCATTAAGAGAGCTCAAGATGTGAACAAGTCTAGTACCTAGTGGAGAACAACTCCAGTTCCTTGGGGCTCAAAAGTGGTTTACACATCACGGTACCACCAGTGACCTAAGCATTTCCTGGAGCCTTATTCTCATCTGTCCCACAGACTCGAGAAATCAAACTCTGCCTGCTAGGATCATTTTCTGACCTTCAAAGTTTAAGAAGTATTGTTCTAAGCTGTTTTTGTACTGGTTAAAGGACCATGTTTAAACAGACCTGGTAGAATCCAGATGAGTCTGTCCCTTAGAAATCCCTCTAAGTGGGAGAAAATGCATCTTTCCCTTCCCTGCTCTGCTCCTTTCCCTGACAACCCCAAAGGGATTAAGGTAAGTTCTCTGGTCCCAGGCACACACATGCCTGTCAGGTATGAGAGACCTAGTCCTTAGAAGCTCAAAAGAGACATAATAATGTTGCTAGGTGCCCAACAGTTGATTTTGTTGAAAGGTGAGGAGGAAGAGGATATCTTTGTCCGTGTTGTAAATCTAATCCAAACACTTAAATTAGTGGGCCCAAGACTGTTTTGGATTGGCAACGGAAGACACAGAGTTACAGTAGTCTTGTTTGTCTGGCGTGCTCCAGGTGTGTGCTAGAGAAAGTCCTTTAACATGTAATCAGGGGATGAGACAGGCTCCCAGTGTTAACGGGAAATGGATGGAGGGCTGAGGTTTGGCTGGAGGTCCAAGTGCAAAGTCAGACCCTGAAGTCCAGTTAGCGGGGAAGGGGGTTACTGAGGCATGAGGGTTGATAGGCCTGGTAGAACTGACAATGGAGGAAGGCGGTAAAAGACATGAGCCATCGAGGGAACATGGAAAACTACAGGCTATAAGTATGAGAAAAAGTCCATTAAAATAAGACAAACTTTAGCTGTGGCTGAGGGCCATCTGATGGTTGGGCACAGGATGCAACCATAGACGAGGGACCATGGGAGGAGAAAGTCACCTCAAAGTTAGGCTTTTCCTGTGGGAGACAATAAAACCCCTTCTATAACAGCTGGGAAAGACATTCATGGATATTGCACAGAGGCATTTTATTGCAGAAGGAATTCCTAGAACAGGTTGGTAGCGGAACAGAATTGTGCCCCCTGAAATCCTGCATCCACACAAATATGGGTGATGCCGACAGGAGCAGAAGAAATAGCTATAGTGGAAAAAGGCATGCAGAGACAGCTGTATACTTGGGAACAACGGCGAACAGCCGTTGGTACACTACAGTTCCGCAGTTGGTCTATCAAGCAAGAAAGTCATGGGTCCATATTATCCTGGGCAGAAGCTGCAGAAGGGTTCCTGTTGATCAGCACTCATCCAGCACAGTAAGAAAAGAGTGCAGAGACTAGCAGGATCAACTGTGTAGAGGAATCTTGCCCAGAAAGGAACCAGAATGCTATACTTTAATGTACCAAGCATAGTAATGAACCAGAACCATGTTGTTCATTCACAAAGCCAGGTGAGCCACGTAATATCTGAGGAAAAAGAAAATCTGCATGGAAAAAGATCCCAAGAGAAGAGAGATGGAACCTTGGGAGAAACTGAACTGAGAACCCCTGTCATGGGGAGAGGACAATGTAGAGTTTGGGGTCAAGAGCTCTTCAGGTACCAGCAGGTAGCCTTGAGCACCCAGACATTTGATCAAGACAGCAGCAGCTTAGAGGCAGTGGCTGTGTTTACAGCATGCCTCTTTTCTTCTCTTCTCCTGCTCACAGTTCTAACTTCCTTCCCTACCCCACATCTCTTCTCCCGTTCTTCGCCTTCTTCTGACTTGTCCGGCTGGCTACCAGGAAGCTAAAGCTTGTGCTCGATAATTTATTGCAGTGAATTTTCTGTTTCGTGATATTGGTTTAGGAAACATGCAAGTGGAACAGCTTTATTTATTTATGCGTTTAAATAGACTAAATTAACTTGATTTTTTTGTGTGTGTTTTATGTTTCTGTTCACACAGCTTTTGCCCTCAAAGATGGTACTCTGTGCCCAAATGGCTTCATCCTGGGTCTGTTACTTGTGTAGTATTGGTAAAGGCTGTTTACAGAAAAATCATGTTGTGAATTGCTTCTGAGCTTGCCTGGTAAGCCTAGTCCTTCAGAGGGTGACATGAAATCTTTTATCTGACACAATGGACTGGGAATAGAGCCAAGACATAAAGACAGACAAGTCATAGAGAGTTTCACCTGTGTCCACTGATTCTGGGCTATCTCTTGTTTGAAGGTCACAGAATTCCTACCTGCTCACCTCTTAAATCATCTACTTGTGCCTGCAGGAGGTGGCAGGGTCTCCAACGAACTAAAATAGTCATCTTTCAAGGTTAACAAGGAGCTACTTAGAAGCCCCAGCATGAGTGTCAATAGCCAATCAAAGGGAGCTGTCAGCCGCTCCCCTGAGGAAGGGCTTCCGTTAAGGAAGAGAAGAACTGCATATGGAGAAGAACCAGCTGCTTGGCTCCTATGTTGGAGCTCAGAGCTGAAGGTGAAGGAGATGGGGTGTTGCCGTTCCCCGAAGCAGAACAGACCAGAATGGTCCCAGTGGGATGTCTGCAACCAGGGAAAAGCTGCTACAATCTGGGGCTCATTCCATGAAATCCATTGTCCTCTCCCCATGAGAGGGGTTCTCAATTAAATTTCTCCTGAGGTCCTTTTACTCCCCCAGTGATCTATTTCATGCAGGATTTCTTTCTCCTCAGATACTGCAAGGTGGAGTTAAATGAATATTCTAATTCTAGTTTGGGATTGGATTTAACCCCCCCAGCTACTGCCAGGACTTGTGTAAAGGAGAGCAATTGAGATGTAGTAGTTACTTTTCTCATGGCTGGGACCAAATAGCCGTCAAGAAGCAACATAAGGGAAGTTTATTTGGGCCCATTTGTTTTGAGAAGATCCTTCATGAGAGGAAAAGCATGGTGGCAGGCAGCTCCAGGGTGGTGGGAGTATGATGCTGGAATCCCTTACCTCTTCATTTCTCAGTGAAACAGGAAATAGGGACCGATTACAAACCTCAAGGCCACCTCCTAATCGCTGCAAACCACTTCCACCAACTAGGCTCCGCCTCCCAAAGGTCCCACAATTTCCCAAGAATGCCACCAGCTGGGGACCAGGTACTTAAGCATATGAGCCTGTGGAAGATATTTCACATTCAAAGCATAACTTGAGACTGTTCAAATTAGAAGGGTTTTCATTCAACCCCCATCCTCTTTCCTCCTGCAGTGCAATGTAAGAACTGAAGAAGGTGGTGGCACACGCCTTTAATCCCAGAACTTGGGAGGCAGAGGCAGGCAGATCTCTGTGAGTTCGAGGCCAGCCTGGACTACAGAGTGAGATCCAGGACAGGCACCAAAGCTACACAGAGATACCCTGTCTCAGAAAAAAAAAGGGGGGGGGAGGGAAAAAAAAAGAACTGAAGAAGAGGCCACCATCTGAAGATGATGGCAAGATGCTAAGTGGGCCATAGAACAGGCAGTGCTTCCTAACTCCTCTAACATCCATCTCATCTGCCAAAAAAGCAACAACAAAAACCCTAGTCTTCCATCTAGGAAGGGAGAACAGACTCAGGTAGGAACAGACAGAAGCCCACGATGGATGGAGAGATAGAGAGAATGCCTGCAAATGAGCTCAAGCCTTCAAGCTGCTTTAAGACAGATTGTCTCTCAGACAGGTGGGACTGGGGAGCCAGTCTGTAATCTTGGAGACATCATGAAAAAGAAACACTGCTGGGTGATTGGAGATAAGCACATTTGTCCCAATTTTCAGAGAAAGGTAGAAGCTGCATTCTGGAAACCTAAGCTGGCAAGCATCATACCAACCCCTACAAAAATCTAGGTTGCAATATTAAAGAGACAGTTGAGACCATTTAGAAGGGAAAACAGGAATTGTTGAAAGCCAACCTCAGTTTATGAACACAAGTTCATTCTGAGATATCGTTCTGATACACTAAGTTTGGAGAGAAAAGCAAAATTTTTAAAACGTGTGTGAGGGAGCATGTGTTTGTGTGTGTTTGTGTGTGTGTGTGTGTGTGTGTGTGTGTGTGTGTGTGTGTGTGTAAAGACCAGGAGTTGACATCAGGTGTCTGCCTCTATCACTCTCTGCCTTAGTTTTCGAAACAATGCCTCTCATTGGACTTAGAACTGATTAGCTTGGCTAGCTCTCAGGACTCACTCTCTTCACCACCATCCCCAAAGCTGGGGTTACAGATGCATGCCTCCAAGCCTGGCTGTTCACATGGGTCCTGGGGAATCTGAAGTCAGGCTCTCAGGCTTGAACAACAGGCACTTCCCAGCTCAAAAGCAAGATATTTTAAAGGTATCTTTCTTTCAAGATTGTATTTGTTTGTTTGTTTTCCTCTACAAAGGTGCAAGCTCCGTCTGGGCAGGAATTTAAAGGAGGGAAGTCTTTTGTTTGGGGCTCTGCTTATTGTAATGTTCAATAGAAAGTAATGGATACTTTTAAGTAAATGAATACATGTGCACAATAAAAAAATGTTGAAGAAAAATGAACTAAAATCTCTAAGTGTTCACATTTGGGGTGGTTTCCATTTTCTTCTACATCTAGACATTTTTTCCTATCCTTTCCACATTTGCTATTATTAGCACAGGTTTCTTTCATAATCACAGAAACAAAATAGTCACTTCTTTGCTTTCCTTTCTTTGGAAAAAATAACAGACAGGTGGGCCAAAGGAATGAGAGTTTCCATGAAGTGTTTCCCAAAACCTCTCATGTTATCCTTCGACCCAGATGAAGGGTTGTGAGCCCAGAAATGGCTCAGCTCTACAGCTTTGTTGAAGAACTAAACCAAACAGTACTCATTAAAAGATCAATGCCAATGTCAAGGGAAGTCTCCAGAGCTGTGACACAAGGGGTCTGTCTTATTCAGCATGTTCTTCAGAGGCCTGGATCAGGACAAAGAAGATCCACTGACTTAAGTTGTAGCTTGAGTAAGAATAACACAGAGCTGGGAACCCTGGCTAAGAGGTTGACATGCAAGACTCAGTTCGAAAAATAACTCAGCAGTCTCTCACTGTAATCCAAAATCAATTCTGTTAAACTTCACAGACCCTATATTCAGGTCCCCAAAATGTCAACATCTAAGTGCCAAATGGAGACTATATGCTTATTAATAATTAAATGAAAACAAAACCTCAGCATCTGGCCAGACTAAAACTCCAGTGAGTCAAAGAGCATGCAGTCACTCAAACAGCCCATGTGACTTGGGGACAAAATGAATAGAGTTCTCATACCCAGAAGTAAGGTTGATTTCAGATTCAGCATTCTATGACCTGTAACAGGATTTTACAAAACATCTAAAATATTGCATACCTTTGGGAATTGCATCATTCTTACTTCCTCTTATAGAGACGCACAGTCCATACTAACAAATTAGAGACCCTGATCTGACCTTCAATAAAGAAACCTGTTTGTTTTAACTCATCTTCCTAAATTATTTGAGTAGGAAATTTTAGGGTTTTTTTTTCCAGTTTATTTTGCTTTTGCATAACATCTGCTCACAGAGTGCACTGGGGAAATACTGATCTACCACAAGCTACTCTAGGCACGAAGGATATCCCACACATTCTACCTCTGTTCTACTCAGTAAATGGTATAGGGCAAGATGTATAAAGATCCTCAGCACAGGCCTGCTCAGAGGAACGACTGTAAATATTCCAAAAATACCACAGTGTCATAAACTCTTCAAACGTGTAGTGAAAAATGTAAACAAGTAGCTGGCATGTGTCCCAAAAAGAAGTGAAGAGAATGAGTCAGTTTGGATCCTTGGATTTCTAAGGGAAGTTAGAATGAAGCCCTGGACAGCAGAAGCATGTCTTAGACAGAACCTCAGGGAGTGAGAGAGACTCACCCAGAAAAAAACAAATGACCATCATAAGAGATTAGAAAAGTCCCATCGTCAAGCACAGGTAGAGACCCGTTCAGGGTCTCAAGGTCCTGAAGAATTTACTTCAGGAACTGACATGTAAGAGATTATCTGTTTGGTATTTTCCAATCTTAGTTGTATATACTAACTCCTTTCATAGTATTGGAGATGCCAACATTTGGACTTCTTCCTGGACCAAATAGATTAGGATCCCTGGTGGTTGACATATTGTGTACCCCAATAAACTTATTTGGGGTCAGAGAACAGAACAGCCACTATATTAAACATAAGTTTAGGCTGTGGTAGCACACACCTTTAATCCTAGCAATCTGGAGGCAAAGATCTGTCTGGATCTCTGTGAGTTCAAAGCCACACTGGAAACGGCCAGGCATGATGACACACATCTTTAATCCCAGAAAGCGATGGCAGGAAGCAGAAAGGTGTATAAGGCATGAGGACCAGGAACTAGAGCCTTCTTAAGCTTTTAGGCTTTTGAGCAGCAGTTCAAGTGAGATCCATTCAGATGAGGACACAAAGGCTTCCAATTTGAGGAAACAAGATCAGCTGAGGAATTGGTAAGGTGAGGTAGCTGTGGCTTGTTCTGTTTCTCTGACCTTTCAGCATTCACCCCAATACCTGGCTCTGGGTTTGTTTTTATTAATAAGACCTTTTAAGATTCGTGCTACAATCCCCAGTGGTGTGGCTTCAGTATTGGCAGGATTGGGATGGGAATGAGGCAAGCCAGGCTCTTAGGGCACATGATGTATGGAGACAGACACTCTCAACATCCTACAAGTACAAACTGGTCCCCACAAGGGATGTGCCGTGTTCCCATTCTACCATTTACCTTTCATTCCTCATCTGCAGTCTGGATCCTGGGGTATATATGTTCCTTTGTAATGTTTTCCTCAGGTAGCTTTCAAGATGAGTCTAGTTTTTATATCCACCAATACACTCAGATCCATTCAATCTGCAGGCTGTGAAACAGGGTATCTGAGGTCATGCGGGCAGTGAATTTCAAGGCAGGAGCAGAGTGGAGTCTGAGAGCAGGCAAGAGTCCAAGGAGAAAGCAAGCACAAGCACTTGGAATCAAATATGGGGTAGTCATCCCCAGGGACAGAGTTTGGCTCTACTCTGAGGGAGGCTTGTGAGGTAAAACAGGGTCTCAATTCAAGGAACTGATGCTAGGCAGGAGCTACAGAAGAAATCTAAGCATGTGAGAATAAACATGGTCCCAACCACAAGCTGGACCTCACACATGGGCTCTGTTAGCGTGAAAAGAAATGGCTAGTGATGAGGTCATGAGGAGGTATAGGAACAGTGCCAAGGCTACCCACTAGGCAGGGGCTTTCTGTGTTCTTTCTCAGGGTCCCAGATCTGTTCTCTCTAAGGGTTCCATAGCAGAGAGAAACCTAGACGCACTGCTAAACCAGATGCTTAGTGGACATCTTCAAACATGAAGGTGGAAAGCTTGAAAATAATTAGATCCAATCAGAGGTTTCAAAAGGCAAGATTTGAACTAACGAGAGAACTTACAATTTTGTTTTAATGTTTGGCATTTCTACTACTAGCAATTTCCAGTAATGGAGTAAGATAGGGTTTGTCATCTTACCTGAAAAATGGGAAATACGGTAGAGGGTATGCCTGTGAGAGGGGCCATTTTCTACTAAACTATTGCTATTGCCCTTCAACCGAAAGACTCAATGTTCCAAGCTGGGGTATGGGCCCAGTGAGTAAAGCTCCTTCTGTGCAAGCATAGGACCTGGGTTTGGACCCCAGAACCCATTTAAAGCTAGATACAATAAGGCATGTCTATAACCCCAGTACTCCTATAGCAAATTGAAGTAAGTGGAGGCAGGAGACTCCCAGGAAGCGCTCAGCTCTCAGCTGTTTATGGTCTGGCATAAGCAGCTGCAGACAACAGGAGACTCTGTCTTAAATAATAGAGAGGTTGAGGACTGACACCTGTGGCTGTCCTCTGACCTCCACATGTACACCTGTACTCCCCCACACAAATATGCACAAACACACAAATGTAAAAACAAATAAGAGTTGAAGTCCCAAGGAACTCCATTCAGTTGCTCCAAAATGCTCTATGCGAGTATACAAGATGGTAAGGAAGACCACAGGGGTATTTGCATATAATTAGATTATAAAAGATTTATCTTTGAATAAACTGTGCAGTCTATTTACAGATAATTTACAGGTTAAAATTACATCACTGTTCCCCTTGTAGTCATCATCCTTTGATTTCTCACTCCTGTTTCTCCTCCTGTACCTATTTACATTGACCCCGATCAAACCTAATCAAGTCAGTTAGCATCTGTGCTGAGTGCTCACTGTGAGTCAAGCACAGCATTAGATGCAAATGCACACACTGGAAGCCCGAGGTAGGGAGGACTCAGGCTCATGGAATCATGGCTGAGGAATAGGAAGGATGCTATGGCTTTGGACGGTCCTTCCCAGGCCCCAAACACTCACTGTCTCTTGACTTTGGTTCAAACATATAGGATCCCTCAAGTATATTCCCTATAGCCTCTAGCAACTAAAGTAAAGACAGACATGGATCTTGGAAATTCCACGATGTACCCAGAAGGCTTCCATGACATGGTGCAAAAAGAGAAGGTCTTCAAGATAAGGATGTCCAACAGCTGGTTCCTGGGTAGATATCATGAGTCATCTGAGTCCAGAGGAAAGACACAGAAAAGCAGCTGGCTGCCTCAGGACCTCCATCTTTGATGATCCCCTAAGCCAGAAGCATTCCCTATGCACTCCATGTCTTCCCTTCCAGAGTCCTTTGCCTTGCTTCTTCTGAAGGACAGTTCCAGAAAGCAATCTCAGATTCACTAGGGGAAGCTGGCACCTTTCAGTATCACCCTCAAGCTTCTCTGTGTACCATTTATCCCAACAGTACTCATCTAACAACTGTTTCTGTCATTGACATCCATCCAAACTATATGCTCCTTGGGAGCAGAGAAATTGAAAGAATAAATGAATGAATACTATGTATCAAGAAATAGGAAGGTAGCTAGAAGCAAGTAAACTGAGGTATCACAAAACTGGAGGCTTGCCTAAATGGGAAACAAGAAGGTGAAGCTTAGAGACCGAGGAAAGAAGAGGTGAACTGTTGGGACAAATCTTGCAAATGCTGGATTCCAGCATCATCCCTTAGGGGTAAGGATAGGTGCTCCCTTCCTGGGCAGGGTGCTTCCTTCCCCTTGGGGAGGAGGGCTCCCCTTGGACCTCTTTGCTTCTAACACAAACAAGATGACCTTCTCATGACAAAACTAACTATCTAATATAAACTAGGCTGCACATCGCTTTATGTGACATCTGTCTCTCAGACCACAGGGATTTGAGATCCGCCCTTAGCCAGGCTGCCATGTCTCACTTACAGCTGCCCTGGCCTTCCGTTGACAGTTTTTTGTTGCTTAGGTTTTTCTATGCCTGACAACTAAGCTAAGGGGACTCCGTCATCCCCATTCTGTATCCTAGATGCTCTGAGTCTTGATTATAACAGATCTCTGGGGAACTTAAAAGATGGAAGAAGGATGGCGTATCCCAAGGGCAGGCAGAGTACTATCTTAGAACACAGCTGAGCATGAACTGATTAGCTGAGTTAGGACAGGAAAGACAGTAGAAGTTCTGAAATCTGGGATTAGATTCTTCTGACCAGGTGGAGCCAGCTCAAAGGGGAGAGAATGATCTGCACCCAAGGAGGAGCATAGACCTTGACAGAGTGTGAGACCACATGAAACTGGGGGCAAGATGTTAACTTTAGGGCTTCCATGGGCAATAGTAGAGGTCATCTGCAAGGTGGCCAGAGAGAGAGAGAGAAAGAGAGAAGCACATGATAAATAAGACTAACACTGACGGGATGTCTGATTGCAGGTAGCAAGAAACGGAAAGATGGGGTACCAAGGAAACTAGAGGCCAGGCCAGGCCAATCATCAAAGGAACACATGTCCTCAAATTCTGAAGGTATCAGTACCAGGAAAATAACTAAGGCAAGGACTTAGGGACAGAGGTGTATGTCAGACTAGCCACTTGTCAGAAGGAGTCACAAGATTAGGATGCAGTCGGGTAAGAAGACTGAATCAACACTGCTGGACTGCAGTAGCTTAAATCCTTCCTGCCCAGAGTTGAAACTGATCCTAGAGCCTGAGGCCAAGCTGAGCCTGCAGATCTGGCAGGCAAGGAGAATAGGCTCAGGGAGGTGAGGGGGCAAAACCTGGGAACCAGGTAAAGCCTGGCAGATGGAACACAAATGATGCCTGGTTCTGCTCCAGCTGTTTTTGATAGCCTGACTTCTTGCTCAGAGGTCCAGGAAGGATGAAGAATGAACTGACAAGGGCCTCCGAGAACAGCTGCTTCTTGCTAGGAATTGGGGGGGGGGGGGCAGTGTGTGGCTGTGATTTGCAGAGCATACTCCGGTGTCCTGAGAGAGTGAGGGAACTTCTCGGAAGGAAGGCTTACGTCTTCCATCTGCGGCCAAAACACACGCCTTGTTGTGAGGACTCAGAAAGCCCTTCTCATTTTATGCACTCATTTTCTACGTGGTCTTGAGGGGTTTCCCTTGCATTTTTCAGCTGCCTTTTTTTTTTTTTTTTTTTTTTTGTTCGGGTCCTGTTCATCTCTGTGCCCTGGTGTAAGGAATAGATAGTGTATCAGTTACTTTTGTTGCTGTAATCGTATGCCACGACCAAAAGCAACTTATATGAGGATCCATTGATTTTGGCTCACAGTTCCAGATGGGAGTGTCCATAGTGGTGGGGAAGGCATGGAAGCAGGTGACCAGAGAGCTGAGCGGTCACAACAGCATCCCCCCTGTAGAGAAAGTCAAGGAAGCCAAGGAGAGGTGGGATAAGGCTATAAACTCACAAAGCTCAGACTCAGTGATGCGCTGAGGGCAGCACGACTCCTCCTATGGCTTCCATAACCTCCCCAAATACCACCACTAACTAGGGACCACATATTCAAATCTGTGAGCCAATGAGGGCACGGCATTTCTCACTCAAACCACCACAGTAAGGATCCCACAAGTGTTCTTTGAGTGAATGAATGCCTGAAGAAGTCAGTGAAATGACCCATGGTTTTACAGTCACCAGGATGCCAAATGCTCCTCAAAATTTATGAGAAAAGACCTACAAATGGCTCAGCAAAGAAATGTGCTTGCTCTGCATGCATGACCACCTTGAGCTCTATCTATGAAAACCAAAAACAGGTAGAAAGAGAACTGACTCCACAAAGTTGTCCTCTGTCCTCTACACAGGCACTGTGAGATATACACCCATTCTCTCCACATCATGCACACAAACAGAAAATAATGACAAATTAAATTTAGAAAGGGTTTGTGAAAGAAAACTATGTTTCCCAAGAGATACCTGATTACCAAGTAGCGTAAGGGGTCTTAGAGTACAGAGGCCTATACACTGAGTAGGCTGCAGATGGCTACCTACTCATTAAGCAAGGACACCGAAGCCCCGTCAGGACAGGATCCAGTATCCTCCTGTTCTCACACTGACTTCGTCATCTGGAGTTTCAGTTCTGACTGTCTAGGAATATTAGTGAGAACCTGGATCCAGTAAGAAGAGGAGCTAACCAGTGGGCAGGACTGAGTCTGTGTGTGTGTGTGTGTGTGTGTGTGTGTGTGGAGAGAGAGAGAGAGAGAGAGAGAGAGAGAGAGAGAGAGAGAGAGAGAACGTGTTACAGACACACACGTGTGGAGGTGTGCACAACCATACACATGCCCGGGGAGGTCAGAGGAGAATGACAGTACCTTACGCTATCACTCTCCATCTTATTTCCTTGTGACAGAGTTCCTCACCGAGCCTGGAGGTAGGCTGGAGCCAGCAAGCCCAGCAATCCTGTCTCAGATCTCCACAACATTGGAGTGGCAGGCACACGTGGCCAGGCCTAACTTTAGGAACTAACTTCTCATGAACCCCAATGGCCAGTCCACACATGTTAGGGTACCTAATCCTGAGTGATGGATTTGGGGACAATTTGTCATGACTTCTGCTTTTGAGAAAGTCACTACCATTAGTGAAATTATTTCAACCCAGAAAGAAAAGGTAACAACAGCAACAAATCAGAAGTCAGGATTCGTGACGGGGACCCACTGATTCTGCTCATGGTCTAGTTGCAAATGGGTGCCGAAGAGCAGCAGGCAGGAGTAGCAGAGGCTGCTGTGCTGACAGCATGGCCCGCGCTGTGCGTCACCTATTTGCTGAGCACTCACTGTGGCCCCAGGACGGGACCAGATGTTAAAGACATAATAACACACCAGGTAGACCCAGTGCATGGAGCACGCAGACCCTGAACAGGCAAGCAAGTGAGAAATGAAGGGATGAGTGGGTCAGATCCTGAAGAACCTCAAGAGCCGGCCTAGGACTTGGAGATGTACCCCGTTTGCCAATGTGAGGCAGAGCTAGGAAGAGGTGGCGAAGACCAGTGTCGGGGCTTTAGGAAGAGCAGTTTTTCTGGAAGAATCTCCCTTGATTCTCCTTCAAAAGGTTCCCTGATAGTTTCAGGAGACACTGTCTTTCTGCTTTTACAAAGTTGTCCTTAAATCTTTCCATCGTAGGGACACTGTTCCCACCGTCTGTGTCCCGGTGCAGTGCCTGGCACATAATAGACACTCGGCACACAGATGTCATCCCCTTCAGGAGGACGACAGTCAGATCTAAATGGTAGAAAAGATGAGTCTCTTGCCATCCTGCCCTTACTTCAGAGGCTCAGAGGGAGGAAGAGATATGCATATGGGTAGCTCTGGGGCAGTAAAAGCAAAAAGGCTGTCCCAGCTTGTGGCAGAGAGTGACTCATGCTCATAAAGGCCACTTCCTTTTCCTCCTGGGCACACAAGTGGGCGGCTTTCCCCAGCATCCCTTGAGAATGCTGTGTGACTGACCTCCAAACTGAGCACAGGCCAAGGACAGAGAGATCCTCTCCTTATAGACCCGGCACACAAAAGCTTCTCCCCTAGACTAAGCCCACATATCCTTTTCCTTCCTTCTTCCAGTTGAATGGAGAGATGTCTAAAGATTAGAGGAAGGCAGACCATAGGGTAGAAGGAGTTTTAGTTTCTGATCAGCCACACAGAAAGCCATAGGCCTAGGAAAAGCATCACCAAGTCTAATGTGAGTAGTAAATTCTGTTTGGGACTCCTGGGACTTATGGGAGGTGGGGGTGTGGGCACCTGTCTGTTACATCAAGCAATTTTATTTGTTTTAGATAATACATGGCATGCTTAGCTCTACCCTCACCAAGTTCATTCCATAAGGCCCAGAACCAAAGTTCCTTCTAACCCAAGCTGAGTTTCATGTCAGGGGAGAGATAGGACAACACAGAGTAGGCAAATCTCTCTCCACAGATAAAGTCTTGCTCTTGAGAGAACACAGATCTTCCCACATGAACCAGTTTCAAGATACCCTGTCAACATTTTAGATCACTCATCCTCATGCCCATTCATAGAATTAACAATGCAACCTTGGACAGAGGGATGGCTCAGTCAGACCTGAATTTGATCCCCGGCACTCACATTAAAGGTGCGTCTGGCAGAGCATACCTATAATCTCTGTGCTGGGGAGGTGGACCACCTGCCACTCTAGCTGAATCTGCAAGCTCCAGGTTCAGTGAGGGACTCCATTTCAAAAATATAAAGCAATGGAGGAGGACAAGTGACCTTAACTTTTCGCCTCTACACACAGGTATGCACACAGATATGATAGCAGACACATGAAATCTCAAACTAAAATAAGCAGCCAACTCTGGCATTTCTCTGGGTTCTTACTGCAACATACATGATCATACACTGATGTGGGGATGAATGTATAATTACAAATGTAGGTTTGGAGGGAATAGCATGGACACAGTCTAAGACTTCTTTAGGTGGCAAAAACTTTCTGATTACTTCTTAAATGAGAGATTCTCTTGTTACCCCCCAAATTGGGGGGAACTATGAAACTCCTCCCAGGGCTCCGAGCTCTGAGAGCACACAAAGCAATGAGACAGAGACAAGCTATGCTCTATAAAAAGATAATGTTCTTGGGGTTATATGTAATTGCACAGAAAATTCATAGAGCGAATACAGAAATGGTTCAATATTGCATGGGCCTGCACAGTAGCTATTATAAACAGCAGTCGCTGCAGCTGCAGAAATACAGTTAATGGAGAATCTGTACTTAGCGAGGAAACTTGAAGAAATTGCTGCCAGAGAGACTGAGAATTTCTTACAATTAGTTTAAATGGAAGCAACCATTCAAAAGTAGGTGTTCTGTCCATAACAGCAGGGGATGTGGTGAAAGATACAGAATTAAGAAGATGAAATATGGATTCCAACAGAAACAGCACTGGCTCTGCTAAACCTCTTTTTAAATCCCCCGATGTGCTGGCAAGCAGAATCTAAACCAGACTGGATATGATACAGGGCTTGGGGTGTATCTGCACCGTACCCCGTCAGCTGTCATTCAACGCGGATACTTGAACGAATAGGGCCCGACTTGAAACTGCACTTGTGTTTCCTGTGTCCCGGAGTAGGGACATCAAATACACGGCACTCTGGGGGCGGGGGGGGGGGGGGATGACAGATCTAATAAGGTTGTACTCTGAGAGTGTGTGTACATTTGATAATATTTCTTAGAGAGTTTCTTGACATTATCAGAGCTCCCACCCCCCACACACCACAGCTGTGGACTTCTCCTATGTCCCATCAACAGATGTGAATTGGATGGACTCTAGATTCAGGCAAAGCCACTAACCAACAGCCTCTGTTCATCTCGCCCTCATTTCTGGTCACAACAACCCTGTCTCAGACTCCCTTGCTGCCCTTCATATCCATGTTCTCTTCCCACACAAGTGTTTCAGTCAGGGATACTGCCGCTGTGATGAAACACTATCACTAAAAGCAAGTTGGGGAGGAAAGGGTTTATTTCGCTTGCTCTCCGCTATCACTGTTCATCATCAAAGGAAGTCCGGGCAGGAATTCAAACAGGCAGAAACAGGAGCAGGAGTAGCCATGAAAGAGTACCTTCTGGCTTGTTCCTTAGGGTCTTCCTCAGCCTGTGTTTGTAGTGTAGAACCCAGGCCCACCAGCCCACGACTGGTACCATCCACAATGAGATGGGTCCTGCCCCATCAATCACTTTTAAGAAAATACCCAACAGACTTGCCTACAGGCCATCGTCTTAGAGAGGCCTTTTCTTCACTGCTGTTCTTTCTGCCAGATGACTCTAGCTTGTGTTGAGTTGACACAAAACCTAGCGAGAACAATTCATTCTTTCTTCTTGTCTAGGGACTGCAGAAAGGATGAACACGGAAGCTGGACATAGCGGCACATGTGTGTGTTATCCAATTTCTGGGAAGGCAGAGACAGGTGGAATTCTGGGGTTCTGCTGGCTCTGGCTAGCTAGCCACTTAGCGAGTTCAAGGCCAGTGAGAGACAACCTGTGTCAAAACAAACTAACAAACAAAAAAAGGTGAATGGCTCCCAAGGAACGACAGCTGAGTTTTTCTCTGGCTTCACATACATGTACACACACATACCTACACCCCACACACGCATGAAAAAATAGCCTAGGTGGCTAGTCCATGTCACACTGAATATGTCCCCCACTTACTTGCCCGTTATCCTCATCTTTCTGCCATGAACAACCCTGAAGAGGACAGCTCTCCAGGATGGCAGCTCCTCCCTGTTAAGGCCTCAGCCACAGCTTACAAAAGAGAGAACATTTTGGCATCACAGAGCCCAGCATGTGAATACCAGCAACTCAGCAGGGCCCCAGAAACACTGAGAAAAGTTGGCTGCTGTCCTAAGAAATGGAGCTATGGGAGCAGGAGGAAACAGCAGGGAAGAGGCCAGGGGGGTGGAGAGGAGGGGGTCCTGGGGCTAGAACCTTGCAGAAGCAGCTCCTGGTAGGTGGAAAATGACCCTCTTCCAGGGCTGAGGACACAGAGGAAGCTCTGGCCCATCTTTCTATAGCAGAAGGATTTCCACACTATTCGGGCACTTCAAAGCAACCCTTCAGCTAATTATTATGGAGATGTGTATTAATTGGGAGGCTTCAACAGCCTCTTAATACTCACTGTATTACCAACTTAAAAAGCGACTCAGAAAAGAAAATCCAATTGTGTCCAAGGTGACTGGGGTAGAAATGAGGAGGTGGGTAGGGGCCGTTTTATCAGCTCTCAAAGCTCAGCAAAACCAAGCTAGACAAAATCACAAGTCTTTCTTCTGGGTGGACCATTACTAACATCATTATGAAAAAAAACCTCAGATTTACTGACTTCTTCCATCATTCCACTGTCTCAGAACCAGGTCTGCCAAGTGAAATGAGCCAGACCCAAAAGAACCAAATTCATATGATTCTACTGCCGTCAAATCACTAGACCAGGTAAGTTCACTGAGATATGGAGTAGATGATAGACTGCAGGGAGTGAGGAGGAAGGAGGGAGGAGAAGGGCTGCTTAATTATCACTGAGATTGGGGTGATGGGCACGTGTGGGGAATGGATGGCTAGTGGAGGTGGTTGTGTGATGCTGTTTATGTAATTAATGCAAAACGTGTATGCAGAAATGATTAAAAGGTCAAGTTTTTCTTACCTATACTTTACCCCAATTTAAAAAATGAATAATGATATGTTATTCCAAAGCCATTGAACTGCACACTAAAACAGATGAATGGTATATCTGTATATCGAAAAAATTATTTTCTAAACGACACTAAGTCTGTTAATGATCTTACCTGCAGGCAGTTTCAGGCCTGACACATCTGTCCTCCCTGCTTATCAAGAAACTTTTATTGCTAGGTATCTGCTAGGTTGTCACTGGTACGTAGAATAGGCATGGCAACACTATTTAAGTGGCGTCAATCTCTTCCCTTCTGTCATATGCTGATTTTAGCATGGAGCACCTTTATATGTCATCTCTCAGGTGTACTCTCTCAGTGCTGATCCAGAGATACATGGCTTCAGCTTGCTTGCTTCCAGCTTTATTTCTGAGTCTGGGTTCATCGGCAGTACCTGAATCTGTTCGCAGACATTTTGGGGTTGAGCTCTGCCCTGAGTTCCGGTTCTATTTGCCTGACCAACCTGCAATTGTCCTGGGAGCCTCAGCATTATAGTAATAGTCCTTTTTCTAAGTAACCCAAGGGCAGTGATTCTAAACAAAATTCTATTGTCCTGTCTGGGACCTTAACGTCTTATGCAGACCACACGCCCTCTGCCCATCTGTCTAAACTTCTAGTTCCACCTTCCCAAACTCACTTTAACAACATTCAATTTATCTTTCTCTCCTAGCAGATAATTTTTACAACTTTCCCATCTATCACCCTATACCTCCAACATTATCAATATCATATTCACAACACAGGTCCAAATTCCATTCTTGCAAATAGGTGTACTTTCCCATTATGTGTTCCAAAGAGGGGGAGTTGGTGCTGTCTCATATTCCTTGCTTCACTGAAAACTTGACCTCAAGATATGTCAAGTGCAGTCACAGTTATGTCTGAAACTCCAGCATGTCCCTTCCTAGAGCAGGAAGTCATGATCATAAAAACACAGAGATGTCTAGAATGGAAACACCGGACTCTTTGCACATGCTAGAAACACCTGGGAAGGGCTTTGTAAAACAATAATTTTCTAGAATTTTACCCCTAATGATTTTGACTTAAGTGTTCTGGGATAGATAGGGTCTAGGTGTGGGAATATTCTTTAAAGTCCTTTGGTGACTGCTGTGGGATGGTCTGTATGTCAAATGTGTTGCTCTGAATGGTTAATAAATAAAACACTGATTGGCCAGTGGCCAAGCAGTAAGTATAGGTGGGACTAACAGAGAGGAGAATTGAGAGAACAGGAAGGCAGAAGGAGACACTGTCAGCTACCGCCATGACAAGCAGCACATGAAGATGCAGGTAAGCCATGAACCACATGGCAAGGTATAGATTTATAGAAATGGATTAATTTAAGACGTAAGAACTAGATAGCTAGAAGCCTGAGCCATTAGGCCAAGCAGTTTAAATAATATAAGCATCTGTGTGTTTACTTTATAAGTGGGCTGTCAGACTGCTGGGGCTTGGCGGGACCTGGAGAAAAAACTCCAGCTACAAAGGTGACTCTAAAGAATAATAATATATCTGTTCTAGTTTTCTTACTGTTGCTGTGATAAACACCATGACCAAAAGCAACTTGAAGAAGAACATCTGTCGTATTATCATCCATCCTTGAGGGGAAGTCAGGGCAAAGACTCAAGCAGGAGCAGAGCCAGGAACCAAGGAAGAAAGCTGCTTACTGGCTTATTCACTGACTCATGTTCAATGAGCATTCTCACATAGCCCAGGCCCACCTGCCTGGGGATGGTATGGTCCATGATGGGCTGGACTCTCCTGCATCAATTATCAATCAAGACAGTCATGCATGGATTTGACCACAGTATGGCCACAGGTCAATCTGGTCAAGACAATTCTTCAACTGAGTGCTCCTTTCCCAGGTGATTTTAGGTTATGTCAAGTTGACAAAAACTAACCCAGCACAATATCCAAAGTTTTTAGATGGGATGAAAGGTTTTGAAAATAAATAGTGGTGATGGGGATGGTTGTCCAATATTGTATATGTAAATAATACCACTAAAGAAATATATGTGTGTACATGGTTTATATATATAATATATATTGTATATATGATATGTATGGTTAATATAATAAGATTTATGTTATCTGCATGTTAACAAGACTTTTTAAAATTAGTGTTTGTATATTATACCCCAAACTACTGAATTGTGTACTTTCAATGTGCAAAATGTATAACATATGAATTGTAGATATAAAGGAATCTACTTAACAGGCATTTATTAGTAGGTACACAGTAGCTACTGTGCACCAGCTGAAGAGTCTAAAATGCAGTAAACTAATCAGTAATAAGTCCAATTAGTGAAAACCATAAAGTTTCAAACATTCATTTTATCCAGTGAGTCAGCACTCACCCACATGTAACAAGTGGTATGAAGCTAATTTAATATTGGTGGTGAGGAATAACAAAATCCTAGGGTTCGTTACTAGCCAGTCCTCCAAGGTCTGAGATAGAAAGTCATCTGTAGATGCCCCAATGACACCACAACCGGGATCCCATGGGAAATACCCCACCCTGGGTTTTCTAGCTCTAGAAGGCTACATGTCATGCTAGGATAAGGCACTGAGGGTCATTTGCTTCTGGAGGCTGCGGGAAGCAGGAACGGAGTCCAGGCTCCTCTGGTCAGTCCTTCCCTAGATCAGGATGCTATGTCCCCAGCCTCTTCTTAGAATTATTCTTGAGCACTATAAGGTCCACAAGGGAGAAAAGAGGAGAACTGGGCTGACCTAAGGCTACGTGGAGAACTATCTAGTAGATGTTGGGTATTGGGGGGAAAATAAAAGGATAATAATAGCTAGAGACAGAGCAACAACAGTTAACTTTTCTTAGTGTGGACATAGGTGCCAGCACCCTGGTAGAAGTTCTTGCAACATGTGAGTCCATAGGCGCTAAGTGGAATTGACATCAGCAGGATCCCACAGCATTCAAAGCCTGACCAAGAGCAGCAGAGACCCTTTGCAGAATTTCTTTCTCTCTATCTCTTAATGAACTTAAAGCCATTCATAAAAACAAAGTGGTAGTTGCAAGGCCTGGCAGCCTTGCTTCTGTGGGGGGCAGAGATCTCTCGGGAACGGGGCTTTTAAAATGGAAACAGGATAAACAGGTTTGACGACAGCTGTGGGAGGCAGAGGGGGATTGGGCTTCCACTTCCTTCTTTCTCCAATCCACACTGCCTTTCTTTTCTCTCGCCTTCAGCAGTTAAGGAGGGAAACAAATATGGAGGAAGCAGACTTTCCCACCTCATTCTTCTTTCCCCGCACTAGCAGGGTTTTGATTAGTGATCCCAGCAGAACCAGGCTAGCTCAAACCTATTTGCCTTAAACCCAGGATGAAGTGTGGAAGTCTAGTGCTTTATATATCTGTAGGTAACAGGTCTGCAATCAAACCCAGAACCAGTGTCCAGTTCTGCTGTGGCTGCTTTGGGGAAGTCCCCTCGTAGGCAGCTCTTGTTCTGTGGGGAACTGCCCCTGAAGTGTGAAACAGAGCCTAGTATATTTGCAGAGAAGAGAACAGAAAGCCAAGGAGGTGCTGTTTTAGATGATGTTCTCAAGGACGCTTTTTCTAAGGAAATGACATTTGAGAAGAGACCCGAATCGATAGAAGAATGGATTCCAAACTCCTAATAAATAGAAGTCTAGAACAGACACAAGCCTGTCAACCTGAGTTCAGTCCCCAGAACCCACATACAGGTGGAAGAAAAAAACACCACAAACTTGACCTCTGACATTCAGAGTCTCTGTGGCATGTGCACCCATCATGCACACACACATAATAGTAATAAACAAACAAAAAAAAAGACAAAGCAGCAACCAAAACTTTTCTCCTCCAAGTAGCTCCTCTTCCTAAGACATCACCTCCTAATGGTTCTGGCATAAACCATCCAGATCCGGGATCTCATTGTTACTGGCCCATTTCTACATTCTTTAGTGACTAGCTTCCTATAACAGAGTCTATGGTATATAATTCCTGCTGCTGGTTCAAGCTTCCTCATAAAGTTGCAATGCTCCAACATAAAGCCATCCAAGGCCTCAGGCTAACTCTTACTGGAATACTTAGAAGCCACTAGAAACTCCTTTGTAAATGCTTGGTTTCACCCTGTGTCACATGTAAATAGGACAGGCTAACTTCTCAGCAATGGTCACAGCCAAGTCATCAACCTTTAAGTCGTTCTATAAGCCGTGATGTGTATAAATGGAGGGGAGTACAAATGGTGTGGAAGCACAGCAGTGAGGCCTTTGGAGACAGCCATCCTATCCCACAAGCCAGGCAGATGAAGCTTTGTTCTCTCCATGGACTGATGGAAAGTTCTTCTCCCTCCAGTCCCTGGTTCTGAGATCACTCATCCTATTGCCTTTGCTCGGGGTTCATCAATGAGCCAGACAGGCAAAGGGGCAGGATTTGCCCAGACAAAATTCTCCCCCAAGCTTCTGCTTCTTCCGGCTAGTGAAGAATGGGCTTGAGTCTTCTAGAAGAAGAGAAAGGGAGTTCCAGGTCATAACAGCTTCTTTTCTGCAATGAAAGAGTTCAGGGCTGGTAGGCACATCACAGCCAGAACGATGATAGAGACAAATTGGATAAAACTCAGGAAAGAGAAACACACCAAAAAAAAAAAAAAAAAAAAAAATGATGAAGAGGCTGGAGGGATTGAATGATGAGGAAAGATTAAAAGAACTAAATATGGGCAGACTGGCTAAACGCCGATTAAAAGCCGCGATCAAAACTGTCTGCAGGCATCAGAGCACCAGCAGGCGTAGGGTACCAGGCAGGTGTGGGGTCAGGTGGGGGAGGAACGAGTTGGACTGTAAGTAAACGAGGGGAAAGTGTCAGACTGCGGGGTGGTAAAGGATCTGCTATTACCAGAAGGGTTAGGAGGATGGAGGCAGTGACATTGAAGATACAGGGCACAGAAAAGGGGGTTTGTTTAGCATAGAACTCCCTTAAGACTCCATATACACGATGATGTTGGGAGGTGTGCCTCCCAATCCTGGGAGCAGGTAAGAGGTGTCCCTAGGAGACCCTAGGTGTGTCACATGAGCTATGTCCTTAGGTAACATCTAAAGTCATCACAGCCAGTTCTTCCAGGCCCAGATCAGGATGACCGGAGGTCAAGAAAGCTAGAGCCATCCATCAGAACCTGGAGACAACAGAGATCAGACTCTGGGGTGGCTGTCCAGCTGATGCTGACCTCTTATGCCCCCTTTTGTTTTAAAAGTGAAATTCTGGCTGAGAATTGTGCCCCCGCCCTTCTGCAGAGAAGGAGGCAGCTGGTCATCTTGACAGGCGGAAACTGCAGCTTTCTTGTTAATGTGCAATCCTGAAACGGTGATGTATGGCCGGTGATAGATCATGTTGGGTTTCCGGAGAGCAGGGAAGGCTAAAGCCGGAGCCTAATTCATGATGCATGAACGCATTGATCTTCTTGGCTCTGAAAATACAGTGTAATGAACCCCCGCTAACACATCATTTTTATTCCACTGCACCTCGCTAATATCTAATGATTTCACCTTCTACTGTGATCAAACATAATTGTATGGGAGTTTCAACTTTGTTCTTTGATACAGGGACACCACTGGCCGGCACTGTTTTGTTCTTTCCTATTGGTAGAACTAGTGTGAAATTTATACGTGTGATAATTAAAATCCTGCAGATGACCTATGCTGGCACCTTTGGAGGAGCTCTGGGTGTTTACATCAACACACACATGTTGAGGGAAGGGGTAAACTCAAGCGTGTGTGCATTCACTAAGCCGAAAGCTAACTGAAGGTAGTAAGAAGGATGCTCAGAGGCAGGCATCTCCTCCATGCAGTGGCTGTAACTTCTCCCATCATCTGGCTCCTGGGAAATGGCAATTACTTAGAATAGAGATTACCTTGTAAATGTTATTGTTTGCAGACTCCCATCTGCTGATTGAAATCACAGTCATAATTTGGTGTGAAGTCCATGAACCTTCCTGAGGGCCCCTGGCCAGCTTGTCCTTGACAACATCCCATCCTGGGTGTACCTCATGTCTCTTGGACAGAGCTTTCTATTGCACTGCTCTGTTTTCCACTCTGAAAGAGCTTTTTGGAGAAAAAAATTAATATTAATTTTATAACTCTAGCCATCTGGCCCAAAGGTAGTTTGTTTCTGATGAAGGAACAGACATTGCCTGTCTGTGGCTGAGCTGAGCTCTCCTTTACAAGCTCTATACTCAGAAGCAGGATGCTCTGACATTAGCTGTGTGACCTTGGGTAAATCACTTCATCAGTCACCTCACCCGGTGATCAAAAACTGATCAACTGATCAAAAACTCTGCTGCTTTTCCTTGTCTGAATCAGATGATCCTTTAAGCGAGTTTGTTTATTTATTCAGCGTATGTACACATGTTCATGTGTGTGTATATGCGTGTAGATGCACATGCACGTGTGTGCATGGATGTGTGGAGGCTGGAGACCACCTTCAGCTGTCTTCCTCAGTCACTGTACTGTGTGTTGAGACAGAGTCTTTTACATTTCCCCGGAATTCACTGATTCAGCTAGGTCCCAGGGATCCACCTGTCTCTCTCCCTAGCACTGGGTTCTGAGGGTTAAACTCAGGTCCTCATTCTTGCAGGGTAAGCACTGTCAGGTGATTTTTTTTTTAGTGCCCCCTACAACTCAAAGGTTTATGACTGTGATACCTTACCACCCCTTTTACTACTGTCTGCCTGAAAGCTCTTTTATTCTTATTGTCTGTAGAGCTGGCGTTCCTTAGAAATCCCTCCCCTTTGCATAAGAGCACAGCCTCACAACTTGGGTGAATAGGGAGATTTGCACTTTGGGGGCCTGTTAAATTTTTTAAAAATCTTAGTCTTGATTTTAAAAAGAATTACGTATATAGTTGCTCAATTATTTAGATCCTTTAAACAATCTGTAGCAATATTAAGTGAATGCAACACTCAGTTCTCAAGGTCAAGCTTTGGCACAGTTTAATAGGTAAAACTTTGACCCCTGTCCAGGCCTTTGATTGTGGCCCATGCTCTGTTGCATGGAGAGATGGTGGAAGGTTAATACATAAAAAGCTAGGATTCCAGAGAAATACAGTCCAAAGCTTATGATGCAGGTCAGGGTACAGTATCTGACTTCAATCAATATGCACTTAAATATTTGGATCATCTAAACCTCCACTTGGCACAGAGGATCTCCAGAGAGACCTTTCCTAGGAGCAGAAAAATTACTATTCCAGGGCTGCAGGGTCTTCATAGCCCATTGGTGTTTCAAGGGAAATGCTGGTGAAAGGGGCAGGGAAGGTCCCTTTGGGACAAAGTGGCTGAAGAGTAAACAGCTTGGTTGGGGCAGACAGCCTTGACTGTGATGATGGCCACCACTGCCGAGAATAACCTGGCCCAGTTCCTAATGCTAACTCTATTTTCTGCATCTGCAATGTGGGTGATTATTGTGATGTGTTAACAAAATATGTTGGGACCACTGGATGGAAGGCAAATGCTGTTTATGTTCACAGACTTGACAGGGACAATACAGAGAGAAAGAGCTCTGAAGTTCTAGCTACCCATTCTTCTAACACCGAAACTGCAGAAGAATGGAAATGCTATCTATTTATTTAATCTCTGGACTTCCAAACCTAGTCATTTCATAGTCACAGCTGCATCCAAATTCTTTATTTTAGCTTCTAACCAGTTTTAATCCAAAGCTGATTTAGAACTAGAGTCTTTTTCTTATTAATTGGTTCATTTCTTGAGACATCAGAAATGGACAGTACCAAAGAAGCTGATAGACTCCCGAGGAGCTTAGGGCTGGTGGACAAAGAGGGGTGGGGGAGTGCAGAGCTAGGCTGTGGCTCAAGGAGAGGTGGAATGTCAACTCCTTTGGGGAAGGGTAGATCTATAGCACAATGTATGTTTGTTGTGTGTATTATCTATAGATATCAGCTCACCCAGACCCTTAGAAGGCTAACGTGAGAAAGAAGTCTGGTTCTGAGTACAGGTCAGCAACAATCAATATTCCAGGAAAGAGCAATATTGGTGGCAGGTGATTGTGAAAGACAAGGGGTGAGTTCTACTTGTCAGGACAAGCTAGTGACAGGGTCTTAAATTGTATGGCAAGACTTGGATAACATATAAGGCTGGGTTTATTGCTCTTGCTCAGTTATTGAATACTAGCTTGAACAACTGATAAAGCCAATATCTTCTATAAAGAAACGTAGAGGGTCTAGGAAGATGGCTCAGCGGTAAAATGCTTCCCGTGACCTCAGTTCAGATCCCTAGCACCCAAGTAAAAAGATGGGTATGGCTGTGGGCACTTGTAATTCCAGCACTGTGTGAGAAGAAGGGGCAGAGCAGAGACAGGACGTGAGGCTGGCTGTCCAGTTAGTCTAACATTGTAATAAGTGAGTTCCAGGTTCACTGAAAGACCTCGTCAAAATAAAATAAAATAAAATAAAATAAAATAAAAAAGATGGACAGAGATTGTGTGGACACAATGTGGACTTCTGGTCTCAACGTGCACATGCATACATGTATATACATACATACAATATACACATATGCACAGAGAAATTTCAAAATGAGATACCCGTTCCTATTGAGTTTGTATGTATTCTACCTAGAGAAGCAGGTCGCCAGTGAGGTCCCTTGCATAGACAGTTAATGAAGGTAAGTCCCAGCTTAGTTCTTTGAATTCTTTTGGTAGGTTCTCCCTTTCCAGCTAATACTCATTTGGTGTTTTAATATATTTTCACCCTATAAGAGTACTAAATGCATTATGAAGAAACATTTAGATGTTAATGTAAAACCTGAGGTGGGACAAAGGATGTCCAACAGCTAAAGTAATACTCTAGAGGCATTCTGTCTCTACTGAAGGATTTGACCCCCGTAATCTAATTTGCTTTAAATTTGACATGATCCTTCATTCTCTTATTATAAGGCTCCATGTCGTTGGCTCATAACGATTACAGTTTCTTTTCTTCCAATTGTAATAAATCCAATTCAAGCACCCTCTTGACTTGGAATTCGTCACAACAATATGCAGAGGGCAAGGCTCCCCAGTGTACCTCTCTGGGGAGGATCTGTTCAGTTCTTCTGCTAGAGAGAGAGGCCGTAGGATTATAAAGTGAGATTCCTCCCTTCCCCCAATATAATCTGAGAAAAGAATACTGTGTCTAAATTATAGCTGATTCCTCATTATCCGGTAGTAAAAAGGTTAGGCGAGCCAGGAAGCCAGGCTGACTTCAGCTTTACATTTTATCTTTCCGCCTGGGAACAGTCCAGTTTCTCAAATCCATTTGAAAACACTTCAGCTCATTCCATCCAATCTAGGGATTTTAACCTTTTTCTTCCTTTCTTTTCTTCTTCTTTTTGAAACTGGCAGCTTAGAATTATAACTGACCAGCCCCATAGCCCACTTATCTGTCTATCTGTGTATTGATCAGTCATGGGTCTAGTGTCTTACAACAGAACTTGACTTTTGGATAACATTTGGTATTGATTCAGAGCTAAATTGGATGGATCTTTGAAGGACTCTGTTGTATTATTGAGGGCTTCTTGATTGATACATCATCATGATAATTACAGTACTTGTTATGAACTTAGCAATCATGGGGTCTCTTACACCCACAGATACATTTTTGACAGCTAGTAACTATCGTGATGTGAATGGGAAACTTGAGCTCCAAACTACCACAATTGATTACTTTAACTAATATGAAGTAAAGGAAGAGCCTGAAGGTAGGAAACAAAAGACCAAGAATGAATATGAATGTGGTAGAAAGTGTCTATCATCTATACAATAAAGTTAAGCTTACAAGCACAACCATTACTAACAGAGATGATATATCTCAATGGCAAACATCTCAGTCATATGCACCACTACCAGACCTAAATATATGCAGGCAGATCTTTAGCTATACCACCTTAACTATGCCTGATCTCATCTCATTTGGGAAGCTAAGCAAGGTCAGACCTGGTTAGTACTTGGATGGGAGAATATATACCAAGATGATAGCCACCACAATGAAGACCATGTAGTAGAGATACTAGAGTCTACACACACACACACACACACACACACACACACACACACACACACACGAGAATAAAGACAAAAAGGGTTGTAACCAAAACAGTGCTAAATACAACCCAAACTACAGAGAAGTAGCTAAAATAACCAAGCAAAACTCCAAGACTTAAAGTGTGCTATTTCCATGATGCAGAAGGAAGAGAGGTCAATCTTGTCAGAAAACTGGAAGAAGAGAAGAGGACGAGCCCTAACCTGGTTCTCAATGTGGACTCTGCTGCTGAAGTATCAGTGGGGCTTTTAATACATTGAAAGTTTCCTTTCCAAAGATTTCTAGTCGGGAGGTCTGGGAGCGTCTCATTCCACTAGACATTACGGTGCATATGTAGGGCTGGCAAGCAGCTCACTAGACCAACAAGAACGACAAAGCAAGACCTCACTCAGCATGGCACCTCTGGTGACCAGTGTTGAGCTTGACATATGTGACATGCACCAAAGTATGTTTGACTGACCCAATAACAACCTGGGAAACTGAATTGGTGCACAATTCTTAAGTGTCCACAGGGGAAGGCTTGGTCCTAGGAGTCTTGGATGTGCATTGTCTTACATTCTTACTGCTCCCAATGAGGGTGGTATTATGCATATTTCAAAACCAGAGAATCTGTGGCTGGGGAGATGAATTAAAGATGGCTCAATGGTTAAAGAACACTTGGTGCTTTTCCAGAGGACCCATCTGGTTCCCAGCACCACCCCTGGAAAATTCACAACTGCCTGTAACCCCAGCTCCAGGGAATCTGACGCCTTCTACTTACTTTGGTGGGCTTATACATACATGGCACACTAAAAATTTGTTTAAAAAAAAATGGAGAATCCAAATCTCACGAGGGCTAAGTCACTTGTCCAATTTCATGTGCTAGACTGAAGGGAGGAACCTTATCTATAGTTATCTAAAAATAAAGGAGAAGACAGGATTCAGGGATATTGCCAGCATTAAAAGTGCTAGGTTAGGAGTTCAGATGCTAGGACACACACGTGTATAAGCACAGCAGAGACAGGAGCTGAAATAAGTGAGCCCAGGTTCAGGGAGAGATCCTGCCTCAAAAGAGTGAGGTAGAGAATGAGAGTCCCTCCTCTGGCATACACATGTGTGTACACATGTGTGTCTATACTCAAATAAGTTATACACACATAAGTTAATAAATAAATAGTCTTTACAAAAGACAAGTGTAACGGGAGAAGGGGGGCAATTCCAGGTTTCTATAAAGAAAGGGTCTAGAGATGGTCATTTTTTAGGGTTTGATGGCTTGCCATACAATTCTGTTTGCAAGGTGAGCATATTGACTTCACTTGTCTGTTGACTTGATAAGCTTTGTGGGAGGTGCCTGTGGATGCTCTGGGAACCCCTCCTCCTGCCCTATCCTATCCTATTCCCAGCAAGTTACTGGCATGCAAGAATTTGACAGTCCTGATTCATCCTTCTAATACGTCAGGGCAAAAGAGAAGCTATCCTACGGTTTTCTTAACTTCCTTCATTTTTCTCTGTCTTCCAGATAATGCCTGAATTTTATGTTAATGAAGAAAAGTATTAGTTCTATAATTCAATAAAAAGGACTTACAATGCAGATGTGATTGCGTATTGGAATCCATTCACACTCAAGTCAACCTGCTGGTAAGAGTGAATGACTGATGCCTTCTTACGCAAAGCAGAGGAGGGAAAGAGAACACCTGATATTTGCCATGAGGTGGAATAAGGGAATTCTCCTTGGACTTTGCAGATGTTCCCAGGATGAGCCCTATTCACATTCAACTTAGAAGGGACAAATAAACATTCTGCTGGGAGGTCATGGGCAGCTGTAAATACATGCAGCTTTTCTTCAAATGATTTATGAAGGGTTTTTTGTTTTTGTTTTTGTTTTTTAATGTGGACTAAAAGAGCTCCATTGCCAGAAACTTCATTTATGGAGGTATCACCATCCCCAAAGCTGCCTGTAGAATGTGCAATGTGTTGAAAGGATCCAAACAGGAATCCACACCTGGAAAGTTAGAGGCTGCAGAGCTGAAGGCTCAGCTCCATCTGCCTCCAGCAGGTTGATGGTGGGTTGAACAACTCCCTTAATTTATATTGTCTTATCTGTAGATGGAGCAATCCATGAGGATATTTTTACCAGGTGTCAGCATTCGAAGAACTTTTTCTGCATCACCTCCATAACCCCTCGCCACATTGCCATGAAGAGTTCACCCTTATTTTCCAATATTAGGAGGAATAAGAAAATGAGTCTTAGAGAGCTTAAGACAAATTATTCCAACTAACAAAACCAGCAGTTGGATGATTGTTATTTCAAATAAGCCCTGCCTGATCTTGGAGCCCACAGTCTTAAACACACTGTGCTACCAGTACCACTTCATGGGCAGTGATATACTATATACATGTGTACATACGTGATATATGTCTTCCATTGAACACTGACACATGCAGCCAAGATTCAATAAACGTTATTCAGTTCTGAAATAGGTGCAGCAATCCATTTGTTGACAACCTCGGTTTTGAAAGCATAGTACCCAGGACAGCAATATCTGCATCCCTAGGGAGTGGATGAGATTTACAAATGCAAATTCCCAAGCCCCACCCCAGAGGACTAAGTCAGAAGCACTAGGGTGGGGCCCAGTGATCAGTTTTGACAAGTCTTCTCTTTGCTTGTGATTCATGTTTGAGCTTGAAAGCCTCAGAATGCTCTTGAGCTAACATGGCAGAAGTCACATTCTCAGCCAGTGACTAAAGACGCCAGCCTGCAATGCAATGCATTCAGCCACCGAGTTCTGAATTGTCCCAGGTGGGGAAATGAGAACTTTTCTCCCTGATAGTTACTTTGTATTCTGGCAAATGGTTTTTACTTTCAATGGCCATAAAAACAAAATTATACATGGCATGCACCATTGGGCAAGAGAAAAGGGGTATTACCATGAGAGCTGAAGACTTCACAGAGAAGTAAGGCAAGTTTAAAGGAACAACCCAGGAAACAGAGAAATTTAGGTTGGTGGATTCTGTTTTGTTTTTTTTTTTGTTGTTGTTTTTTTGTTTTCTTTTTTCCCCCTGTTATGTAGCACATAATAAGCATTAATGGATCCTGGACCAGTTATCCAATGCTTCTAGAAAAAGTGGTAGAAAAAAAATTTGTCATAACATCTGCACATTTGAATAACTTTGAGATCCACCTCAAAGAAAAAGATACAAGAGAGAGAGAGAGAGAGAGAGAGAGAGAGAGAGAGAGAGAGAGAGAGAACAGATTACTTATTATATAGTTGACATATAACATTGACATTGGAGTTAGTCCAAGTTCCTAACTGGTTTGTAGCAGGATCCACTACTTATTAATGGTTACCTTGAGTAAATTATTTATTATTTCCAACCCACAGTTTCCTTGTCTGGGAAAAATGAACAAGAACACTACCTTCCCATTATAGAGACTATTAGATTTGAGATGACACTTAGCTTCAACCCTGGCATAAAATGCTGAGTGAACGTTAGTTATTATCAATAGGCACGCTGGAAATACTGATATTGTTTCCTTAAATGAGGAAAAAGATGAGTTTGCACTCCAATTGTCAGAGAGGGGAGAATGACATCTAACAGAATACAGCATCAGGCCCCAGGAGTTTCTTTGCAGGCTTAGTAAAGGCTGATGCCTATCTTCTGTGCAGAAATACATGCTTTTTAATACTGGTTCCTTCTTCTTTCCATGGCTTGCTACATGTGGCCTCTTTCCCCCAAACATTCATGGAATCTCAACTCCTTGCCTTATTGGACACCTCAGTTCTGTTTTCTTTGCAAAATCTTCCTTCCTCTTGTTTTTATCTTGCCTCCACTCTCTGATCTCCAGCATTGGTTGTTTTCAATCATTTAGTTAGTAAAGTCTCTCTGGATTTTTAAAAATAGTCTTTGGGATGCTGTTGATGGCCTCTAAGCACTTCTGCTTCGGTGAAGCTACCCTCCAGAAGGCTGTTTCTGGAGGAAAAGCCAGGTTGGCATCTATACCCTGGCTTCACGAATGGCTGTTGCCCCTTCCATGCAGCTCAGGGGCTCACTCCTTTTGATGCTGAGCTCAGCCTTGTTACAACACAAACTTTAGGGCATTGCCTTGTGTACTGTTGGTGCTTAGTGAAAGTGTTTAGCTTGAAAATACCATGTAGGTCAAGCTGGGTGGTGGTGGTGTGTGCCTTTAATCCCAGCACTCGGAGGACAGAGGCAGGCAGATCTCTGAGTTTAAGGGCAGCCTAGTCTAAGGAGTGAGTTCTTATTTCTACAGGAAATATCATGTAGGTATATATATTTTAATAGAAAAGAAAGAGTAAGAGGTCGAGAGATCAGTTCTGAAATTGAGAAAGAATTCGGAAAAGAGAGAGTACTGAGAAGGATGAAGTTAGGAGACAGAGCATACTCCATCCCTCTGCTTTCCCATGCCACAGACGACCACCCAGAAAAGGAAGTATCAACCGAGAAGACAATGTTGGCATCCCATACCCCCTATCCCCAGATGATCCTGCTTGAAGGCTGCACCACCGAGATTTGGATTTGGATTTATTGTTTGGCAGATCTCAGTGTGGAATACTCCAGGGAAAAAGTGTTGCAATAGGGCACACCTCCCAGGCTGGGGAAGAGAGGCAACAGCTCTTGAGTCTTCTGCCAGTGGTGTTTGGGCAGCTGGCATC
Source organism: Peromyscus leucopus (assembly GCF_004664715.2). Taxonomy (NCBI): domain Eukaryota; kingdom Metazoa; phylum Chordata; class Mammalia; order Rodentia; family Cricetidae; genus Peromyscus; species Peromyscus leucopus. Next base: position 25,686,133 of record NC_051069.1, on the reverse strand, counting down.
CCCTCCTACCATGCTGTGTATTTGCCCAACTTCAAAGCCAGGGCAGCCATCAAAGCAAAGAGGGGAACACAGAGACAGGATTGACCCCCCCTTCTTCACCCCAGCCCCTCTTTCCATCAGATAGCTTCCCTTGCCAAAATGTTAACTAGCAGTGAACACTGTATTAATATCTGCATGTTTACAGCAGCAGCTGGGAAGAAATTTTCACTCTGGTGCTGAGTTATAACGTCTCCAGGAAGATAGGGGACAAAGGATATGGGCCTGTACCATGGGGTGACTCCTACAGTTTCTACCTACCTACAGGAGGGCAGGGGTGTTCTGTTTGGCTTTTTTTTTTTTTTTTTTTAAGTCAGGATCTGAGAGTCTGTGATGGATAAGTCTTCTGAGACCCTGTTGGACATCTAATAGTGAAAGACACCCATACATGTATGTGTTGGAAGTAGTCATGCTTCACATAAACCTGGGTTATCCTAACCCAACACAAGAATGAAAAAGGAAGGTGTTACAGCTTTCGTAAAGAACATGGACTTAAGAGGCAAAAAAGCTTTCTGCACTTTCTGAGTCTCAATTTCCTAACAACAGTTGCAGCAAGAATTAAATGCAACATCTTATACAGAAAAACTGGTTCATAGCGAATGATCAATAAACATTAATGTCTGTTTTCCTTTCTTGAAGCTACTCTATCAAATCACCACAGACGTGGTAGCTTAAAATGAAAGAAGTTTATTTTTTTCACATTTGTGGAGTCCCAAAGTCCAAGATCTGCATTATTGGGCAAAATCAAGGTATCAGCAGAGCCGCTTAGTCTCTGGAGGCTCCAGGGAGAAGCTGTGCCTTGCTTCTCCCAGTTTCTATCAGCTCTTAGGCATGTCTTCTTTCCAGAGGTCACAGGCCATATCTTTTCAATCTCCTTTCTATCTTCATATCCCCCTTTCCTCTGTGTGAACGTGAAATCTCTCTGCCTCCTACTCATGGAGATAATTGTGATTCTGTTTAAGGCCCACCTGGGTAATGTCCACATTGAAAGACCCTTACTCAACCACATCTGCGCACACTTTTCCATATAAAGCAACATCCACAGGTTCTAGAGATCGAACCTAGATATTGGTGCTAGTGTGTGAGTGTGCACTTGTGTGCCCGTGTGCCTGTGTGTGTGTGTGTGTGTGTGTGTGTGTGTGTATGTTGGAGCAATTCAGACCATCACAGTGTCCTTTGGAAGGAGAAGTAGAAGAAGGCACCTTTTCATGTGAATAGAAATCATATGCAAGCATAACACCAAGTTTTTAGATTCTTTTTTCCCAAGCTGACAGAATTTGAAGGAGGCAACATAAATAGGCATATTTTTTGGATATAGGAATGTGGTTATTTTTGAAATATGATTATATTTATAGTGGATTGGGTTGTATAAGAGTTTTTTATTTCTTTAAGGGATTTAAGCTGGCTGGACATAATTATGTTTTAATATAAGAAATCATTTAACAGATTTTAATATATTTGCATAGCTCCCCCCTCCATATATCAGCAGCTTTTCATATACAAGTTTTAGCTGTTAGTTAACTTTACAGATCTTGTCTTTAACTGGATTATATATTTTTTGAGATAAGAGATCATGTCTTGTATGGCTTTTATCTTTCTCAGTGCCAACTGTAGTATATTGGTCAATAAATATTTGCTTGACTGATTAATTTTAAAATGCCCAAGAAAGCAATTCAGAAGGAAGATGAAGCCAGGCCGTCCACCATCTGAGCTTCACGGAGAGAGAGAGAGATTAGGAGAAATATCTGAAACCTTGGGGAAATATTGATGCTTTTCTCTCTTATGCCACACTCCTCAGTTCTGATTAAAATGTGTGTACCTTTGTCAAAATGCATTTCAGACTGACCAAGGAAAAATAGCAATATAGTATTTGAATACAGATCCGATCTCTCTTATTTCCTTTATCCACTGAAGTAGTCAGACAATTCGGATCTCCTCAGCAAAAATTCAAATAATATCCCTTTAACCTTATTTAGGATCAAAATAAGTCAATTTCAATTTTTATTTTTTGCTAGAAATGAAAAGGCCTTTTATATGATATGCCTATCAGTGGATATATAAAAGGAAATGCTCCTGAAATGAGCATATTATGCATATAAGTCAAGCAAGCCCATTTCCAGGCACACTGCACTCATTTCTTCTTGTTCTTTTTGTTTTTAATTCCCTCAGTAAACAAGTTTAATAACCAATAGAATGAGCAACAAACCTCAATAAAACGATAATTTCTTCATGAGCAAAGAGTTTAACTGAAATGCAAAGTGTTTTTAAATAATACATTGTTACAAAGGTTTAAAGTCTTAAAAAGATCTCCTAAGAAAACCTAAAATCCAGAGTCTGTTAATGGTGAGTGTATGTGGCAGGGGAGGGAGCTGTGGTAATAATCTTGCTACTGTGGGCTCTGGGTTATTCTCTCTACGACCAGTCAGTGATTCTCATGTTTGGAGGTTTTGAAAAATCAATCTCTGTCTCTGTCTCTCTCTTTCTTTGTCTGTCTGACTCTCTCTCTCTCTCTCTCTCTCTCTCTCTCTCTCTCTCTCTGATGTGATGTGTGTGTGTGTGTGTGTGTGTGTGTGTGTGTGTGTGTGTTAGGGGTATGTACACATGAGTGCAGGTGACCATGAAGGCCAGAAAAGGGTACCAGATTCCTTGAACTGGAGTTTTACCAGTTGTGAACTGCCCACCATGCGTGCCACAGCTGGGCTCCGGTCCTCTGGAAGAGCAGTCTGTAAATTAGTCACAGAGCCATTTTCCCTAGCTTTTCTTTTGGTGTTTTTAAGGGAATGTTAAGGTACAAGGATGCCAAGCTACCCTTGAGTTTGTGTCTTTCTAGGAAAAAGCAAGTTTTTCTATTGTATAGTCATTTGTGTGTTTATTTATAATACTTTTCATGAGAGAAGGAATCTTTTGGAAATGATGAGAATATTGAATTAGCTATGGTAACCTGATTCGGCAAACCAGTTCCATTTGTGTGAATTTTAGTTTTCCTTTGAGAAGCAGAAACTGGCCTCCAGACCCTTGGTAATCCGGTTGAACTGACGTGTGCAGGATGTTGCCCATTAGCTTCAGAATCTCCTGTCCTCCGAAGAGTGTATCTCTTTTCTCAATGATTCAAAATAGATAAATCAGTGGGAACCTGAAAAACAGAGGAGGAGCTTGAGGTATAACTACCCCTCTACCTCTATACAGGGAGCAGAGTCTAAATTTCAGTGATTTTAGAGTAATTGCAGTGAGGGGGAAGGCCATCTGTATGGCTCGGCAAATTAATTTTGAATATTTGAAGATAAAAAGGCTGAGTTCCTTGGAACTGGCTTTAAAAGTCACAATCCATGGTGATCCAAGGAATTAACTGAGGAAGGACTAGTCTGTGTATTCCAAATACTCTTTTCTCGTTGGCTTTGAAAGACGGTGGCTCTCTGTAAAGCACTGCCAATTGGGAAAAGAATCAGCTAATGAAGGAGTGATGCCTCTAAGATGGCATGCCTTTAGGTCCCCAATAGGATTTCTCCTAAATCAAAAGACTTTGTTTTTATGACTGCGTTTGATGGAGGAAAGGGAAGTGTGTGTGTGTGGTGGGGGTTATATATTTTTCTCTTTTCATCTTCATAACAAAACACATATTGCAAAAAAGCCTTTGGATGAGCCACAATGCAAACCCAGAGGGTGGAAGAGATAATTTTGTAAATTGTAAATCAGAAATTCTATTTGCGGTAGATGCCAAACACATGTAATTTAGCAGCCTAACATTGTTTCCCTGAATATAAGTGTGATGGATGCCTTGTAAGTTTGAGATGAGGGGACAGTCATTTAAATATCTAGTATAATGTTTCTGGGTTCTCTAGATCTCACATTTTAACCTCTTTGGGAGCCCATGTAGGATAGAGACACTGACATGTTTTTGTTACTTGGAGATGGAGACTTGGACAAATGACCTGGGAATCCCTCTTGGTCTTGTTTCAAAAATCAAATAGGTATGGAAGCAGAAATGAGTTGCCAGTATATCCTGTTAGAATGATGGTACTTTACAAAGTACATCCTTAGGAGACTAAGATACAGAGCCCTTGCCACCTTGGGATTGTTGTTTCCAACTTTGAACTGACTTCCGGGGACTTTACTCCACCTTCATATCAGCAAGCAAGATGCATCGGTTGGGCTGCCCATGTGGACTGAGAAGGCAGACAGTTGACTCTGGTGGGAGGCCTTGAGTGGATAACAGAGTAGGAATCAGTCCAAAGTCCCATGGAGTACCTCTCCAGAAAGAACAGTTAGCTCTGAGGTCCTGATCTTCATTTCTCTTTCTCTTTCTAGGGCTGTAAGCAGAGGCTGTGTACTTTCCCCACTGGCAGTGCTATTTCTAGGCCCGAGCTGATGCAGACAAGAGGAACACTTCAGATGAAAGATAAATAACAATTACTAGAAATCATAAGGACTTTTTTTTTTGTAATTGAAGTCATGAACTGTACTAATTGCCTTTGAAACTATATGCGATTTACTGCATTTTATTAACTGCACTGTAGGAGAGTTTACCCCTTCTGTGTATTGACATCTCCTAGATATATTGAGAGTTTTGCATAAATGTGTTATTCATCGTGGACCAAGCCACATAAATAAAATATATAGAGAAATATTAGCACTGTGACGAAAGTCTTAGAGAAATAGCTTAGCAAGTGACAATGCCATCAGAGAGCATGAAAGACTGAAATTAAGCCTTGCTTTTCTTCAAAACACGATACTTTAAACAAACTGCATTATAGTTCTTTGCAGCCTGGGGACAGGTACAAGAAAATATTCAAAGTACCTCATGGGGTTCCCGCTGGCTGAGGGAAGGTATCCTTGGAGAGTAGAAATAACTTTTAAAAGAGAGTGTATGTGTATGGGGGGGGAGGTGAATTTAAAGCTGCAGAAGTGTAAGATGATCATTCCTCCTCTGGAACCCTTTTGACAAACCCCTGAATTTTCCAAGAGTTACAGAGGATTGACTAAGATGTCGACTTCAGCGTGAGTTGTGCTGGGAAAATTATACACAGTGTTTTTTTTTTTTTAAACTTAGTTTTTGCTGTCTGTTATAAATCAGATAAAAGTTTGGTTATTTTTAAGTATTTATGTGTTTATTATTATTATTTTTTTTGTGTGTGTGTGTGTGTGCCTGAAGGCATGGTAGTCACAAAGACTCAGGTCACCGGGCTTCTACCCTACCCAGTCACTTTACCAGAGAGAATTTCAGGAAGTCATAAATATGGGCATTTTGGTGCTAAAATCCACACTCTAAGTCTCCGACTGCTCAGGCAGGGGGCATTAGAAGGAAGAAACATGAGTGGATGAGCCCACGGAATATTCGTTTGGGGAAAGTAAGTACCATTTGAGACTGTGATGACAAACACAGAGCTACCCCAGGACAGCAAAAGGATGGGCTTTCTAGAATATTCTTCTATAAACCTTTTCTGTTTGAGACTTCAAGATGGATCACCAAGAGAATTTCTATTCAGAATGTGTTCTGTTTACAACCCATATTACAAAGCGTTATATTACCATTGTCATCTCTGAGCAGTATGAGGGCTACAATCTCATATTCATAGTATGGCTAGTTTATATTGCAGCTTTATGAAAATCTATAGATATCAGTGTCTGCTTTTAATGGATCTTGCTGCAATCCCTTTGCCTGGGAAGTTGTGCTGTAAGGAATTATCACAGTGCTTCATCTGACAATTGTGATATCATATCAGGAAAATGTGACTTCTAAAGTATGGGAAATAACTTTTGCAACACCTTAACCAATTTTTTTTTTTTTAGTTTGAAAATAAAAACTAAGGTCTATATGTGCTAATTAGCTGAGTTATCTCAGTTCCAACAATCCCTCTATCCTACCCAAGGCTGTCTGTCAGTGCCAATGAGACTGAATGTCAAATCAGAAATGCTAAAGCTCTTTCTCCTCACTAAAGAAGCATCAGCCAGCCACATATTTTTGTTCTGCTGGCAAATAAGAGAATTCCTTGATTGGTCAAACTCTAATCAAACTGTTTAAATGGATGTGAGGTCACCCTAACATGACTTTATCTCTAATGCCAACATCCAATAACCTTTGGCCTCATTGTATAACGAGGAGCATGGCTAGTCTTTCTCTTCTTTCTTTGCCTTCCTTGCTTTTCATTCCTTCCCTACCCCATGTCCTTCAGCCTCAATGTCTATTCACCCCTAAATAATCCGTGTTTGCCAGTCGGGTGTTCTGACTTCAAACTCCTGTCTTAGTTAGGGTTTCTGTTGCTGTGATGAATCACCATGACTAAAAAGCAAGTTGGTGAGGAAAGGGTTTATTTGGACTACACTTCCACATTGCTGTGAATCATCAAAAGAAGTCAGGACAGGAACTCAAACAGGGCAGGAACCTTGAGGCAGGAGCTGATGTAGAAGCTTTGGAAAGGTGCTGCTTACTGGCCTGCTACCCCTGGTTTGCTCAGCTTGCTTTCTTATAGAACCCAGAACCAGGAGCCCAGGGTTGACACTGTGTACAATGAGCTGGACCACCCCACAAAAATAACTAATTAAGAAAATGCCTTACAGTGTAACACAAATCTTAAAAGGTCTTAATAGTAATAGTAAATTAAGAAAATGCTTTACAGTGTAACACAAATCTTAAAAGGTCTTAATAGTAATAGTAATAATAATAGTAATAATAATAATAATAATAATAATAATAATAATAATAATAATAATAATAATAAAAATCTGGAACCAGATATTGGGGTGAAAGCTGAAAGATCAGAGAAACAGAACACGCCAGCCATATTCTTTTTTTTTTTTTGTTTGGTTTTTCGAGACAGGGTTTCTTTGCGTAGCTTTGCGCCTTTCCTGGAGCTCACTTGGTAGCCCAGGCTGGCCTCGAACTCACAGAGATCTGCCTGGCTCTGCCTCCCGAGTGCTGGGATTAAAGGCGTGAGCCACCACCGCCCGGCTAAGCCACATTCTTATCTTTACGAAATCCTCAGCCTCAAGAGCACAAGTTTCTGTTTCCTCACTCCTTATATACCTTTCTGTGTCCTGCCATATTACTTCCTAGGATTAAAGATGTGTGGCCTAAGCAAAGACATGAGATCTCAAGTGCTGGGATTAAAGATATGTGCCACTGTTCTGGCTCTGTTCCCAGTGTGGCCTTGAACTCACAGAGATCCAGACGGATCTCTGCCTCCCCAGTGATAGGATTAAAGGCATGTGCCACCACTGCTTGGCCTCTGTGACTAATTTGGTGGCTGGCTTTGTCCTCTGATCCCCAGGAAAACTTTATTGAGGTACACAATATATCACCACATTACAGCTCGGGGGACATTTTCTCAATTAAGGTACCCTCCTTTCAGATAATCCTAGCTTGTGTCAAGCTAACATAAAACTAGCACATTATCCAATATATCTTTTCTAGATTATTTCCCCACCCCATCACCCTCCTTCTCTACACATGATCCCACCTCAACGGCTGGCCTGAATTCTAGACCATCATTTCTATTTCAAAGCCAACATGTCCAAAAGAAAACTATCATCTTCTCCCTAGGGTCCATCCCCCAAAACAAAGAGTGAAACTTCACAACGAACCAGGTTCCCTGAGTTCCTGTCTTCAATGATTGTCATCAATACTTACCGCAGCTCATCTCTAGAAAGTATTCATTTCTCCAGTGTAATATTTCTTGAATATAAATCTGGCCCTAGAGTTGAGTGAATTCCTATTACTTATAATAAAATATGAAAACATCTTAGCTTGTCAATCATGATGTTGTCTGCTCCATGTATATATAAATGTGTGTGTGCATGCGTGTGTGTGTGTGTGTGTGTGTGTGTGTGTTTCCAGCTTTTCTTCTCTTGATACCTGTCTTCTGTCAAGCTATATTCTAGCCATTCTATTTGTGTGTGAGTACAGGTGCTCAGGTATAGCTATTCTATTTGTAATTTTCTAAATATATATCGTGTTCTCTAAGGCTTTTGAAACTCATAAAGGACCCCTGTCTCTAACCATGCCTTTCTTTTACCCTAACATATTTCAGTCCATTGTGTGTGGTCATAATTTTTAAGACTCAGCAAAAAAGCCCTCTCCTACTAGGATGTTTTATTGATAGGCAGGCATTATTCTTGCTCTCTGAATAGGTAAAGACCTTTTTTTTTTTTTTGTCTTGGTAGAGCTGATTATCCAAATTATAAAAATAATTATATGTTAATAATTGTGTATCTGTTCCCCTACTGTACTGTAAATTACTGGATAGTAGATATATCTTATCTCATTTACTTAGCTTTTCAAAATATAGCAGTGATCATTTCACAAAGCCACTCCAAATTTTCCTTGTCTGTTGAATGTGTATTTGGATCTGACACTGATACCTGGGTATATGCCCACTTCTTTGACTGGAACGAACTATGACTTGGATGCCAGTGGTAAATTTCCCTTCAGTTGGGAACTGGGGCTGCTTCTTGACCCGGTATATGTGTAGTTTTCTACAACCTACTTTATTACTGACTCTTTTCCTGCCAGCTGCTATTGGACTCTTGATATTCAAGAGATTATTGTCAACTCTGATTCTAGAAGAATAAACTTTTGAGTAAAGCGTTAAATTACTCATTTAGGAATATGGATTTAGCTGGCTTTGGGTTTCATAAAGATTCATAGATGATCCTCACCAAGACGAGCTGTTCAGTGCTTAGTCTTAATCTAAGAGTACAAAAGCTCCTTACTAGGTAGGGCCCAGGGTTTATCTAGTGCAATTTGCTGCTAACTTAACCTTAATTTGTCAAATACTTTTCTGTAAGAAGTTGGCATTAAGGATACTTTAACATACCTTTGATAAGGCTCACAGATGGTTTTAGTGTACCTAGGATGCTACAACAAAATACCAGAGGCTAGGTGCTTTAAACCAGCACTTCTAAATTTTTTTCTGCTTGTGATTCCTACTTGCCCAGGAAATTTCTATGCAACTGAAGGCATATGAATCTATAAAATATGTAAACAAATGAAATGCTGATCGATAAAAACAAATACAAATTAAAAAATAATTCTTTGGTGTACATATAGTGTTACAACTTAGTAAATATTAATGCAAATTTGCACACTGATAAGATGGGTTTGATTATTCATTTTTACATAAAACCTTGAACTTTAGCTGAATATTTGATACTTTAGGATACAGACACCAATACTTTTCAGAGTTGATTGATATTGTCAATTTATAACTGTCAAAACTGAGAATGCTGCCTTGCAAAGATATGTAGTATAAAACAGCAGAAGCTTGTCTGGGGCCATTTCAGAAATTATTGGCAATTCTGCCCCAATCCCAAACCCAAATTATTTGATTAATTTAAAAATAAAATTTAAGTCATCAATTCAAACAGTATTTTTAAAAATATTCTAGCCCCAACCAAGCCAAAGATTGAGACATGCTGAGGAATGACTGTAGCAAAATAAACAGTCTTGGTTTCTCCCACTTAAATCATTATGCTTCTGTAAGAGCAGAATAGAAATGCACTGCAACCCATGGCCAACAGTGGTTGCAAACTTGAGCTCAGGTGTTTCTGGCAGTGTTCGTTGATATTGCACAACATGATGGCACACACACCATGTATACAGCAAAGTGTGTACGTTGTCTGTCAGAACTAAGGCTTTAGTGATATCATACAGGGCAACATCAGTAAGAGCTGTCTGTTAGAAACACCTCAATTTACCACAATTGATTTTGAGTTACTTTTTGATTGTTGCGTGTTAAGAAATTTCAGTGTTGCCAGTTTTTTTTTTTTTTTTTTTTTTTTTTTTTTTTTTAGACAGGGTTTCTCTGTGTAACAGTCCTGGCTGTCCTGGAACTCACTTTTGTAGACCAGGCTGGTCTCCAACTCACAGAGATCTGCCTGCCTCTGCCTCCTGAGTGCTGGGATTAAAGGCATGCACCACCACCGCCCGGCAGCCAGTTTTTTTAAATGACCTCCACATGACTCCATAGAGGCTATGAACCACAATTTAAGAAGAAAGGACTGAAATAAGAAAAAATTATTTTCCTTCCATTCTTAAAGTCTAGTGGAGTGGTTCTCCATCTCCCTGGAGCTGGGACCCTTTAATACAGTGCCTCATGCTGTGGTGACCCTCAACCATAAAACTATTTTCATTGCTACTTCATAACTGTAATTTTGCTGTTGTTTTGAATCATAAATTAAATATCTGTTTTCTAATGATCTTAGGTGACCCCTGTGAATGGGTCATTTGATTCCCCAAAGGGGTCTCGACTCTCAGGTTGACAATTACTTGTCTAGATGCTAACAGTCCAAATCAAGGTGCCAGCATTGTTATATTCTTATGAGCATCCTCTTCTTGACTTGCAAAGTCAATGTGTCACCATGAATGTACCACATTTCCTTTGCACACACTCAGAGAACTCTACTGTCTCTCTGTTCTTAAAAGGGCTTTGATGTCCATGGAGGCCTCATTCTCATGGTCTCATCTAAACTTAATTACCTTTCAAGGGTCCCACCCCAAAATAGCATTGCATTGGGGCTTAGAGTTTCATTGCAGGATTTTGTGTGTGTGTATGTGGGGGCAGAGATCATAGTCAGTAACATGGCTTAAAACACTTTTCTATGAATATTTAAATAACCCAGTAGCTGGGCAAATGCTGACTCCAAAAACTGTTTTCATTTTCTTAATAATTTGTCTGAGTTTCTCTTATACATGGGTATTAAAATAATTAGCATTTTAAGAGGCAAGATGTTACTAGTTGCCATTAATTATCTCTGATATATTTCCACAAACATGAATCCCCTTTAATGCTTATTTTTTATATATGTTTATCCACATTTCTCAACTGTTTTGGTGAAGGCAAACAATATTAGATCTCTCTCTCTCTCTCTCTCTCTCTCTCTCTCTCTCTCTCTGATTTCTCATTAAAAAAAGAAAGAAAGAAAGAAACCAGGCTCTTGGTGCTTCTGGCAAGTTTATTCTAACACAAGTTGCACCCAGATTGTAATTCTGATAAGTATTTCAGTTCTTTCTTGAAAAAAATTAAATTCACAAAACAATTGATTATCAGTTATAAATGGCAAAAACACCATCTGGTTTTTAAAATTGGTTCAATCCATGTAGCAAGGGGAAAAATGTTGGAAGTTGTTCTTGGCGATGAGTTCTAGTCCATGGAGCAGAAAATGACGTGCTTTACTATGAGAAAGCCAGGGTAGTCATAACTTGTACTTAGCGGCTGTGGGAATTTGATGCGTTCCTCGCATGTTCCATATGTTAAATCGCTTGGCGACATCTTCGGTGTGAAAGAGCTGGGGGGCGGGGGAGGGGGGAGAGCGTGGCTAGAAGATAGAGTAACAACCCTTTCTTCTTCCTGAATCCTCACCTCTGGCTCCTATGCAGAGGTGTATCAGGCCTCAGTTTCCATACCTGGTAAAACCGAGTGTGCCAAGTTCCTCCATGGCAGGTAGTGTTTCTCTAAAGCTGTTTTCATTCTTCCAGTGAGGTAAGTCACACAGCATTGGCATTTCCTATAGAAATGTCCCATGTTGTTCTTTGCCAACTGGAAATTTGAGTAGGTGTTCATTTGATGTGCCAAGAGAATGAAGGGAGATGAAAACACTCCACATCTTCCAATGTCCCCATACTGTGTTCCGAGTGTGGGAGGACTGGGGCCTGGCTAGATTCTCTTGGAGCCTCAGCCTCATGAGGAATGCCTTTCCTTAGGAGTCTGCTGCAATCCTGTTATTTTCAAAAAACGTTTCTGGGTTGCTGGCATATTTTCACCTTATGTTAAAAATACAGCTCTCCTTTGCTTATTATTCATGCATTATGATGTGAAGTTTATTCCTTCACTAACACATATTTATTGAGGCACAGTACAGCATAGTGGTTAGCTGTGAGGGCTCTGTCTGTAATTTGGAAACTGTGATTTTTTTTTTAAGGCTGGTGTTTAATTTTACTAACCACGTTGAATTAAAAAAAAAGCGGAGGGAAACAATAGAATCTACTTTGAAGGTTGTTTCAATGATTCAACAGGATTATGCACAAAAATTCCTTGATAAGGACTAGGACACAAGAGTAGCAGCAATCTAAAGAACATTCGAGTGTGCCTAGCTCTGTGCTATTGCGGCTGACATGTAGGATCTGACTTTGCAATATACATTCCACTGTCAGGAATAGATAGCCTCTAATTTTTTTTTTTTCATTCTGATTTTGGTAGAAATCTGCTTTGCATCAGGTCTGATCCAGGTAGTTCACTTCTGGCAATGATAAGAACACATAGGATTTTTGCCGACTGGGCATTATTCTGTTGGTCACATGGTGTTGGTTTTCTGCCTCATGTACTGTGATTTGCACACTGGAGCTTTCTCCACTTCTGGAGGACTGCCTGCAGTTCGTGCATTGGGGCCTGTAATTACACAGCAGAAGATCCAGGGATGTGGAGACAGGGCAGTTTCGAAAATTAGTTTATGCATAATGGATAATATGAGGCTGCTTTAATGTGTAACTCATTTGATGGGTTGGCCGATCTTAACTTCCTTTTTGATATTTATTTTTTTTTAATTTATTTGCAACATGAGGACAAAGGGCTTGGTACAGCTCTTCTACACTATAGTTCAGATTCAGCGATTTACATTCAGTAATCTCTTGGTCATTTAGCCACAGATAATTTGTCATGGTTTGTTTTAGCTGTTGTGATATTGATATTTATTATGCAAATTGTATTTCCTACATCTTATTGTTCTGCATTCTATGAATACTTAAATTATTATAAACCTTTACACTTAATATGGCTCGTCCTTCAATTTGATGCTTGAGCAACAGAGGGTCAGAGCGCGCACGGTCTTCTAGAGGGGAAGTAAATAAGTAATTAAAAGGCAGACAAACAAGAGAGCTGGCTGCTTGGTTGAAAAGAAAGCAAAGATAATTTCGGGGAGGGAGAGTGTGTCCAGAGGCATACAAGTCGCTTCAGCAGGAGAACCTCTGAACACAACTGAAGCTGAGAGCACCTGTTGGTCTCTAGATGCCTTAGAAAAAGGATTGGAAGCATAGCAGAGAAAGAAATTGGTTTGAGACCTGGAGGAGGAACTCGGCTGACTCTCCCCATCTTTGACGCACTTGGTTCCCCACATTCCCTTCCCCACAAACCTGACGGGTAGATTTTGTGTTTTTGTGTGCGTGTAATCTTAAATGCATATCGCTTACATGCTAAAATCTATTAAACATGGGAAGGGCACTTTCAACAAGCTGGGGAGCCCGAGCATAGCGCCCCCCACCCGCCCGATTTACCTTTCCCCAGAATCTACAGCCAAACATAGTCTTGAAAATCCCAGAACCCGACTCCACGGCTTCAGTCTCTCTACTATCCCCTAGTCTACCGCTAGGATGTTGAGCGGGCTCTCCTGCTTCGCCGGACGTGCAAAGCACGCATGCACTTCTCCCAGATTGTTTTGTCAATCCGGGGACCTGCGTTCACTCTCTCCACTCCCCGGTTTCCCAAAGATCTCATTCCTCCGTGCAAGGTGAAGGACGGAAATTTGCAAAGTGTGACTTCCACAGGCCGATGCACACGTAGTGCCCGGGCCCAGGAGCCTCGCGGCGAGACTCTCGAGGCGCGAGTCCGCCGCGGCGAATGCCGTAAATGTTCCTAATAAAGGTGCCCAGAAGCTGGAGACCCGCCTCCTGGAGCCGCAGCCCCTCCCCCGCCTTCACGCCAGGCACGGGGCAGTACACTTTTTCCTCCCCCGGAGAAGCTAAGCCGAAATTTAACGTAAACAGATTTGCATAGGCCCCTCCCATCGGCCCCGCCCCTAGGTGGCGCGGGCGCGCGGCCGAACGCTAGCGCCAGGGGGCGGGGTGGGGGAGGGGGCTAGTCCTTCGAGAGCCGGGTTGGGCTCGCGGCGCCACGATTGGTCGGTCCTGACTCCGCCTTTAGCGCATCTCATTAGCATCTCATTAGCTGTCCGCTCGGGCTCGGGAGGCAGCCACCGCCGCCAGTCTGAGGCAGGTGCCCGACATGGCGAGTGCTGTGCTGCCGAGCGGATCCCAGTGTGCGGCGGCAGCGGCTGTGGCGGCGGCGGCAGCGCCTCCCGGGCTCCGGCTCCGGCTCCTGCTGTTGCTCCTCTCGGCCGCGGCACTGATCCCCACAGGTAGGTTGTGGACACCGGCGGGTTGGTCCCGAAATACCCCCCCCCGGCACCCCCAGGAGCCGTAGCTATGGAAGGGGGGACGTTTCCATGACAACCTCCCCCCACTTCCTAAATCCGAAGCGGCGGGAGCGTGGCAAGGAAAGTCGGGGCTGCGATGGAAAGGGCTGAGGGGTCGGCGCCCCTTCTCTCCTGCCCGCCGGCTGCGGATGGGCGCCCTCAGGGATGGCTGCACCCACACCTCTTCTTCTTGGCGTAGCGCGCGGGGTGCCGAGTGGAGTGGGCTTGGGGGGCCAGGGGCTAGCGCGTGGGGGAAGGGAAGCCCTCGGAGGCGCCCCGAACCTTCCGGACCCTCCGAAAACTCGCTCTTGTCCCTGGAACTTGCAGGTCCTCCTGTGTCCCCGGGCTTCGCCTTCGTCCCCTCCGTTCCAGCTCGGCCCCCCGGTCGATTCTCCATTCCCCGAAGCTTTCTCCCCGCGGGTCCCCAGGACATCCCCACAGTCGTGTCCTCTCCCCCGCTTGCCCGCGCTCTGCAGGTCCCCCGCCCCAGAGCTGCACGCCTCTCGTGTTTCCCTCCAGCCGAACGCAGCCCCTCGGCCCCCTCCGCTGGGCTGCGGGTCGGCTTGGCTGGAATCCAGGCAGGGAAAGTTCCCGGCTCGGGGGCGGCCGCTCGTCGCCGCGGCTGCAGCAGGGGCTCCTGGTGCCTTCAGCCGGTCCGCGCCACGAAGGCCTCTGCCGCGAGTGGGGATCCGGGATTTCCCGGCTGCGCGTCCTTCGGGCAAGCGGCCCGCAGGTGGTGGCGGGGGCGTTCGCGGCCTCTGCGGCCCGGCGCGCGCCCTGCGGGCCTTCGGGGCGCTCCCCGCGTGGCCGGCCGTCTTGAGAATCTGCCCGGGTGGCGGCTCTGCGAGCGCCGCGCCTTCCCTGAAGACGCCGAGCGCTTGGCAGGAGCCCCGCGTGTGGCTGCCCCTGTGCCGGGCGCGTTGGCGCGGTCGGGAAAGAAGAGGGCAGTGTTTGCATTTGCTAACAAAAGGGAGCCGGAGCTCTTCCCCACCGGAGAGGCCGGCCGCGCTGCGCCCGCCTTCCCGCCACCTCGCCGCTCTCGCCCGCCGCGCGGCGTCCCCATGCGGTGTGCCGCCTGCCGCTGGCTCCAGGCGGCCGGCGGGACCGAGAGGCACCGGGCGGTGGCGAGCGGGCGGCCGTGCGCGAGGGGATGCGCTAGGGCTCTGAGCCTGCAAAACCCCTCCTTGCAGCTCCGAGCTGCAGGACCTGGGAGCAACAAGTGGTGGAGGACGCCGCGAGCTCAACCCCCACCTGCGGAGCCCCCAGCCCGGGAGGATGCTGCGCTGGGCCAGCGTGCGGTTCCGGGGGCGCCTCTCTGCTTGGGTTGTGTCTTTTGTTTACACGCTAGAGGACACATAGTTATGTAAACACCGCAGGAGACACGCTGTTGGAGATAGGGATGCTTGGGAGTGCTAGCTTCGGATTTAGGGGGATGCCAGGTTGGTTGACTTACCCCCCTCAAAAAAAAATACATATGTAAAAAACAGGCTTTCGGAGGAGCTCGTCTTGAAGAACCCATTGAGGCTCTAAGATGGGAGCCTAGCAGCACCTTCCATTCCAGCTTGAGAATTTTGTCTTCCATGCTACAGTCTGTCTCCGGATGTTTATATGTTTTTCTTCTGTGAATTCTTAATTTATGAGTTACGAGGTAATTAGGTTTAGCCGAAGCCCGTGTGGTTACAACTTAATTTCTGGTGATGCCACTGACTGGAAGGGTTCGATAGAGTGTTCCCGAAAGAGATCCCTCGTGCTGCATTGTAAAAAGCGCCACTGTCAGTTAAACGTGAGCGTGAGTAAAGGCTGGGTAACTGGCGCATTACAGAGGCAACAATAGACTTGTATTGGCTGCAGAACGAAGGGTGGGGGTGGGAAGCGCTGGCCCGGGATACTGCCTTTCGACTAAAAATGGGAACCATGCAATGCCACTAAACCAGCCGAGTAGGATTAGATGTTTGCCTCCCTCGTCAAGCCTGCTCATTGAAGGCACCGGGTAGTAACAACAGTACTATATTTGTACTATCTCTCGGTGAGAAGTTGCCTTCCCCGTGAGAGATGTGTGCTGACTTAGAAAGGAACGGTCTGGAACTCAACTGTGCATGTCAAAGCTACAGGAAAATTCTGTTGCCAGTTACCATGGAAGCAGCTTCTTGCTCTTGTGTACATCCCTGTTTGTACGCCGCTTATCAGATTGTGTTCAAATTAGAAAGTAATTGGGTTTGATTTGTAGTGAGGGGATGAGATGACTTTCTTTAATTTTTTGAATGTGTGTGTGTGTGTGTGTGTGTGTGTGTGTGTGTGTGCACTTTGAGAGATGGCCAAGCCCTAGATTCCATATTGCAGGGGTCAATTTCAGGTGGGCACCGAAAGACTTCTTTTCCTCAGATGTTAAGTTAAAGCTTTCTCGGGGCCTTTGCTTCTCATTCCCTGGTTTAAAGAAACCTGTTGGTGCTACCTTCTGACTTCATTAGGCTTGTTTGATTCTCATCCTTGCTGAGAAAGCCAAGTCCCGCTATTGTGTATTGAAGTTCTGGTTTGGTTGCCTCTGTAACTGAAGCCATCCTGCCTGCCCCCCACCCTCACCCCCATCCCTGAGAAAACCTGCTCCCATCTCTCCTGTAGTGTTTGGATGAAACAGACCTGTATGAAATGCAGCCCAAACAGGATTGCCTGTACTGTGTTAATCTCTCCTGTTATGTTTACGGCAGGCATGCTGTTGTTTGGGATCCTGAAGGAACCTGCAAGTAGATCACCCGGTTCTGTTCCTACCCTTTTGAGGATTAGAGAAGATGGTTGATGAGTAGGGATTTGTGGGGGTGGCAGTTAGTCCCGGCTTGCTCTAGCTGGTTGGGACTTGGTTGGAGCTTGGTTGAAGCTTGCATGCCAGGGACAGGGACTTTGCAAAAGTGACGCCCTGCTATTGTTGCCTTTCCCTGCATCAAATTGAATAGTCACAGGGGGGACTTGCACTTGCCTGTGATAGCTTCGATAAAATATCCCTCATTAATGCCACTTTATATTTACAGTGTGTCACTGGAGACGCACAAGGCTTCATTTAGTGACTTGTGTGACGAGACAAGCTTGCATTATTTGCCCGGGACATTTTGGAGGAACAAGAGACCCATTGAGCAATCTTTTGAAATGAACAAATACGAAAAAGGGGGGAATAAAAGAGCAGGCAGTTCTCCGGAACAAAGAGCTTTATTCATATGGATGTTGTACATGCTTTATCCAGTTTTCCCCAGTGGCTCTCCTGGTGAAGGGGAGTGGGACAGGGAAGGTGATAACAGGCAGGGCACTCTGGCTTCCTCTTTTACTTCCTGACTTCCTATTCTTACCGGAGTTGGTTCCCTACTCACTGCCTGCTTCTCAATCTGCACTCCCTCCCAAACCCCAGAACACAACAGGCTCTCAGGTTTCAAAGGAGATTTTGAAATCTTTTGTGCCATTGTTGGATCTCATCGGAAGAAACTGCTAGGTCTAGCTAGCTACCTGTTGACTGATCAACATTAGACAGTGTACTGGGTGAAGGGAAAGAAATGTCACTTTTCTACGACATGTGTCATGATAGTGAATGTCAGAATGGTAGGTAAGATGTCTTGCAATTATCATGTTAGCCTCTCTGTGTTTATTTTTAATGGTGTTGTTAAAATGAAAAGCCCAATTTTTAAAAATCATTATTAATGGTGCTTTTGGATTTTATTTTAAAACTTTATCCTATACCTGGTACATTTCAGCTTTATAGATAATTTTTTTTTCTTTTAATTCTTCAGCCCCTATTGTTAAGCGATTTTTTTTTCTTTAAAATTGATAGTACTATGAAGATCAATGCTATGAGACTCATTCTTATTGGGTCTGTGTATGTGGTATTTTAAAGCTAATTGGCCACATAGTTTATATTTAATTTTTTAGTGTTTTGATTGATTGATTGATTGCGTGTGTGTGTGTGTGTGTGTGTGTGCGCGCGCGTGTGCGTGTTTAACAAAAGGGCCATTTTTATGTGGGTATTTCTTAGAAGGGGCCAAACTAATTGATACTGTGGATTGAATGGAAATTGGCCACATAGGAAGAAAATTTAAAAGGAAGAAACCCAAAGAATTATAAATGCTGTATATCTTTCTTTGGAAGAACGCTACTGACCATTATGCTGGGCATTTTTAGCAGAAAATCCAGCACAGAAAGGAGAAATCACACAGCGACATCTGTTGCAGAACTGAAAATTTGCTGCTTTGAGATGGAAGCAATTAGCCCCGTGTAACCACCTAATAGTATCAGAGGATGTGTGCTGACACAAATATGAACATGTGCACATTTACATTTGCACACACACGCGGTATACAGAGGTTCACGGATTCAAATTAAAGTACAAGAAAATGCAACCTTGGAGTGCCGAAGTGCCTTAAAAACTGTTAGATATTCTCATGATTATAGAACCGTTGAAAAGGAAAGATAATTGCCATTTTCTTAGGAAATACCATTGTTTTCAGGTGAGGCCGCTGAAGCTCAGCTGAACTGAGGCTGAGTTAACTGTAGATCTTGGATAGGGATGGGTCCCTTGATGTCCAGCCAGTGGACCCTCTGTTCTTCCTCCTGGCAGGGATGCCCAGACAGAGATACGGATCATGGGAGGATACTACCTTGGCTGAAACCATTTTGTATTCTGAAGGCAGCGAGATTAATTGTTTGCTCTAGGTAATAAACCCATGGATCAGAAGGAGTGACCTCTGGGAAGAAAGGACCAGCTCTTGGTACCTTTGCCTTTAGTGTTGACAAATGATTCTGCAACCTCTGGACTTGATTTGGCAGCCACTGCGCGAATGTCGTCCAAAGTGCCTTCATATGGGAGACTGCCGGGCTGTGTTGTAATAAGTCACAGGCGAAGGCTGAGCTTCAGGACGCTCGCTCATGTTTTGGTTTTAAGAATTTAATTCTTCTTTTCTGAAGTCTAGAACAAGAGCCTACCTTGGTTTTCTTTGTGGGTTCTCCTTTGTCTTTTACAGAGAAAAAGCTAAAGGGAGTATTTTCTTTTCTTTCAAGGGAAACTTTTTTTTTTTCAGGGTGACTTTCATATTGGTCTTATTTTCTCTCCCCACCCCCAACTTGGTTATGGGAAATTTCAAATATACACAAAAGCATAAAGGATGCCCTCCTAAATTCTGCGTGGAATCACCCAGTCTCAGTAGTTACCCATCCTTCCACATCTGTCCCCTCTGTGCTTTCCACTCCTCCCAGATTATTTTAAATAAATCTTGGACATCCTATAATTTTTCCACAGCCATTTCAGAATGAATCTCTAAGATGCAGCCTTCTTTCCCCACTCATAATTACAGTATTGTTATCTGAATTATACAGATTCTCAACTGGATACACAGAATCTTGCCTACTCCTCTTGCCTTTCTGAGGAAGGCGGAATGAAGGGTTGTCTCAGTGGGTAATGGCCAAGCAGACACCGGAGAATCAGAGCAATGACTGCTTGGGCTCAGGAGACCTTTCCTGTGGTTTAGTTTATTTTGAGCACGGTTTTGTTTGGATCGGGTAAGATGAGTTTTATTACGGTGTAAATATGGTTGTGTAAATATGCAGTAATTGTGGCTAATCCCTCCACTGTGGCCTGTACCCTTGGCAAAAGTGGCCATTTCCAGTTGTTCCCATAATGAATACCCGCCAGCTGCAGGCTTTTGTAGGGAAAGCTTATTTTAGTTTGATGGCTGTGAGATACCCTATTCTCTCTCTCTCTCTCTCTCTCTCTCTCTCTCTCTCTCTCTCTCTCTCTCTCTCACACACACACACACACACACACACACACACACACACATGCATGCGAACTCATGCTTGCATGCACGCACTCAGGCATGTACCTTACAGTCCTTCATGGTATAAAGGCCATTGCATTTTGTGCATATATTGCTTAAAAGAAAAATGTCTTTTTCCATTTCTAACTGGCTGTTGATTTGAGTCTATAACTGAAATGGTGAAAATGCCTTCTATGGCATGAGAAGCCCATATTACGTACTGTGAGTACTCTGGTGTTATTTTTGTGGGTTGGCACTGAGGGGTAACAGGGGAGAGAAAAGACTACTAACTGTTTTTCTCACTATTTGCCCCCATTGATTTAAAATATGATCTTAACGTTTCAGCTGGAAATGTTGGACAGCCTTAGTGTTTATTTCTGAAATTCTTTGTTTCTTTTTACCCCCTGAAAATAAGTTGTTTCCATTTTCCAAAGTTTGTGACTTGTGAGGTTGTCCATTCTCCCTCTTCCCCTCCATCCTTAAATCCTTTTCTATTTGATTAAATTTTTTTAAAAATATTTATTTTATTGTATGAGTGTTTTACTTACATGTGTGCTACAGTCACCAAGTGTGTGCCCGTGTGCCTGGTGCCTACCGAAGTCAGAAGTGGGCATTAGATACCCTGGAACTGGAGTTAGGGATGGCTATGAGCTGCCACGTGGGTGCTGAAAACGGAACCCCGGTCCTCTGCAAGAGCAACAAGTGCTCTTACCCTCCGATCTGTCTCTCCAGCCCCTTCACTTTTGATTTTAGCGAAGCTTCATTTTTGAAGGTTTCATTTAATACAGATACAAATCTGAAGCTTTTTGTTGTTCCCAACCAAACAAGAAATTATGTGTAAGATGATGTTTCGGGGTCTGAGTGAACCTGGCCAGGAAAAAACCCCTCTCTTGAGTTGGCCACTGGTCAAGAAAATACATGAAGGAATTTATACATCCAGGGCTTGGGGAATTTTACCAAAACGGGGAGGAAGAAAACCTTTGTGTGGAAGCCATCAATGAAGGAAGGAACCCACTGGAATGTGTATAATCATAAGTGATACCTCCTTGTGGAATTTCAGAAGCCGCAGTTCTTTTTCGGAGATTTAAATTGCAGGCTCTAGCCAGCAGCTGCTGTTGGGGTTAATGAACACTTTTTCTTTTTTTTTTCTTTGAAGGTCTTCCAGTGCTTGTCCTCCAAAGCTTTGGTGCAGTTCTCCATGGACTAGGGATAGACAAAAGGGAGATGTAGGTATTTATATGGCCAAAATGATGTGTAGCCTTGACGGTTATGCAAAAGAGAAACTCATGTTAAGTTGCCGAAAGCAGGTGCCAAGACAGCCTCTGATGACTAGAGGGGGCCTGGGGGTCTAGAACAAAGTGATTACCCTAAGGAAGAACTGTGGTGGGAATTAAAAAAAAAAATCTCATGTTAGATATTGTACTGGAATCTAGTTACTTAACCCAATATTTCAGAGATGTTAAGCTTGAAGTAAGTGCTATGAAATATATTTAAATGCTACTCGGGGTTTGAAGTTGGTGTTCCAGTGAACGTGGACTTCTGCAAATGCTTAGAATAAATGTCTTGCTCTCGGCAGAGTTCTTTGGGAAGGTAGACTGTCTAATTCCCCCTCAGCTCTCTAGCACAAGACGACACCATCAAGTTAGAATTAAGTGATGCCGTCCCTGGAGAGATGAGGACCACTCTGCCTGCAAACACAGACCAACGGCCCGTCTCTCATCGTCTGCACCCATCTCTCCATGGCTGGGATAGAATGCCCGAAGTGGACCTTTGCATTGTTCTGCCACTGATCACAGCTTCCCTCAAAGACTACTTCATTACAGGGAACAATGCCACCATTACCTTAGCCCCCGTGCCCCTAAATTTGGAGTCCTTTCCCCCTTCTTTCCCCTTTTCATTATTACCATTGTCAGTTGGGACAGGGTCTCACGTTTCCAAGGCTTGCTTAAGAACTGGCTCTGTAGTCAGGAATGACCTTGAACTCCTGATCTTGCTGCTTTCATCTGCGGAGTACTAAGGTTACAGGTGTCTGTCAACCATACCCAGTTGATGTAGCACTGGAGATTGAACTGTGCTGCAGATGGAAGCTAGGACATTGACACAGACACTTTACTGACCAAGCTAATTTCCTTAAATTGAAATTAAATGGGCCACATCGAGAAACCTAGTGGCCATATGCCGTGTCTTCCCAGAAACTACCTAGCCACTCTACTCTCCGAACACCGTTCCTGCCACTCAGAGGCTGCCCAAGGCTGTCTGCTGCAGTTCCAATCCTTTCAGGGCGGGATCATGGAGCTTCCCTTTCTGAAACTTAATCTCAAATTCTTGTTTCTTGCTTCAGATTCAATCTCCGCACTGTTTTGTCTTTAGGTGGTTCCTTCCTCAATTGCTCTCTCATTTCCTCTCTAATTGCCCTCATTTCTTATTACTTTTCAGCCCAATCCTGATGGGACTGGAAGACTGATGATACTGCAGTGAAACTGAGGAAGAACGTGCTTGTGCCTATCAGCCTTCATCTGCTTGCTGTGCTTAAAACGACTCTGCTTTTCCTTTAGCTCTCTGTCTTGGCTCGTAGGTGAAGGATGGCTGGCTCTCTCCATCTCCTTTGAGAGTGTCTTTCATTTTAACCGACCTGTACTTTAAAGCAGGCCTCCATGCTGGCCTTTCTTTTTCTGCTTTACAGGGGTGAGGGCTCTGTGTGTGTGTGTGTGTGTGTGTGTGTGTGTGTGTGTGTGTGTGTGTTTCTTGATTCCAGTTAGCAACTGTGGATTGTGACAAGAATTGTCATTATTGTGACCATAATTTTCATGGAATGTTTAAATATCAGAATATTGAAAATATATTGTGGCTGTTTGGTAGAGTCTGTTTGAATATTTTGCTTCTTATAGCCTAAAACAATGGTGTGAATGATTTAAATTACAGTCTGTCAAAATAATACTTTCAGCCCCAAGTGAAGTTCTTTCAAAGGAGGACCGTTTCTCAAGGGTGAAAAAGCAAAATCAAAGGGCCTCGTCTGGAGCTACTGGCTTGGTATGAGATCAGCCACTGTGAAGGTGATCCAGGAAATGCCACCTAGCTGATGGCATCTTTATGCATGCATCTCGTGCATGTGGTTACCATGAAAAACCTACCTGAGAAATGGTAGGAGAATTCTCTTAATCCTGGGCCTCTATGGGCTAATGTTCAAACACAGTCGATTTGGGAACAGAGCTGCTGCTCACCTCAACACAGTCATGCCAGCTTTGCCAATTTTGTGGTAGCTCTGTTGCTGTTTGGTAGGTAGCGCAGAGAACAAATTATCATTGGCTCAATAAACAGAAACATGGAGTCCTTGTTTCTCAGTGTCACTGATGAACTTGCTGTCTCAGGGCTCCTTTCAGAGGATCTGCGGTTACCATCTGCTGTCCTCCTTGTTTTCAGTTTTCCTTGTCTGGTAGAGGTCTTGCTGGGATACAAAGGTTAGCACTGGGATGATACAGTCGTGCAGCGTTGGGTGGTCTTCTGATGTTCTGGAACAGCGCTGGGGAGTGGGTTGAGGGTTAGACTGTGCTTGTGTATTTGGCTCTTTGCAGCATTTGCCCATGTCAAGACAAGCTGCCCAGTCAGCCTTGCAAATCATCAGCCTTATTCTTCTGATAGAATGGGAGCATCGCCTCATTTCTCTTGCAGAAACCCTTATTTAAACAATGAAAACTTTAACGATACAGAGAAAAAAAAATCCAAGTTAATTTAGTACTAAATTACTGCTCAAATGGTTTTATCTCTTAAAAGGTTCAAGTAGAGATTAGCTTAAATGACACCCACTTTCACTTTTGCTTGTGCCTATCTTATGAGCGAGCATCCTTGTGAAGAGTCCCCTGCCCCTTGTCTCCAGCTTTGTTAGCAATCACATGAATGTTAGCTGGTTTTTCCACTGCTCGCTCCTGGAGCAGATCCTCTCCATCCCTGGTCCAGGTTGGCAAGTGGAAGCCTTGCTTTAGGTTCCACAGCAGGAACATGAAGAATAGCAAAGCAGCCTGCCTTACAGAATTGAAACAGTTGAAGCAGAACACACACAGGGACATGTTTATGCTGGGAGTATCCATGTCTGTCCATCTCTTCATTAAAATATTTACCTAGTGGTGGTGGGTAATACCTACTAATACATATTCATTTGTAACTCCCTTACATGTTAGGCAATAAAAGGATTAATTCAAGATCTTCTCAGTCTGCTTTGAGGGGAAGTGAAGGAATAAAGTGAGTGGAATCATGTAACATCAGAGAAACACGGTGATTATAATCTAATTATCAGGCTTTTAAACATAGACTTTATTATTTTAATCAACCTCTTATATTGTATTTGCTATATTGAATAAAGACAGGGTACTGCTAGCCCATAAGGCTAGAATGAGGTAGAAAAGCGAACATTTGATTTATGAAAATGATTATTCATTGAGTATCTACTTTTATGCCAGGAAACTGTTGGGCATATTCTTTCTATCAAAATGGTAGTTACATGTGTTCTTTTTTTTTTCTTTTTCTCCTGCCAGTTCTTTCTGAAAATTTCAAAATCACAGGGAAATTGAAATGGGAGTACAATGACAATGCATATTTATAATCTACCTAACCTAGAGCCACCGGCTGTTAACATTTTGCCGATTTGTATTGTTGCCATCTCCCTAAATAATATATAAACATATATGCACAGTTTTTCTTTTTCTGAATCCCAGGAAAATGGATAGTAGGCATGACACTCGACTCTTGAATATTTGTCATGGAATTCCTGAAAACGAGATGGTTTTCCTGTGGAGTTTCAGAAATGTTGCTACTATGCAATAAACATAACTTGACTATCACCCAGTACCTAGGACATCCTCAGGTTTGTCCCATTGGCTCTGCAGCATTGTTCTAGCCTTCCCAGTACAGACCGTGAGGTCACCAGCAAACATACGCTGGGGTTGGTTTTATGTGTCTGGGATCTATCTATCTATCTATCTTTCTTTCCTTCCTTCCTTCCTTCCTTCCTCCCTCCCTCCCTCCCTCCCTTCCTTCCTTCTTTTCCTTGGTTTTTCGAGACAGGGTTTCTCTGTGTAGCTTTGTGTCTTTCCTGGGACTTACTTGATAGCCCATCTTTCTGCCTAGAACTATTTCCCTGCTCTCCACCCTTTTCTCCTTTCCTTTGTTTCTCTTTTGTGGTGCTAGGGATCACCCTAGAGTTTCCTGCAAGCTAGAATAGTGCTCTGTCCCTGGGATGTACCTCTCACCCCATTACAAGGATTTTTTTAAAAAGAGGAGTCTTTTCATGGCCTTGGCATTTTGAGTTCTGACATGCTGTTTTCTAGAATGTTCTGTGATTGTACAGATTGTCTGATCCTTTCCCCCTGCTTTGGCTCAGATTAAGCATCTTGGATGAGAATACTGGATAAGTTGACTGATTGTCCTCTTGTAGCTCCTTGTCAATTTCCCCCTAGATCCTGGTTAAACTTCAATTTAATCACTTAGTTTAGGTAGATCACAGATTTCTCCATTGTTGCCCCAGTGTAATTAATAAAAAACTCTGTAGGATAATTTTGAGAGTGCTGATCCTGTTCTCTTGCAGCACATCTAGAGTTAACGGGCCAGCAGCACCGATAAATGTCTGTGTCAAATATCATACTGGTGCTTACAAACTTGGCATGTTCTAATTCTGTGATTCTCTTATTAGGTGGAGGTATTCCTGTGTAGAGAAGAGCTTGTTCCTTCCCACTCCTTTTTTATGGGTTTAAAAAATAAAAATTGAATGTGATTTGACAGTGGCTCATCATCATCATCATCAAAGTTAGCCCATTGAGATCCTCTTCGAACTCTGCTGTCTCATTTTGATGTAGCCGTGTTAGTTCAAAAAAGTTTAATTACATTTATTTATTTTGTGACTGTGTATACACACGTGCCTGTGTGTACATGCGTGTGCTCTAGTATGTGTGTATTGGTCAGATAACAACTTGGAGGAATTGGTTATCTTCATCCACTGGTGGGACCTGGGGATTGAACTCCAGGACCTTGGATCAAGGACCTTTACTCCTGAGCCGTCTTGCTGGCCCAGGCTTCCAAGTACTTTCTCACTTTATGTCATAAGATATATAAGCTCACCTTGAGTGATTCCCACCCTCGACCTGGATTTAGCTGTTCCTCTAAGGAGTCCTGTCTGCTCTTGGTGGAGAAATGTTCAGTAAATAGAAGAGAGTTGTTCCACTCATGGCATTTATGCTGTCCTTGTTTCTAGAGCTTTCCACTGGGCAGAACTAGGTAGGACTTGGCACCCACTTTCTTGTTTGTTAACCCCCAGCATACATTGCATAGCCTGTCCTGTATATTTAATGTTTGTTAAGTCATGGTATGTGACATCCAAGTTGTTTTTTTCCATCCCATTCCTTACTTGTCTCTTCTGCCCCAGGTGAAAACCCTGGGTTCCAGCCATATCCGTATTTTATGATTAATGTGGAGGGGTTTTGAAATTACTTCACCAAGACCACTGTGGACAATAATCTTACCAAGTAAATCTCAGGATTTTTCTCTCTATTCTTTTTATCATTAAAAGGATCCTACTTTTCCTGGTAGTGGTGGCACATGCCTTAATCCCAGCACTCCAGAGGCAGGGGGGTGAATCTCTGAGTTTAACGCCAGCCAGGGCTACACAGAGAAACCCTGTCTCAACAGCCCCTCACAAAAACAAAAACAAAAACAAAATTCCTACATACGCAGACAAAATGGAAGTTTGAGTCTGCATGGGTGCTCCCCGCGGGGGCCCCCCCCGTGTGTGTGTGTGTGTGTGTGTGTGTGTGTGTGTGTGTGTGTGTGTGTGTGTGTGTTTGAGAGAGATTCTGCAGATTTATTTTTTGAGTAGCTAAATTGGCTCAAAAATCCCTTAAAATCCTTTAAAGACAAAACAACCTTCCTATGGTAGCATTTCTCTCTTTGTTTCTATTCTGCTTCCTGTTTTTTTTAAATAGGTAATGTTACTCCTTTAAAAAAGTGTTATCACGTCCCTGTGTTCTGTTTGTTGACCGACCCTGCCTGCTTCCCATTGATTTAGATGATCTCCTGTCTTTCAGCTTCAGAAACCAGTTTTTCTGCCGTCTTCAACTGTATTGCTACTTCTTTCTTTCAAACTTGGGTGGAATTCTGTATATATTTTTAATTTTTCAGTGTCTTTGAACAAGGGCTGCTTTTTCATACTAATATAATGTGTGTCTGATATTTATTGAAAAATAAGAATGATTTCTGGAAATTTGCTAGCCTCTGATGTTTGATTATGTTTTACTTTGCTTTTGATTAGTCTTTTTTAAGATTCTTCTCCCATCTAATAAGTTGGATAATTATAGCTCAAGCTCCAACTCTTCCTACTTTTTACTAATTTTTTTTTAAACAGGCTCTTGAAATTCTGGCCTGGAACTTACCATGTAGCCCAGACTGGCCTTGAACTTGTGATCCTTCTGCTTCAGTACCTTGTGTACTGGGATTACAAGTGTCTACCACCATACCCAACTCTACTTAAAATAAACAAAAAATGTAGTATAACTTACTCTAAGGTGCACAGCCAAGGTGCCTTATGTATTTAAATCTCAGGCCATGTTCAAAAAACAAAGAGCCTGTGTGCTGGACATCTCCTTACAGTGTTCTGCAGTCATCCCAAACAACATGAAGCAGGAACAGCAGCTATGACTTCCTGTCTGTATTCCTGAGCTCATTTGTTCTCACTGTCACCCTGCAAGTTCTTACTCCTGCTGATTTCTTTTGCAGGTAGGAACTTAGGAGGAGGAGGAGGAGGAGGAGGAGGAGGAGGAGGAGGAGGAGGAAGAACAACAACAACACAAATAGCAAATAACAGAACCAGGACACCAAACAGATCAGTCTTCCAACTCTATAATTTTAAACACACAACTCTATGGTTTCAAACCATAATGTCTACAACTGAACCTAATGATCCCCCACCCCCATTCCTTCTTCTACCCTATATGTTCCTGATGAAGTGTCTTGCTATCCACCCTGGATTTTGACTGGGCATGGTCTCAGGGTACTACTGCCTCCGTCACTGTTTTCTTCCCCTCTCAGAGTTAATAAGCCCCTCTCATCTTCATTCTGTAGAGGAGGAAAGTAGATTTAAGTTGGTATAATTGCACCTTAATTGGTCCATTTACTTCTAGCCCCATCCCTTGTAATGCATCTTTAATACTGTTTCTGGATGGATCTTTCTGAAATACACATTAGATTGTCACTTTCTAGCTTAAAATCCTTAAATGTGCTCTTGGCACTTTTAGGGCAAGGCTTCCTCATTCTGCATGGCCTTCAGAGTCTTTTATCACCTACCATGACGCTTCCTCCACTCTCCCCTTCTCCCAGCCCTCCACACTTTTGGACTACAGAAGTAAATGCATCCCCCGTGCCCCAAGAGCTTTCTTGCCTCCCCACCTGATATGCATCACCAGTCTCTGGCTGATTCTTGTTATCTGGGTACCGACTCTGGAAGGAAATTTCCCCGACTGCTCAGCTTGGTTAGGTTGTATCTTATTGTTTCCCTTTTGTACTTTGCCGGGGGTGGGTGTGGGGGGTGGGTGGGTGTGGGTGGGGTGGGGATTTTCCCAGCTTAGCTTGTTCCTTCCCATCAAACATCCTTCATAGAGTCCAGTCTCTGGTATGTACTTGGGGAATGTTTGTTTTTCTCCAGCTTCTTTCTGTGGAGAGAAATGTCTCATTCCTTTACCAGCCTCAGGTTAGCAAATTTAAATTCCGTACAGAATGGCCTAAGTCGGCTGCTTCTTTTTCAGGTCTTATGTAATTTCCTAGGCAGGGAGATTATAATATTGTCCTTGCAATTTATTGCAGTTTCTCTGACTGTTCCATGAGATTTGACATTTAATTTTTTTGCGTGTTGACATGTGTCCATGTGTTGTGGATGGACATGTGTCCGTGTGTCTTGAACAGAGGAGTGATTTCTTATTTATATTGATAGCCTTAACAACATTGAACCCACAGACCTGTGCATAGCACACGCTCAATGTGTTGAACCAGTGAATGAGTTGGATATTAGGTGCCCATTACAACTTTTCTACATCTTTTCAGCATGCACGTGGACAGAGGACATGCTGACACTCGTTCAGACTTGAAGAATAACTTGAAAATCAACCAGTCTGAAGTGTGCTTATTCATTTGCCTGCTTCCAATATGTATGTGTCCTGCCCTTTGAATTCTCTTAGTTGGAATATATAATTTGTACCAGGCTTACTATTTACAAATTTAACTTAGCGGTTTTCCTATCACCAGTTTTTAGGGCTGGGATTCTCACAAGGGTTTGATTTTTCTCTCCTAATGGATGAGGAGCTGTAGTATGCCTGACCGTTTCAAAGCTTGAAGGACTAGCGTCTGGTGTTTGGTCATACTTGTTGGGCAATCACTGGAGAGATTTAGACTGCCAGCCCAGATAAGAGACTCTCTTCCCATTTATTTAGTCCCTCCACAGTCCTGGGATAGCTGGACTTTGAGTCATTGCTGAGGTTCTAATGGCAAAACCTAGAAACTTATCTTGGAGGTCATCTCCTCCTCCTCTTGTCAGCTTTCAGGAGAATCTTGTCTTAAATCCGAGATATGTTCTCAGAAGAGGTGGTGAACATAGGGAAATTTAAACCTCAGGGTAACAATTTTCCCTGTACGGTAATAAAGATGTATGTGGAGTCAGTGGCTGCAGAATCAAAAAATAGATCACGGTAATCGGATCACACATGAGAAATGGCTTGTTGCTGTGCTTAAAAACATGGGCAAGGCAGCGCGTTTTTTCTGGGGCTGTTTCCAGTCTTTGCAACTACATCGTTGGTAGGAATTAAGACTGAGGCAAAATGAAGCTTATAAAGTTAATTGCCTACAACTGGTCTCGTTTTAAACAGAAAGATTTCCTTTCAGTTATCAAGGAAGATGGGCAAATCTGCGTGCCGGAAGAGAGCAGAGCGCTTTCTGATGTTCCCTTGTAATTCAAAAGAAGTTTGGGGTTTAGTCTTTGCCTTGAGTGTCGAGGTGGAACCGCTCTAACGGGAGTTTATTGCTGTAATATTTTTTAAGTATATTTGTAACCCTGATGTACTGTGACCTTGTGAGGGTGTGGGAGAGCAGGGGGTGGCCAGCTCTCTGTCTCACTGTCAGAAGTGGTGCCTACTTATTACCCTAGCAGGCTGGGGAGGGAGGACTTGATTTTTATGGCTTCTTTCTCCAGCACTGTCTTCACAGGCACAGCTATCCACTGAGACTCCTCCTCCCTCCCCGCCTGCCCGCCCTCCTGCCCGAGGCTTGCAGGCTTGCGTCCAGCCTGGGCTGTGTCTGCCGCTTTAAGTACTTTGAGTGATGGGGAGCATGGTGTTTTACGGCTGCTTCTCCTGTAGCTCTGTACATTCCACAGCTTGGGTTGCTTGGGCGTTGTGAGTGGTTTACACAATGAGCTGAAGTTTGGAGAGGAATGACAATTTCCCTTTACTCCTACCACCGGCCAAGTTCTCCGTCGTGGTAGATGGTTTTTTTCAGGGATTGCCCTTTTGAGAAATCTTTTAAGTTGAAGGCATTAAACCTCTTTTTTCCCTTACCATAATTCTTCAAAGAGATATCCTTATCATTGTGACCTACTGTCAAGTTAATAATGATTTGATGGCAATATCCAAGAAAAACTACACCTTTGTAATACAAATTTGGCCAGTGTATTAATGTATAGTATATGGCTGGTATTACCCAAGAAGAAAAGATGAGTTAATCAGTTTCTTCTGGAATTAGGTGGTGAATGCATCAAGTGTCCTTTTTTGAAACAATTACATCTAGATCCTGTCTGCAGGATTGCTTATTTCATTATTATGATCATTTGCATGAAAACAAGCTGATGATTCTTTAAATAACATGTTGATTCACTTTCCTTTTCATCCAGGATTGCTATTCTGTTCTCATCCATTCATGCAGGAGCATGAATCAATTAAAAAACTTTGAATTTTAGACTAACGTAGTAACAGACTTTACTTCACCCGTTTTTAGCCAAAAATAATCTCCCATTTTCATATTAATTTACCTGTGGTTACATCTCTTTATTCTTACTTCACAAGGTGAGTGCATACAAAGATATATTTTAATAGAATATTTTCTAGGATTTTAGGCTTTAAAAAAATGAGGTCATCACCTTCAAGATTTTGACCTGAACTTTCCATGAACTAAAGGAACTTGAAAAGGAGGGGGGGTATATAATATACTTATAATAGAGCAACTGATTAAAGCTAAATTTCCTTTTTAACATTTATCTGGTGCTGGTGCTCAAAGCAATTCCATTTCTGCATGAGAAGCCCTCTACTTCTGTATCTGATCTACCAGAAATGTACTTTTTGGAAAAAGTACTTTGCTTTTTTTCTTACTTGTTTTGTTTCATTTTGTTTTAAAGTTTTGTACAAGTGGTTCAAACAAAATGATTCCTTCACATTCAAAATAGCAGGCCAGAGAGGAGAAAGCTCTGCGTACTGAGCAATCATGAAGGCTGAGGCTATCCTCATAGGCAGTGATGTAGAGTGCTTACCTGTCTGACATTTCCTCTCTTCCCGTTTTCTTTTTGGGTCCCATAAGATGTGGCTATGGCCACAGCAGAGAATGGCAGGAGTTTTTTTCCATCACGTGGATGCCTGTCTTCCCTTCAAGAGAGAACTAGTCAGGAATGGGAGTATTGCAAAGGCTTTCCATTAAAATAAAGTTCTAAACATGCAGGAAAGATTTCTACTGAGTAAGAGGTGAAGACCAGAGATGTGCCAGCTTGAGGAGGATTATCTGACTAAAGGCTTATGGGTAAAAACTGGAAATGGGTAGTGGAAAATGGAATTAGCAAAAGATAAGGTAGGGTGTGGAAAACCTTGGAGTTTGAGTTTAGATTAAATTTAGAAAGCCATTTGGAGCTAATGAAAGCTTTTTGAATAGTGAATTAAAACCAAGTTTTGTTTAGGATGTGGATCTGGGAGTGATTAGAAATTGAGAGATTTGATTAGACATAGCGCACTAGGTTGGGGAATAATAGTTCAGATTCTAATGAACATTTTAAGGAGGGCAGTGTTTGAAGAATGGAGGCAAAACTGACTGGATTTGGTGGCTGACTGGAAAATGGGAATTGAGGGAAAATAAAGACAGACTGTGATTTTGAGTTTTAGTAACTAGGAAAATGGCTGTTCCAATTAAGATATAAAAATAATATATAAAGTTAGTAAGCTTGGCTTGAACATATTATTTAAGCTGTTACCGACATGTACAGGAGAAATGTTTAGGAAGCAGGTTGAAATATAGTTCCTAAATTTGTGAGAGAATTTGAGAGTAGAGCTGGAGATGTGGATTTGAAAGACCCTGCTAAGAAATTTATTAATTTTCCAGTAGGTGTAAGGCCTGTTAGGTCAAGAATGTGTGTGAGAGCCCAAATGAGGTAGGTGTTGGGGGGACAAGATGAGGAACACTTGGTGGATACCAGGAAGGACTAGTCAGAGGCTTGGAAGATCCGTGGTGGAGAAGGAAGGGCTAAGGGGTGGGGAGCATTGAGATGCAAGTGTCTTCACTGAGGTGCCAGGTGTCATGAAGGTTACTGCCATCCAAGCGAACTCTTCACCAGAGAGAAATGTGTTGTCTTGAATGTAAAGGAAATTTGAGGAAAGCCCTGTAAGCTAATGGAATGAGACCTGAATGCCATATTATGCAGTTCTGGTATGGCAAGGCCAGAACCAGGTCCCAGTTGTTTTGATTTGTGTACAAGATCTAACAGATCATGTTTTTCTGTTGTATAAAGAACCATGGAAAAGCCAGGCATAGTGATGCACAGGAGGCAGAGGTAGGCAGATCTCTGCAAGTTTGAGGCCAGCCTGATCTACATAGTGAGTTCCAGGACAGCCGGAGCTATGTAATGAGAGAACCTGTCTCCAAAAACCAAAACAGAACAACAACAAAGAACTACAGAAAGTCTGATCAGCCTGTCTGTACCACCTAAATGAATTAAAATTATTTAGGTTTTCATGTTGAATAAAAAACGAGTTGTGAAGCTCATAACTGTCCTTGTATTTCATGTGATCAATGACAGCTTTGCCCGGCTACAGCATGAAGTGAGGATGGCTGGGAACTGTCTCTGAAAGTGTGCTGCTTTAACAACCACTGCCAGAGAACAACACAAATCCTAGTGTAGCTTGGAAAGCATTTTCAGGATGGCAGGAGGAATCGAGGTCATTAACAGCCATTACTAGTCTTTGGGTAAATGAGTGTCTACAACCCTGGTTTTCAGCTCACTATGAAAAGGCGGGAAAGACCGCAAATGGCTCTCATCTCAGTCCTTTCTTGTTGCTGTGACAGTATCCAAGGCTGGGTAATTTATAAAGAAAAGAGATTTATTTTGAATCCTGGTTCTGGAAAGCCAAAAACATGGTGTTGGCATCTGTTCAGCTACTGGTGCACACCTCATGTTGACAAGGCACATGGGCACACTAGAAGGAGGTAAACATAGGAGGCAACATGGCTTTGAAATAGCTAACTCTCCTGAGATTTGATCTGTTCGCAAGAGAACTAATTCAGCTGGTGAAGGGAGACATTAATTTCTGTGAAAGTTACTGACTCCCAAGACCATTATGCTGGCAACCCATTTTAAATATAAACTTTGGTGATGAAAACCACTTCTAAACCATAGCAGTTCCTTAGCACACATCAATCAGTAGGGGACGTGCATTGAATTGGCATTTTGGAGCAGTTTAATCTACAGTTGAGTAGAGAGATGTAGCAACATGCCAAGTTGCAGACTGAATTTCCCGAACTCTTCTCTGCACACTACACATAGTGGTGGGCTGGAGACAGCTGTTAAGAGCACATACTGTTCTTGCAGAGGACCCGAGTTTAGTTTCCAGCACCCTCTTCAGGAGGCTCACAACTGCTTATAACTAGTTCCAGGAGACCAGTCACTGCTGGCCTCCAAGGACACTTGCCTTTAGGTGCACATACCCCCACCCCTACATACACATAATTGAAATAATAAAATAAAATCTTAAAAAATAAAAGATATATTTGCAAGCATTTCATGATTTCCATTAGGAGGTGTCTGTCTTAACAGTGGCTTTGTTCAGCAGCAGAACTCTGGATCTGCTGGCTAGGCCCGATTTCTTTTTCTGGCCGTGCCTTTCTAGTGCTACCCTCTGGAACATTCTGTGATGGTGGAAGTAGTCCCTATCTGTCTTGTGCACTTGAGTCATCACTGCTGATCTGTGACCATCAAGTACTGAAAATGGGCTTAGTTGCATTTCATTTTAATTTAATTTTAATAAATTAAAATTATTTTTAAAATAAAATAATTTTACCACAGCCATGTTACCATATTTGACAAAATGACAAAGAAACAAACACAAACAATAACATTAAAAGGTGAGAGGGTTTGAAAAAGGTTGTGTGCGCAGTGGTCACTCGGGTTAGTGGGGTTTCTTAAAGGTTGGGTTCAGCCACTGTGGGCATATGAACTGTGAATTTCTCTCTCACTTTCCTGATTTGTCGATTGAAAAGTCTCTGGAATATCTTCATTGTTCTTTCTTCATTTGAAAAATTATCCTCTTTAGCCTTAAGAGGGGTGTAGGCCATCGAATGCGTGTATTAACAGCACCAGCTTTGTCCTTAGGAAGCTCAGCCTGGAAGGTCACTGTTACGTGACTATATGGCCATTTGCCAACTCACATTGTGGTTTTTTTCCCCCTTCTTTCTTTTTCTTTCTTTCTTTTTTTTTATGATGCGGAAAGTGAGTGAAATGTGAAAGAAACATTATTCATTTTAAATAGTTTTGACTGCCAGGTTAATGCGACTCTTAAGCGGAGCTTCATGAGGTCTGGCCATAGTAACTGCTTTTAACTTGATTTAAAGTTCTTAAACATTCTGAATTGCCTCACCTAATCTTTTTATACTGAACGTACAATTTTCAGGCTCTTTTTTATTTTCAAATCCATAACTGACAGCTGCTCAACACCTCATTCAAATAGTTTTAAGAGTTTTAGAGAAAAGTTGGGACAGTCTGGATTTACTGACATCAGTTGGATTGAGATACTGTGGATTTAAAGATGATAGAGAGGGAGAGAGAAAAGTGGGAAATAATTATTGCATGTTCACTGCTTTCCCAATGACAGGGATTTGGAACCTAGTAACTGAGAAAATGAAGAAGCAGCAGAAGGACATTTGAGTTAACTTTCAAATCTTAACCTAAAAAGCAAAAATTCCTTTGCAAAACACAATTTGCCTGAAGTACTGCTTGTTTTATTACATTAAAACTGTGAACTCTAAGAAACGTTGTGGATGTGTCGAACCTCAGTAGAGCCCGCTCGCTCTCCTTTTTTTCCTGGCATGCATCTCACAGATTCCTAGTTAACTCTTCAAGGGACTTCACGGTATCCCGTGCATAGCATCTATTTCCCAGTTGAAATTGATCGTTGTATAAGAAGAGAATGGTGTTGAAAGACAGTCGTCTACTTCCGCTCCTCTTAAGCGACTTGTAGTTCAACTCAGTGAAGTTACAGAAGCTCCAGCGTGTGCTGTTTATCTAAGACTTAAAACACACGCGACTCTTAATTTTGTCTTTTTCTTCTCATGTGTTTAAGTGGTGTGCCAATGGACTTACTGTGTACTGCATGTTATGATGAGTACTAGCTGTGCAAAGATGGATTGTATGGAATCTATCCCATCAAGAGACACAGACTTGGGACTCTTATGTACTAACAACCCTGTGTGCTCAGAGGCAGGAAGCGGAAGAGTCCAGTAGAAGTATAGGGCAGGGCTGTCTTCCCAAGGATGGAGATTTAGTCAGGGAAGACTTTAGGGAGGGGTCTCGAAAGATAGGCAGGTAGATGGAATGGTATAAATTGGAGTTTTTCTAAGTTGGGTGGTGATGGTGGAAAAACTTGGAAACATAAAAGGGGGGGTTCTGGGAACTACATGTGGTTTGCTATTTGTAAATTACTAAATTCAGAGTCTGAGGAGAAAAGTGGTTGAGGCAGCAACAGAATGGGAAGCTGGTGTGGTACCCATACAAAGGTACACAGTAGTCAAATCATGAAAGACAAACTTGATAGAAATGGGTCTGGGCTTTGGTATTAGTCTGTGGGATATCTATGGGAGTAAGAGGTATAGACTGGGTAGGGAGATTGGAGACCAGCAATAGGGTAACAGTTAGGAGAGGCTAGGGAACAGCAGCTGAGATGCTGAGAGCCTTGGCCAAGAACTGGCCGCGCAGCTTGGAAGGAACTTGGTTTGGGGAAATGTTGGCTTGGCTAGGGAAGTCAGGTGAGGAAAAGGAAGGAGAATCAATATGGATGGAGAACAACGGGGGTTTTGTGTAATTTTAAATCAGAGACTTCATATATGAGGTATCACAGAGTGAGATGGAAGGCAAAAGAAGGGAGTTAACCAGACCCACAGGGTCCTGATGAGGCTCGGGTGGGGCATATGCTTGAGCCTGAATTTGTTCCCTGTGTATGTATGTATGTGTGTGTGTATGTATGTATGTATGTATGTATGTGTGTGTGTGTGCATGCGTTTATTTATTTATTTTAAAATGAGGGTAATGGGAAAGGCCTAGAATTGTGGATGTAGGTAAGGTTGTCCCTGGCAGACTAATAACCCAAGGGAGGAAGGAGGACCTTTCAGGTAGTGCAGGAGCCCGTGTTGTGCCCATGGGAGATGGGACTGGGATGGGAGGTATCTGGGAGGGTTCGATGTACCCTTGGACGGTACTCAGAAGATTACAGGGGCACACAGTGGAAGTTGGAAACTTTATGTTGTAGTGTCTCCAGGCTGTTTGGTCGTGCCTGAGCAGCAGACCGAATGTCCCCAGGTTAGCACTTTAATACTGGGGTGCTCTTGAAACCTTCTCTTTTTTATTAGGAAGGAGGTGCATTAGCTCTTTTCTTTCTTTTTAACTTAAAAATTGTTGTGTGTTGAGTATTTGCCTGCATGTATGTCTGTGCCATTTGGATGCCTTGTGTCTGTGGAGGCTAGATGAGGGCATCGGATCCCCTGGAACAAGAGCTGTGAGGGACCATGTGGGTTCTGGGAACTGAATCTGGATCTTCTATGAGAGCAACAGGTACTGTTAACCAATGAACCATCTCTCCAGACCACATTAGTTACTTTCTTCTTACTGTGACCAAACCCTGGACAAGTGCTGGAGCAGGGGAAAGTGTTCTTCTGGTCCATAGCTTGAAGTTGAGCTTGTTGTGGTTGGGATGTGGGGTGATGGCTAGCAGGAGCTACTCTCAGCTGTGGTGACAGGAGTGCAAGCATGTTTGCTCACATCTGTGCCAGTCAAGAAACAGAGCAGGAAGTGGGTGCCCACTATGAAACCTTAAGTTCCTCCTCCCCAGTAACTCCCTTCCTCCAGCTAGGCGCCACCTTCTGAAGGTTTCTCAATGTCCTCATATAATGCCACCAGCTGGGGACCAAGTGTGAAAGTGTGGGGGACAGGCTAGTATAAGGGACATACAGAGGGACTTGGAGAGCACTGAGGTCAACCTCTGCCTGTGGAGGAGCCACTGTCTTAGGAAAATGAGGAGCTTATCAAATAGATTCAAACCAGGCTGAGACCCTACTGTGCTTTGTAGCTGGGTGTTGTCTCTCTGCTTGCTGTCTCATTGATAAGAATGATGACATCTTGTTATAAATTCTCTTCTATACATTTTTTTTCTTCCTCTTCCAGTTTTATTTTTAATTTAAATTTTTTTTGGCCAGGTTCAAGCAGGAATAACTATACTCTAGTAGTCTAAAAGTAAGTAAACATATATTTTTCCCAAGAGGAAATGTCATTTGATTTGATGAGAATATTATTGGGACTTGTAATAAACTAGATTAAATACTGAATGAAGTGCTTGATGTTTCTCTTGTTATAAACTGCTTAATTTCAAAGTCAGGTGGATTTATGTATAATTTATTCTAACTTTCATTTATTCTGTATTTCTGTTGACTATTTCAAGAGATCTAGTATGCAGCAGGGATTATGATATAGCCATGGAGTATCCTCACGTCTGTCAAGAAATGACACACAGAGATATACTGCCACCCGAGATCAAGTTTGATATGGGCAACCTGTGAACTTTGTGGGCTCTGCCCTCCATGCCCTTAGCCTAGACAGGAACCAAGGAGCAAATACTAGCACGACTGCTAGGCAAATAGAGGTTTTTTTCAGGAGCGATTTAGTATGGAGCAGGGGAACCTCAATTAATTATCATTGTTTATAGTACATTTTCTCCTTTGTCTCTAAGAGTGCGAATAATGCAGCAATATGATTGATAAATAAAACATAAAAGGTCAGTTATGGTTGCCCTGGTAACTCTATTTCTCAGCAAGTATTTTGTTCGCTATGAAATGTGTCCTGAGTGAGTTACTGGATCTCAAACTCTGAATGTCATGACTTTTTGTATTTAAATTTCATATGCACAAACTCTTTTTTGAAACATAAGCAAGAATCAGTGATTACAGTGAATCTATTTGAGATTAAGGAGAAGATCCAGGTCTAAAGTAGGACTGAAGAACAGAGCCATGAATCATGGAGCCACATTTTGGTCAGTGATGAGCTGCAAATGTGGTGGTCCTGTAAGCTTGCAGTGGAGTCCAGAGATTCTTGTTGCCTAGCGACAATGCTGAGCACATACAATTATGTACAGGTCATCATATTTGAATAAACAAATGTTTCTGGTTTATTTGCTTATGTTAATACACCTTTATTTCAGGGTATTTTTTTCATACTACTCTATTTCAGGGTATACTCTTTACTTGAAGAGTGTGCTCTACAACACTCTGTTGCATTGTACTGGCTGGCAGCATCCTGGAACGTTTCTTCACTGGACAGTTTCACTATGACTTGATTTAATTTCATAATTTTCTTTATCATAGCCCCAGAAGAGTAGGGTCATATTACGCACGCACGCACGCACGCACGCACGCACGCACGCACGCACCTCAGACTATACACTTCTAATAGACCACACCACATAGGTTGTTGTAAATTGTATCTATGAAGTAGAAGGGTGAAATTAGCTGATGTTTTAGTTAAGGTTCTGTTGCTGTGATAAAGAACATGACCAAGGTAACTTAGTGAAGAAAGAGTTTGTTTGGGCTTACAGACCAGGGGATGAGAGTCCCTCATTGTAGAGACGTGTGGCAGCAAGGATGGCAGCTGCAGGGGTAAGAAACAGATCTCACATCTTCAAACTGGGCGTCGTCCAGAGCTTTTAGTGTCAGTGCCCTCCCCAGTGACGTCCTCCCTCCAGCAGGGCTGTGATGCCTCCACCTCCCTAAATAGCACCACCATGAGACTCTGGGGGACATTTCTCATTCAAACCACCATACATGAATATCACATTTCTTGGAACATATCCCTGTTGTACATGGCTGTATTTGAATATTTTTCTGATAACATGAAATTTCTTCAAACGGGATTTTTTTTTAAATATAGTATTCAGGCAAAGGACACTTTCTAATAAGTAGTCAGAAATACATTAACTGATACCTTTTGACTTAATTCCTATGCAATTACTTTTGAGTAGCATACGTTATCAAAAAAGTGCTAAAGCTGAAAATCAAAATAATTAAGCAATTAGTGCAATTGCCATCTTCTTGAAGATTTATAGTGTGAATTAAAATGAAATGAATGATTAAAAAAGTTTAGTACATTCTTTGATCCCTGCATCAACCCACAGTAACGTTTAACGAGTGCACAGATATAAACCTAGAAATTGCATTGTTTTTAATAATAAAAATTGGAAATAATCCAAATGCCCATCAGGAGAAGGCTGATTAAATAAATTATTTTCTGCCCACATAATGGAATATTTTGTAGCCATTAAAAAGAGCGGTATTGTACTATGTCCACAGACAGGAATAAATCTCTAGGCTCTATCAGTAAGCGAGAAATCGCCTGCTGGGGCTGGGGAGATGGCCCAGTGGTTAAAGGACTTGCTGCTCAAATGAGAGGACATGAATTCAGACCCCCAGGAAAATGCTGCTTGGGTGTGGCAGCCTGCCCACAATTCCAGCCTTGGAAGATGCTGGCAGGGATCCCCAAAGCAAGCTGACTTGAAAGACCAGCCGTATTGGTGAGAGCTCTGGGTTTGATTGAGGTACCCTGCCTCAAAAAAGTGAGGTGGAAGAGAAATCAGGAAGGATTCCTGATATCAACCCTGGAACTTCTAATGTTTCCATATGCATAGATGTCCATGCATGTCCATACACATGCAAAAACATGCATACACACATGCACATACCATATCTGCATATACCTATGGAAAATAGGAAGAAAGAAGAGCATACTACTGGAGGATATTGTAGATGTCAATAGTCATGTTATTATAATTTGTCTAGAATGGCTACTATCAAATTGGAGTATTCATTTAGCATTGGGAGAATGAACACAATCTCTTAGCAGTGGCTATCCCTGGAGAATGGGATTCTGAAGGACTTCTGTGAAAAGATGTTGTATTTGAATATGGTTAGACTTTCTATAATGAATACGGGTTACCACCTTGGCAATTAGAGAGAAAAGATGTAAAGAGTGCTGTTTAAGTAGGCTAAAAATCAGCTGAGAGTGTGCTGCACAGCGGCTTGTGACACCCTTTTCTCTAGTGTTTGGTTTGTCTGCGTGCCTAGAAGGTTGAAGATGTGTTTCTATTTACCCCTCTTGAGCCATTCTACTGATTTTTAAAGTTACTCTTGTTTATGTGTCTGAGGTATGTATGTGTGGGTGTGTGCCTGCCACGACGTGTATGGAGGCAGAGAACAACTTAGGATTCAGTTCTGTCCTAGCATGTGGGTTGTTAGTTTTGGTGGCCCGTGCCTTTACCTGTTGAACTATCTTTCTGACTCCATTATACCGATTTTAAACTTCTTAGACATCTACTGTTTGTTTCTTTCATGCCATTTGTTTTCAAAGCATATCCTTTTTTTTTTAAAGGTTTTTTTTTTTCTTCACTGACTAACCTGCTTTATTGACATTATTTGGTTGTTACCTAATATTCTTTGCTGTGCATTATTTTTGGTTTAAAGCATTATTGGTGTTTTGACTGCGGGCTTTATTTTAAAATGTTATTACCTCTATGTATCAGGGATCTACAAAAGAAATTTGTAGTTCAGTATTCCTTCTGGATGTGGTTTTTCTAGATCCTGATTCTCGCACTGAATGTCTAGGTTTCTTTTGTGAGTGTGTGTGTGTGTTTCTCTGTGTGTCTAGACACGAACTGCAAGCAGAGCTGCAAGCTGGAGCAGCAAGACTTCTCCAGTGCAGCCAGTTTGTCTTTGCAGCTGAGTCATTGATGCAGATAGGATCAGGGAGAAAGTGTACACGGGCTGGTGGACATTGCCGTTTTCAATGTCTAAGCTTGGGTTTTTAGGACGAGGGGTGGAGCAGAAACAGCGATTTCAGACCCTCCCTGGGAGCCTTACAGCTTCACTACTGTGGTGATATGTGTTAGGATAGTGCTGCAGCCTGAGCTAGACCTTGGGTCACAGCCTAGACACCCTGGATGTATTTTGTGGATCTGCAGATGCAATACAAATTTAGACAAAAACTTCACGTGCAAAACATTTCTTCCCTTCTGTTCTGGCTCCATAAACTCGATAGGTAATTCCTTTTCTTAGAGTTAGCCATTGGATTCTTGTTCTTGGGAGGGTGGTAAATGTTCTTCAAGAGAGTTTGGTAGGAGCTTACTGTACCGTACATAAGATTCAAGACAGTGGTTTTTATGCTTTCTTGATGTCACAGTGCAATCGTAGGCATATTAAATTTATATGATGTGTTTATCCTGTGTGTGCTCATTGCACTTGTTTTTTTTTTCTTCCTATCAGTCCAAACCAGTCCATCTTGTTTCCGTGGCCATTATCTCTTCTGCCTTCTCTGTCCTGTGCTGCCCACCCCACTCTGTCCTGTTCTATCCATTTTTAGTCTAGTTCATTAAAAAGTGCTGATTGGAACTATCACATTATTTCAGGATCCAGCATTTAAAAATTATGGAAAGGAGCCGGGCGGTGGTGGCGCACGCCTTTAATCCCAGCACTCGGGAGGCAGAGCCAGGCGGATCTCTGTGAGTTCGAGGCCAGCCTGGACTACCAAGTGAGTTCCAGGAAAAGGCGCAAAGCTACACAGAGAAACCCTGTCTCAAAAAAACAAAAAAAAAAAAAAAACAAAAAAAAAATTATGGAAAGGAAGAATGACAGATTGCTGAAATTATAACTACCGAAGGTCTTGGATTCTGTATTTATTTGAGAATTTTCTTGTTTTCTTCAGAAGTCTGTGTGTCATTAACTTCAATTCTGGTTAGCACCCCCATAGCTTGTTCCTTGGCTTGGTAGGCTTCAGGGACTTAAAGCACCTTCATTGTGAGACCTGTGTAGTGCTTGATTTCTAAGCTGTCTTTCTTTCAGGACAGTTTTGAAGTAGGCAGGCTTCCTTCCTCCCTCCCTCCCTCCCTCCTCCCTCCCTCCCTCCCTCCCTCCCTCCCTCCCTCCCTCCCTCCCTCTCTTCTTCCCTCCCTCCCTCTATTTATTTATTAGGCAAGTTTCTCTGTGTAGCCCTGGCTGTCCTGGAACTTGCTCTGTAGATCAGGCTGGCCTTGAACTCACAGAGATCTGTCTGCCTCTGAAGTAGGTAGTCTTTGACGGGCTCTCTAGCATGAGTATTGAATAATCTGCCAGAGGAAGCAGACGTGTTGATCAAATTCTAGGCTTCTAGTATGGCTTACCACTACCAAATATTTCACTCAAGGGTCACTTCAGCTATCTGTTCAGGCTTCTGTCTTCTCTCCTTCAGCCATTCACTGATGCATATTTGCAGAATGCACACCCATTGTGATATTGTCTAAGGAAAAAAAAAAAAACAAGAAGCAAATAAGTCACCAGTTAGCCAAATCCATTTACAAATACTTTGGAAATTATCTTGGATATTTAGCCTTGGCCATCTTTTTAGTTTTGATAAATTAGTGTTGATTTGTTCTTAAATACATCCATAATTGAATTTTTACTTTCATTTTTGGATTTATATAACCACACATAAGTTATATTTTTAAGACTCTAGAGAGTACAGCTAGTAAAAATGTCTTGAATTTACTGTGGAAGCCAGCTCTGCACCAGGACATAATTAGTTCTTGATAAAAGTATTGATTTGATTTGAATGTGAATTGCGTATTAAAGACTGAGGCCACAGTAATGCCTCATTAATTCAAATTATTATTCTTTTAGTTTAATGAATTGGAATAGCAAAGTTAAAGGAACAGCACAGAAGACAGACAACATTAAAAACATGTCATACTTGCAGGAGACCTGTGCAAGTGTTGCTAATGGCAGGTGTCTACTATATAAATGCATGTTTCTTTAGAACATCGTGGTAGGTACACTTAGGTTGTTATGAAGCTCAGCTGCTGAGACTTGTGCACTGGCTTGTTTGACTCACATTAATAGTCTGGGTCCTCAGGTTTGTGTTAAAAACCACAGAAAAACAAAAACTGAAGAACTGCCAATATCCAATTTCTGTTCGCTATTTTTCCACTGGCAGTCGTGTAGTTAGTCACCCTTGACTCCATGAAAAATATACACAAGATATAGAACTACCCATAACAGGAAGAGGGAAAGAGAAATCTTTTATTTGTTTGTTTGCTTGTTTGTTTGTGGGATAAAAAGTTTTCCTATCATGGTGGATTTTTTTTTTTTTTTTTTTTTTTTTTTTTTTGGTTTTTTGAGACAGGGTTTCTCTGTGTAGCTTTGCGCCTTTCCTGGAACTTGCTTTGTGGACCAGTCTGGCCTTGAACTCACCAAGATCCGCCTGCCTCTGCCTCCCGAGTGCTGGTTTTAAAGGCGTGCACCACCACCGCCTGGCTCATGGTGGATTCTTAGCACACTGCGCATAATGCCACATGTTAGCTGAGGTCTTTGGGAGTAATAGTGCAGATTAACATGGCTAACACACGGATGGTGCCTCTAAAAAGGCCAATCAAATAAGCCTGTCTTGCTCCTAGGAAGCAATAATAGCTGCTGTCTGAAGTGCAGATCTGTAGAATTCTGGAGAAAATTCCTAGCAACAGATAATGGAAGGGGAACTTGACAACTGCCAAGTTCAGCAGACCTCTGGTATCTTCTAATTTCACAGCAATTGCAATAAGCCTGTGAGAAGTTTCTTTACCCTTTCAGTGGAGGGTACTCTTTGGCTAGTGGCTGTTGTAGCCAGTTACTTCCTGATCATTCTGTCACACTTTGTATAGCCCAGGTGGAGTGACCTCTTCTCCTCTTTGAGCTGGACTTCTGCAAGCTCTAAGAATGTTAGAGACTGGGAGGGGCACACAGCTCGACTGAGTGCTCCCTGAGATCAGGTTGCAGTCATCACTGGCTGAGTGTGCACAGCTGTTCCAGGAGAAGAAACTTTGCTAGGTAAGTTTTTTGTTCAGTTGCTATTTTGAAGAATTTGTTTTCAAATCTTCCCCAAACAAAAGCTTACTTTTTTAGGGAGGTGGAATTTTGTGAGTTTTGGGAATAGAGTTAGGTAACTACCTCGTGGCAACATGTCGGCACCACAATTCATTACCAGACCTCTTCACTCTGAGCCTGTAAGCAGACCCCCCTGACACTCCACCCTGTGGTAGCCACTAGTTTTTCCCACATTCTTACTGTCCTAGTTTTCCTGGAATGCCACAGAAAGAGAACTGTACTGGATGTAGTCTTTTGAATCTGGCTTCATTCACTTAACATCTTACAGTCTAATTTTCTCACTGTTATTTTTATGGATGAGTAG
Organism: Peromyscus leucopus; assembly: GCF_004664715.2. Classification (NCBI taxonomy): domain Eukaryota; kingdom Metazoa; phylum Chordata; class Mammalia; order Rodentia; family Cricetidae; genus Peromyscus; species Peromyscus leucopus. The sequence goes on along the minus strand of NC_051069.1, from coordinate 25,641,352 downwards.
AATTCTGTTGTGAATGCACCATGGTGTTGACCGAGGGAGATTGATACTGTTTCCAGCTTTTGGTATTTCAGATAATGTAGCTGTAAATATTTATGTACAAGTTTTTATGGAAGTAAGTTCTCACCTCTCCTACCCAAAAGCCTAGTAGTAGGTTTTTGAGTCATATGTAAGTACTTATTTAATTTTTAAAGAAACCACCAAGTTGTTCTCCAGAATGGCTGTACCACTTTACGTTCCATTTTGGAACTGAAGTCTGGTCTTCTTTCATCTTTGTAAGCATGTAATATTGTCAGGGCGTGGCTGTCTAGTCTTAGCTATTCTGATAGTTATATTGAGATGTCTTTATGGGTTTAAGCTGCATTTTCTACTGACTTGGTGGTATACATCTAATGTGCCTATTTGCTATCTGAGTATCAGTGGTGAAATGTCTATTCAAAGATTTGACCCACTTTTTTTTTTAAATGGGTTGTTTTCTTACTGTCAAGCACTGAAAATGGTGGGCATAAGCCTTTTGTGAGATGTGTAATTTGTATTTTCTGTCTGTAGCTTGTCTTTTCAGTCTCCTCTTAGTGATATCCTTTGGTGAGAAAAAGCTTTTAGTTTTATGGAGTCCAGTTTTTCACTCTGTGTTTTATGGATTGTACTTTCCATGAGGTAACTGAGAATATTTTCCCTAACCAACCATGATGGTTTTGTCCTGTTTGCTTCTTGGAGTTTTCAGGTGTGTCCTGCCATTTGACATTGTGACTCAGTGCCGTATAGTTGGTTACATACACAAAGAAGAATTTCAAAGTAAAGCAGAATCCTCAGTGTTTTAAACAAGTTTAGGATTTTGCATTGGGTGCCATTCATTGCTGTCCTGAGGCACATGTCACCCTTGGACTGCAGGTTGAGCTTGTTCCCTCATTTTTTTTTTTTTTTTGACTGTTAACCATTGAGTTAATTTTTATGTACTTGTCAGGAAGAGATTGAGGCTTATATTTTGGTATATAGATAGCCAGTTGCTTTAGAAATATCTGTTGAAAAGACTGTCTCTTTTGGCTTTCAACTGACTCCGCACCTTTGTGAAAAATCAATATCTGTTTGGTTCTATTTTTGGACTGTTTCTTTTTAATCAATGTGTCTATCTTTTTGTCAATTGAAGTAGTTACTTTTCAAGCCTCAGATTACTGATGAGGGAGCCGAGTCTTAGTCAAATTAAGCATCTTGTCTAAGGTAATTCAGCAACAGATGATTGAGCAGGACCTCATGCTAGGGGTGGGCTGTCCAGCTCCCAAAGCTGTGCTGGCCTGGGAAGTGTCTTTGGCACCTGAGATAATCTTAGGTATTTTGCTTCTTCTTAAAATGCTTGGCTTTAAGGAATGTTTGATGTCTGTGGTTTCGGAAGCATAGATTCGATGAGCAGATCTCACTGAGTTATCTGATAAGTGACTTGGAAACTCGTTTTTTTTTTTTTTTTTTTTTTTTTGCTTACAAGGCCATTAGTTAGTAGACCTAATTACTTTCCAGCATCTTTAACAAGGCATAAAATTCATTTTAGAAATCCAGGCACTCCATACACCATTTCCTTTACTTAAGAGAGTGGTAGAAATCTATGTTCCTTGTATGGCAAGGAAAAGATGTTTAGGATTCGTGAATTTGAGAGCACAGATGGGCCAAGAGTGACTTGCCTCCAGATGGCTTATGCGAGGAACTTGGTAAGAGGTGAGAGAGTGACACTAACGTGGCAGTGAATAATAAATTAGTGTTTCAATATTGGCAAACTGGAGGATTTTGAAGAATGCCATATTTAGTTAGCTTTTGATGATTATAACCTAAGCTCTTGTATTTAATCTGTTAAAAAACTAGGCCTGTGTGCTCGTCCTCCCCCTCCTCTTACATCTACACACACACACACACACACACACACACACACACACACACACACACACACACACCCATGTGTAAGAGACATCTCTAGTAAGTTCAGCTAAGATAGTGTTGCTGCCATTTTTTTTCCTTTGGTTTTTTGAGACAGTTTCTCTGTGTAACAGCTCTGGCTGTCTTGGAAATCACTGTTGCTGCTTTTTAAATGAAACAAAAATGCAAAAAATCCAGTCTCACTGTGTAGCCCAGGCTGGCCATGAACTTGCATTGCCCTGTCTCCAGCTCCCAAAGCCTGGGATGGTAGGTGCAGACTTCTGCGACTGGCCGGTGTTAATTATTTATTATTTGTTTAATACCTCCTTTCTCTGAGATGCTGGGGATTGAACCCAGGAACTTAGGCATGTTGAGGAAGCTGCATCCTCATCTACATGTCATTCTCACACATACTTTCTAAAACTTAAAAAAAAATAATCTTTTTAATGTGTGTGCGTGTTTTCCCTGTATATATGTCTGTGCAGCACATGTGTGCAGTGCCTGCAGAGACCAGAAGAGGCCGTTGGATCCCTTGGAGCTGGAATTACAGCTGGTTGTGAGTCACCTTCTGGGTGCTGGGAATTGAATCAGGAGCTTCTGGAAGAGCAGCCAGTGTTTTTAACCACTGAGTCATTCTTCCCACCCCCTGTAAGTACGTCGTCTCTGTTTTTTGTTCTTTTTGAGAAAGGGTCTCGCTGTGTAGTCTCGGCTGGCCTGGAACTCCCTATGTGGATCAGGATCATAGAGACCCCCCTGTGTCTGCCCCTCCAGGGCTGTGCTTAGAGGTGTCTGCCACCACACTGAGCTCCCTCAGTAAGTACTTTTAATTGGAGGAACATATTTACTTATGTAGTCCAACTTTCTTCAAGAGATAAACAATTCCCAAGCCCATATCTCTATCCCACTACACTTTGTCCTAGGCTCTGATGTTTCTTAACTATATATTAGATACAACTCCTGGGACGACTTTTTGGTACTGGAAACTTATACACAAAACCAGGCTCTGTTTCCCTTTATCTTTAAAAAGAAGCAAGCATTTCCAATTTCCCTATTTATTTCTATATGATTGGCATGATCTTCATTACCTCACAGTTTTTGACTTCTCTGTCTCTGATCTGGGTGTGACCAAATCCGTAGGTGACTTGTGCTGATTGTTAGTTTGATTCTGGCTCCTTCTACCTCTTACAGGGCCCTCTTACTCCTCCCTTTAGTCTGGCTCCTTAGGTCAGTGCTTTCCTTGACTCTTGCAGGCTAGACCGAGTCTCTCTTTTTTATGGCCATTGTACTTGCTTCCTGTTCTACCCAGAGAGGTTCTCTTGTCCCCTAGTAGTTTTGTAGGTTGAAAACTAGGACATTGACAGCCTTTCCCTCTTTGAATCCTTCAATCCACTGCAATGAGCATGCTCCCTGTTTCCTTTGATCTCCTGAATGAAACAACCTGCATGAGGTCTAGGCTAGCAGCATCAGCATCCCCTGGGAACTTGTTAGAAGAACCCCGCCCCAGACCCACTGAATCATGAACTCTGGGGATGGATCCCAGAAACCCGTGCTTAACAAACACTTCAAATCATTCTTAGCATGGCAAGAATCAAGAACCAGAACCCCGAGGAAGCCATCTCTTTCAGCCCCAGAGGCCCTTTGGTCTACCTCTGATGTTTAGAGCAGCTTATCTGTTAGTCTCAGTCTCTCTCTCTCTCTCTCTCTTCTCTCTCTCTCTCTCTCTCTATTTCGTTCTCAACACCTACCCATTTTTCTTTTTCAGCCATTTCTAATTCCTTGTTTAAAATAGACTTCAACTTTTTTCCTGCACTACAGGCATCTACTTTATACTGTTCTCATTTCTCCTGGATGTTACTATTCTATAAGGACATAGGTTGATGGCTGAGTCTTCTGTATTTTCAACAGGTAGAATGATATACCGTGTCCCCAACCCAGCACTGAGGATGTATTTCATACAAATTTTTGTTGGTTTTTGTAGTAAATTGGAGGAAAAATATTAAATGTCAGACAGTAAGTATATTGTTGTTTGGAGTAAATCATGAGCCCAGCTATTCAGTGGTGGAATGTCTATGCTCAATAACTTTTGGTTTTGTCTGGGGCCACCTAAGGTTTTCCTAACCCCTCTCCTTAGGCATTAAAGGTTGTCTCTCACTCAAGAAGCCTGCAACACTCTTGATTGGTGCATGTGCTGCTGACTGGGCAGGCATTTTTGACCTCTGGTCCTTCACCTTTTACAGTGGTTAATTTACACTCTTGGGCCTTGTTCTGTTATTTGAAAAATTGGGAATCTACAGCCTGGTCCATACAGTTCTTACTGTGCAAGGATTAAATGAGATTTCAGGGGAGGTCCTGATACAACCGCTGCCCTATATTCAGTGTTCTGTCAACAGTCCCTTTAGGTACTAACACCACTAGAATAGCATATTTAAAGCAAATTCTTCCTGGGCTTAGTCCTGTCCACTCATTAAAGGCCTTTCATGAATGTATTGCTCATAGATAAAATACTTCATGGTTCTCTTCTGTGCAGACACCCTCTTTTCTACAGAGCTTCAAGTTTTAGTGCTTTATAATTGTTAATGAATGCTAAGAAATATTACTTCACTTTTTGACAAATCTGTGCATTTCTTAAAATTTATCCATTCAACTTTAGTTTTAATGGATGATAGCTTACTTTCTAATAGTATCTGAAAGGTTTTTATGGTTTTTTCTTCTTTTTTAGTAGAATAAATTAGGCTAGCTAAATGGGCTCTTTGACACAATGCCCTACCAAGACTGTTGTTTCATTGTCAATGGCTGGTTTAATCAGTATTATTTGAAGGCAATTTCAGACTATTCTGGCATTTGGTTCCTTATTTAGTTTGTGTTCTTTTCCTAACACATCTAATTAATGGAACTGTCCAGTGGTCTAACATGGAGAAGGAGAGATGATGCTGTGAAAATTTGAATCACTGTGATAGCAGCTAACACTTGTCTGGCTTGCTACAGTTTGTAGAGTGCTTTAACTTGCATCACACCATATTTTGGAGATCATGTGGAACTGACAGTGCTGTTTTTGCTTTTGTTTGCTAATTAGAGAATTGACGATTTGATTGCTGACTTTCCACAAAACCAGAAGGTAGAACAAAGGACCCTGAAGTTGAGGATAGGACATTCATACAGAGTTGCAGTTCTTGACTAGTGATGGAGCTCAGTTGCTAGAATGCTTGCCTAGCCTACCAGAAGCCCTGGGTTGGATCCCCACTTCCACATGCACTGGGAGTTGTAGTGCATGCTTGTAATTCTAGCCCTTGGGTGACAGGGAGGAGAATCAGAAGACCAAGGCCATCTTCAGCTACATAGTGAGTTTGAGGCCAGGCTAGATCCATGAGAACATGTCCAAAACAAAACAAAACTTCTAATTCTTCTTGGGCTACTACACAGAAAATGAGGTACAGTTTCACATGATTCAAAAATGCTGCCTCCCTCAGTCCATCATGTGGTACAAGAGATAATCTGCTTAGGTTCAGATTTTGGCTCTGCTTCCTTTCTTGTGACAGACCTAAGATAATCATTTCATCTTCCTGAGCCTCCTCTCCTTATTCATGAATGGGGGAGCTGAGAGTATCAGCCTAGTAGACACGTCAAAGCAGTGCCTGAGACACAGTAAGCACCCTATAAGCATTAGCTGTTATTGTTGTGGAGGAGTGGATGAAGTGCCTCCTATAAAAGGTAAGTGATTGTACTTAGACATAATTATAATTATAGAAGTGGAAACCAGAGCGTCCATAAGAGTTCATTCTGACACAGCTGTTCAGTTCTTAGGCGGGGCTCTAATAGGGTAAAATGTATATGTCCTTCTTAGTTTGGATTTTCCTATAGTCGTAGGGACATTTTGGGACTCTAGTTTAAGTGAAAAACTGGAGCCCAGGGTGTGATTTCTATTTCTAAAAACTCAAAACCCACACCAGGACTACAATAACGTCCCACCTGGCAGGAAGAATCATCCACACATCATCCACACAGACATACTCCACTGGGATCAAAGGCACAGTAGCCATTTCCATGAGAAGTAAGTTGTTAATTGCCTTCTTTAGAAATTGTAGTTTTCCTTTTAGGATTTTCACAAGTGAAGCAAACATTCTATTTGCGAAGTTCTGTTCTTTTCTTGTGGACTTGGCAAGTCACCTGTTCCAGGAGCCCCTTTCTGATGGCAGAGGAAGCTCAGAATCTGGCTGGCGGCAAGCTTTTTCCTTGCCAATGTCCCTGCCTCATCTCACACAATGTAGAGCTGAGAATACAAGATTGACACTGTGCTGCCTATAGTCTTTCTGTGTAATTTTTCTACTGCTTGATTTTTTTTAAGTGAGAAATGCATCTTTTTTTTAAAAATGTGGAAAACCGATTAAAATGTTGGTAAATACTAGAAACGGGATTAAAATTTGCAACATTTTGAATTAGTATTAAGGTCTGGCTGTGACTTTCCTACAGATACCATGTACAGAATGCTCTTGTATCCTTGGGTCTCCTTCTCTAGCTCACAAAATACTGGGTTTCATTATCAAAAGTGCATCCTCATTCTTCTTTTCTCAAACTCCCCCAACCTATTTCTCTCCCCATCTTCCAACTCCCCCTGCTTCTTAGCATTTTTCTTCTATTTAACATATAAGTTACAGGCTGGGAAAGAAAGTCTCTTTCTCTATAAAAGCCACAGGCTGTGTGTGACGCTGGGTAATGAAATTAGATACCTAGAGAAATCTATTCATTTTTAATTTATTGATGGCTATAATCAACACGAAAAGCTCTTCTTAATAACTAATGTTGAGAACTATAGACTTTAGACATATTTATGACTTCTTCCCAGAGGGTGCATGGGTGTGACTAGACTTAAGATTTTGAATTCTTTAGGTCCTTTGGATTTCTTTCTTTTGTTTGAAGGTTCCTATGTTTTTCTCCTTGGCTTGCTGTAGAATAAGGAGAATCCCTAGTGCACCTTTAAATTCTCCAAGTCTTAGAAGTGTGAGAGCATTTTAGACTTTGTTTTTCTTTTTTTGAAAAAAAAAAAATCTAAATTTTACTGTCTTGGTTTAAATGGTAGGTTCCTCTTTTTCCTATGCCCAATATGACCCTGGAGGGAGAATTGGTGACAAGCCATTTTTTTTTTTAAATGAGTGTGTGTGTGTGTGTGTGTGTGTGTGTGTGTGTGTGTGTGTGTGTGTACACTCTCACTCTTGCATTCCTGGATGTGAAGATGAGACTAGAGGATGACAGGTTTGAGTGTGGTTCTCAGAAGTCTCCTCCTTTGGGACAGGGTCTCTCACTGGCCTGGAGCTCACCAAGCAGGCTATGCTGGCCAGACATTGAGTCCCAGAGATCCAGGTGTCTCTAACTGCTTAGCACTGTGACTGTGAACATGCACTATCATATCTGGGATTTTTCCTTGGGTTCCATGATGGATTTCATATTTTCACTATCCCCTAGCCATGTGGGTATCTTTGAATGTGTTTATTTCTCCATTCCTTACTATGATCCGCACATGTCAAAATTGAAATGTCTTAGAAAGTGAGCTGCTTCATAGTTAAGTGGCCCCAGGAGCATTTAGGAAACACTGTGGAACTCTTTGCAGTCACATTTTTCTCTCATACTGGATCTGGTGTTTGCTCCAGCACATGGCATCCATGGGGTCATGCCTAAGGAAAGAACAACCTTGCACTCATAAGCCTTTCTACCTTCAGTCATTTGGGTTTGTGCATACTAGCCTTTTCCATTCTGTGATTGATAGCGTTTTTTTGTTAGGTACCCATTCTGAAGCGTTCCGTACTGTGTGAAAGTTCAGAGTAGTGAGTAGTCATTAGAGACTGAAGCCTCATTTAGATTCTCAAATCGAAATCGTTCTTGAAGAATACTGCTCCTCCACTGCAGATGTCTTGTGTCGATGACGAGTGTGTTCATCAGAGAACAAGCTCTCACCCGGCCTTTCATAATATAAAAGCATTTTTAATCCTTCCAAACAGGTGCTGCCGCAGTTTATTTATAACCGATGCATTAAAATGAAAAATATTGAAAGGGTCCTAAGTGGAAGGCGGCTATTGAAATATTGCCATATTTAAATGATAGGATTTTGTCAGGCTGATTTGTGGGAAAGGACCAGTCAGTGCTGGCTGGAAAGTGATGTACTCTAGTCTTCTCGTAAGTTCAAGAGTGACTTTCTGCAGGGTGAGAGTCCCGTATAGGCTGGCCCTTGCAGTCAAATGATTGCTCCCTTGCATATTCATAATCACTTGGTCAGCTCCCACGCTCTTTGACATTTCTGATCTTTATGAAGCATGCCATCTGTTAGGCCTTTTTGACTTTCTAGACTTCCTGCAGCATAAAGATGTGAGCTCTTCCTTGAAAGAATCGGCAGGTGTTAGCCCTTTTCTTCTCAGTCCGAATTTCATCTCACACATGGGGCAGGTAAATATGCTCCTTCACATTGGCCCAGGCCTGTTGATTTGAAAATGTCACGGGCTTATAGTTTTCCTCTGCATAGCTCTTTCTTAGGAAATCTGGCCAGAGACTGAAGTGTGGTTGGGTTGTATTAATAGGTGTTTATGTCGTCCTGCGACAGCTGCTTTCACTAATTTGTTTTTACAGGGCAGTTTAGAGTAAATGAATGGCACACTGAATATTTTACTGAGATTTCAGATTATCCAAAGAATATTTTCCGGTTTACTAATTGGTAGATAATGCTGAGTACATTGATGTTGACATGAGCAAATGGATTTAAAATGATTTGAAGTGAGCTTCATTAAAAGATGCTGTAATCATAGTCAGCAGGAAATGTCAAACTTGTTTCGCCTTCATTCACTCTGGTGGACCAGGAGCTGTTGCAGTCTTTGGGTGTTGTCAGTCTTGGTGCCTTAGTTTTGGGGTGTCAAAGTTTGGGGAAAAGATGGAGATTTGTTCATTTCTTAGTATCTTTACCAGAAAATAAACAACATACATTTCTAATTACATGAGTGGATAAATGAACATTTCTCTGAGAATTACAGTGAATTGTACTGTGGGAGTCTTACCATCAGCTAAGGATTGGATACATGGAAATCATATATATTTTTTTTTTGGCCTACTCTGTACTGGAAGCTAATAAATTATGTAGTACTCATTCCAGCAGAAGCCTGCTCTAGAATTAAAGCTAATGTGCTCCTTGAAACACCAAAGAAAACATAGGCAAATGCATTCTAAATTCCTAGACTGACGCTTATGATACTAGATTTACCTTTTAATTTCAATTTATTTTAAAAGGTATACAAGGTATTTGATCAAAATTAATTACTTGGGAAAAAATCTTAGGGTGGCTGATACAGGAAGTGAATATAGCAGTGAAGAGGACAAATTCTAGAACAAGGCTCTTCAGGCTTCAGATCTCACTCTTTCCCATGCCGAGTGTGTGACTTTTATATAAGTGAGTCAAGCAGTCTGAACTTCATTTTTTCCTCTTCAGTCCTGGAGAGAATAATCCAGAGCCTTACACAGGACATGCAAGTTCTTTACCAGTAAGCTTCATCACTAGACTGCTTTTCTTTTTTTATACAAAGTATATGAAATCAGAGATAATGATGTCTTTCTCATTAGCTTGTAGGAGTATTTATACATCTGTATCCACAGGATGCTTTTCAAGGGCAAAGCAGCTGGTGAGGGCTCCGTCAGTGTTGGTTATTGTGACCTAAGTGAATTTATATCCTTCTTTCAGGAAACTAAGGAAATACAGTGGGTCTTAGGTGCTAACACATTAACCAAACATCTTATTTCTTCTGAGTCAAGTTTAATGAAGACTTGTCATCTCACTCAGAATATAGCTATCTAGAACACAAAGAGTGCTCTGAGGCAATGTTTTGGAACTTGGGATATGACGAGACTACCCCAAATTCCTGCTATAGGATTTTGGGGGTGCTTATTGTAGTATTCTTGATTTTCTCTTTGACAGCCATCAACTTCATTTCTCTTGAAGCCGAAATGTGCTATGCTGAAATACTAGCCTTTCCAGGCACTGATCAAGGGGGCCTAATGATTTCACAGTAAGAATGCCATGATGCAAGAGTTATACAATGCTAATGAAATCTGCTGTCTGTTCATTTCAGGCTCCTCATTAGCATCATATTCACCTAGATGCCCCATAAGCATTTGTATAGTTTGTGTATCTTTTAAATAGTACCAGCATGGGTCAGCTTGACATGCTAACAGTCTGACTGGGTGTGCATTAGATTAAAATGCTTCACGGAAGTCACTAGAACACACACTGCCGTAGTAGGAATAATAGAGTATACTGAAATGGAGGTAGAAGGTTCTGGACTGCCCAAGTAACATAATTAAGTAACCACTATTCTTGGTTCAGAGCTTCTGTTTGAACTGCCTGTGCGCTTGAGCAGAGAGTGGCCTCCTCATCTCTTCAGTCAGGATTCTGCAAGACAGCTGGGAGGTGATTTTTTTTTTTTTTAATTTTCTCTTAATGCCATGATGCATTTTGTAGGGAGGGAAAGAAAACTTCCCACTCGAATGACCCTATTAGCTTTTCTGTGTATCCTGTAAACCATGCTGGAAATGTAATAATCTTTGGTGGCTTTGAGTATGGGATACAGCCTCTGTTGACAAATGTAAAAAATGGCTCAGCAGACTGCAGATGTGGTTTGTGGGTTAGTATGGACTTCCCTCATCAATGGGGAAATGGGGCTTAAGTCAGGCTTAGAAAATGAGAAAAATGCTTAAGGGACGTGACTAATGTCTCCAATGTGCACTACGCTACATAAACCCATTATGCGCTTTAATTTAATGTTCTCTATAAAGATTCAGGACCTGTCAGTGGAAGGAAAGAAACAAGCAATCCATCTTCAGTGAATTGTGAATAGAGTTTTATATTTTAAAAATGCACACTCACCTCACCACACTTCTCCTTCATTCAGTTTTCTCCACATCTTGTCCCTTGCCCATCTCATAGTGCCACTGCTTTTGCTTCTCAGGAATTGTTTTGTGCAGTGAAATTAGACTAATGTGTTAAATATTTAACATTGCTAATTGATTCACGATAAAGGGAAAAGGAATAGATGCAGAATCGTTCAAGCCCTTGTCAGCAGACTTGAGTGCTCAAGACTACAGAAAAATCTGTATGGAAGAGGACCCATCTCACCGTCTCAGGGGAATGTGGCCTATGGATAATACAGCCTTCCTTGTGGTGGTGATTGTGTCACAATGGTGTGTGTTGTGTATGTTGGGGGAGGGTGTCTACTTACACCTGGGAGTCAGAAAACTGTTTCATTCCATAGAAAGTTTGTGCTCTCCCTCTTATTTTCAGGCGTCTGGAGTAGATCGGAGATGACCAGATGGATGAGGTATTTTAGTGATTTTATGTCTTTCGCATGCTAGGAGTGTTAACACACTTACCCGTACTTCACTAAAGCAAGCCAGAATTTGCCATGATTTTAGGTGATGAGAAAGGAATTAGAAACTGTACTGGGTCAGAGTAGAATTTTCCATTATGAAAACATAACCTTTCCTAGGGCACCCAGTGAAATGTCAGCTATCCAGGTTTGCCTGCCCTCCCTCCAAAGGAAAGGGAAGCGGATCTCTGCATCAGACTTTCCAGAGTCCAGTTCTAGGATATACTTATATACTTCATTCTCTTTTTAAGTTTTTTGTGGCTGCTTTATATGAAAGGTACTTCTGACATCATTTTGTTGTTGTTGTTCAAATTGTTTTAAATAAAAGAAGGCTAATGGTATGTTAGGAAATATGAGAAAATATATAAATTTATGTTGTAGCAAATGTCAACACTGGGAATTAGTTTTACTTGTTCCTCCCCCCACCCTACTGCCTTAGGGAGTGACCTTAGTAAAATGAGGCAGGGGCAGAATTGTTGAAAAGGTGGATGAAATGTGTAGGGTGAGATACTGAAAAGTTTGGTGAGTGAGAGATGAGAACACCCACCAAGGGTCAGGGATGGCTCCCACAAGGGTGGGCTTCAGGTGGTTTGTCCATTCCTGGGGATTACCCTGGATGTTTTGTTCGTAGTTTTCTGGGAGAGTCAGTGTTTTCCTCGGTTCTTAAAGGGATGAAGAGACTGCAGGTAAGGCTGTTCCCACCAGTCATCTCCAGTACTATACACTTCCGTAGTCCCACTCATAGCCCTACATCCCGGTCCTCTTGCCTTCTTTTTATCTTCTGCTCCACTGCCTCTCCTAGGTGGGACACCTTTTGGAGAGGATGATCTAGGTGGCAGCCATTTTGACTGCTCTACAGACTAAAAGGACCTTCCTTAAAGCCCTTATTGGCTCAGCCTGAACAGAAGCTGTAAGTCTTGTGATGCCAACCCTTTCCTTGTTGATAATATAATGATGGTTTACTAACTTCCCTTGCTTCCTCCCTCCCTCTCCTCTACATCAAAAATAAATTACTTGTGGAATATTTAATAGGTTCACGGGGCTCTGCTCTGGTGTTATCTGTTTTAATTCCGTCTGAGATGAGATGCGGCACTTGTCAGCAGAGGCGGCTGACGATGTCGGTACACCTTGCTGAGCACAGGTCACGGTGGCCTGCAAACCTAAATTGGGTGGTTCAGCAGAGGAAGCCTCCTGCTGCTGAGTGGGAGGACTGGAAGGCTAACCTCAGAGCTCACATTTAGCTGCTGGGTGTTATGCAGATGATCTGCCTGGCTCCATGCTCCCTGCCCACCTACTGCAGTGTCCTGGGCTGCTCTTTGGACTTTTTGTGGTCCAGAGGAAGCAGTCAGCTTTCTGAGATCTATGTTGCAAAATGATATTTTTGAAGGTCACGAAGCGTCGGTGGCCTGCAGTTAAGCATTATCTGCCGTGCCCGCCCTGTGGTATTTGGCACCATTAACTTCGGTTTCCTTTTACAAATTCCTCCATTTGTTCTGCCGCACTGCCTGGTTTTGGACAGCTTTATTTGGTGGCACTTGGGCTGGCTCTTTTTCCTTCTCCTACCAGCTAACCGTTTCCCTACATTTTGTCCTTGGCCATTTTCTTCTCTTTTGTCTGGACGTTCTGTCTTCTAGATCTTACTTCTTCACAGGCAGTCTTGCGTTCTCTCCACCTGGACCCTGTCCCCCTTTAAGAATTTCTAAAATGCATTGTCAACTGCCTTCTGTCCCTAGTTCACTGCTTCAACAAATTCCTGTTTAAAACAGAACTTAGGGCTGAGTGATAGCCCTGTCTGCAAAGTGCTTGCTTTGAGTGTGAGCACTTGACACCCCCCCCCCAGATCCTATGTAAGACACCCCCAAACCAGGCTTCTGGCAAGATTATAACCCAGTGCTGAGGAGGTGGAGACAGGCAGATCCCTGGGACTTACTTACTGGCCCCAGTGTAGCCTGCTTTGGTGAGTTCTAGGTGGTTGGAGATCAAACAAGGTTTATGGCTCCAGAAGAGCAGGTAAATAAACATAAACATAGCACAGCTCCATTTTATCTTTCCATCTCAGTTTCCACACATACACATCACACCAAAAGGGTAAAATAAGAATTACAGGTATCGCCTCCACAGTCACTGCCAAAAGCAGACCCCTGAAGCAGTTGGTCCATGTTTTTCCTTCCCTTTTCTGGGCTCCCAGTCACTCTCCTGGGAGCCTCCAGGCCTGAATCTCTGCAGATGCACAGCTCTTCTCTCTGCATCTTATGCGTACATGGATCTGGTCCAGGGCTTGTTCGTCTTAATGAAGCATTTTCCATCCGGACTTCCCATTACCTTCCTTGGGTCAGCTAGTGATATAGTCCTCTATGACAGAGGTTCTCAATCTGTGGGCTGTGACCCTTTCACAGGGGTCGCCTAAGCATTGGAAAACACAGACATTTACATTGGATTCATAACAGTAGCAAAATTACAGCTATGAAGTAGCAACAAAATAAATTTATGGTTGGGGTCACCACAACATGAGGAACTGTATTAAAGGGTCACAGCATTAGGAAGGTTGAAAACCAATGCTCTACAGCATGATCCATCCCTATACTACAGATGGATTTGTCTGTCTCCAACTCTGTTATCACCACCATCTGGCCCTAGAGGCCAGAATTTTCAAAACAGGATTCCTAGGCTGCCTTTTCACCTGTGTGAATACATTGTCCAAATATACTATCAACCGCTTTGCAGTTTCTCACTCTTAGGAATTTTTTTTCAGCATTCTTCTTTTCCCGTATCTATGCTTTGAGGTTTATATTCCTATTTGAAGATCAAGTCTGCCTTGACTGCCTTTACTTTATTGGAACTATGATTCATACTCTTTGTGGGGGAGCAGGGTCTCATGTAGCCCAGGCTGCCTTTGAACTCGTTATGTTGCAGAGGATGACTTTGAACGTTTGTTCCCCTGCCTTCACCTTCCAAGTATTGGGATGACTGCCTTCTTGCTCCACCAGACTGGGGGCTGAACCAGAGGCTAAGGGCATGGGAGGCAGCACTCTTCCAGGTGAGCCATTTTATTTCTTATGAGGTTTGTAACTTGTGTTTTGTGCAGCACTGTTTCCATTTCATCACTCAGCTAGACTACAAATACTAACAGAGTAGAGGCTTTCTCTGCACATACTTCTCTTTCTCCATTTTGTATGCCACCCAGCACAGTGCCATGTAAATGTTAGAAACCCAATAAATATTTATTGAATGGATTAATGAACACCTACACTGAAATTCTACTTAGGTTAGCAGGCTAACTTGAAGGAACTAAAGATCTCTTCCCAGTAACGATCTTTTGTCTAATTGTTTTGGAGCCTTTCTGCTTAGCCATGCAAACTGGCATGGGTTCATGATTCCAGACCCTGAAATAATCTGTATCAGAAAGGAACCAGGTTGTAGGTGTACAGGATTTTCGTACAAGAAAAATGGGAAACACAGTGCCTGTGACCAGTTGTCAATGTAAGCTATGTGGGTTTTTGTTTGTTTTTCTCTTTTAAAAAGAAGGCTTTTTCCCCTAGCACTCGGCAGTCCTAGGTTTTTCTTCCCTCCTACATAGGCCTGAATCATGGCAACAGCAGGACAGGGGGGATGGGAAGAAGAATTAAAGACAGAGAGAAAATATGGTACCTAACCATGTTCATTACCCAGGATACAATGTCATTATTATTGTGGCTATTGTTATCACTTCTGCTTTCACCATTTATCACCTAAAAACACTGTGGTGACATTGTATTTTTATAAAGATTCTTAGGGAATTATGTACACCCCATAGTGAAAGGTTAATACATGGCATTTAAGCCTACAGCACTTTGGTTACCTGTGGGAGAGGATTTTGTCAGACCAGTAAAGCCATGTGTAGTTGAGATGTATTGTTCCGGGCTATTTGTAAATATTGTATTGTGTGACACACTTCCAGCACCTGGAAAGCCTGGCCTCTGGGACTGATCTGAGGAGCTGTTTACAGTTGTGGCAAACCACTACCATGGCCAAAGGGAAAAGGTCTGCTTTGAGAGTGGACTTCAATTGAAGGGGGAGTGTATGGCTCCCTTAACCCCTCCATGGAGCCTGGCTGAGCACAGCAGTGGCTGCTAGGAGGGAATGCTGGGAGGCTTCAGAGAGCCTGTACTCGACAGGAGCGGCTGCTCTGGAGACAGAATCTTCTTTCTGAACCCACCTGCTAGCTGGAGGGAAAAGGTGCCAGGCATTCAGGTCTGCTTGCTGGCGCATCCAAAATTTAAATCCTTTCTGTGGGAAATCAGTAGAGGGTTTAATAGAAGGTTAAACAAATTACACATAAACATACAGAAGTAGTCTGGCCCAAGTATGGAAAGGCCAGAGAGCTGGAGTGCTATGGTGAAGTCCTAGGAGGTAATTTATTTTTAAAATGTATTGGACCCACTGAAGCAGAAGTGTGAGGATAAGAGAAACCATATGCACGTGTGGTCCAGAATGCAATTCTCCAGATGGCTGAGATGGCTGCAACTAGTGACTAAGCCGTTTTGGAGTAACTTTGTGTCAGCCTTTCCAGTTTAGCCCCTTCCGGTGCTGCAACAGGGGAATGACAACTTGTCAGTGCTACCCAGCGCTACCCTTCAGCTGCACTGCAGGAAGGGTGAAGACCCTTATCGCCCCTGAGCTGAGCATGCTCTCTCTCTCAGCCTTTCTCTTCTCCCCTTTCCCCTGAGACAGAGGGCAAGGAGAAGAGGGTCCCTCATTTCTTCCCTCGGGATGGGGGTGGGTCTGAACAAAATTTTACTATGGAGTTTCTCCCCCCTCTCCCCAAAATGTAATCATGCTCTTGTATATTTTATGTTTGGGAAGTAGAAAATTAAACCAGATACGGTGGCACATGCTTGCAATCTCAGCACCAGGAGGCTGAAGCAGGAGAATTGCCACAAAGTTCAAGGCTATGTAGGGACAACCAAGCCCGTAAGGGCTACAGAGCAAGGCCCTTCTTTAGGGAGAAAAAGTTATAATAGAGGGACAGACTTCTTTTTTGAGGGCGGTGGGGTCTTAAAGTTATTTGTTTAATCTGGATCATATTGATTGGGGGAGTGGGTATGCATGCTAGCCATAATCTGCAGTAACATCTAATCAGAGAGAGAATCTAAAGGAATAAAACCAGAGACAAATCACGGGCTTCAATACAGAAGTGCATTGTGTGGCAATAGCACTCCTTTCCATTCATTATTGCAGTTATAATTATGGAACCCAACATATTTAATTGGCACGGTGTACTCTTCTCTACTGAATAGATTGCATTGTTCGTGTTTGAAAAAAAGACAACCCTTATGCATCATGAATCCATGCGCATGTTGCTCTTTGGCTCTCGAGAGGTTTCTTTGTTTACACGATGAGTGTGATGAGTTGAACTGTGGAGCCTTGCAATTTGTCATATGCAAAGATGAAGAGGAAACTCTGCTCTAACTTTGAAAGGCTTTGGATAATTTAAGAAAAATCTGGTAGATCTTTGGGAAAATATATGTTTTAACTTAGAAAGATGTAAATGAAAATATCATTTGAGTCTAGTATATAAGCTGCTCTTTTATCTGATCCCAGAGGACCTGATGTGGGCTGAGAGGTTATTGGTCGGCATGTTTGAATTTGAACCTCAGGAGTGGTATTCCTGCAGAAGCTTCTGCTTCCTGAACCCCTAGAAATGAGAGCAGTGCTGAACCCTGTGGAAAGTAAGGGAACTCATTTGCATAGGACTTTCTAGTTAACATCAGAGACTTGTAGCTTTCCAAATCCAATGCACAGGCTCTAATGGAGGGCTAGCAATCCTCATAGCTAACATTCATGAATGTCTGCTGTCTTCCAAGCCCTGTACTAAGTAAGCATCTTCTAGTCATTGTTCTCTCAACTCTCCCAGTGTGTGCTCTGATCCCCAGCCTGGGGATCAATCACACCCTTTTTTTGTTTGCTGATCACACAGCTGACAGAGCTCTGGGATGGGATCCCAGTGGCCTTTCCCCTGCGTTTGCTGTCTGCTGTAGAGTGTAGTGGGAAGGCAAGGCTCATTGTCTGAAAGCCTTCATCATTTTACCTACATCAGTCCTCACTACATGCCTGCATTTGTACTACTGAAAATTAGAGCTCTCTCTGGAGATTGTCCCCAGAACATAGGCTGTGACCTCCACAGTTCAGGTTTGAGAACACAGCCGTAAACACATTCTGTGGGTGCCACAGGTAGGCCTGCTCTTGGATGCAGAAGGCCTCTAGTTCAATTTCTTGCTGCAATGGATTCTTCACAAATAAGGAGACTCCTTCATTTGCTGTTTACTCACATGGATTCCTTCTGTATTCTGTACTGTCCACATCAGGCTTTGCAATTTTTATATATTCTTGCCAGAATGCGCTTATTCATTAGCTGTTTTTATTAGTGTTCCGGTTGAGATGCCATTTTCCATTCGAAACTCCAATTTTCTGTGGCTTTTAATTTTACAAAACAATTACCTACTGGGCTGAAACTCCTTAGGCTGCTTCTCCTCCCGGGGAGGAGGTCTGGGGGGAGTCTGTTCCACTTTTCCTGGCAGCCTAGACATTTATATTCATGCAAGTGCTCTTTAAATAAAGTTGCAATTGCTTAATTATTTAAGTAAACGGGAACTGAATGATTTAGGAATTTTTCTAAGAGAACAAAAGGCTCTCAATTTTCTTCCTGCCCCTCACTCAGATGTTGAGTGTGTTTTTGTACTGGTCAACTAAGAGTGAGTTTGTTTCTCACTTGTGTTTTGGTATATCTAGAAATCTGGGGCTATTTAATTTGAAATATTTTTTTCTCCTTTTTTCTTCAAGACAGGATTTGTTCGTGTAGCCCTGGCTGTCCTGGAAGTTGCTTTGTATACTAGGGTGCTCTCAAACTCAGAGATCGCCTGCCTCTGCCTCCCAAGAGCTGGAATTAAAGGTGTGAACTACCAGGCCTGAGTTCTTTATCAGGCTAAACACATGGATTTTATGTCTCCTTTTTGGGGGGGAGTGCTGGGTTCCAAATCCAGGGTCTTACATACTAGAAAAGGGCTCTACCCCTAACTTACATACACCTGTAGTCCCTAAACCCATGAATTTTATAAGTTAAGTTTAAATTTTTAGTTTATTTCTAAATGCTTATATTGAATAATGTCTTCTTAGGCATATGAAGGTGAATATTTAAGCTTTTGTCCATTCCTTGAGTACCTACTGTGTGAAATGGTGAGTAGCAGAGTAGAAGGAGTACATAGTGAGTCTGGAAGGCCTGGGCTTTGATTCTGACCTTACCTCCTACATGGCTGTCACCTTTGTAAGTGACTTGACTTCTCTGAGTATCAGATTTCTCTGGGGTAGCCCAGCTTACTAAGGAAATGCATACAGAATCCCTTCACTGTACCTAGTGTTCCCAAGGTACTGTGGGGACTGCGCGCAGTCTGGCCAGGCACCGTGCTAACAGGACTTCAGCAGGGCCAAGAGCTGATGGTCTGGTAAGTCAAGGCATTTCAAGCAGTGGAAACAGTACAAGCAGAAAGGTGTCTGTGAAACCGTGGAAGTCCCTTATCTATTTGGAAAGCCATTAGTGTTCCAGTTTTCCTAAACCAAACGTTAATGTAAGTGCAGCTACTAAGTGGAGGGATGTTTGGGAGGTTTGTGGTGTACGTGGCATCTGTTATTTCGTTTGATCTTTGCAAACCCCCATGTGACCAGCAGGGATTACCACCTCTATTTCACAAGGGATTTGAATGATTACACAGTCACATGGCTGGTGCAAGAGCTGGGATTGAAGTCCAGGTTTTGTATTTCCTGTCCAGTGCTCTTCTCCTGTAATATTCAGAGTCGTTGGCCTTATCTGCATACACAAGTGCTAAGCCTTTAATGGTAATTTAATGAGACTTTATAATGTTCTTTTTACTTAAACATTTTTACTTAAACTCATCTGATGAGATAAAATTATATAAAATGAAATTGAGGTTATACATTAGCTTCTCTATATATGTCACTTGTGGCTGTAATTAAAAAAAAAAAAAAGTTAAAGTGTAGTTATTTTTTTCCCTGGATATGGAGACTCCAAATGTCACTTCTTTATCTCCTTGTCTGGTCTTCTTACTTTCCTTTATTTTGGCTTCACTGCCTTTCATGTCTTTTAGAATGGAAAAATCACATTCCCTTATGTGCATTCTGATTCTCTGAGAATGCAATTAAGAGTCCCACCTACCCAGGCCTTCCTCCTTTAATGACAAAAACATATTTTGGGGGAGGTTTTCTCTTTTACAGCTGTACTTAAGGACATTAGTTTCTTGGCAAGACTATCAAAGATTATACCTTTTTGTTGTCATCTAAAATATTTTATTGATTGATTGATTGAGTGTGCTTGTGTGTGTGTGTGTGTGTGTGTGTGTGTGTGTGTGTGTGTGTGTGTGTGTGTTCTCCACCTGTATGTGCACATGTGCTTTCTTTCCATGGTATGCATATTTGGAGGTCAGAGGTCAATACTGGGTACCATCCTCAACCACTCACCACCTTAGTTTTGATACAGGGTCTCTTATTGAACCAGGACCATGCCTTTCAGGCAACACTGGCTGACCAGCGAGCCCTCAGTATCCTCAAATCTGTGCGTCCCCAGCACTGGTTTTACAGATGGTGACACCAGGTTTGGCCTTTTATATGGAACTCAAGTCCTCGTGCTCACACATCAAATACTTTACCAACTTAATCTCCCCAGCCTTTCCCCACACCCCCTTTTAAAGCCACTGCTTGAACAAGGAACTACCACCTTCCTTTCTCTTGTGCTTTAGGACCTGTGCCATTGTGCCAGTTCCAAGGTATTCAACATGAAGGGTGGGAGCCCGGCCTCACTTCTCAGGAAGTACTCACTTGAACCCTGGAGTTGTTAGATCCTGCCAGTTACTGACATTTCCAAATAAGTATGCAGGGCACGTGTGTGCTTTCAACTTGATTTCTGAATACGAAGTTGCTGTGTGAGGAGAGAAATGCTAATGTCCTGGCGATCTGTGAAATGCTTCTCCCTGTTGGGCACTCTACAGACCCACAGGTTCCTTTTGCTCCCTAGGATGAGTGCTTGGAGGATCCATCTATCCTCTTTGTTTTCTGCAGGAAAGAGCTTTTAAAGTCCCCCTAGCTGCGCGGATGTGACTTGGGCCCTCTGGTCTCCTATGTGTGGCTTTTCTGGAATATTCAGAGATTTTCCCAAAGCACTCGGCTCTTGGGTGCACTTGCACAGTTGAGAGCATCAGTGAACATGCCAGGGCTCCTTTCACACTTGGATGCTAAGTACATTATTATTTAAAGCTGCATATGGGGATTTTCTACCAGGGACTGGATTTATCTGTTTCTTCTGTTTGAGTTTTTGTCTTTGAAGTCTTTCTATTCTTAGAGATACTCCTGCTCCTCAACACTGCTTTTATTTTTTTATTTTTCTTATTTTTTTCCAAAGCATATGAAGAATTGTAAAGAAATACCTGTTAAACTTTTCAGTGTTACCTGTGATGTTTGGAGCCTTCTGAATGAGACCCTTTGAGTTCTCATTCAATTGCATGCACTCAATTTTGCAATTGGTTGCAAAAAAGTGAGAAGAAACCACAGGCTGGTAGCTGAGGTCCAAGAAGGACTTGCCATTTTAATAAAACGCATTTGAAGAAGAGAGTCCAATAACACTGACCTCTGCTCCCTTGGGGCTTTCCTCAGCCTCACTAGAGAAAGTCTTTCCATGGAAGGCAAGGACGGCCTGGCACTTCCTCTCCAGCTCTTCTAAGAAAGGCGCTTCTTATGCTATGACCTGGAAAGAAAGCTAGGAGAGACATAGAAATACTTTCTTTCTCTGGTACCAGAAGGTGGAGGAGGTAGGGACAAGACTGTCACTTAAAGACAGATCTGCCCAATTTAAGAACTAGTTCCTAGGTACATCTTTGGGAATGAAGTTTCAAGGAGTGGCCTTTGGCTGTTGTGTATAGATAGCTGCCGGGTCACTTGTGAGGATGCTGCCTTTGACTTCTGGAGGGAGGGAGCAGGGATGCTGCCTTTGACTTCTGGAGGGAGGGAGCAGGGATGCTGCCTTTGACTTCTGGAGGGACAGGGATCCTGGGCTGGTGAAGAGATGGCTCAGTGGGTCAAGGTCATGGGGTGGAAAGGAACTCAGTGCTGAAAGTTGTGCTTTGGCTTCCAAATACGATGAATCCCCCACACACATGTAAATAAATGAATAATTAATGTTAGGTCTCATCTCCTTCAGGAACCTGTCATTTTGTATGGAGATTTCGAGGGATTTAGGAGGTAAGCTGTATGATCTTTCCATTTTGTAAGGCTACAGTGAAACTGTTCCTTGACCCTGTGGAGAAACTAGTTTGTTAAGGTGTGAGTATGTTTAAATAGCCCAAGGTTGAACTGGAAACACTGCCAGAGAAATGTCTGCCTGGCAAATTGTGATTCTGCTCCTAGAGGAGGCCTCTGCTTCCACCCTCGATTTCCCTGGCAGGAGGGGATCTTCTGCCTACTTCTCAAGTTTTTTCTTAAATTCCTCTGCTTTGTATAGTATCTCTGGGAACCATTCATCTCTGTCACCTGCTCCACTTCTGCTATTTTTAGCCTGGTGCCAAAGACCTTACAGCTTCCTCAAGTGAAGGCTAAAGAATTAAGATCTGTTGTAAACACAGGCTCATCTAAGCACTTTTGTCTTCTTCCTTCAGGGTTCTTCAGAATCAGCTTTACTCCATTAGAACCTGGGGAGGAGCACTTGGGCTCTCTAGGAAGGGGCCCCCTACTTCCTAAGAACACCCTAGAAGAAATACCTAGTGAAAGGATCACTTTTTTCTTCTGTACCTATTTTCAGATTCTAGTGTTAAGGTATAAAATAGTAAAAATTATGTGGGGTACTCCCTGTGACTAGGAAGCTGTATCTGTGAGTTTGTTTAGGAATGTTCCAGAGTTTATTTAGCTCAATCCATTATTGTAGCGTTTAACTTCAGATTTTTATTGCCTTAGGCTCTTGTGTAGGTAAGTACTTTATTTTACGAGAATCTGCCTTGTTGATTTGGATTGAGAAAAACTGGCCACTTGTAGAAAAACACTGTTCTGGGCACATACCATCTGAGTACTTCTCTTTTATGTGTTTGTAACAGCTAGACTAACCAGACAAGCCATAGTTTAACTGTCCACTTACGCAAAACTAGCCTAATTAATATTTTATCAGGCAAACTGATAGATGCCTGTAGTTTTTATGACCTTGAAAGAAAATGAGGATGCTCACTCAGTCATTTCTTCTACCTCACATCAGTCAATCCCACTGTGTACCTTAAAACTTCTTTTGGAGCTTAGTGTGGTGGCACATACCTTTAGTCCCAGTATTTGTGAGGGAGAGGCAGGAGGATCTCTGTGATCTGTGAGTTGAAAGCCAAGCCTGATCTACATAAAGAGTTCCAGGCCAGCCAAGGGTTACATTGTGAGTCGTTACCTCAAAATTAAAAAACAAATGTTGTTTTGGAGAATGAAATGTGATAGATATTTTCTAGAATGGCATTGCTCACCAATGTAAACTTTGTACCTATTTTTTTTAAGATGAAGAAAAATGTTTAGTAAATTATTGTATGTTTTATTCTACCCTTCCCAAGTTGAGTTTTGTGCTTTTTTTATTTTTATCTCTCCATCTATGTTTGCAGGGCTGCCTTTTTCCCCCAAGTGTTAATGTAAACATATTTTATTTTGAGACAGATCAGTTCACTTCCCCCTGGAAATCCTTGCCTATGATGTGGTAAACCTCAATATAACTCTCTGGCCCGAATGACATTTCATAACTGTGTACAAATCAAACAGACTGTTGATATTAAATGACAACATTTAATGCCTATGTCAACAATTCACTTAAGTCTCATTTCATTAAAATACTCCTGATCCAGGAACAGCGGCTTGTCTGAGTAGATAAAGCACTTGACTTTCACCTCTAGTTTCCAGGAGAATCATAGTTGGTGAGCTGTAATTCGGATGGAATTTATAGGTTCTGGCCTGTGGGATTGGAACAGAAATCTAGTTCTTATGATCAGGGGAAATCCTAAGTTTCCTGGTCAAGAAAGCATCAAAACCAGTGATTCCCCCCACCCCTCTTTATTTTCTGTGTCATTCAGTTTTTTTGGGTGATTTCCACCCCCCCAAACCTCTTTAACTTTAAATAAGAAACTAACATAGTTAAGAAAGTTAGTGAGTCATTTGAATTACCTTTCCTATCTTTTTTTTAACAGTAGTCACAACTGTAAAACAGTTTTTATAAGTTTTTTTTTTTTTTTTTTTGTTTCTAGTTTTTATTTTAATTCTAATTGACTAACCAATAAACCAGTTGGGAGCCAGGGACTTCTTTTGTAACTCAGGCTGGCCTTGACCTAGTTATCTGAGGTTGACCTTGAACTTCTGATCCTCCTGCTTTCACCTCCCAAGTGGTGGGATTCTAGGCATGCCCACCACACCAGCAGTGTTGAATTGATTGCCTGACTACCAGCTACATTCTCAGCCCAGGCCCCTCAGCTTTTCTTCTAGGTTTGAGAGCATTTTAGTTTATGGATGCCTCTTGTGGACTCTTCCAGGACTTCCTAGAAAGAGCTGGTTCTCCCTAAAAATTTGATTGATTGATTGATTGATTGTGTATGTGTGTGCCTGAGTATATGTATGTATGTGTACCATATTCCTGCAGGAACCTTTGGAGGTCAGAAGGGCATTTGATCCTTTGGTACTGGTGGTAAGTGGTTGTGAGTCACCATGTGGGTGCCAGGACTTGAAACTAGGTCTTGTGCTCTTAACTGCTGAGCCACTTCTTCAGCTTAGGGGACTGTCTCGTCCTGGTTTCCAGACTGTAATAAAAGTCTGCAGATTTATGTGACAGTCTTACACACGTTGACCCCTCTGACTCCCTTTAGCTAGGAAAGAAGGCCAGCCCTGTTAGGACCCTCTTCTTATGCTGAGATGATCAAGGGTGGTGTTTCCTGCATTTCTATGTCAGGAGTGCCCCTGTCTTAATGAAGGTAGTAAGTAGTCTGCCTGTAAGTGGCCAGCCTGGATATTTGAATAAAAGGATTATTATCTATTATTAGAACTACAGTTGCTTCTGCTCCTTTGATAATCTCATCCTGCTTCAGGCCCTGGTCCTGATCACCCACTCAATCTTTCTGCATCATACCTCCTGCAATGCAAGCCCTCAGCAAAGTTCAGGGTAATAGAGACTGTTGGCTGTGATACTGTCATCTCCAAAAGGCCACAAGTGGGAAAACACTTGGGTTGTACTAGATTTTTATATACTTTGGTGAAAGGAGAAAAACTGAAATGAATTACATCTTTTGCCTCGGTGGAAAGGTGTCATTTGAAATAAGTGGCTGTGTGTGTGGCTTCTTTCAGGTCTTGATAACTTAGGGAAGGCAGGTAATTAATACAACCAAGATGACAGTGGTCTGTAATTGTCTGCATGCTATGGAAGTCAGACATCTCCCTCCCTTCTAAGTCTGGGAGAATTGCTCCAGTGTATGAGTGGAGAAGACAAAACTGGCTATAGCAGTAGTTTCATTTCTAGATTATTCCGAAAGCGATTTAAAAGTCAGCACAAAGTGTGCTTCACAGAAGCAATTTCATGGCTCCTTTAGGTTTTTTGTGTAAACCCAGATAACCAAAATGTTAGCCCTGATTGATTACTGAAAAGGAAGGAGTTACATCAAAGGTGTCATGAAGCCTGGGTGCAGGATAAAGGCTCTGGGGCTGGGGTCAGAATCCCACACTAGTCTGTGTTCTTTCATAGAGTCTGTTGTGATTGGGAATGAAAAGGGCATCGGAAAGATGATCATAATTTGAGGACTGTTTCTGAACTTGAACTCTGCTAGCTTTGGATCCCATTCATACACTCACTGGCTGTGATAGCCATTTTCCATTCTATAAGATCAGTTTGGAGCTTGAGCATAATTTTATTTCTGCTTCACAGTTCTTAAAATCCTGTTTGGAAATGTCATTAGGAGGATAAGGGATGTAATGAAAACTACGTTTCCTCATGTACCAAATCAAAGTGCATAGTTATGGAGCCGGCTATCTATACTTCACAACAGTTAACAAAATGAATTGGCTGCTTCCTGCATTTGAAGTTGCATAGTGGAAAATTCAATGAAACATTCAATAACTGGAAAGATCACATCAGAACTGAAGACTCATTGAGCAGGAGTCTCCCCCACCATGTTATAAGGGTAAATGTTCGGTTTAGCACCAGCGAGAAAGGCTGTGAATGAAGTTAAGAATGGTGGGAGGCCTGGAGGTAGAAAGATAAGTTAGAGGCACTGTGCCTGGAAACCCAAGCTGGAGTGCCAGCAGAAGGAAACTGACGGAAAGATGGGCCTTTGGGGACCGGTATTTTATAAGAATGGCGCTCCTGTCACTACCATCCATTGGAGGCTGAAAGTTATTTTTGAAACTGTCATCTGTCAGGCTCTTCCCTAGGGCGAAAGACCTCAGGTTAGTGGTTGAACTTGCTTGGACAAATGCAGTGAGTCTGCTCAATCCTTATGTTGTGTACAAAGTTACCGGGTGGAGTGAAAGGTGTTTTGTTTTTGTTTTTCTTCTCTCCATAGTTGGTAACAGTTGGGATTTACTCCATAAGTAAATGAATTGAATGAATGAACAAAAATGTAAATGACAAGGCTTATTTTTTTTTTCTGGAGGAGTTTTACTTGCTATGAAGAGATTTGTCATGAACTTGCTTTCCCTGATACACAATGGAAAATAAAATTCAACAAAACGTATACTTTAAGGAGTATGTGTTTGCGCACCTGTACGTGATTCAGTTTGCTCTGACATAATGAGACTGTTAAACTCACCAGAATGGGCAACACTGTAAAGGTAAGCTGATTTAAAATGTTGTTGTCACACACTGGCTTAATGGAATACATGTTTTCTTATAGAACATGGAGAGCATCTCGAGGTGGCATTGTAAGGAAATGCACCTTGCCATCCTAAGCAGTGGGCACACCTTTTCAGAATGCAAATGTGCAGGACCGACTGGAGAATTATGAGCAGTTTGCATATTCTTGAATTTTCTTCATCTGAGTTTATAAAGGTTGGTGGTAGGAAGGAGCTGCTTCTGATTATGACTCTTTCATGGAGAAAAACAGTTTTACCGACTGACCTTAAGTGCAAAATGGAGAGTAATTCGAAGCCCCCAGGGGGCTTAGGAAATGAAGGTGGCTTCTTGGTTTTGGCAGGCAAAGGGTTAGCTGGTAAGATCATCGAGCCCCTTAGCTGACAGTGCTGACAAGCTGAGCCTAAAGCATGTGTGCTGTACCAAGCACAATCATTATTTTCATTGGCAAATGTATCGCTCACAGTTCTGGGTAGTCTGTCCATTTTGTCAGTGATTTCATCTAGGTGGAAAAAGGCATGTGGTATGAACTGCTAGTGTCGCACATCCCTGCAGGCGTACCTGGCAGGTTCCATTCCAGCTTTTAATGAGGAGCCTTGCTTTATGTTAGGGTCCTGCTGGTGGCTTGCAATATCTTTTCTGGGGTGTTTTAAAGTGGAAGTAAGGTCTTAAATTGAACAAGGTGTCTGCAGGAAAGTTAATGAGATTCCCTTTTCCCTCTCTTGTTTTCTGCTCCTAGTAAAATTGATAATTAGGGAAGATTTTAAGACAGACTAAAAAAAAAATCTAGGTAACACAGGATCCTGTCTATGGGAATGACTGTTTTTTCAGGGGCATAATAACTTAGGAATTGCAGTAAGGAAGTTGAAGATGGAAACTTCATATGTTTGAGCTACACTGTATGTTTGCAGTGGTTTGATTCCACAGTCTGGGCCAGTGATACAGGACACTGGGAATCATTTTTTTTTTTTTTTTTTTTTTTTTTTTTTTTTTTTTGTATTCTTTCCCCAAGAATTACGCTGGCACATTTACAGGAGGAGGAGGAGGTGCATGTTAACTTTGTACCATTGCTAAGAATCCCATTCTTGTCCTTTCATTCTTTAGAGCGATGTTCTTCCTTACATTTCATATGCTTGCACCAGCCATTCTTGTCTGTGTTTACTGTGATTTTATCTTAGAATTGCAAAATGAAAATACTTACCTAAATCTAATTCTTTATATATGTTATCAATTTTCAAGATACTTTTGGAAATATTCTTGGAAAGAAAATGCAGGAATTTTCGTGCTTTGACATTCTCTTTAGATCAACTGAGGAATGTGCAGTTTTTTAAGCTGCATGCATGCTGAATCAGTGAACAATTAATTATGAGGCATCCCCCTTTTCTTAATCAGATTTTGTCAGCAGCTGTTAGGATGTCTTTTTCTTTATTCATTCTCTATTTATACAGGTGTTTTTGTGTAGGAATGGGTCCATATTGTGGTCAATGTAAGGATGAGTAAGGGGTTGCCTTTAAGAATAAGGAAGACCAGAACCTAGTTATTCTAATGATATGCTATTTATTGAGCACTAACCATATTTCAGATGATAATCTAGTAATTATTAATCCATGCCTCTTCAAAAGGGAGAAATCACACTGTAACACAAAACAGGGGCACAGAACATGGAAAATATAAGGGCTTGTTAACTGCAACAAGGGTTTGGACTAATGAGATTGGCCAGTGTAAGAAGAGACTAGAATTCCAAATAATAGCAAATACAAGAGGCTACCACTGGCCAGGTGCTGAAACAGAGCACATTGAGAAGCAGGTTCCCTGGGCTGACTGCAGCAGTCCCGGCCATGTGGGCGAGGCTGCAGCTGTGCTCACAGTGGCAGAAACTGCTGTGTTGTCTGAAATCTGCTGCAGTTCCGCCTTCTAGGGCCTTAGGGGGACTTCCTTGAAGTTAGGGCTGTTGGAGATACTCGATACATTTCTGAAGCCAGTGACAGGAAAGTTGTCCTGGTGACCCAGGCAGTGGGGAGTCCCTGTTCACTGCAGTAGCTGGATGCTAGAGAGTCATACTCTGCAGTGCCCTTCTGGCGCCCTCTATTGGAAAGCCTTAACCTGGTGCTAGAGGATAAAGGAGACAACTTTTAAAAGGGCCCAGATCCATTGTCACAGAATAGGCCAAATAAAGGTGAATTGAAGCTGGGAGACAATAAAGTGACAGATGCCGCAGAGGCAAATGCTACTTATTTTTGGATCTCAAAGAGACCAGAAATAGTGAAAAGGGAATATTTCCCCCTTTTTACAGGCAAAAAAAAAAAAAAAAAAAAAAAAGTAAGTTCAGCTAGCTAAGTGATTTTGTTCAATGCCTACATTAGTTGCCTTTTCTCGTTGCTGTGATGAAATGCTCGACACAGAGCTGCTTAAGGAAAGGTCTCTTTTCGCTCGTGGCTTGTGACTACGGGCAGTCTTGTCATGGTGAGGGAGGCATGGTGGCAAGAGCAACCGGTCACACTGCACCACAGTCAGGAGACAGAACTGTCTTGCTCAGTTTCTTCTCTACTTTCTCTTCAGTCAGGAACTCCAGCCCTTGGGTAGTGCTGCTCATCAGGTCAGGGCCCTACTCCTAATCCTCACAGATACTTTTAGAAGTTTGTTCTAGATGAATCTAAATTCTGTCGTTCAGCAGTGAAGATTGGCCATGACAGGGCCATCTAACTAACAAATGGAAGAGTCACAACTCAAACTCAAATTTGCCATTGTCTGAGGCCCTGAATTTTCTCTAGAACTCTTTCAACTGGAGATACCAGCAAACTCTAGAAAATGGCCAAACATCTCTTGTTTAGTTCCCTTCTGCCTGGTCCTACAGCTGAGTGGAGCTCTGAAGATAGTAACTGTTGTGTTTTTACCACAGGGTATCAGAGTCAGAGACATTCAGGAATGTGTAGTATTCATTTCAGTGGGGTCCCTACTGTCCCTTTCCCCAAATCTTGGCTGTACTCATCAGTTGAGGTTTGGGCTCCATACCTGTTTGTCCTCTTGGCAGCTCTCAGGGCCTCAAACTGGATTCATTAGATTATAGGGACAGGAGGTGATGATCTTGGGTTATATAAAATTTTACCTTCTGTCCTTCAAACTGCCCCTTTAGTATACACCCCACTCCCAGCTGTCCTCTGGTTGACACTGAGCCTTGCCTTTTTGGTCCTGTGCTCTAATTTGCTTTTCTATTACTGTGATAAAGTAAACACCATGATCAAAAACACATTAGGGGAGGAAAGAGTTTATTTCATCTTATAATCCAGACTTTATTTCATCTTATGTTCCCAGGTTTCCTCATCATTGGGGAAAGCCAGGGCGTGAACTGAAGCAGAAACCATGAAGGATATCACAGCTCACATATTCATGCACTCTCAGTTGCTCCATGGCTCATGCTCAGCTCTTTTTTTTTGCCCCCTACAACCTGGGGCTGTCTGCCTAGAGATAGTGCTGCCCTTAGTGGGCTAGGCCTTCCCACATGAATCATCAGTCAAGACAGTCTCCCACAGACAATGCCCAAGGCTAAACTGATTGAAGTAATTCTTGCTTGAGGTTCCCCTGTCACAGGGGACTCTAGGCTATGTTACCTTGACAGTAAAAACTGACCATCAAATCCTGTTAGCTACATATATTTACCTCTTTTTGAATAATGGACTTATTCTCCATATTTATGTAGTATGTATTATTTTCATGCTGATTGACACTATGCTTTTTAGAACTACTTTATCATTTGACTTTGGGTGAGTTACTTAACCTCTCAGGGACTTAGTTCCTTCATCCATTCTTTAATCTATAAAGGGGATGGCCTTTCTAAAGCTCCCCTCATCTTAAAAACACTCAGTGGCTATTCCCAGTTCAACATCTTTGGCAGCAGTTCCTCACACGAGCTCTCACTTGTCTGATCCTGTCCCTGGCAAGTAGTTGATGAATCACAAATAAATGGAGGGCAGTGTGATCTGCTAGTGAGAATGTGACTTTGGAGGCAAACCCAAGAGGGTTTGAAGCTCAGTGTTGCAACTTAGAAGTTACAGGGCCGTAGATGAGTGCTTTTGTTTCCTGTGTCCGGTCTTTTATTGATGGACTGGGAGCCACAGTTTGTGCCCTCTTGTATTCTCATGATTAGTAAGGGAACTGACATGGGCATAGCTGGTATGCAGCACCCACTCTGTAAATGGCCTTGAGTACCACTGCCCATCAAGCTCTACGTTTTTGAAGACAGAGTCCCTCCTCTTTCTGTCGTGCTTGAATTGCTGGTATTGCTCAGCACCCAACACACTTAGTGATGTTGCCAGTTTAAACAGAGATGCTCACATCCACTACAGGAATCTTCCCAAATCTAGTCTCTTCATAAAGTAAGTACTTTGCACATGAGTAATCACCCCGGAGTTTATCTATGCCTTGATTGCACATATTCTTCTGTCTTGAAGCAGTACATTGTTATAGCTTTATTAGATTTCTTGTTAGTAATTTTCTGAGTACATGGTTCTTTGCTGTTTTTGAAGTCATGAATACATGGTATAATAGTAGTAGTAATATTATTAAGGATGTGGCATGTGCTAAGTATTATTCCAGGCAATATACACCTACCATTTCTCTAACATTCACAGTCCTGTTTTTCATCTCCATTTTCTAGATGGGAACTAAAACAGCAGGTTAGGGCAGCTGGCTCAAGGTCAGAGCCATTGAGTGGGGGGAGCAGCAGTCTATCTCCAAGGCCACTGCCCTTCACTGGACTCTGGTATTTCTTGGTTCAACTCTAGTTTTAAAATACTTTATCAGAGGTCACTGATGAAAAGTCAATCAAATCCATAGTAGTCCACGTCTAAAATTAGAGGGAAGGCATATCCTTCAAGGCAGCTTGACCTGTCTGTTTTTAAACTTTCACATACATTTGGGGGTGTGGATGGGGAGGACAGTTTCACCTTTATATAGAGCTTCAGAAGCGAGCTGGAACCAAGCACAGCACATTTGTGTTGTTAGATTAGAACCGGTTTTGACATACGAGAGCTCTTGTAGTCATCATCAGTACCCTTCCCTGCCTTGTTCTTAGCCCCTCTTAACCCCTTCTCACACCCTGTCCCTTCAAATATAACAGCAACAGTGAATTTTAGCATCATGTATTCCCTTCTTCCTCACATGTGAGGTAAGGTTAGTTTCTCCCTTTTGTGTCCTTACTTTCCTTATTGACTTTCCCCTGGCAGACTTTTGAACATGAGCAAGTGAGCATTGATTTTCTACTAATAATATGAAGTCCTACTGACTTGATTTCAAGATATTTGTAAGCAAGACAGTGGTACCAATGATGAATTTTCAGATTGCACTTAATGAAATCCCAGAGGTTGTCATCTGGCATCCACCTCTAATGCATGGGAACAGACAGATCCACAAACTGTGGCACTGGAATGAAGTGTGTGTTCAGATGCCAACAGCTTATTTCATTTCTCCTTTTATTTTAGTAACACCATTATTTTCACTGTTAGGGAAAAGATTGGCCTGGTAGACTTTAGGAACCACTTTAGTCAGTGCGGATAAATGAAAAAACACAAGTGATCAGCTTTCATTGTGACAAATGGAAACTGTCATTTAATTTTTATCCCCAATTATACAGCTCCGGGACCAATTTTTCAGGTGGAATGTTGGAGCCATTAAAAAGAAATAAGTAAACTATACTATATTCCATCATTTTTCTGGCAGCTAACCAATGATCTGTAGCCTTATTACATGTACGTTTTTATAGAGATATTTCTCTTAAGTTTGCGAGGGTTTTATTAACTCTTTGCTGATTGCTTCTGAAATGCATTTTTTTTTCAAATGAATTTCATTTCTGTTTTTCTTGTCACCCAGTGTTGGCTTGGGTTTACTATTATTCTTGACCTAATGTTTTACTCAGTTTCACTTTTTAAATATTCTTTGCTTATTCCAATTGCATGGAATGGGGTCTCTCTAATTCCTACCAAAGATATGCTGGAGGTCCTAATGGTGAGTATATTAAGTGTTCACAGGGATTTCAGAATCCAGTTTCTGAAAGTGCATCACAGATGTAAAATCCAGTCTGTTCCCTCTCCTGCCTTAATGTGATACTGAGAAAGGTGGGCACTTCTAAAAAAAGAATGCTACCATAGTATAGTGTACATTGTCCCATGGAGTGAACAATACATTTTCATTTCTGATCCATCTAATTGTCCTCAGTAAGTTGATATTGAAAGTATCACCTTTTCCTTCCCCCTTTCTTTACTTCTGGTGATGGGAGTTGAACCTAGAGCCTTGGGTGTGCTAGCCAAGTGCCATACCACTGAGTTACACCCCGAACCCTTTATTGCAAGTTTCAATCTCCCTGATTTACTCTTGCACCCACAAACTTAGCAAAGTACTTGGCATGTGAAATATGAAATGTTTAAATGACTCACCTAATAATTTCTATTTCCAGAGGAAAATAAGAAGTTAGTAATAGTTAATAACAGTATTGAAATCCAGGGTCTTCTGAGGACACTATAAAATTCTTTTAACTATGTGTATGTCTAGTCATCTTTATATTGTCTAGAAAATTTGCATGTGTCAGATAGTCTGCATTGAGAAATTAAAGGCCAGAGAAATTAAATCAAAGATTATTATTAGTATTAAGAATTTCAGAGAGAGCATCATTGTTGCTACTAGAATCATTGACTTCGGCCTTCTACGGTTTCCCTTACTACACCGCTTTGGGGTTTTGTAGGCAGAGTGTTCATTCTGCCAATAATTTTATCACTGAAAATATCACTCATTTATTTTTGATGCACAATTAATATATAAAGTGATGGTGGGGATGATGATGAGATGGGCTTGTGTGGCTTTTGTAGATGCTGGCTAATGGATGGGGCCCATTAGCTCTTTACAGCTACTTGTTTCTTGGTGTTCACATCTTTTTCCTTTTCACCCAATTAGTTATTCTTGGGAGGTTTTGGCTCAGAGCCAAAGAATGCTTGCATCTTCTTGACTTATCACCAAATGGTTAAACTCAGTTTTCATTAAAGAGGTACTGGAGTGTATTGTGACCAATAAGGCACTGTTGTCCTCAGATGTGTGCCTTGGCATCTGTTCAGAGGAGGAATGATACCCTGTTGTATCTACTTATAAGACTGTCATCTGGTACTATCACCATTAGAATATGCAAGTAAGCGTCTAAACATGCTGATGAGAGGATTCTGTTGGCTAGGAACCTTGTTAAGTAAAAGATGTTAAATCATGTATCCAGTCCTCAGGGGTGATGGACTAAACAGCTGCACTTATCCTTATTAATGCCTGTAGACTCCTGCTTCAGGAGCAGCAAATGGCCTTCTGTAAGAGTCACTATACTGTGGAGAGTTACTTCTAGGCAAGTTCTATATGGGGAATATTAATAAGACTATCTGGCCTGGTGGTGGGGCGGGGGTGGTTTGCACACAGAAAGACCTTAGCAGTTTGCAAGTGTTTTCCCTAGTTTCTTTCTCTACTAGTTATGGATGGAGTAAACTCAATGAAACCAGCATTGTTGGTGATCTGTCATAACTCATTTCCCATGGTAGGTATTTCTTCTTAAGGCTACATTAGGTCTTCTGATGGGAGGAAGGATGCTCGGATTTGGCTAATGTACCTGCACTGATGGAGAGATGATGGTGGTTCTCCCCTCTCTTGGCTTATAAATGAGAATGTTTCCTATCCCCTCTGAGGGGAGGGGCTGGTTGGTGTATTGGGATTGGGGTCAGTCAATCAGAATTGCAGAGGTGGAAGGGACCTTAGAAATTAGTATAGCCCTTAGACTCGGTGTAGAATGCCTCTGACCCCTTAGTAGCTGTAAGTTACTAAGTTCAGTGTTTTTTATTCCCCCTGTCATCCTTGTATTTGCTACTCTCTGTAATGTCCACTCCCCAGCATCTAATCCTTGCTGGTCTCCATCCATGAGTGACATTCCTGACTATGTCATATTTTAAGTTCCTTTGTTTGCCAGATCTCTTCTCTGTGTCCTTGTATATTCTGAGCCTTCCACCTTCCTTGTTATCCCACTTCCCGAATCACTGAGTTCCCCAGTCAGTTCCCTGCACACATGTTCCTCCAGTGGGCTTCAGAGCTCTCCATTCAGGTGGGTGCCCACTCTCCTCTCCATTCAGGTGGGTGCCCACTCTCCTCTGTCTTTTGTCTAAGTCTATTCCTCACTTAGCCCAGTCTGTTTGCACACATTTCTTGTTCACCGTGTTTTCTTTGTGTACCCTGGCTGTATGGGCGACATCTGATCTTAAGGCATTGTGGAGTTTGGGGTGCCTCAGACAGTGCTCAGTCCTTAATAGCCATACATGACCAGATACATGCCTAATGTTCGATTACCTTTCAGCTACCAGTGTGTTTTCCCTATAGGTGTAACTTTTAGGTTGCCCAATTATACATTGCTCATTGAGCTCAAGATAATTGAAACTCTCAGGGCTGTCAGGGTTATCTGATTTAGGGTTTGGGGGATTGGGAAATAATGAGAGAGGTGCTGAAAGTGCCATGGAACAACTTGTCATTGATTTCAGAGTCCATATTTCTCTCTGGAAGCATTCGCCTGAGGCACCCAGGTGATTGGTGTGAGTGAAAGTCAGCACCTTGCTCACTCCTATAAATTTTGATTGTGTACACAAATTTAATAGCATAATAAGTAGATTTTTCCCACTCAAAACTTTTGCACCTGATCTTTGTCCTGATAGAAACTTACTTACTATTCCCAAGTGATAGATTAATTGCAATCTTTCTTCCCATGTTTTGCAGTTCTGTGTAGGAGTTCAAATTAACACTATTAAGTATCTTGGAAGAAACGTAACAGCATTATAGTTTTCTAACCTTGTGTCTGTTTTACAGTACTATATTAGTCAGCTTTCTATTACTATAATAAAGTACCTGAGGCAATTACCCTACAAAGAGAAAGGAATTGCTTCCTCTCATGCTTGTGAGGTTTCAGTTCAGTAGTGGGCATCTCTTTTGCTTTGGGCCTTTGCCTGTCTTGCCTGAAGAGCATGGCAGAGCAAACCACTTATAAATGAGCTGGGAAGCAGAAGCAAAACACAGAAGAGATGAGGATTCCACGGTCCTTTTTGAGGGCATATCTCCAATGACCTAAGCACCTCTCTGATGTTTCACTACTTTCCAAGAGTCCCACTGCAGGTGGTGTGTGACTTTTGTCTATTTGCCCCAGATAGGGCACTGACTACAGACCCAAGAAATGATCCCACCCAAGTCTAGTTTAGTGAACAGTGAGTTTACTGGGGTTACTTCCAGGAGTATGGGTCATTCAAAGATGGCTGTGTTGCTAGAAAGCCTGCCCCAGCATGAGTAAAAACTGTGTCCCTGGAGCTGGCTGGGAAACTTGCTGGCTTTGCTTTTGACAGTCCGAGTCTCCTTTCCCCAGTTTTTATAATCTTTGGGGCTCCTACTTTTTAAACACTTCATAAATATCTTTTACTTCTTTAGTGTTTTGAACTTCCCCCTTCCTCCAGGAAGGGGTGATTCAGTTTGGCGGAAATCACTACACCACACTGGGGGGCAAACCTTAACACTTGGGCCTTTGGGGGTCATTTTGTCCAAACTATCACAATATTCATTATTTCTGTAGATTTTCTCCATTTTGTATTGAATGGTCAATCTTGCAAGGCTATTGAGACTCAAGTCATCATTCTCATGGACAGTATTTAATTCTTCCAGTAAGTTACAGCACACACCTTACCCTTTCCCTGTGATTGGAGAACCCCTCAGCCACATGCCTGCACATGATTTCTGAGCCTACAGGGTACTCTGAGAGCTCTGGACTTAACTTCACTGGTGGCAGCCACTTTTTTACTATTTCTGTCCCCACCCTGTGGGAGGTTAAAGAGACACCATATTCATATTGCTAAGAGCAGTGCTTACCAAACCATTGAACTGAACTTGACTTAGGTTACTGTACTTGAAGAGTGAAACCCAAAGCATCCTAAGGATCCAGTTTGTTAAACAGCTGTGAAGGAGAACACAGAAAGCAAAATTATTTGCATCATTATTCTGATGATGGCCTTTGGGTCGCATTGAAGCTAATGCTTCCTCTACGGATTCACTGGTGTGTCCTCCAGTCCCAGATACTTGTATAATTGTAAGAACAGTTCATTTCTCTCAAGTAGCAAAGCACCCTATTGCATTTATTTATTTTCAGAGTTTACTGGTGAAGGTCTCTTTTTGTATCTCTCCGTGTGTGTGTGTGTGTGTGTGTGTGTGTGTGTGTGTGTGTGTGTGTGTGTTTGTACATGAGTGTAGGCGCATCTCTAGGAACATTGGTGCAGAGGCCAGAGGAAGATCCTCTTCTTGCTCTCTCCTACCATATTCCTTGAGACAGGATCTCTCACTGAATTTAGAGCTTACAAGCTTTTAATTTTTAGACTAAGCTGTCAGTCTTAATTTTTAGACTAAGCCCCAGTGATCCTGTGGTCCCCACTCTTCCCCAGCCACTATTAGCTGTTTTATGTGAATGCTGGTGATCCAGACTCAGGTCCTCATGGATTGAATTGTAAGCACTCTTACGCACTGAGCCATGTCCCCACCCTTGATTTGTTTTTCACATTCAAGGTTTCAGCAAGTGTTTATTGAACACCTGTCATGTGCCAAGCACAGTGTTGGATTGGTAATATGATTAAGATGATGGATAGAATCCCGCCTGAGGGCTTAGAGTCTATTGAGAGCCCAGACAATGAAACCATTACAGAGTCTCATGTACAGGAAGCATATGGGGATGAAAGGTATGCTGTTTAGCAGCGTGGTACTGTGATTATGTTTCTAAAAACTAAAGTCAGGATGCCAAAGAAATAAGATTATGCCATTTTTTTTTGCCAAACCCAAATATGAATAAAAATATTAAAGGTACAATTGGGCATTCAAATATATGCATTTCTGGGACAGTGCAGTGATCTATGAGTACAGAGGGATAGAATGTTTGGCATCAGGTCTGCCTCGGCAAACCTTGGGTAAGTGTTTGCTGTGCTTCGTGGTCCTTACCACTTGTAGAACTGAATTGATGACACTATTAATATAGGGGGTGAGTTTAAATAATTTTTAGCACATAGTAAAGACATACCAGGATTTATTAAAAGTCTGATTTACTTTAGACATTCTGAGCCTCACACCTGTGTTTTGATGGAGGAAATGAAGCAGAAAGAAGGAGTGATTGTTCATGCTCTCAGTCAGAGATTATTGAAAGGCCTTCCGTGCTACTGGAGTGGTATGGATTCCTTCTCTCAAATCACCACTTGGCTGTGCTTTGTCACTTGAGGTGATCTGATGGTTTCCTATAGAGAAATCTGAAATGGGCTTCCACTCCTGACTCTGCATAATAATTGTATGGTTTTAATATTGCTGAGGTCAGCATGTGGACATCGCTGCAAAACATTAGTTAAATAATTGGTCCTTTTAAGCTGCAGTCTGTCAACAGACTGTATCCGTTGAGGCCAGGAATAGAAATAGGCAATGCTTCAGTATATTAATCTATGC
Source organism: Peromyscus leucopus (assembly GCF_004664715.2). Classification (NCBI taxonomy): domain Eukaryota; kingdom Metazoa; phylum Chordata; class Mammalia; order Rodentia; family Cricetidae; genus Peromyscus; species Peromyscus leucopus. The sequence goes on along the minus strand of NC_051069.1, from coordinate 25,603,663 downwards.
AAATCAGAGTTTCACAGGCCAACAAGGACCACAGTGGAATGGGAAGGCAGAGATGTCTGCATTGATCAAACAGTTCCTACAAGAGTGAGCTACCTGGTCGACCTTCCCCTCTGTAGCCATGACCCTGGTGAAGACTGGTCTAGGCTCTTTGTACAGCATTGTACTTCACAACTCCATCATCATATGAGCCCATCTCCTCTTGCTATTTAGTTGTTACTTATATATAATCATTCACTAAAAGCCCTTGTCTAGAAATAGATGTGGGAGCTCATAGATTACATATATGAAATGTCCTTGTGGTTTGGGCAAAGTTGTATAATGTTGTGAGTGGCAGGTAGAAGACCCACTGATGACTCATGGCACCCCCTTCCCTCCCAGAGTGGGTTCTCTGCCGGTAATGCTTCACCTTTAAGACTACTTGACAGGATTTAACCACACATGCAACAAATCAATGCGGTCTAGAGCACAGATGCACTTGATCTATATTGTTTGTCTTTTTTTGACTGATGCAGGCAAAAGAAACCATCAGATAGCTACTTGGTTAATACAGCTTTGTTCTGCAAAAAGGAGAGGAGCGATATATTTGGGGATGTAAATGGCCAAGGCCAGAAACACCGGAGACTTACCTACCTGAGGGTGGGGAACATGGTCAATGTGTAGCGGAACCAGGTTACAAAATGAGCTAACTCCCTTGGGGTAAATGACATTATGTAAACGTTCTCTAATGCTTTATTAGTATCACTGAAAAATACAGCCTACTAAAAATTCTAACTGATCATTTTAATGAAAGCTGTGTCATTTGTGAGTGGCACTTGCCTATAAATTTTTCTAGAGCAATGAAAATAAATGAGAAACAAGGCCTATCTATGGTTGTTCCTTCTTCTTTTCTTCATTTTCTTTTCACCCCTCCCAAACCTCCGTGAACAGCTCTGACTGATTTGTTTCGTTGCTTCTTTCTACTGCCTGTAGAACATCTGTTGGAAAATAATGCTTGCCCTGTCAGTTTCCAGAATCAGCAGCAAAACCAGGGTGTGTGCAGGAGGTGGATGTCAGCATTATCCTGCTGCTGCCACAAGGCTTCTGGAAGACAGAAGGCAGAATCAATTCAATAATGGGAAGATTCGTTTAAAAAAAAAAAAAAAAAAGGTCTGGACACCCCTCTTCAGGAATGGGAAGCTTATCCCAAAATGCTTGGAGCACACCACTAGCCGAGATGCGATTTTGAATGAAAGGCACAAATTCGGGATGATTATTGTCTGTTATTTAGTGGACGATGCTTTGTTCTGAGACTAGGTTATATACTCTTGCTGGAAGCTCACAACAGATCAATAGTAATTTTGTTATGGGCCAGATGTCAAAACAGAAATGTGCTCTCAAATCCCACTGACTTGCTATGACAACTAGCATGTTAAAATACCTTCGCCAGCCATCAGGCCCCTCGCAAAGCTCATGTAGGCCTGTCTGCTTTTCTGTGTCTTAGGGCTGTATGTCATTAGTGGGGCTTCTGTTTTGTTTTCCCTTCTTTATTACATTCTTCTTTTGATTGAGAAGAGAGACACCTCTCCAAACCTCCCTCTTTCTCCACCTCTGCCATGGAGTTAGGTGTAATCTATACTGCAGCTTCCAGTTACAGGTGTCATTTAGATGGTAATGCATAAATCAAGTCTAGTAGAAAATGATTGTTAAGAAAAGAAAACCATCAAGTAACACATTTTTTAAGTTCCTTTGGAATTCTCCTTTTTAGTTTTAATTATGGCCTATTTAGAACTTAGGAGTGAAGTGTCTCCTGATGAAAGACAATCTTAAGGGGCGTTGACTTGCCTGTAGAGTTCACGTCTTTGTATAGCTCTTTTACTGTGAAACTGTTGTTACCCACCAAAACAAGCAATTCCCAGGCAAGAAGATGTCTTCTTGTATTGATTTGTCTGTGTAGAAATATCTAGAATAAATCTGATGGAAACAACATGGAGTCTGGGGCAGATGCAGCTTGGAAGTGTAATTTAAAACAGAGAGTTTGCTCTTGGGCTCATGTTTGTCTAGGCTTAGCTTTCTCTTGCTACTTCCACCCAGTAGCAAGAGAAGAAAAATGAGAAAGCATTTCCGAACCTTCAGACCCGGCAGGGACTGGAGCAGTGTGGTGGCATTGTCCTTCCCAGCAGTTGGGTAGCCTGCCATCTCTCACCATTACCCTGCCATTTCTTCCAAGGGGTGCTGTCCTGTAGAGCCTGTTAGTCGGCCACGTTTTTACTTAGTCTTTGCAGTTCTTCACTTGGTTTGAACCAGGAGGCTGAGAAGTTATTGGGTCATATGGTTCTTGAAGTTCCTCAGCCGGCTCCAGTAGACATTCTACTCGCAGGAAGACTTACTTGGATGCTGCTGTTCTCATGTCTCTCCCGCAGTGCTGCTCAGAACATCAAAGACAACAGGAGCAGAGCAAAGGGGATAGGCCTCAAATCTGACTGAGACCTTTCTGAAGCAGCTCTCCCACTTATCCCTGGCCAATGAAAGACCAGGGAATATACTACTACAGCAGCGCACTAGGCCAGTAGTTCTCAACCTTCCTAATGCCGTGATCCCCAGCCATAAACTTATTTCCTTGCTACTTCATAACTATAATTTTGTTATTTTTATGAATCATAGTGAGAATATCTGATGTGCAAGATGTCTGATATGTGACCTCTAAAGGAGTTGCAACCCACAGGTTGAGAACCACTGCTTTAGGCTCTATGTTAGAAACAGGAGGTGGAGCTATGATTAATAAGCCCAATCTAGTTCTTTCAGAAACATTGTCGTGCATAGAAGCACTGTTTCTAGACCCAGTGGTGGGCTGCAACACAAGATGAATTTGCAAGCACCATCCTTGGTCCTTTAATTGATTCTCTTGATAACTAAGTGCATAAATTGCCACATCATCAGTCAGAGAAGCTAAGACATCTGAGAATTAAGTTTAATACTTGGGCTCATGGGATAGACCTAACCAACTACATGCCTTGCCATTGTTACTACATCAGCTGTATTTTAGTCCTTAGGAGTGCAGGGGTGAAAGAATATGACCAAAGAAACAAGAAGAAGATGCTAGGTGGATCTCCCTTTCCCAATCAAAAGCGAGAACCCCAAATCCAATGAGGGTAGGGGTTAAATATGAAAGACGAAATTACTGTTTGTGAACAGACCAGCAGTGACAATCAAGAAGGTGAATGGTGTTTCCAGGGTTCTAGGAATGCATCTGGGAACCCTCTAATATTGTTTGTCTAAATTAAAACCATTATGTGAGGAACACACACACACACACACACACACACACACACACACACACACACACACAGTGAGGAATATGGAGGAAAATGGATGAGCAGCAAAGGACTGAACACTGGGCTGGTTGACAGAGCCTGGTGCCTCTCGTGTGGCAGGCAGCTCTCCTGTCTCCACATATTGATTGCCAAGGAAAGGGATGAGCTGAAGTGATATGAAGGCATTAGGGACTAAGGTGCAGGATGCCTGTGTCAGAGGTTCAGTTGAACCTTGCAGTCAACTTATGTCTGATCAAGACGAATATGCTTTTCAAACCAAAATGGACAAATGAAAAATGAAAGTTCAGAGAAAGTCCTGTCTTTAAAAATGTGGCAAATCACAGGCCTGGAGAACGGGGTGTGAAGGTCCTTCCTTCTGAGCTCATGAACTTCCAGTTGATAGCCAGTGTCCTGGCTTAGAAAGCCGGAGGAGATGTTTCTTGACTCATTGCCAGCCCTTTACTTACACTTAAAAGATCTTTGCATTAAAATTGCTTATTTGAAGTGCTGGCAAGCTAATAAATTCAGGGGGCTATTTTAGGCATTGTCAGTCTACAATGTAATCCTGTTAAAATAATTGAGTATTTTCTGAGTGGAGAATTCCCTATCCTCCTGTCCTCGGCTCACACGAGAACAACATGAAAGGGATCCTGGGATGTCCTCTGAACATCATTGAAGCCTCTGACGTGCAGGCACAAGGTAATTCTCTTCACTAAAGGATTTCCTTGGCTCTACTTCTTTAAAAGGCAAAACCCGACATAATGGCCGGTTTATCCTAATAATGGGAGCTGGGGATTATATTTGGAGGGGTACCTCATCGGTCCTGGGAACCCTTGGTCTGTTAATTTGTGCTCATTTCAGTGTGTGATTGAGGATCCTGTGTAACTTGAAACGTTGGCGTTTTCTTCCTTCTGTTCATTTCTTGGGCTCCTTTTCATCCAGCAGCTTGGGTTACCTTGAATTAAATTGGTTTATGGCATGCCGTTTTCGGTAAAACTCTGCAAAAGAAATGGTCACATAACTCAGAAAGGTTTGCCCTTGGAGTGATTTAGTCATGCTGGATGATAGCTGAGGAGGCTTATTGACTTTGAGCTCCCATTGGAACCAGATTCAGAAAGCTGTGCACTTCTGCGGTACCTGTGAGACACTCACTTGAATAGAGCCACAGAGCAGAGTGTTGCAGTTATTGGCATTTTTCCTAATGCATTCTGTATGTGTCTATACCACAGGGAGACATGTGTGGTTATTGTTGAAATACTATCTACATGCCTTTGCAGGAGAAGAAAAGCTACTGTTCAGTAGTCAACAGAAGATGTCTTGTAGTGTGTGGGATGGTTTGGGCTTTGGGGTCTGTGTGTCTGCCCCCTAAAACACCCACACAGGTTTATGGCTGCAGTACTTGGATAACCCTATTCGACTAACCAAGCCTATTAAAAGGACCTTGAGAGTGACAAGCTGGAGGTTGGTAATGATGATTTGGAATGTTATTTAAATACTAGCTTTCTTTCTGTTCACCTGGCTTTGATTGGGAAGTGAGGCTTTGATCCTTTGAGTACGTGTGCTGTGTGAATCCAGGATTGGAAATCAAAGTCTCAGAAATGTACGGGAGTTAATTTGCTTTTCCTTCTAAACAGGTAGGCTCCTGTTTAAATAAAAATCTGTGTGGACAGATTTTCATTTTTGTCATGTGTGTGAGTGGAGCATGTTGCATTTGTCTAAAGGGAGCAGTTTTTAGTTGCTGGATGTGAATACCCGCAGGCTATCAGAGCCACCTATTCATTTCAACAAATCCCTTCTCATCTAACAACATTGCAGGAAGTTGAGGTAATTGATTCTCCCGAGCAATACAAATAGTGGAATTCTTAATCACTCAAAGATCCAGGAAGAGAAACTGCTTTTATGTTTTAACATTTTTTGTTTATTAGTCTGGCATGTTCATTAAACAGTTATTGATGGGCAGTTCAACCTGTGCCAGGCTCTAGGCTAAATGCTGAGATGCCAGAAGGGAAAAAGGCAGAAGGTATGACCTCCTAGTCCTCTGAAGAAGACAGAGCCTGAATGGGTAGTTACTATGCATGCATTCATTAATTCAAGATGTTTTAGTAAGCATGTACTAAGGTCGGGGTCTTTGGGTGAGAATAACGTAGTGATAAGTAGAGACAGGCTTAGCCCTCATGCTTCCTTCAGCCAAGGAATAGTTATTAAATATGCCTCCTATTATTTATTAACCAGATGTACAGTTGTAAAATGATCCATTTTTTCATGGAGGAGAAACCTGTGGTGCAAGACAGTCACACACCAGGAGAACTGGACCTGCCTGCGAGTCAAGGGAGGGCATCATCTCACAAGTGATAGACAGACTATCATTTGACCCAATGACTTAGCTAGGTTAGGCTGGCCAGGAAGGGCTTTCCAGAGGGAGCCATTGGCTGAAGTATGTGACTTGGGGGAGAGAGAGGACAAGAGGCAGTGGATTGTATTAGGGGACTGTTGAGGGCAGGGGAAGGTCGGCAAGGAGTGTGTGGAAGTGAAACATATTTAGGAGGTTAAATCTCTGTGGAGTGATTGATTCGATGTCTGTGAGGAAGTCTGAGCCAAGTGACACGGTGTGGGACATCCTAGAGCAGTGGTTCTCAACCTTCCTAAGGCTGTGACCCTTTAATACAGTTCATGTGGTGGTGACCCCAACATAACATTTTCACTGCTACTTTATAACTGTAATTTTGCTACTGTTAGGAATTTTAATATAAATATCTAATATGCAGGATATTTGATATGTGACTTCCTAGGGGTCACGACTCATAGGTTGAGAACCACTGTCCTAGAGTAATGTTTAATGTTGACATTAAGTACCATGAAACAATCCTCATTTTGGTTCTTCAAGATTGGATTTGTATATTTTTATTGTAACTGTCGATTTTTTTTCTGATTTTTTTCTGAGGCCCTTTTGGTATCTTTTGAGAAATTGCAGTTCTTCCCTTTCTGCTCTTTTTAATGTAATGAAGACAGTCGAAGTTCTCAGCTGTGATTCCAGAAAGGATGTCATAAGAATAGGCTCAAGCAGATGATGGCACCAGAGTGAAGCATTTCCAGCCATGTGGGCAGAATGGGAAGAGGCCACTAGAAACAAGCTTGCTGCCTCCTGCCCTCCCTGCCCATTTGAATTCTGAAAATTTAAGTGATTATTTTTCATATCAAAAGTGAGCTGGAATACTAAGGAGCCTTTCATTTATAAACCGAATTCAGTGTAATTTATTTTATATGGAGGACAGTATTAAATTAGCTGTCAACTGGGCTACACAGGTGGATGGGAACTCTTGAATGAAATGACCAAATCTCCAGTCCCGAGGCATTCATTTTCATCTCTGCTTCTCATTGAAGAAGGTAAAACATGAAATGGTGAGATAATGGCACTAAACTCCCAAGTAATTGCTTTTGTTAGCTCCACTCATGTTTACTTCTATTAATTACTGAAATTTGATAACCCCTTTGTTTTCTACTTAGTGTGACTCTGAATGCAGAGGACAGAGCCATAAATCAGGTGGGTGGTTTTCACTAGAGGCAGGACTCCTTTGCTTTGATGTTGACAGCTTAGGGCTAATTCTCCAAGCTTGATAGGTTTATAATTCAAGGAGATGTGAGTTAATGTTGATGGAATTTACTTTCAAAACTCTTTAAAAGAAGAAACGCCTTCCAAGTAGAAAATGAAGTTTTGAGCTAAACCTTAAATAAATAAAAACTGTCAGGGTATCAACTCCTGGCATTGGAGATCTCTATAGGGTACTTGTCTTCACCCTGTAGCTGGAAGAAAATACTAACAGAAAGAACAAAGAAGACAGGAAGTGGGGGAGTCTGGCACCCAAGGAATGTCCCTGGGGTAAAGGATGCTGGCTTAGTGTTTTCCCTTCTTTCTGAATTTGGCATTGACCGCTTTTCATAAGAACAGATGTTCATGGCATACCTCAGACAGTTTTGAGATTTAAGCTGGACTATATGGTTGTTGGGTTTGGAGAAAACTGGAGTCTATCCCTACCCCAATCTATGCATTCCATAGTTTTCTACAGCAGATCAAGTCCTCATCTTGTCTGTACTGCTGATGTTAATGAGAGACTTGGTTTTCATACAATGACCATGTTCACAGCCTCTCTAGATACTGAGGAAGACTCAGGGAACAAGCCCTGTGTAGGCCCTTCCTCATAGCCTCTTAGACACACACATCATTGTACCACCTGAAATCACTTGATCTCTATGCGATTTGTTTTGTTTTGTTTTGGTCTCTTCATGATACTCAGTTGTGTTCAACAGACAAATTTCCTGCATGATGTCTGAAAAAGAAATGTTCTAAAATATAATACACAATTCTCTGCCTTTCAAAGACATAGTATATTGAATTCAGTCCTACTTAAATAAATGGCTCTGGGATCTTTTCGAATACTAAATTGTTTTCTTTAGAAACTGAATTTGGGTTGGTTGTTTTCTCCATTCGGCACTCAGAGAGAATGCTATGCATTTTTTTTTTTTTTGAGTTCTCAACAGTATTTTAAAAATAGATATTCCTTTGCTTTCAGCTTTCTAGGCTCCTGTTTAAAATTTTGCTTTGGTTCTTGGGTAGGTTAGGAATATAGGTAACTAGGATTATAATTAGTCGAAATATGTGAAGATAACAAATGACCACAGCCACTGTATTCTCCATGACTGTACCAGGGACTTTAGACTGTGGCATCTGAGGATCTCTAGGATCTCAGATGCTGTAGAGAGCTGGGCTTAGCAGATGCCAGATAGATGAGACACGTTCTGTGAAATCCTTTGCTGTAGTTAACCTCTGGCGCAAGTTGGTACAGTGTTTTGTACTTTTGTCCTTTACGGGTTTCATATGTGTATATACGTGCACACACGGTGTTAGCTCCTCCCACAGCTATACTTTAGTGATTGAAGTCTTTAAAATGATATGTCTATATTCTGTCAGTTGTGTATTAAGAATTATAACAAGGCAAGGAATTGTGAAAATAAGAATTGAGAGCTCACAGACAATTGCAAGGCTTCTAGGTTAGATACTAGATTACATGAACACACAACATATTGATTTGGGGAATAAAGGCTATATATAGTTCAGAGTCAGGCTATGACAGATGGGGGTTCACTAGCAACAAATCTGATGACTTCTAGGCGTAATTCCAAACTCTTAAAAAAATTCACCAGCTGCACGGCCTCTTGCCATTCTTAATGAATTCACTTCTATATAAATGAGAACCATTTATGTATCTTTCTCCTATGGCCAAATACCCTGAAGGCATTATAAGAACTCTTACTTTCTTCTTTTTTTTTTTTCACTTAAGGCTGTAGTACCATATGGTAGTAGGTAGTTATGTTGGCAGTGCTGGCTTTTTCCTAATGGAACTTAGAGATGTCAAGATAGTTAACACCTATATAAAGTCACACCCCAGAATTATGTTCAAAATGAACTCTTTCAGAGGTTGTTGAAGAGGCTCATCTTTAGCTCCTGGGTAGGATTTGGGAAACTCAGAGATACGTCCTTTAATTTTTTGTATTATTTGTTTTGATTAAAACCCAGCTCATTATAAATGCACTTCATCTTTAATTTCTAATTAGGAAATTAAGACATGAATATCATTCTTTCTAAAGAGTGTTTGGGGTTGGGGTGTAGCCCAGTGATAGAATCCTTGCCAAGTATGCGTGAGGGTCAGAGTTCAATACTACAAACAAACAAACAAACAAACAGAAACATTTCAGAAAATAGGAGAGTCCCCATTGAGGACTTTCGGTTTACCCTAGCTAACTTCTGTTTCCTTTTCTGTTTTCCTTCCCCTTCTTTCCTTGCTTGTTCTGCTGTCTGTCTGTCAGTCAGTCATCTATACATCTCTATCATTTGTCAATCACCATTCTTTCCAGTGGTGGGTAGAATCACAAAATCTGTAGAAACCTTGAGGCATAACAGCCATGATATTATACTGTCCTCATCACCCCGTGAGTTGGGTACCTTTGACATACCAGAAGCTCCGCCACATTGCTCTCAGACTTTGCTTACCTTAAATGTTGTGTTGTATTCCGTAGCACATACATCCTCTATTTAGCCCTCCCCCATTTGTTCCACATATGGGCTTTTGTGTCCTTTCCCTACTATACTTGAATGAGGTTTCTTCTACATGCATCACATATGCATGTGTGAGAATTCCTTTAGGATGATGTGGTTGGATCATAGAGTATGCATGCTTTAACTTTAATTGATAGAGTCCATGCCCAGTGATCATCATTTTAAAATGTCTTTTAGGAACTTTTTAAAAGTGAACCGGGCGGTGGTGGCACATGCTTTTAATCCCAGCACTCGGGAGGCAGAGGCAGGCGGATCTCTGTGAGTTCCAGGCCAGCCTGGTCTACAGAGTGAGTTCCAGGACAGGCACCAAAACTACACAGAGAAACCCTGTCTTAAAAACAAACAAACAAACAAACAAACAAAACCAAAAGTGAACCAAGTTGAGCCAAATGATGTTCTCAGAGATGAAGTGAAGGTGTTCTCCCTCGTTCCCCATGTTCCTGTGGTATTCCTGTCTTTCATAGAGTTTTTAGAAATAAGTATTTTTAGTATGTATTTATTCTCTCCCTTTCTCTTTCCCTGCTCTCCCTCTGCCACTCATCCCCCCCCTACCCCCCACCACATTCTGCCTATGGAATCCAGCCATCTTGCTGCCCCACGGAGTTTTAGATCAGTTTCACAGAGTTTATGAGGCTGCCTTGACCAATAGCAGTATTTTCCTGGCTCTTATCTCATCCATCCTGTTTTATCTCTGTCTACTCCTGTGAGCAGTTGACATGTAGTCCTGATATTTTGACCAAAATTATCCAGCTTTTGAGATGAAAAGTAGGTTAAATTATCAAAGCTGTGGAGGAACCCAGAGATGGCAAAGGAAGATGGGTGGAGGTGAGGAAGAGCACTTTCTGGCTGAAACCCACCTCCTGTCCCGGCTAACTAGGAAAAAGCAAGTACATCTGAGAGAAGACCTGGAAGCACAGCGTTTAACTTGCTTCTCAGCTAGAAATGAGAGTGAAAATTAGAGGCTGCTGAAGCTACGAGGTGGGTCCCACCGGCTTCTAACCAGCCATAGAAGTGAGTGTCGGCTGTACTCTTGGTGCTTTGAATCTTGAGCAAACAGAGGTACAGGAGAGTGAGGGCCGGAACCCGATCCTGCGTCTCAGTGCCATTTTTTGCTAAAGTTAGGTTTTTAAGTTTTGTATCTACAAGAGAGACCATTTTATTTAGCTCCATAGCAGGTCAGGTGACAGAACACTTTAGCATCCACTAATCATGTAGGATGGAATATTCTGAAAGCTTAACAGAAAATTCATGTTTCGGAGCTGCCCAGTGCTCCTTGCTAAGATTGATTTTCTTTTGAAAATGTCAGTGTCTGCTGCCGTTCCTGCAGGTGGCCCTCCTGCCTCCTTATCACCAGAGTCCTTCAGTAGCCCAGGTTGGGGCTGCATCTGTCCCTGCAGAGCTTTCCTCTCTGCCAGCAGAAAGCTGGTTTGTTTGGCTGACAGATGGGGCTCCCGCTTTGGCCCGGATATGCCTAGTTAAAGGGTTTCTGTTCGAAGCCTGCAGGTGAAGCCCAACTCCACACAGACCCCTGCTTACAAAGTTCCCTTCATGGTCACGTAAAGCAGTAAGGAAGTTTTTAATTGACATTGTCTACTGCTAAGAGGGCATAGTACGAGTGTCTTTGGAGAGGGTTTACTTTATCTTTCTTTGAAATGTCAAGCTATCAATTCATTGGATAATGCAGTGGACTCTCCTTTGGGCAAGAGAGACTTCTTTATTGTAGTTTATCTTTTCAAATCTGGGCACATTAAAATCCCCTTAAAAACAACAATCCCGAAAACCTATGTCACAATCTAAACCAAAGCTTAAACTGCTTGAGTGATGGGAATGGTTAAAATAACAGTATTTAATGCCCAAAGCACATCAAATTTGGGTGAAGAGGATGCATTCTGCATAATGCCTGGAGATGTCTCATATGGTGTGGTTACCTAGCAACAAGTGGAAACTGTATGAAAATGAGGCGCTTATCTGTTTTTGAAGTGGGTGCAATGAAACTTATTACGCCAGCCTGCTTTGCTTGGCATGTTATTAAAATCACAGTTAATGTGGAAAGAACTGGAGCCTGTTCCCATTCGATACAGAGGCAGTGTTAAATACAGCTACTGGAAAATGCCAATGCTTTGATCAGGAAAATGAACCCACAGCCTCCTCAAATGCTCAGCATTGAGTTGTTAGAATCTGATTTGTATTATGGAAGATTTATTAATAATGAAGGAGCAGACAGGATCTGTAGTGGTGACTTTAGAAACTGCTTGTTATTTAGATTAGAAAAAAATTCAGGGAGCCATTTATAGTTTTGTCCATAAGGGTAGCTTGGTAGAGTTCCGGATCTCATGGCCAGATTGTATTTAACTGTCTACTGAACATATCGATGAATTCTAACCACAGCCTTCTTAAGTTTGTTGAATTTGCTGAACTCTGATGTATGGGCTGGATCCATAGATGTTCTATTTTTATTTAGCCACTTTGAAACAAGCTCTCAATCTTTTATTCTAGATCCTGCTGCACACTTTAATGGACCCCGAAATCACCTTGTCCATACCATTGCTCATTTGTGTTTTAGGAAAGTTTTAACTGTTGGCCTGGCCTGTCCCTTTAAAGTTCATGTAACTTCACGTTGAAGTCTTATTTCACACTTTATAAAAACAGAAAGTCACACCTAGAACTCTACCAAAATATCCTCTCTGGTAGCTTGCGATTCTAACATGAGCTAGCACCAGTGCTCCCACAGAGGAAAAAAAGTTCTTGTACTTTCTTTGCTCATCAAACACCTGTGATGACACACAGAAATCTGGCACATAGAACCCCACTCTGCTAGTCGTATCCTGACATTACTTTGGGGCTTTGGAATCTGTTTCTGTGTAGCAGATGGAGCTATTAGTTAGCCGTGCTATCTTGAAGAATTGCCTTCCCAGGTAATCAGCTCTGCTCATTTAGGATGTCGTTTCCCTACCTCGATATGTCAGCTCAAGAAGCAGGAATGATTAATCGTTGCAAGTGGACAGTGAGCTGGAATAACTCTGTAAGGGAAGTCAGCCCCTAGTGCCCCCGTACAGCGGGGACTTCAGAGTGCCGCGAAGCAAAGCAAACAAGATGGAAATGATGACCAGGGTGCTTCCTGAAGCTTACCTGTCAGTATATAGAGTTGCTGTGGCAACCTGAAGATTTGCAATTCTGAGGCAGAGGAGAGCGAGACAAAACCTTAAGTCATGGCTGTCATTACAGTGGAATGGGTGCCACCACCACCTGGCAGCCTCTATTACTTCAACTTGTTTCTTTTCACGCTTGGAGGAATAAAATGCATAAAAGATTAATATGCATAGTAAACCTTTTGGTAAAATATGTATGTGTTCTGCATTTCAGATGACTGAAAACTTTATAAGAGTTCTACTGTTCTTAAGTCAACATTAGTTAATAACGCACAAAGCAAAAGGGTCATAGTATTGATAGAATTAGAACTGGGAAGCAAGAGGAAACTTACCAGATTGTCTTTCAAATTAAAAAAAGGATAAATTGCTGTGTGTTTTAAAGTTATTGTTTTTTTCTGAAAATGCTCAGACTGCATCTCTCTTCTGATCCACAGGAAACAGTTCTGAGTCTAGTCAGATCTTTTCCTCCCCCTTGCTAAGTAATGAATATTTTAAGTTTGTCCAGGTGGAAGTATAATCCATGGAGATGAATGTTGAAAGATCACAGTGAAGGATTCTCTTTCTAGGGGGAAGCCAACAGAGCCACTGTGGTTTCTAAATATGGCCTCATCATTTGTGCGTGCTCTGTAATTTCATCATTTGATGGAAACCTGGGATCTAACATCAAACTAAAGTCACAACTCCCATCCTCTGGGCATTATGGAATGCTGGAGGCTGATGCTGCATATGTCAAGGTGCACTTCAGTTTTAGTGCATTGTTGCTGAGGCTTATATTTTGTATTTGCTGTATTAAAATGCACAAATAATGCTTTTTTTTAGATGAGCAAACCCAGCTTTTAGCATTTTCAAGAGTTAGTGTATTTAGTAACCAGTTCTCTCTCTCTCTCTCTCTCTCTCTCTCTCTCTCTCTCTCTCTCTCTCTCTCTCTCTCTCTCTCCTTTCTTTGTTGCTATAGAAAGTGTTTTGCAAGTATGTGTTTTTTAAAAGCACTTCCAATGAACTTTGGGGTTGTCTTTTGAAGCTCTTCTGTTTCTGAATATCAGGAAAAAACACAGTTGCTAAAAACACAGCAGTCAGTCTTCTGACAAGCCTGGGATTAAATCGAAAGGGCTGATGTGTTGCAAAGATTAAATATTTAATATTAAAGACCAGCTTCTAATTTTTTTCCTGTCACTTCGGAGGGCATAGTGAGCTAACGGTTCCCTTGTAAAGTGTTGCCCTTGTACAAGGACCTATTCATTTTAAACCAGGATCCAGAAATCTAGGTTATGGCTAAGAGGACGAGAAAACAAATAGATGTGCTGAGCTGCCTCAGCTGTTTGATAGCATGGCTGCCATGGGCTTATGCAGCTTGAGGCTGCTGCATCCCACATTCTCTCCACCATGGTGTTGTAATTGGAGTCAGTCTTCTTGAAGATGGAGCCTTTATTTTTGTGGCTTTCTGGGGAGTTGTAATGCCTACCCGCTTTTCCTTTTAATCAGATGTCTCAGAGCTGCAGCTTCAGGTCAAACGAGCACATTCACACCTGGGTTTTACAGGGTTTTCAGAAACTGGAGAAGTAGGTTTATATGGAAACCTATCCTGAACGGTCCCATTTCGGTAAATGGCCAGCCTGCGCACGGCTCTCTCCAGCACTAGCCAGGCTTAGACAGTACTGACACCTATAATTTGTAACCCAGTTAAAATTGTTTATCTGACCTGGACACACCTGTAGACAGGGGAAAACAGCTCATTTTAAGTTCAGCTGTGGAATTTTGCTTGTATGCCCAGATGTCCTTTAATTCATTTTGTAGGAAACTAATAGCAGTAGCAAGATTTCAAAGTTAATTGGCAGCTTCTAGTAGAGAGTCCTGTGAACGGGCTGAGAGGATACCCCCAGGGCACAAGGCTGCGTGCAGATGTGTGACAGAGCACTAATTTTGAGTTCACGTAATCATCGTACAGAAATATTTAAGATGGGGCTCTATCAAGTCTCATCTGTTGAAACGTGATCCTTTTGTGTCTGGCAGACCTCATGCAACAAATTTTCTTTCTTTGAAGTGATCCCCGAAGCTGTCAAGTTCATTTGAGTGAACCGTACTTGAGGGAAACGTGTACAGTGTCTCTGGCGATGGCATGGTGCTGATGACATATTTTTAGAATTAGAATTTTTCCCTCTTCCCCCCACCCTTGGAGAAACTGAACTTTTATTTCAGCTCCCTGCTGTTAACATTGGAAAGAAAAGTTTCCTGTGCCAATGTTTGCCCAAATGGAGGAAAATGTTTGCATTTCGTATGCAGTGTTCATAGACTCGATGAGTGGAACAGTTTGGCACCGCTGGTGAGCACGCCTGCTTGGGGTTTTGAAGGGCAGGCAGATAGTGACGTTCAGTTCTGCTGCAGCTCAGTAAAGTGTGCACAGTTCTGGGCGCTTGTGCCAGGTCAGTCCGCAGAACTGATTCTCCCAGAGACTCTGAAGCTCAGTTCCCAGGACAAAGGTTTCCAGTTGGGTAAGCATTGGTGACCAAAAAGACATTGCTTCCCTCGTTCACCTCAGGTAAGGTGAGTTGGAACCCTGGATCGATCTCATTTCCCTTGGCAAGATTGTGTTTACAAGGACTTGACCATGAGTATTTCTCTGATTTTGGCTTTAGTCATAGCAAACTTTCCAAGAGACATTATGGGCTTTAACCCCTTCCCTCTGGAAGCTGTTGCCACCAAATTAATCTGTGACCTGACTACACTCTTTAAAAAATCATTATAGGCTTGGGGATGTAGCTCAGTTGGTAAAGTGCTTGCCTAGTATGCATGAAGCCTTGGGTTTGTTCCCAGCACCAGTTAGGCCCTGGTTCATGCCTATAATCCCAGCCCTTGTAAGGGGGAAGCAGGAGGATCTGAAGTTCAGGGTCATCTTTAGTAACATACTGAGTTCAAGGCTAACCTGTGATACATGAAACCTTGTATCAAAATAAAAATTAAAAGAAAAGAAAGAAAACCAGAAGAGTATAAGGGGGTGGGCTGGGGATAGAGGTAGTCAGGTGTGGTGGAACACACCTGGAATCCTAGCACTTTGGAGTGGAAGCAAGAACATTATGAGTTAAAGACCAGCCTCAGCTTACATAGTGAGTGCCTGTCTCCAAAAAAAAAAAAAAAAAAAAAAATCATTGCACTTTCATTGAACAAACTCAAAAGTTTTTATATGCAAGATAGAGGTCAAGGAATAAAACATGTCTTGTCCAAGTACATGTACCTCTGAGAGATATTATGACAGCAGTGGGAGTGCACTGATAAGTGTATAACAAATGACCTAGACAAAAATCCAAGTGACAACAATTTGTTCCAAGAATCCGTGCAAGACGATTTAGGAAGATACACTTTTCTTTGGCCTCTCTCTTGCAGCATCATTGAATCAGGTAAATGATACAGCTTTGGCTTTGTTCATCATCAGCAAGCCAAGAAGAACATGGCACGGGTCATTAAGATTTACAGCCCAAATGTAAATAATTCAGGACCCACAAACAATAATTAAAAACCAACTGTGGCACTGCGTGGCATCAGGTCCTCTGGGTCCCTTTGAGCAGGAACCTCTTCCATTTTGGCTTGAGACCTGTCCATCTGGGTACAGATGGTTGTAAGAGCTTTTTAATGACCTTTCCTAATGCCGGTGAACGTGTCTTTGGACAGTATCAGAATCAATGGATGAGGAGGAGATAAACAGCAGGGTAGTGGCAGCTGAGGAATTAAATGTCCTGAATTTGTTAGGCATCTGTAGAAACATGCAATTTGTCGGGCAGGAAATTGTAAACAAAACAGACTGAGTCAACTATCAACACACCTGTGACACCCCAGGATGCCAGCTCCAGTAGTATAATGGCAACTTTCAGAGTCCATACCTGGAACAGCCTGTTGAATACTACAGGAATGCCAGCGCTCTTGGATGCTTCCTTTGCGCATGAGGCCAGAACTTGGCTGACAATATCAAGCAGTCGAGGACATGAGGAAGTTCAGTCATCAGGAGGAAGTCAGGCCTAAATTTTCTGCTGTACCTTGACCCTTTTTGGGGTGAGCTCCTGTGCGGCCCTGTTTTTCCACGTTCCATACCCATTTCATTGTTCGGAACTCACTGGTTCTATGACAGCGATGTGTTGCCGAGGTGCTTAAGGCTCCAAAGAGCTGGAGAACCACAAAACATACCTCTTAGCTGTAGTGTAGGTAATTCTCAACAACACATCTGTTGAGAAATGCCCTCCTGAATATTTCAAGGGGACTCTGAAGAAAATGGGGTTTTTAAGGAGGCCATGGCAATCATAAACTAGATTTAACCTTCAAAAAAGCAACTCATTTTGTAGAGAACCATCATTCAGGACATGGGCACAGTGGAGATGAAAGTGCTGAGGACAAAAATGTGTTCCCTTGATGAATCTCTATAGAAGAGCCACCCGAGTGACTGGGTTTGGATGTAAGCCACTTCTTGATTCTAGCATCTGTCCCTAGCTCTGGAGCTTCCCATTTAAGGTCCATTCTGTCTTCGCGTTCACCCGGTTTAACTAATCCGATTATTGAGTCTCAGAGGCTCATTTTCAGGTTCATGGTCAAAGATTTCTTAATTCTCTAGAGGATTCCATTAATTTCCTACTTTAAAAGACCAGATGGGGTATTGGCTTTATGAACCTGAACACATAGCTTTCATTAACAGGGAGATTTTTGCAAACTAGAAATCTCTGATGATCACAATTTATAATAATTATTATGTGGAATAAAAATTCAAAACAGGATATTGTCTGTTTATGCTTCGTAGTCTTTAAGGCAAGAGGGGTGCAGCAAAGGGATCCCCGAGAGACCTTTCTTTGACACTCTACTTGGATTGCAGAAAGTGGGAAAAGGTGGCTCTGTTGCCTGGAGTTACATGTCTTTCAGAGAGATTAAACATAATGATGAGGAAGGAGCAGGGAGGACATGAACCCCAGCCTGGCCAGGGGGAAGAAGCACATAGTTGGAAGTCCTTTAGGAGCCAGAGGAGCCAAACTAGCCATTGAATAGTGTAAGGACGAGAGGAAGCATGTCTCTCACGTAAGACCTTCTAGAGGCATGTCTGCCAGGTAGGGTATGCCGCCAATAGCGGGGCCAGACAGATCAGATCCTTGTTTGATCTTTTGTTAATACATTCATATTTTCACTCATTATTTATCTTGTCTCTTACCTTAAAAAAAATCTTCATTGTGCATTCACTCCCAGGCCCCAGCTCACAGTGCCATCTCCTTTCCTTCTGTAATATTTGTATTCTAAATTATGATTGAATGGGTTCCTGAATCTTTTATCTTTAGTAGATTATAATGTTGTATAGTTTATGTAAATATTTGTCTGGAGGTGCCTTAAGTCCTGGCTCCTGTAAAGGCTCACATTTGAATTGTTTTATTGCAGTCACTCTGTTTAAATTAAACCCTAATCTCTTCAATCCTATTGTCAAGGCCTCACTCTTGGCTTGGGTTTAATGGAGGTAAAATTTGGTTAGTTCCTTCATGTGGTATATTTAATTTGATTTTTCAGGTAGTGATAAACATTGGGGTTTGGGCTATTGGTTCATTGGCATTAATATGTAAAAGCCTTGATCTCAAATATGGAACAGTTTAATGCACTTTGCAGCAGAAATGTTTTTAGGTATATAAGACAGAATGATTTTTGTTTTGGTTCTGATTGATTCTGCTGTGGCTCTCACCAGAGGCAAACTCCCAAATGGTTCATGCTTTCCTGAGGCTAATAGAAGTTTTTGGAGTCCTGGAAGGTAGCAGTTTGATTTGTATTTTTCAGTTCTCACGTTCTGTAGGAATTTTATAAATATCGCAGCCTCGAATGTAGATAGGTCACATGATGCAGCAGAGGCTAGACTGTCCATTCTTGTTCAGGCTAATAGTTCTAACCACTTGGGCGTGTTACTACTCTCATACCTCCCAGCTATGATGTTAAAGGAATTTTGTTTTCTTTTAATGGATAACAAAAGCATAGAGTTCAGCCACCACACGACAAATGATGGGCATGTCCCAGGACTGGCAAGGCAATTGTTCTCCTAAGACCTTACTTTAATGCTGCAGTAAAAACCTTCCTCGAGTTTGAAAGGTAGAAGAGGAGTGCAAACAGACATTTTTTTCACACCAAATTCAGTCTGTTTGTAAGTCATGAGCACAGTGGCTTGTCCATTTCTGAAGTAGGTATTAAAGAGTCAGATCCATAGCATGGTATACAGTAAGAAGACAGACCTACAGCATCTTTTTAATACAGGTGTTCTCTGCTTTAAGACTTGATGTATTAACATCTACACTGTGTCTGTGAGGACATTCTAGTTACTTTTAGCACAGTAATGAATGACTTTGCAAAGATTTACCACAAGTTAACTACAAACAGAGAGCTCCCTTAGTCATGTAATGCATGATTCAATTAAAATGTTTTGATTTGCACTTAACTTTGCAGGAATTGACTGTCAAGGTGATATAACAGTTTAATGAGCTACTGGGGGTGGCAGCGCACGCACGCGGGGGTGGGGTGGGGTGGGGTGGGGGATTGTGTGGTCTCCAGCCAGACAGTTTTCAAGTGAGTTGAGATCTGTTTTTCCCCGGGATGGTTAAAGAAAGGTAGGTATAGGGCTGTATTTTTCCCTTAGTGTTTTTTCTTTTATGTTTCTGTAAACACACTGACATATAGAGCTCATGGTTTTCACATGTGTGTTTATACATAATAACTAGCCATCTCAAAGCTTCTCAAACCACTGAAAATGCTTTTGATTATATTGTTTTAGGAACTCCACATCTATCTCATCTCTGCTCTTTTATTAAATTGCATTTCCCATGGCTGACATGATTCAGTCTAAACAGTAATTATTTGAGTTCTTGAAAATATTAAGTTGCATAGAATATTTTCTGATTTCATTACAGCCCCCCTCCCCCATTTTGATGCCAAATGTTGATCCCAGGACCTTGAGCATTTGAAATATGTGTACCACCAAGCTACACTTTAGCCTAATTTCATTTCTTCTACTAGTTGTTCTTACCTTATTGCTTATCTGAGGTTTTGAATCTACCCCCACTCCACCCCGTGTAACCAGTAAAGTTAAGCAGCATGAAATGGGTCTGTGGCTTTACACTGTTTTGGACAAGAGACTACTGCAGTCAGGTAGATCTGAAGTTATGTACTGACTCTGAAAATAAGCCATGTAGTTCTAGTGCAGAATATAGTACTAGGGTCCTGGAGCACAGGATGAATTTAAATAGTGTGGTGAGCTTTATCTGTGCTTGTTGCTCCTAACTGTCTCTGCTGCTTAAATACTGATAAGGAGCATCTACAAGAATACTAGATGTGATTTGTGCTACTTGAGTTTACTGTTATCCAGCAAATTTATGCATTCCATGTTTACAATGTGAGCAGTTCGCTTCATATCAGGCTTTAGTGATTCTGATGGGCAAAAATAGAAGTATATTGTTTCATATTTTTTCACTCTGGAGATTTCATACAAGAAAGCAGCAGACAATTGGTCAAAGATGCACAGCTTTGAATATAATTTCCGATTTTCACAAAAATGTGTCTTTCATTATCTCTTCATAAATGCATGACCTGGAGCTAAACTTTTCTGTTAGTGTCTTCATTGGAATTGGGTATTAATGGCATGACTTGGCATTATTGGCTGAGGGGCTCTGTCACGGCACTCTTAACTGCACAGAGACATGGCATCTGGCATAGCAGACACCAATGGATCGAAGGTCTTCACAAGCCTCACATTGCTATCTCACCAATATTTGTGTTTTGGAGCCCCATTTATATAAGTAGAAAAGGGATTGGAATGAGCCAAATAGAGTGATGCCCTTCTAAGTTCTGCAACCCTGAGATCACTCTGGCTTTTTCTTGCATGTAGTTTCTTTCACAAAATCTCCCCTAGTTATCTCTGTTGGATCAGATTCAGTGTTAGTGTTTTAATTTTTTTCTTCCCTTTTTCAGAAACAAATCTTTTGTGACTTATTTGCCTTCTATGTTAATTTCTTTTGCATATGCCTCAGCTCATAACTTTGAATACTCATAAGCAGACTCTAAGTTGGTGCCTTTTCAGTGTGAATGCCTCATGCTGAGGGCTGGACTATCCATTTGTAGAGTAAGAGGGTGAGCAATATAAGCATCAGCAACAGTTGGCTATTTGCAGACTAAAAATTGCTCTCGTATGTCACCTTGCTTGATCCCCTGAGAATTATCTCATAATAGCACCCTGAGGTGGAGGGAATATTTCACTTCTCAGGCATGAAAATGACCTGAGAGAGGTTGAGAGATCTTCTCCCAAGTCATTGCAACCACTGGGATTCAGCTGGGATTGGAAAACATTTTTCAGACTCAAAACTTCTACTTCATTTTCACCGTGTTAGAAGAGGTGTAATATCTCCCTCATTCAATTCTGAGGCTGAAGTTCCCTTGAAAATGCAGATCTTGTAAGGGAATCCTCTTTGTTAGCACCTGATAATTGATAGTGTAAAAAAGGTCACCCAAGTGAATCCACTGAAAGTGGGTATCAGAAACTTCATAGTAAATACAGATAAAGAGATTGGGTTCAACTTTACTATGCTGAGTGAAACTGAAATTTAAAATGTTACTTTATCTTATATTTAGCAGCACTGAAATTGTAATTCCACTTCTGTGCTAATTCTTACCAAGCGTAGTGAGTCAAGAGGTGCTTGTTCTCAGGGCAGTTTTCCTGACACAGCTGGTGGAATGCCACCAGAGCCCCGGTTTAGTTTATTTTCCTGTTGCCGTGATAAAGTATGCTGACACAAGCAACTGAAAGTAGAAAAAGGTTACTTTGGCTCACAGTTCAAGGTGTAACCAGCACATCATTGTTGGGAAGGCAGCAGCTGGTCAGCTCACTTCCACCATCAAGAAACAATGCAATGATTGCATGAAGAGCTTTCCATTTTGTATAGTTCAGGATCCCTCTCGGGAATGGCTCTACTCACAATGAATGTGTTTTCCCACATCAGTGAACACAGTCAAGATAATCCTCCACAGACATACGCAGAACCTCAACTCTCCAGGGATTTTAGAATGTCAAGTTGACAGTGAACACGAGCCATCAGAGCCTCCCTTTTCACATTTCAGCTAGGAGTCTTCATCATTGCAGGTTTCTTTTCTACATGTCATATTGTTTTGGTTCCATTCTGCTGGGTGCTCATTGATTTTTTTTTTTTTCTTTTGGTCATTCAAATAGTTTTATCATAATCATTGGCTTAATCAATTGCTGCATTTTTGGTAAGTTTTACCTTAATGCTGTAATCTGGTTTATTCGAATTGTAAGCCATATAGAATCTTCCAGGAACCTACAAAGACTATAAGAAAAGACAGATTATTTTGCTAATTGAGTGGAGGTTAATTTTGTAAGTGTTTGATATATTATTTTTGTTATGGCTTTTATTTTTACTTATTAATGACTGGGGCTCAAATGATTAATATTAAAATAACCAATGAAACTATTGCTTAATTAAATATTATAAGGATGTCCTTTTCATGTAGAAGCATTGGATGTTTTGTCTTCTAGTCCCAAGGCACTTATTTCATGAAAATAAAAGTCTGTCAGGTAAAGTATAGTGGAGGTAACAAAAAAAAGGCCATGGTTCCAAAAGAGAACTTTATTTTATTGTAGCATTTGCATTATTTAGCAGATTAATAATTGCATGCTTTGTGTGTATGTGTATAAATATGTAAGTGGCATTTACATAAGGAATTATTTCTCCTAAGTGTGGTATCAGGAGACTGATGGTCGGTATTAATTTTATACTGATAGATAATAACTGACTAGGAGCCAGGCTCGTAGGGTCCTGTTTTACCACTTTCATTTACTAGCTATGTGAACATTTTTAAGTTATATAATCTCTTAGTGCCATAATTTCCCTGTATGGGTAATAAGAGAATGATATCTCTATGATAGATTTATTTTGTGAATTGAGTTAGTACAATGTCTAGAAACATGGCGTGACACTTAGAAAGCTCTCCGTAAATGGCAGGAGGGGTGGCGATGTGATCCTCATTAGGTGGTTTTGAGGGTTAGGAGTGTATATGGTTTCTGAAGAAGAAAACCTGATAAAACTACATCAAGCTAGGACCAGAGTGTTACAGCCTTCTGTTGTTAGCAAAACAATAACCTCATGTCTTAGGCTGTCCGTTGCTGTGAAAAGACAAAATGACCATGGCAACTCTTTTTTTGTTTGTTTGTTTGTTTTTTGGAGACAGGGTTTCTCTGTGTAGTTTTGCACCTTTCCTGGAACTCACTCTGTAGATCAGGCTGGCCTCAAACTCACAGAGATCCGCCTGCCTCTGCCTCCCCATTGCTGGGGACCATGGCAACTCTGATAAAGGAAAACATTTAATTGGGATGGCTCACTTGCAGTTTCAGAGGTTCAGTCCATTATCACCAAGGCAGGGCACACCAGCCTGCAGACACATGTGGTGCTGGAACTGAGTGTGCTACATTTTGCAGGTAACAGGAAGTCAACTGAGACACTTGGTGGTATCCTGAGCATAGGAATCATCAAAGCGCACCCTCTCAGTGACACACTTCCTCCAACAAGGCCACACCCACTCCAACAAAGCCACAGCTAATAGTGCCACTCCCTATGTGATTACGGGGTCCACTTACACTCAAACTATCACACCTCAGAAAGAGCTGTTTCCTTAAAAACTTAAGTTTGTTGTTGAATGGCTTGCGAGAACTCATCATAATACATTGGCACAAATATTTCCAGATCTTACAAACAGGCAAGTGTTAATTTCTGCTTATGTACAGCATTTCTTCCCTCTCGTGTCTTTCTTCCTAACTCTCCCCTATAAGTAAATCAGGTATTTCTTTGGGTTTTTAACAGAGGAACCTTGCAGCGACTGCTTCAGTGGCTGAGCGCGATGGTAGTTTGAAATTTCCTTCCTCGTGTGTAAATGCAGTAGAAGTCCAGAGAGAATTTATCTCCAGCTGATTACTTGCTCCGAGTTGTAGGAGTGATGGTGACAGATGAACAGTAATTGAGGTGTGAATAACATTTTGGAAAAGATAAATGATGCCATGTTCTGTGGAAAATGCTGCATTCCTCCATTGTGGAGCATGGCTGTTTATTAGCTCTTTGAATGGGGAGGGCTCCTGATAGTCACAGCAAAACTGTGGTTCTGAATGAACTTGGGAATGTTGGTGGTAAATGATGGTGTTGAAATAGAGATCTCACCGGATTGCCACTCAGGTGGCATTTGTAACTCCAGTGAGGTAGTCAGCTTGTGAATCGTTACCTCCTAGGGAGGAAAGGAAAACCCAGGGAAGAGAGGGAGAAGCACGATCTTGTTGCTAAAATTTGTCTTGTCCTAAATCCCATAGTTGAGAACCTGCTAGAAAGTCTGTGCCATTCTTCCTCCTATGGACATGCCATTGTAAATCACTGTAAGAAAGCAGATTCAGTATAGTAACAATTAAAGAGATCCAAGTTTGCTTCATAAAGCTGCTTATAAAAGCAGGTTCAGCATTTGTTTTTAAGTTGCTGAAGTCTGCTTCATAAACTTGTTTACCAGCTTTCTCAGATTAACTTAGTTTAGCCTCAGAGTCTCTCCCACCCCTAGGAAAATGCACAGATCGGGAGGAGTAAGCTAGAGTGCTTCTGAGCTGTATGCTGAAACTTTGAGGCCTGTGGTGGCAAGTTTGATGACTTTTTTAAATCTTACAAAAATGCTTCATGAAAAATCAGATAAGTCTGTGGTGATATTATGTTCCCTCAAATATTGTGCACCCTAATAAACTTATCTGGGGTCAGAGAACAGAACAGCCACTAGATACAGGGGCTAGAATATGGTGGCACACACACCTTTAATCCTAGCATTCCTAAGGCAGAGATCCATTTGGATCTCTGTGAATTTAAAGCCACACTGGAAACAGCCAGGCATGATGACTCACGCCTTTAATCCAGGAAGTGATGGCCGAAAGCACAAAGGTATATAAGGTGTGAAAACCAGAAACTAGAAGCTTTTTGGCATGGTTAGGCTTTCAGGCTTTTGAACAGCACAGTTCAGCTGAGATCCATTCGGATGAGAACACAGAGGCTTCCAGTCTGAGGAAACAGGATCAGCTGAGGTATTGGTGAGGTGAGGTGGCTGTGGTTTGTTCTGTTTCTCTGATCTTCCAGCGTTGACCCCAGTACCTAGCATCAGGTTTGATTTTATTAATAAGACCTGTTAAGATTCGTGCTACATAAGTCGAATCAAAGGATCCTAATTTCAGCCTTTAGTTACCGTGTTAGAGTTCTTCTTGTATTTAAGTTGACTTTGGATTTATTGTTTTACTAAGTTCTGGCCCTCTGCAGAAACACACCTTGAGGAGTTCCCACTTACCTGTGAAGGTCTACGACACTATAAGGAGCAATGATTGCTTACAATAATGAACTCTGTCCCCACAATTCTTCCAAAATAGAATTCTACTTTCTTGGACCAAAAAAAGAATTAGACTTTTTCTTGATTACATAGAGGGAAATTAAGTCAGACTGTATGGAGTCACAAATGAGTGAGATGACTTTGTTGTGTAGATGTGACATGACAGATTGTGTAGCGGCTGTTCCAATCATTAGCATATTCTACTTTTTATTAAGCTTAAAAACGTAAACCTTTCCTATCATTCCGGAACTAAATATAGCAATGAAATTTTATCTCAAGTGAAGAACATTGTCCAAATCAGATTTGATGTGTGTAGGACACTGAACATTCATTGAGTGGTACAGATTGTGTTAAATGGGCCTGAAATAATGTTCAGGAAAGAGAATCACTTTCTATTCTTCTTGATACAAACAGTTTGTCACACATACACATCCCTCTCCCTATCTTGTTAGTGTGGTCGTTATACTTTCCATTACAAGTTTTATTCACATACTCTAGTTTTCCTTGATTAGGTTTACATGAATACATTGCAATTACAGACAAGGTGTTATTAATATATTGCAATTAAACATGTAATTAATATGTGTAATTACACAGTGAGAGGCGTGTCAGAGCTGGGCTCTATGCTAATTTATTGTCTGTTGTTGCATGCACAAACACAGGGTTTTATGCGTGGCACTTACTCCCATTGTAAATTTGCAGTGGTTTGTCATCAGTGTGTGTGCCTTTCGAGTTCAGAAAATCATTTTTATGGTTATGGAAACAACCGGATTACGTTTGTCCTTTGCTGTAGCTTTATGAAATATCCCACCTAGAGAGTTCATAGAAGAAAGTTGGGTATGAAACCACAGTTTCTAGTGTGTGAACAACTACATAAAAACACATGGCTTAATTGTGTATTTAGTTTTAATTTCCTTGTTATGTTCATCTGTTAAATTACTTTGTTCTCTTCTAACTCTTAAGCCTTTGATTACTTTTCCTCTTTAAATACCTAAAAGTACCTTTTCTGCATTTACTTATTTAGTTATTTATTTATTGGTGCCATCAGTAGCCATTGGAGTCTTAACCCATCTCATCATTGCTCACCTGTAGCTCTGTAAGCAGACTTGTTCTGCTCTGCCTCCCAGAAATTATTCTATGACTTTCCCCATGTTCCCAGGTCTATCACTTGACTGTATTTCTTTCTTAGAAGAGAGTTCTGAATTGAAACTATGGCAAGGAGAGAAAAACATCCAGGATCTACCATTGTATAGTACTGGAGGGAGAGAGAAGCTACCTGTTGGGATTTGGATATGAGAAGAAACAAGGGTAATCAGAGTCTACTCTGTGGCTGAATACAGGTGTTGTCTAAGAGAAGTGCATACTTATGCACGGCACCATTAATGAGCAAAGAAGTCCTGGTGGGAGCTGATTCTAGTCTGCTCAGAGCGTGCCGTGTGCTATTTGCAGTGTCTGGTTAGGATATTGAGATGGCCCAAGGGCCGCCAGCTCATAGCTACTGGCATATAATTTTGATATGAGTGCTTAAGTAGATATACTTCCCTCCAAAAACACGAGCACTAAAGTTGACTGCTATTCGAATAGGCATGTTTCCAAGGGGGACCTGGGAACAGATGTGTTGTCTGTTCTGAATGCACTGGGATCCATCCATGCTTTGCTTACAGACCCCCGTCTGTCTGGTGCACTCTGCCCTCTAAAAGCTTCCTGAATTGCTTTGTACACAAGGCAGCTACTACAGCTGCAACTGTTGGATTTGGACATTTGCCAGCTTGAAATTTATCCCTGCCCCAATGTTATATACTGGGGAGTGGAAAAGGGAGACTTTTAAAAAAAAGCATATGGAAACATTCACTGAAAAAGACTGTTGAAAGTAAAAATGAGTACATATCTCCTGAAACTACAGGCATTTTGTAGACTATTTTGATTCTTTGCTACCAGATCAGATTTCAGGACCTTTCATGTCGTTTCGACCACTTACTTAGTTGGGCCATTGCTATATTAAAAAACCATTATTACAGTGTCCTTTATTTTTGGGCTTCCCTTGGCTCAAGTATACTAGAGTCAGCCCTTGAGTGAATGAATGGAGATTGTTTTCCAGAATTTTACTCTTCAGTATGCCAGTATTTAACAATTAAAAACAACAAAACAAAAACAACAAAAAGGGATAAGTAGGGAATGGGATTTCTTAAGAAATCTTGTTTTGGGATTGTCCTACCTGGCAGTTCCTTCAGTGGCTGTATGCTGCATGGATTTCACATCCCTTTGTATGTTACAGAGAGGTGTTGTAGTGCCTTCTCTGAATGTCAGAATACCAGTGTTTTTGCAAAAATTGAAGTTGAATTTTGCTTTATTATATTCTTAGCTTGTTGATGAGGTTGGTACCTAGCCTCTTTCTTCTTATCTAGCTATTGAAGTCTGCACACGTGTGTTCCTGTATGACTCCCACTAGATGAGGATTTAAAGCTCATTGTTCATCCCTGTATGTACTCTCTGCTCTCCAGGCTGCTGCATTGACCTCTTTGGACTGATGTTGTATGGCATTGTGCAGTTAGGTTTGGCGTTATCCATTTTGTGTGCTTTTAGTTTGTTTCTCATTGCCGGATTAGGGTTAAAATCATTTCATTTTAGTAGCCACAGAAAGCGCAAAATCTTGCATCTCCTGCCAATATTCTCTTTTTGGAACAACATCAAATGTAACTTTTCTGTTGGAGTAAGTATTTTCTGGCCAACATTTTTTCCTTCCCCCAGTTTCCATTGGCTTCTTTTATCACAGGGTTTGAACTGTTCAGGAGCTCTTCTACAGAAGAAGGATGACGTAACTATTTTCCTGGAGAAGAGTTGGTTATGAATAAGTGCTAATAGTAAGAACACTCTGGAACCTTTGGCATGTAGTATACCATAGTAAAAGGAAGATTAAATGCCATATCTCAGGAACATCATTGGATAGCTCCTTCCTAAGTTCTGTGACTTTAGATCACTTACCAACATGATTGTGAATGTCCCCATAGCTTTTGGCCACCCCACATCTTCCAAGAGTGCTGGCCTGCACAGTGGCATAGAAAACCAGGTCTTCATTGATTTATTCCTTTTGGTTTCGGTCCCAGATCTTGGATCGTGTAGGGATTTCAACTGATGGGGTCAGCCAACTAGCTGTAGGCTGAAGAAGTGAGCTATTGTGTCAGAAGGAAAAATTGTTGTTTGAGGAGTTAAAATTGACACTCTTTTTTTAAAAGCCAGAGGAAAGTTAATACATGGGAGTGTTTTTATTTTGTTTTTCAAAGGAAGACATCATTCTTTTATTTCCATTCTCATGTAAAAATAAGAAACAGCCTGGCTTCTTCCTAAGCTGTTGCCAGTGTCAACATTACCACCTCCTTTAAGGTTTTATTTTTTTTAAAAAGAGTCTATTTTACAATTTGGAGCTGGAACTTGTTCAGTTTTGGAGCCCACAGGACACTTTTTTAAAATTTGATAATAAACTGGTTTATTCAGCATTTACACTGGCTTACCTTTCTTCTCTTTAGCATACAACAACTAATGTGCCATTTTTAAGTGACAGTGTTGTATTTCAGAGTTCAGTTTGAAACTAGTTGCTCTCTTGGATCCATGAGGGACCCTTGAAACCTTCCTGATATTGCGTGCCTGTTGGGCCATGTCATGAGGTTCCTTTCTATGTTGACATGCTGCCCTGGGGCCTGGAGTCTCCATTTCCCCTTTTCCATACTCAGTGTGTCCACTCTTCAGCTTGAGAGACCATGAGCCAAGGTTAGGGAGACTTTGGTGGTTTGAATAACCTCCCCCCCCCCCCAGGCTTATAGAGAGTGGCAATATTTGGAAGAATTAGGACATGTGACCTTGTTGGAGGAAATGTGTCACTGTGAGTGGACTTTAAGGTTTCAGAAGCTGAAGCCAGGCTCAATGGATCACTCTTTCTTTCTGCTGCCAGCCAATCCAGAACTCTCAGCTAAATCTCTAGCACCATGTCTGCCAGTGTGCTGCCTTGCTTCCTGCAATGGTGACAATGGACTCAACCTCTGGACTGTAAGCGAACCCCAGTGAAATGCTTTTAGAAGAGTTGCTGTCATCATGGTGTCTCTTCACAGCAATAAAAACTCTCAGATCTGGCCAGAGAACTAATTTTTTTCAGCCTTATGGAATTAATACACGAGCAAAACTTGGTTAAGGTCTCTGGCCCTGTTCGTTCACTCAAGTGTTGACCACTAACACTTCATTTGGGAGGACGACAGTGAGTGTGGTCTTTGTAGCCCACACTCAGACCTTTGTGGTATGTCCATGGCTACTGTTGACCTTTCAGATGGGAAATCATTGCACTTGTTTACTGTGAAGTCCAGCAGTTAGCTACAGCTGTTCTAATTCTGTGTCGTAGAAGAAAGTACCTTTCTTACATATATCCCCAAGAGTATTCCATTTTGACTTCATTATTATTGTTTTTACAGTGGTTCCTTAGCCACAGGGGGCATTTCATATTAGATATCACCCAACATATAGTTTGCACAGTAATGTCTATACTGATATTTATCATGGTAAATTAGATTTTATTTGGTTATGTTTAGGATCCCTTAAGTGTACTGTCAATTTATCTGGGTTTTGTTATTCCTGTGTTTTGTTTTTAAAAATAAGCATCTTTAAAATTTAACATCATCAACATATTCTGATGTCTAGCACACTCAAGTAGGATTTGAGTAAATTTCTTCTCAAATAGAAATTCTTATGGAAGTGACTGGATGTGTGAATAATGAGGGAGGAAGTATCTGAGTGTTTTTAAGGAAAGAAAAAGGAAGTTCTATTTTTAGAATATGGGAATCTAAAGATACTCTTTATGTTTATATATCAATCTGATTTCAGGGGAAAATCTTGATAAGAAAACTAAAAGAAAATCCCTACCAAGTTAAAATCCAGCTAAGGAGTTGTTTAGTTCAGACCACTGTCTCTGATGCAGGTCATTTCTGCAATGTGGCTCAGATTTGTAGAGAAGCTTGTCTACAGCAATAGAGAAATGCACTACTGCACTAATAGCTTCACCGTGTTCTAACACTGCATCTGTCTCTTCACTTGCCTGTTCATCATCCTCTTTCCTAGTGCTTATCAACCCTGTGCCTATTTGAACCATTTTCTTAAAGAAAAGGTTTATTTTTAATTGTGTGTGTGTGTGTGTGTGTGTGTGTGTGTGTGTCTGTCTGTCTGTCTGTCTGTCTGTCTGTGTCTATGTCTGTGTAGGTATGTACACATGAGTGCGGATGCCTGTCTGAAGGCTTAGGAGCCCCTGGAGGTGGAGTTGCAGGTGGTTGTGAGCTGCTTGAGGTAGGTGCTGGGAACTGAACTTGGGTCCTCTGCCAGAGCAGCCAGCACTCTCAGCCTTCGAACCATCTTTCAAGTCCTTGGCCATTTCCTTGTTAGCATTTGCATGTCTATACAGGTGGTATAGTTTTTTGTGTTTTAAACAAAATATTAAACCATCTTAGAGATACTTCATCTGGACTATGGATGTAACTTAAGTGGAGTGCATTCTTCATGTGCACTAAAAAGCTATCATACTGCTGTATTTTTAAATTTGCTTTTCAGCTTTTACTCATTTGTGTGATTTATTAATCTTGATGCATGAGGTTATGAGTTCTAATTTTCACTGCAATATGTTTTTCTATTTTGTGATCTTAGCATATTTATTTGATTTGCTAGGTCATTTCCAGATTTCGAGCCCATCTTCAGTGAAAAGGATAACATGGTACATATGGTCCTGTATGTCTGCTCCTTTTGAATGGGCAAACATTTCTGGTGTGCAATACCAGAAATGCTTTGGGCACCCTTGGCTTTCTTGGATGACATGACCAGCTATGGTATGCTCCTGGCTGCTCTCCTAGGCGCTGTGTGAGACTCGTATTGCTTCCTGCTTTCTCCATTACTGGTATTGCCTGGGTTGTTAATTTGATCATAGTGAAAACATATTCCTTGTTTTGGTAGGCGTTTCTCTGACTTGTGAGGCCTAGTTTCATTGCATACTTACTGGCCATTTGGGTTTTCTTTTCTGTCAGTTGCCTTATCAGATCCCTCTTCTGTTTTACTGGTTTGTGATTCCTTTTGATGTGCAGAAGCTCTTCATGTTCCCATACTAATCTTTGGTTACTTATATGCATTTCAAGTCTGTGGCTTGTCTTTTACTCTGTTTATGCTATCTTTTGTTGAACAAAAGTTTTTAATTTTAATGCAGCCAAATTCAATCTTTTCTTTCATGATTTGTATTTTTTGCCTCCTTTCAAAAATCCTCCCAAGGTCATAAAAATGTCCTCTCTGTGCCTTTGTCTTCAGAAAATTTCAGAGATTTGACCTCTTGCTTTGAGTTAACTTGTGAGGCATTTTTATGACCTAGGAAGGCTCTGGCTCACTTGCTCTCTCTCCCTTCTCTCTCTCTCTTATGATTCCTGTTGTCTCAGTGCTACACTAAGAAAAGACTCGTTTGTCTTTTTGAGTCTAGGTCACCTCACTCAGAATGATTTTTTCTAGTTCCATCCATTTGCCTGCAGACCTC
The DNA here is from genome assembly GCF_004664715.2 of Peromyscus leucopus. Taxonomy (NCBI): domain Eukaryota; kingdom Metazoa; phylum Chordata; class Mammalia; order Rodentia; family Cricetidae; genus Peromyscus; species Peromyscus leucopus. Next base: position 25,572,166 of record NC_051069.1, on the reverse strand, counting down.
ATGATGTCATTGTTTTTCTCTGCTGAGTCCATTGTGTATATGTACCACATTTTCTTTATCCCTTCTGCAGTTGAAGGGCATCTAGGTTGTTTCCAGGTCCTGGGTATTACAAATAATGCTGCTATGAACATAGTTGAACATGAGTTCTTGTGGTATGATTGAGCATTCTTTGGGTGTATGCCCAAGAGTAGTATAGCTGGGTCTTGAGGGAGGTTGATTCCCAAATTTCTAAGAAAACGCCATATTGATTTCCAAAATGGCTCTACAAGCTTGCATTCCCACCAACAGGGGAGGAGAGTTCCCTTTGCTCCACATCCTCTCCAACATAAGCTGTCTTCAGTGTTTTTGATCTTAGCCATTCTGATGGGTGTAAGATGGTATCTCAGAGTCATTTTGATTTGCATGGTATGTACTCACTTATAAGTGGATACTAGATGTAAATAAAGCAAAAGATAACCAGACTGCAACTCACAACACCAGGGAGGCTGCCTAGTAAAGAGGACCCTGAGAAAGACACAGGGGTCGCCCAACAACAGAGAATTGGATGAGATCTGCATAAGCAAACTGGGGGTGGGGGTGGGGGTTAATGGAGGGCAAGGGGCGGGGCGGGGCGGGAGGGGGGGAAGAGAGCTTAGGGGAGCAGAAGGTCCCAGCTGGATCAGGAACAGAGTGGGAGAATGGGGAGGGAGATACCATGATGAATGAAGACCCCAGGGGAATAGGAAGGAGCAGAGTGCTGGAGAGGTCCCCAGAAATCTACAGATACCTCCACTATAGACTACTGGCAATGGTCAATTGAGTGCCTGAGCCAGCCTGCTCTGGTAATCAGATGGCGGAACACCCTGGCTGTCTTGATAGAACTCTCATCCAGTGTCTGATGGAAGTGGATGCAGAGATCCACGCCGAGCCCCAGGTGGAGCTCCAGGAGTCCACTTGGCGAGAGAGAGGAGGGATTGTATGAGCAAGAGATATTGAGACCATGATTGGAAAAAGCACAGGGACAAATAGCCAAACTAGTGGAAACGCATGAACTGTGAACCAATGGCTGAGGAGCCTCCATGGAACTGGACCGGGCCCTCTGGATAAGTGAGACAGTTGATGAGCTTGAACTGTTTGGGAGGCCCCCAGGCAGTGGGACCGGGACCTGTCCTTGCTGCATGGGCTGACTTTTTGGAGCCTGGGGCCTATGCTGGGACACTTTGCTCAGCCTTGGTAAAGGGAGGAGGGAACTGGACCTGCCTGAGCTGAGTCTACCAGGCTGAGCTGACTCCCCAGGGGAGACCTTTCCTTGGAGGCGGTGGGATTGGGGGGTGAGAGGAGGGACGACAGGGGAATCCGTGGCTGATATGTAAAATCAATTAATTATAAAATAAATAAATATATATATATAAAAGAAAGAAAAGACTCGTTCCCCTCTCCCTCCCTCCTTATTCCCTTTCCTACTTTAAACATTTTGAAAAACACGCCAGAGAGATGTGGTGGCTTTGGCCTGGAATCTCAGCCAGCCTGGTCTATAGTGAGTTCCAGACTAGCCTGGACTATGTAGTGAGGCCCAGTGTCAAAAACAAACAAACAAACAAACAAAAACAAAACAAAACAAAAAACAGTTTTTTTTTAAAAAAAATGTAAGAAAAAACAATTTAACTCTAAAAACTGATTTTAGACTTAACCAAGAGAAGGTTTATAAAATAATACCAAACATGACCATAGATTGATCCTCCTGGTTGTCCAGATGTTGTCTTAGATAGCTACAGAGGGAATATGAAAATCAGAGATCCACAGTGGTTCAATACTACTGGCTCTATTCAGATTTCACCATTTGTCCCCTTAATTACCTGTGTTCCTGTGGGCTAGGAGGACATACTGCAATTGACTTTGTCTTGTCCCACTTAGCAATCTGTGACCCTTTCTCATTCTGTCCTTTGTCTCTGTCAGCTTGATGTCAAAGACAGCTAGCCAGATATTTTGAAGAGTGTCTACAATTTGGGTTTTTTTCATGATGTCTTCTTATGTGTAGATGTTTTATGCATTTGTTTAAGTAAACGTGACTATGTCCTTGCTGCGTCATGAAGAATTTGGTCTGCAGTGTCTGTTGGTCCTCTTGTTGATGGTGGTCCTTTTAGTCTCTTGGCCTCAGTAGTATATTAGTCATGGTTCTGTCAAGAAATAGAACTGATAAGGTTGTGTGTGTGTGTGTGTGTGTGTGTGTGTGTGTGTGTGTGTGTTAAAAGGGGATTTATCAGAGTGGCTTTTAGGCTGTGGTCCAAGTATTCCAACAATGGGTGTCTCCTGATGAAAATGCCCTAGTTGTTGAGTCTATGAATGTGTCAGCAGTCCCAATTTATTGCTAGAGTCCTCCCCTAGATTCCTAGAGAGGGGACTGTCTCTAAGTCCACATTGGGATCTTGAAGAAGTAGATTCTTATATTAAGCAACAGGATAGATGAAGTTGCTAGCGAGAATGCGGGCAAGAAAGCAAAAAGCAAAAGCTTCATTCTCCTGTGTCCTTTTATGTGGACTGTGTGACCCGGGTTTAAGGTGGGGCTTCCCATCTCAAATGATGTAATCAAGAAAATCCCTTAGAAGAATGCCCACTTGGTTGAATTTTAGTTGATTCCAGATGTAGTAATTTGACAAACCAATACTGACTATCACAAGTTGTGTGTCCATCTCTTTCCCCTCTGCTCTGCGAGCATCCATTCTTGGCTGTGGTATTTGCCAAATGACTTTCTATTTTCATCATCTTTTTATACTCATTAGCAGGAGTTCTCTCAGTGTTATGGGGAAAGCCCATATTTGTCTCTTTTATATTGATATACAAATCTACCTTTACATCTCTACTAGGGCTGCCAGGTTTCCTTTAGAGCTTTTCATCCCCATTCCTACTCTGCCAGCAATGTGCAGAGATGCTCTCAGTCAGTCTCACAAATGGACTATGCTGGATTTTTATGGCAAAACTATGTCCATTCTAGGTTTGCAAATTTGCCTTGTGAAAAAAGTGAGCGATTTGAGTAAAAAAATTTTTTTGAGTCTTGGTTAACCATGCTTTAGGCTTCTTTTTGGTTTTTGTCTACATATTCCTCCTTGTTCACACCTCTTACCATTGTGTTTTCTGTGGGAGTCCTTTCCCATTATTTTTAAGGAGCTCTTTGTATGGTAGGCATGTTATCCTTTGATAAGATGCAAGCATTTATTTTTGTAAATATGCCATTTGTCTTTAGCTGATGGCATATTTTTGTGAATTATCATGTAGATGAAGTTATTAATCTTTTCTTGTTGCTAAATCTGTGTTTTCTTATTCTCAGTTTGTAGTAGAATCACCCATTTTGTTCAAGAGTTTTATAGATTGTGGGGAGGTGGGGTGGGTTTTATTTTTAGAAGACTGGAAAATGAAGAGAAAAGTACAGAGTTAGTTTGTGTCTCTACACACACACACACACACACACACACACACACACACACACACAGCCTCTCCTGTTGTACATTTGCTAAAAAGGGTAAGCCCACACCGACACCTAATTATCACTCAATTTTGATGATGTATTTTAGAGTTCACTCTTGGACCTTGTATGGTTTGCACACATTTGTAACAATATGTTTCACTGTTGTGGCACCATAGAGCGTGTCCGCTGCCCTGGAAGGCCTCTCTGTGTCCTCTGCTGGTCCATCCTTACTGCTGCCCCTCCTACCCAGAACAACCACTGATCTCTACTATTTTGCAGAATGATAAGACACAGCCATTTTGGATTTTCTCCATTCACTTACAAATCTGCAGTTGTTTTTCTTCATGGCTTGAGAGCTCATTTGCTTTTTGAAAAAAGTTGTGGTAAACATCTGCGGGTAGGTTTCTGTGTGGACACAGTTTCCAACTCCTTTGAGTAAACATGAGCATGACTGCTGGGTGGAGGGAAGTATGTTTAGTTTTCCAAGAAGCCACCCCAGTTGTGGCTGCTTTGCCTCCCCACTGACAATGGCTGAGGTCTTGCTGCTTCACACCTTAGCAACATTTGGTGCTGTCTGTCAGTGTCTTGGATTTGAACCATTTTTAAAGGTGGGCAATGATACTTTGTTGTTGTAATTGGCATTTGCTTGGTGACAGATGATACAGAGAATCTTTGCAAATGCTTGATATGTAACACACACACACACACACACACACACACACACACACACACACACACACACACGCTATAGCAATGCCCTGGCAATCTGAATAGTTCTATTACATAATGTGAGCTATGAGTGCAACTTATCTTATCCCCAGTGGCTTTGGAGTTTTCCAGTCATTTGTTTAGAATCATTTGTCTTTCCCTTATGGATGTAAGATATTGCTCATCCTATACCAAGTTTCCATGTACTATTGGTTAGCTTTTGATCTTTGTTTTGTCCCATGCTACATCACTTGATTAATGCAACTAAACCACACTATTGTACTTGGAGTAGCAACTTGATACTGTGGTTTAATCTTTAAAAAAAAGATTTAACAAATTTACTGGCGAGATGATGGCTCAGTGATTAAGAGCACTCACTGCTCTGCCAGAGGACCTGAGTTCTGTTCCCAACTCACAGCCACCTATAAGTCCAGTTGTAGGGGATCAGATGCTGTCTTCCGACCTCCCAGGGCACTAGGCACGTATGTGGTATACTTATTTACACGAAGAGGAACACGCAGACACATAAAATGAAAATCAATCTTTAAAAATGACTTATTATTGCACGTATCTCTGATATATGTGTGTGCCAGAACATGTGTGGAAGTCATCAGAACTTTCTAAATCGGTTCCCACTCTCCATCCTGGTTTCCAGGAATTGTCAGGTCTCTTTGACAAGCGCTTTTACCCTCTGAAGCATCTCACTGGCCTGCTAAGGCTTGCCACAATTCCACTATAATCTCTCTGTTTCGTTCCCCACCCCTACCCCCAACAGCTTTTCTTGCTCTCGTTTTTCCTGGTAATTCTTAATTCATTTATAATGTATTTCAAGTTTGAATATTAAAACTAACAGATTTAGTTGGTGACCAAATACTTAGCTTTCCTTCTCCAATTTCTAGAGACTTTTTTCTTTTTCTTTTTTGGCTATTTGGTATTGATCAACTTTTTGTGTCCATGTCACATCTGCTTAAAAAGAATGTGCACTTTCTGTTTATAAGGTGCAAGACTTTGCACACATACCACAGACTTTTTAGGAATTAATTGTGTGTGTGTGTGTATAGTGTGCACATATGCATAATCAGGTATGTGTATAGGTGTGCAGATGTGCATGCTTATGTGTGTATGTGCCTGGATACATAGAAGCCCAAGTCGTTTGTTTTTCCTCGGTTGTTTATTTCTTGAGACAGGGTATTTCACTGACACTGAAGCTCATAGATTCTGATATTCTGGCTACCCAACATGCTTCAGGAATTCTCCTGTCTCCTGCCTCTCCAAGGCTGGCTTCTAGTCATGCTCCGTCATGCTTAGCTCTTTATGTAGGTTTCAGAGATATGAACCTGGTTCTTCCTGGTTATGCATCAGGTACTGTACTGACAGCGCCATCTCCCCAGCCCAGGAAGGCAAGGTTTATATGGGGTTCTGATGCAAATTTGAATTGTATTGTAGATTCAGAGATAATCTCATCTGGTCTCCTGTCGGACAGATGTTCATCATAAGGTCAGTGGGTAGACGGTGGAGGACAGTGAACCATGGAACTTACATGGCAAGAGGTGTCTGTGTAATTTTCTGGACAGAGGATTCATCAATTTTTAAAAAATGTTCTTTCATCTCAAAAAGATAAAGGCTGTTCCAGGTTAAAGTGAGAAAAAGAATGGAATTTAAACACCTAGCAACAGAGAATGCAAAATTGGGAGGAAGGAAAAAACAGCTCTTCTTCTGCTCTGGGATCAGGGTGTGCTGATTATGAAATGAAGGTATCTTTTAATGTCTCCAGCAGGTATAAAGTCAGCAAGGAGTCACTGTCTACATTTACAATAATGGTATTTTCTCTCCTCTTTCTTTTAGGTAAGTGACAGTCTAATGCTTGATTACCACAGTGTCAGAATGGATGCTTGTTTGAGACTCCACCCCTGCCTCTGCTGCCATGATAGTAAGTTCTAGTCTTTATGTGTGTCGTGCTGCTGTGGGCAAGGGGCTGCCTCGCCAAAAGACACTAGGTAATTTCCTGCAAGTCATTTGCGTCTTTCCATTACTTGCTTTACATGTTTTTTTATTTGTTTTTAGGAGCGTTCTCTGAGATTCTACATAGGACTAAAAAAGCAAGGCTCTCTGATCACAAGAATGCCCCATCTCAAGGGTGGTGCACAAGGAACTTGGATTTTGGAGCTGGATTAGTGGGAACTCTGCTCCCCACTATTAATTATATGGGAGGTTGGCTGTAGCGTAGCTTTTTCCTTTCTCATTTTTCCCATTTTTAAGTAGGTTCAGTGATGTCTGCTTGATCCCAGGAGAACTAAATCAGGGACTACTTATGCCTGTCCCAGTGTTCCAGAACACAGGTCTAGTTCCTTCTTTCTTCCAGTTCCGTTCTTTTCTCTAGATGTCTAGTAACAGTGAGCTCTCCAGTGTGGGCAAATGGAGACTGACTCTGTGCCTGGTATCTCAAGTGGTCTTTGTCTGAGATTCTGAGAATCTTGGAAACCAGGCGCCGGGGGCTTTTGTAAAGGAATCTGCAGTGGGTCTAAAGAGGCTCTTTCAAGGCAACAAACATGTCCTTGAACTTGCTCGGCAAGGTAGAAAAGCCCACTTCAGGTGGGTTGAGGTGTTGTTTCTCAAGCAGCCTCGGTGACTGTCTTTGAACAGTATGTTGGGAAAAGAATGCCTTCCTTTGGTCAAAGATGGATGTATACAAATAAGTGAAGAATGTAAGCTGAGACTGTTTATGTCATGCGATTCTTTAAATACTTGTCACATGACTGTATTCAGAACCATAGAACAGTCTGGCCTTGTAAACAGATGAACAGTTTTCCCTGGGAAGCAGAAGCATGCACAGCCTGGATTTTGAAAGTGGAAGTGAGTTGTGCCCGAGTTGGAAGACACAAAGCTGGAGAATTACAGGCACCCGTGCTTTACCTTGTGTGTTTCAACCCAATGGCAAAAGCCTGAGGAGAGGCTGAGGCCAAGGGAGACCACAGTTCATTGCACGTTTAAGAGATTAAAATATCTCCAAATTAGTTCCAGTGAATCATTTCAAATTATTTTAAAAGCCCTTTATATTTTAATCAGAGCCTATTCAAGACCAGTTAATTTGGATAGAATGTTCTAAAATTACTTCCCTCCAATGATGTTTTGTGCCATTGCCATAGAATGCAGAAAGCCCATGGGAGAGGGGACTTGGGGCATCAGTAAGTACCATGGAGCTGTTGATCTTAGTGGAATGTTTCCTAGTTTAATAGTGGTAACGATTTTGTTCTTGCTGCCTGATTTAGCTGGGATAATGAGGGATGTTCTTTGTAGAATGGTGGTTGATTCTACAGGAAGCCCAGAGTCCAGCCATGTGCTTCTGTCTGCACATATTTAAGGAAGCCTTGGTGATGTGACCTGGCTCTTCTCTAAGTCTAGTCTCCAGTAGCCTAGTTGTCTCAGAATCTTTATCCACCATTTTGTCTGTCTTCCTTGAAATTACTAATAAAGTTCTCACATGATAAATGCACAAAGCTTTCTTTAGCTATTTATGCAAACAACACAGAGTACAGTGATCTCTTGTTATTTTTGAAGGAATAAGTCTTGCACTAAATGGATTATGCGCTAGTTCAAATTAAACTTTTATATTCTGTTCTTTTCCTTCAACAATAATGAAACTGAGTATCTGAGAAGAAAGGCCTGCCTGGGGCTACATGGCAGTTTGGTGGTGGGTCCAAACCCTTGCTTTCCTGATGGTAGCCTTCTTCAGCCTGCTTGGGTTGGGGAGGGGCCTTGTGCTCTGTGTTGGCATTCTTCATCTCCATGTCCAGACCCTCCATTGTGGAAAACAGCCTCTCTTTGGAAGCTATTCCAAGGTAGAGGGGCCAGGAGTGCTCACAATTCCTCTCCCTAATATGTTGGCTGAAGATAGCAGCATCCATTTTGGGATGTTGTGTATTACCCATTAGTTACCAGCCTTCTGCAGCGAAAGACGTAAGGAAGATGGACAGGGTAGGCTTGTACATTGCACTACTGAGGAACAACTGCTAGTGAAGGACTTTTTGGCAGTTGGTTAGAATCTCATTGTAAAGCAATAACACACTCAGAGTTGTATTCAAACACTGAGATAAAGGCAGCAACCTAAATTCATGGTTTTGTTTTTTTCCATGTAGCTAATTATTGAACATAACGAGGCTTATTCATAATTTCTTTTCTCTTGCTTGATAGCCATAATCCTGTATTTGTGCTACTGTCATTCCCATGGTAACAGACTAATGTCAGAAGCATAAGATTATTAAATACAGAGCAGTACATTAAAATAATGTGAAGGTTCTGACTTACAGAGAGACTTCACATTGGGGCAAACTTTAAAAAAGAGAATACTTAGACAAAAAGCAATTTACTTGGCCAGTAATGTTTAATATTCACATTGCTATTATGGAAGAGATTTGTTTGAATTATAGCCTCTTTCTTCCCGGCCCATCATCTCCTCTGGCTTTGCAGCCAAGTCTTAATCTGGTGTTTATGATGTCAGCCAGTTGCCAGGAGAGTTATTCTGTCACAGATGGATTGTGACTTCACTGCATGATAGAGGCAGAAAAGGATGTAGGATGGAAGAGAACTGTCAAGTTACTCTTGGGTAGATTTGTTCTGCAGTGTAGTATTTCCTTTACCTTGTATCTTCTTCTTCAGAAAATGTTGAGCAAAGGTTGGCCCATCATAAATGTTGAAATGACCCAAAGTGACAGAAGCCAACACTGAGGAAAATGTTCCATAGCTGGACCTTAAGTCTTGAGATGTTGTCATAATTTGTTTAGTTCTGTGCTATAATAATGAAGCACAACCATTTTTGTGACAGAAATTGATAGGCCACTCCCCCACCTGCTTTTCCTGTGAGGGGACTTGTTTAGTCTTCGTCTAATGTGATTGCAAATCTAAGGACACAGTGCCTGCCTTGTACCCTTTGCCTAGATTACCAGCTTAATAGCCACTGTCTCACTGTTCACCCATGGTTGTGGAAGCTCTGCCAAACCTAGAGGTGTCTTTGAAGCCAAATTTTGTACTGTTCGTAAGCACATGTACATTATGGTCTCTCAGGGGCTCCATCATCTGGGATCTGGGACATTCTCCCATTTGGATGGCATAAAAATAATCAGCGTCTTCCAAAGGAGAAAAGATTTCTGTAGATTTAAGTGAAGTGCACAGGTGGTGCTGTGCGCACTGTCAACGCTTTGACTGTCTACTCCGTACAAATGGGATGCATATACCAGAAGTGATTTTCAAAACCATGTAGTGCGGGAAGAACTGGAGGGTAAGAAAATGCTGTGTGGTGAGGAAAAAATTTGGGCTGTGTTTAAATAGTATGTGTCATAGAAAATTAGCTGCGCCAAGTTTTTATATTAAAGTTGAAATCACAGGATCTAGGAAGTTTCCCACTGTCTCCCCTCTTTTATCACCCTTGAACTCAATACAGAATTTTAATGACCTTTGCCCTATTCAGAGAGGCACTGTGGTAGTGGTGGCTAAACAATTGACATTCTTCAGACATCTCTTTCTAGTTGCTGCCAATTTGTCACCTTGGAGTCTGCATAAGCTTGTTTTGGGTTTGTCATAAGACACCCTTTCTCCTCTGTTCTCTCTCCCAAATCAGCAGCCTTCTTAAAGAAGTGCATGTCAGCATACTGTGCCATGTACCTTTATAATGATCTTTTCAGCATTTTGTTGAGCAAGCTTCAGAAACTGCACAGTGTGTGTGTGGAAATGACTTTCTGTACAGAGAGGAGAGATGTATGCATTGGGTTGGTGATTATTTACTTCTCTCCTTCTTTCTCTCCTCCCTTTAATTCTCAGGGCTCACAGTTATGGGAAGTTTCTAACATGAGGAAAATTTGTTTGAGGGGGCGCATAAAAAAAGCACTGATTCTTTATTTCATTCCAAAAATCGTTATCTAATAGTTTTGGAGGTGCTTTGTCTGGGCTTTTTTGAATAATCTTTAGGTGACTCTAGTGTGCAGATTCGTTTGTCCAGCTGCAGGGTTTCGCATTGATATGCCTACCAACTGAACTCAGGGCAAGTTAACATATCACGGGTGAATCAGAGTTTCTGCATCGACTCTGACCCTCCCTACTTCTTGGAGAATCTATCTAGAACTCCCATTTCCTCTTTCTTGAGTTCATACCATGAAAATAACCAAATGATTCTGACATGACACTTGGTTGTCTTTCTTCTAGAATATAAAGGAGATGATCATTAATTCTGATGTTTCTGCACTACTGTCTTTTTTAAAAATGGCTGTAAATTTTTAGAAGATTTTAAATTACAGTTATGAAACAAAACACCAATGAACAGACATGCAACAACAACAGACCCCACAGGCTGGTAGGGAAAAGCATTAAGTCTGTGCTGGAGACTTGGCCAACACTAGAAACTGAACCTTTGTTTTCTGATACTGGGCACCACGCCACACAACATCTCTCTGTAGTGAACTCTGCGTACATGCAAATTGTTTTCCTTAAGCTCTTTATAAATGATGTGATGACATTAAGAGAATAGTTTAATCATGTTTTGTTTTTCAAAGTGTAACGCTAGAGGAGACGAGAAAAAGTAGATTTCTTCATCTCATAAAACCAAGTCCTTTGCAATAAAGTTCTGACTAAAACTTAGTGCAGCCGGTTTTCATTTATCTTGGTTATTGCTTTTCACGTGTCTCATGGTTCTTGTAAACACAATTTTCCCTCTGGAGCTAGATACAAAGCAAAGGTTATAAAGAGAAGTGTTGGAATCTGAGTGTCTTGCTTCGGATGTTTAGCCTTAAGAAATATATTTGAGCTTAAAAGAAAAGTAATAGGTTTGCTTGAATTTTCCTACTTTTGCTTCATATTCTCTTTTACCAAATCTATGGCTAGCCCTGAAAATTTGATTTAGACAGAGATCTGAGGTAATTCCATAAAACAGCAGTGTCAGATGATGGCAAAGGATGCTCTTGCTTCTGTTGACACTTCCTTGTAGCCTCCAAAGAGCATGTGCAGATGTTAAGTCTAGATCTGGATCTGGGAGCACTACCAGCATCCTATGTTGTTTGTGTTTGCTTAGAGCCCTCTGAAGGACTGCCTCTGCGGGGAAGAGCATCCCTGAGCTGGCTGGGATTTTCTTTTCCCTCCTGCCTCCCCTCTCTCTTTTCCCCTGCCCCCTTCCTATGAAGTTCAGGCTTTGCCTCATGGATGATTTATCACTGTGATTGGTTACTCCATTGCTGGCTGATCATTGAAAAGTCCATTATCACTGATTTCTAGTTTATATTCAAGGTAAAGATGGTGCTAAATGCTTTGTAGTTTTTCCTTTTGCTTTGTGTATTTATGCATATGCAGGTGTGAGTGTGTAGACTCCAGGGAATAGACTGGTGTCCTTCCTCAGGAATGCTACCATATTTTTGAGACAGGATATCTTCATTGGCCTGGAGAACTGGGCTGACTGGCCAGTGAGGCCCCAAGGATCCGCTGTTCTCTCTCCCCAGCGCTGGGTTTCCAGGCACACACTGCTGAGCCCAGCTTTTTTATGTAGGTTTGGGGTTGAGCTGTGAACTTGGAGCTTGCTAGAGGCCATTTCCCCACTGAGCCAGAGCCCCAGTGCATACTCCACTTTTCAGTTTCAGTCTTCTTCAGTGGATGTGTTGCTTAGGAACGAAAACGAGCAAGATTCCCTGTCTGCAGATTTCCTGCCAGATTTTATATTGAATTTGAAAAGAAAATCTTAATAATTTGATTCTGCATGAAAAGGACCCCGAGAAGCTGTTTAGTGCCATGTCTTACTTTCTGTTACTTTTAATTTAAGGGGAATAGAGTTTTCTGTTTCTTAGAACAAGTCTAATTTTTTCAGGTACAGCTAACATTTGCCCCCAAAGACTTTATTTTCTAATATTTTATTACTTTTTTTTGCTGATGACAACCTTGAGAGTATATTTTATCCTAAATTATGAGATCTTCAATTTTTTCTGAATATAAAAATAAACATGTTGCTTTAATAAAAACAAAACCCATAAAAACAGATTTTAGCATATAAATTTCACCTGTAATCCTATTTCTTTTCTTCCTGATGTATATATATCTCCAAAGTAAAAAAATACATACCATATGTGTGTGTGCATATATGTATTTTGAGACATGGTCTTATATAGCCCATGCTTCCTTTAACTCTTTATGTAGGAAAGAATGTCCTTGAATTCTTTTTCTATTTAGAAAAGAAAAACAAAAACAAACAAAAAATGGATGCTGCTATGCAGCACTGGCTATCCTGGAACTTGATTTGTAGAACAGACTGGCCTTGACCTCACAGAGATCCACCTGCCTCTGCCTTCAGAGTGCTGGGATTAAAGGCATGTGCCTGATTGCCCAGCCCAGACAGAGTTCTTGATTGCCCTTTGCCTCTGCCTTCCAGACCTGCACTGCCTTGTTCTATGACAGGAACATTTCTGCTTTTCATGCATTGACTGAGATCAGATTTCACTTTTGTTTGTTTAACACTGTAGTGTTCAGAATTATCCATCTTTTCAATAATGCTCTAGGCATACATCTGAAGCGTATATAATTAATTTCCTGATGTAGATTAATTGATTGTACTACTTCTTTATTTTTTAAACCTGTACATTTGCCCCCTGAATTTTGTTCCTATAAAGAACACTATGATGAACATCTTTGTATTTGATGTTTGTCTATAGTTCAAAGATTTTTGAGAGTAAGGGCTTCACTATTCAAATATTTGGGTTAGAGATAAGGACATTATTTTGTTTTAGATTCCTGTTTGGTTCCAAGTGACTTTGTCTAGAATGTTTCACTGTTGTTAGGCTGTTGTTGGGCTGAACTCCAACTCACTATGTAGCCAAGGATGACCCTGACCCTTCTATTTGTACCTTCCCGGTGGGGCTAGTATGGTTGTTTTAATTTTACTTCTAGCTGGGATTAGCTGTTCTCTGCTGTTATGTTTGGAAATTTTCATTTTCTAAAAAGTATATGATAAATGTACTGAGGAAAATACAATTTTATTTTAATTTATGTTTTTTATTGATTGTATTATTGGAGAAATTATTTTCCTTAAATATTTATTAACCATTTGCTTTTCTTATGACTGCTTAGGTCCTGTACTGATTTATGAATCAATGTTTAAGAATTTCCTCCCTCACTCCCTCCCTCTCTCTCTCTCTCTCTGTGTGTGTTCATGTACTGTAAATAGGCTTTTGAGAGAGAATATAATATTTGTTGTTTATTCTATTATGATTTTTAAAAATTCTGTCCCTAATTTTTGCATTTCCTGCTTCAATTAGAAGAGCTTTGAATAATCTTTAGCTTAGTAAATGGTCTAGTCATTTAAGAAACATTTATTGAGTATCTGTTATGTGCCTGGCATTGGGGTATATTTGCAAACTCTTTCTCCTCCTGGAGAACTTCTGTGGTTGAGAGGAGGTAAGGAATGAACAAATGACATAATAAAAGGACAAACTAAATAGTATTTTATGGGCGATAAGAACTGTGGGAAAATAAAATGGAATAAGAGGCATTGGGGAGCCAGGGGAAAAGTGAACAGTCAGCAGTGGCCATGATGAGACTGAGGTTAGAAGATTCCATTGGTTGTTTTTGCTAGTGTAGAAACATTTGCTCCTTGGGCAGTCCCGCTCTGCACTGCTCATTCCTCTTGACTTTAAAAATCAGATTTCGTTCTGTGTTATTTGGGTTCTCTCTGTAGAGGAGCTAACCTGGACACCCGTTTACCTTGCTGCAGGGTTTCCTAGCAGTCTTCTTGTCCAAGAGTTCAGTGGAACTGCCTTTCACCTGGCCTCCTAGCTGCTACCGCAGGAGGGAGACTTCTGGCTGTTCAGGTCGGAATGTGCAGAGCTGTAAAAGAGGTTGTGCATGTGTGGGTTAGGTGTGGAGAGCGGAAACATACAACAGGAATGCAATGTACTCACCACTTGTCCAAATTACTTGTCTGCCTTGTCCTAATGGCACTGTTCTTCCAGGGAAAGCAAGAGTAGTGATGAGGGATTTATTTTATTTTATTTTATTTTATTTTATTTTATTTTATTTTATTTTATGTGCAAATGTCTGGATTTCCCCATCTTCCCCTCTCCCTTTTCACCTTTTATTTCTTCCACGGCCTGCTTCATTTTAGAAGTTGCTAAGGTCAGTGGCCATTTTTTCTCTGCATAACCATTGCAGTTGGCTTAGGGTGCTGTGTCCCAAGGCCATTCGTGTTTTAGAATGGAGCTGAGTTGCTTTGCCATCCGTCACTCAAGTCTGAAAGACCATTGTAACCATTTCGCTGATAAAGAACGTGAATACACAGAAGAAACAGCAGTAAACCACACAGCCTCAGAGTTGTGTTGCCATCAAAAGGAACACGGGTGCATAGAGAAGTTCTCTTTATTTTTGTTCATTCAAACTGATGAATTCTCTAAATTGTATGTCTAATTGTACTCATTTTTTTCATAGCATAATGCAGACAGGTTGTATGATTTTTAGACACTAATGCACATTGGTTTCCTTTACAAGTTTGAAGACAATTGTTGATTCATAAAACCTGACAGGAACTTTGGGTAATTGTCAATTGTATGACTGTTCTATGCATTCCTATTGCTTTGATATCGGTAGTCATTAAAGGGATTCAATTTGAAATCTGAATGAGAAATTAGTATATTCTTATGAATGTGCCTCACATAAATTTTAAATGAAGCATTTGACTTTTTCGTCCAAATCAAGTTGGCAAAAGAATTTTAATTATTTCATTGGCTGAGTTTATGAGATTTGGTTGAAGTTGAAGATTACTCAAACCAGAGTACATTAGGAAATAAATAGAATTAAATGCTTGCAGAGGTTTGTCTGTGTCTTCAGCAGGAATTGAACTGTAATTGTGATTTCATCTATAAACTTCCCCATGTTCTGTCCCACATGGTGCCTGGTGCTTTGGGCACTGAAGTGGGGTCCTGTTTCAGTTTTCCTTTCTCCTAACCAAACACTTACATCTGCCCATTACCACCTACTTGAATGAGTGATTCTCCCTTTGTCCTCTCTCTGTGCTTCCTCCAGATCCCTACCTTTCTCTTTTTGTACTCTTGCCCTGCCTGTCCTCTCTCTGAATGTCACAATGAATGAACTCTCTGTAGAGATGGGCACCCTGGGCTCCTTTTAGTAAGGTTGACCTGAAGAGCAACATGTTTCTCAGCTGGGCTGATTGAAAAATTTCAATTTGAATGTATAGTCTTGGACATCTGAGCAGGAGTGGGCAGAACCTTACAAGTAATACCATAGCCTCCTCCTTTGTAAGCACCCCGCTCCGTTCCCCCTAGACTCCTGTGATGCAGGGGCAAGCAAGTGGGGATCTTATTGTCCCCAGAGAGCCTAGATTTCAAGAGCCCCAGGACTGGGATGACCACTGTGTACCTTCTGGACAGGACAGGGATGTGGCACACATGAACTCTTTAACAGTGTGATTAGGAATAGGAAGGCCATACCAGCTGGCATGCCAACATGGGAGGAGGAAATTTCATAAGGTCCCACCCTTAGGTGAAGAGTTACAAGCAACCTGTGGTTGCTGAAGGGGGAAAACCTAGGGTTTTTATTGTTTGTTTGTTTAGGAGATCACCCCAGTCCTGTGTGCTTAGCCCCAAGCACATGCAAATACGGGGAATGTTAGTGGAACTCAGAAGATGTGTGTGTGTGGGGGGGTATAAAATATAACAAAATAATTATAGGGGAAAAGGTGGGGTGGTTGGGGTAGGGAGAGTCCAGGTAGATGATGCAGATGCAGTGTCTTTTCCTGAAACCCTTGGGTAAGTCAAAACAAAGGAGAGAACGAGGAGGAGGAGGAGGGAAGCGCCTTTGGCCTAGGAATGTGGAGTCTGCACCTTAAATGACCCCTGAGGTGAACAGGGACTCCAAGTAGCTTAGAGTAGACAGCTGGACAGTCACCGTAGAACTGTTTATTTAGCGAAGAAGAGCTTCTTCCTATTTACTTTGAGTTGGTAACATATGTTTAGAGTACAGAAAGAAAAGAAAAGTGCTCCCAAATTATTTCCTGAGGGGGGGGGTCCAATGTTGATATTTTCCTGAATTTCGTTCTAGGTTTCTCTGCAATTAATCATGGTCCTATTGCAAATGCCATGTGTCCTAATACCGTTTTTTTACCCACCTTGACTGTATGTTGTATCCAATTGTGCTCATTTTTTCCAAACACATTTAAAGATTGTTTGTGGTTTTGTTGAGTTCACATGAGACAATTGAGGTAGCTGTTCTGTTAGTTAAAAATGCATGCACTTTCAGACTTTTTGTTCTCATTAACAGTACTGTGACACACGTCATTGTGTGTATTTGCTGCACACATATGCAGTGGCCACAGAAACAGGTTTGAGGGTAGTAATAATATGAATGCTATTTCAAAGTCACTAGGCCCAGAGGGAGGTGACATTAAACACAAAACCAAACTTGAAGCAGTGTTTTAAACTAAGGGGAGGGAAAGTTACAGCAGTACTCCAAACACTGCTGCTTTTCCATTGGCTTCTCACAGGCTTCTCTGTCGAGTGCTTTGTCTGTCATAGAGCCTCTCCTCCCACTCTGCCTAGTCCCCTTTCCCTGGTCACCTCCCACCTAGGAACCATTTGAAAATAAGTTACACACATCAAGCTCCCTTGCCACCAAATGCTTCGAAGTATATCTCCAAAGGGCAGCATTTCCTCATTCAATTACAACACAATGATAAGCTTTAGGTACTTAAACATAGAAGTGATGGATTTTTCTACTTGTCTATCTATACATCAGGTTGGCCACTTGATCTAATAATGTCCTGTACAGCATCCGACCCAGTCTGGAATAACATGCTGAAGTGAGTTGTTTGTCCTCACAGTTTCCTTTAGTGGAGAACAGTTGAGTTTGTTCATCATACATGATTTTACCATAAAAATAGAGTCAGCTCCTCACTCCTTTCGTGCAGAAAATCCTCATTTGGGTTTATCTGATGGTACGGTCTGAACAGATCAAGTCTGTATTCCTAGTCACAGTAATGCTTGTGTGTGTGTGTGTGTGTGTGTGTGTGTGTGTGTGTGTGTGTATCTTTCTGCAATTATTGTGCCAAGAGATATGAGTGTTCTTGTGCACTGTGTTGATGATACTAATTTTGTGTATATGGTCAAGGTATCATTTGATTTCTCACTGTGTATTGAATATATCTTCTCACAACTGGTGAGTAAACACATGTAAATATAATATTCCATTAAAAATTTCCCTTTAGTTATAACATTTGTCAATGGCCATTGCTTGAACTTGTCTCTCCTGTAGTGGTTTTGCAACTATAGAACCTGTCCCCATTTATTAGTCAATAGCGACCATTCTTTGGTATTGAGGACATACTGGCCACATTTGCATTGACATATAGAACACACATGCATGCACACAAACAGACAGACACACACACACAGATAGACAGTCTCTCTCTCTCTCTCTCTCTCTCTCTCTCTCTCTCTCTCTCTCTCTCTCTCCCTCCCTCCCTCCCTCCTTCCCTCCCTCTTCCTCTCCCTCTCCCCCCTTTTTCCCTTTTTCTTTTTTGAGACAATATCTCACTATATGTCCATGGTATCTTCCTGCCTCAGCCTCCTAAATGGTGGGAAAATAAGCATGTGCCACCATGTGCAAGTAGGCCTCATTTTTAAATAATTTATATTTAATGCTGCTAAAATTATTTAGGTAGTCAGATTCCTCTAGACTGAAGCAGTAGAATCCATTCACCTTTGTTTTTGTTTCCCTTTTGACCTGCTCTTGCCTTTTTTGGAAGTATAACTTTTTTTTTTCTTGGCATGACATGTTTTAAGCTCATCTTGTGCCCTGTTCGCTGTGACTTTGCAATGAAACGTTCCCTAAGAATTCTGGTTCCTTTTAAAGGACAAAAGTATTAGAAGCCATTATTGGGGTACTAGGTGTTACTAACTGGGGGTTCCCATGTAGGCTTTTTTAGGAGTCAGAAAAAATAATGTGTACACACACACACACACACACACACATTTTAGGGGTCATAAATCCACATTAGTATTTCTAGTCCAAACTATCTTTACAGTGATTCTTTTTTAAAGTTTTTAAGATTTATTATTTCTCTCTCTCACTCTTTCTCTCTCTCTATATATCTATATCTATATCTGTGTGTGTGTGTGTGTGTGTATGTGTATGTGTGTGTGGGGTATTTGCATGTGAATGCAGGTTCAGAAGGGGATGTTGGATCTCTTGGAGCTGGAGTTACAGACGTTTGTGAGCTGCTGGCCTTGAGTGCTGGAGCCTGAACTTGGGTCTCTTACAATAGCAGTAACTGCTGTTCACTGCCAAGTCACTGCAGCCCCTCTTTAGGGTGCTGCTCTGTCTTCCTCAGGGAAATCCCCAGCTCTTTACACCTTTAGTCAGCCCTGCATCCCATCTAATGACAGGCTCAGAACTGCTTTACCATGTCACAATAGAAACACAGCATTTTAAAACCTACGGTCTATTTCTTCCTTGCCTTCCTGGAATGAGAATGCAGAGTGCAATGCTCAAATCCTAACTTTGCTTCTTTCTCTTTCTTCTCCCTAGTGGTTAGTTATTAATTTAAAGCACATTTGTGTTCATTTACTTCCTCTTGTTTTCAATTTGAGGTTGTTATTGTTCCCCAATTCTGATTTATTAGTTTTGTTCTTTGTATATGTAGATGAGTCACATGCTTTCCCGAGTCTGTGTTTATATGATGAAAATGTAGAGGAGGCCATTTTAGATGAAAAAATCCTGAACACACAGTACTGCTGGGAGTTGATCATTTGTTAAAAGGGATGATTCATTTTCAGAGTTAAAATCATTACCTTCTTTCATTCTACTAGATCTCTCTTCTCTTTCTCTTCTCCTCCCCCCCCTTTCTTTCTTTCCTCAGTGCACTTCTTAGGACCTGAAAGACAACACCCGATTATTGCAGGCAGTCTTAGATTTTTGCCTCTGGCGTTCATTATTTCCTACCCCTATTGTTTAACTTTGCAGACATCTTTGAATGATAGATATGAATATTTGCTCTTTTCAAGAATCAAGCTCTTGATTGCATCTTTTTAAATACTAAAGCATAGAATATATTTCATATAAAAGGTCAGGATATACCCTCACTCACATAATATGACTTTGGGTTATGATGGGATTTCTATGTTTTCTTTCATATATTTGGAATTTGTGACCATTGCCCATGTGATATGGTTACATCTGCTTCTTGTTCAAATTAGAGTTGAGGTTTACGGAATGATGGCATCTCAGAAGTTAGTCCTGAATGCCTTAGTGGCCTGCCAAACAACTCACTTGTAGTGGTGTTCAGGAAAGATCTGAATTTGCAGAATCAAAGGTAGTAACAAACTTCTCAATTGCTTTTTTCCTTCTAGCAGGTAATTTCATTAGAGGTAACGCATGTAGTCTTAAACTGAGCGTGCCCAGTTTTATCCTTCTTTTATAGGCAGTCTCAGTACAGAGACAGAAGTAGGGGGTTTGTATAACAGAGAGACTCTAGAGTTAGTGAGGAGGAGTCTACCTGCCAGTTTTGCTTATGATTTGTTGCCTGTCTGTTGTCCTCTCATAAACCAAAATCAGGCATACATATGAAAAGGAAGCCATCTTGGAGCAGCTGATTAAATGGTCTGGGCCAAATGCTTGTAAAATTAATACTTTATTTATGTGTATTTCTGAGTTTTCTTGCTAATTGTGTAATTTTTTTGATGAAATTAACCACTCGCTATATATATGCCCAAGGTGTCTATTTTTCTTTAATTTTTCACATTTTCCTATCCATAAATAGATTTTGTATGAATTCCATGGCAAATATTCAATATAAAACACAGTTTTGAAAACATATAAGAGAATTATTGAGATGATCCTTACGAGGGTCATGTTGATGACATTGGCTAGTCAGCACGCATCTCCACTCCCTATTTCAGCTGTGAGAGACATTAACAGACAGAGACCTGAATTAAGAGGCCTCACACACAAGAAAAGCTCGGAGACAAATCTTCCGTGTTTGATTCAGGAGCAGCAAATCCTTTTTACACAATTCAGTATTTTTAGCCTGTCATGTTGTGATCCTCCTTTTCCCACCTGCATTTAATGTACCATTTGTTTCTCCCCCATTCTTTTGTTAAAAAAATTTTTTTTAGTTGAAATTCCTTTCCTTTCAAAGCACATTTAAAGAAATGAATATATGCCGTTCAGTTAGGTGGTAGAAAGGAAGATGAGTATGAATGTGTGTTTTCTGTGAGGGTTCTGAGCACAGTAATAGGACCTTTTTAAGCTCTACTGTACAGGGAGGTGAGCGATCCATCAAAGGCACAGTCTTGGATTTGAGTCTTCTATTTAGATTAGGAATGTTAAGAAAGATGGATGGTAAATGTCTTTTAGCTGCGTTGTCCCCAAAACATGAAATGAAATCTAAAGACTCTCAAAGAAGGTTTCAATTACACTAGCAAATGACTTGAACAGGGATTGGGGAAGGGGAGGTCATGGGCCAATGGAATGCCAGTTGTGGATTTATATTGTTCCAAATGAAAACATTATTTCCATTAACCCCTTTCCACGAGCACCTCCAGCAGAGTTATTTTCAGATTGTACGTTTGTAGGTGTTAGTCACACTTGACGGAAATACCTTATCACCAGTGTGGATTGCACAGCCTTTCCATGGCTGTATTTTCTCCCTGTCCAGCACACAGTCCCAGCTCACACTTGGCTAATCCTCCAGAGGTGCACTGGCATGCCTGTGCTCTCCAGGCTCAATTTTAAAATGCAGCAGTAAGCTACCCAGTTGTAAAGAGCATTTCTAAGTGTTGTAATTAGCGGTGGGATAAATGGATTCTGATTGTGGTTTTCTGTGATAAGCTAATAGACTGCCAGATCACACTGTGAACTGGAGTTTGGGGGCAGGGTGTGGGGGGTGAGGGAGAGTGATTCCAGGTTTAAGAGCAACCCTCAGTGAATTTGCCCTTAACTGTCAATTCGGGTTGCCGTGTGTTTTTGCCCTCTCATGGCAAAGAGAGGAAAGAGTTGGTAAGCAGAGGCAGAAACCTCCTTGTCATGAGCCTGCTGTAGTATGCACTCAGGGCAGGCACTTTAAAAGAGCGCCATTAATTTGAATAAAACAGGAGAAGGTAGGTGCTTTGTGCATCCATAAAGCACTGAAGGGGATAAATCCAATTATCTGTTCAATATTTAATGGCCATAAAGTTAAAAATTTTAAAGGCAGTACCTTGGAGACTGCTTAGTCAATTCTGTCCATATTATTTTTGACATTCAAAAGTCAAGGTAGAATAGCCACATCGACGGCTACGTTCATTGTGCTGGTCTGCTGGTTTAGTGGCAATGACCCTGGGGTTTGTGTTTCTCCATGCAGATCTGTTGCTCGGTTTGTAGCTCCGTTCCCCAGTCCATTTAGGGAATATGGGGTCTCCTGAGCTTTTAGCATGCTCCTTTTGTTTCAGGTCCTTGCTGTTGTCTCTTGGTCTGAAGTGTAACTAAAGACAGTATCCAAACTAGTGAAAACACCAAAGAGCCAGGATAAAAGTCCACAGCCCAGAGTCAACTGCCTTTAAAAAAAGTAGGATTTCTTTAATATTTCAAACATTCCCATCTGAGAAACTCTGAGAAATGCCATTAAACCCAAGTCCTATCTTTATAGATGTCTTACACACCCTGTGCATTTTCTACACTAATGGTGGGATACACCATTAATGTCTTGGTTCCTCCAGATCTCTACTTAGCTTTATGCAGGTGAGCTTTGCTCTAAGTGTGGTCCAGAGGCAGCTGAAAAGCAAAGCTTCTAAGGAAATCGATGCAGTAGCCATGATCAGAATGGATGTCAATATGACAGAGTGATCGTGGGATATGGTCTTGAAGCTATATTCTTCTTGCCTATTAGCTAACACGGGAACCCAAATAGCCATTACCATGCTCTCACCTCCTATGTAGAAGCATGGCCCACTGTATTTCAGGGATGTATGTCACTGCATTCCCCCTTTTCTTATTCGGACAGTTTTTCTTTCGAATTGTCTATCCTTCAAACACCCTTGCCCCAACCTCTCTGCCCTTTGCTTGCTGAGCATTGGATCCTTTCCATGTGACTTCGATTATTTTTTTTTCCTGTAGCTTTTTGCTGTTTACTTTTAAACTCGTACTATGTATAGACGAATGTTGACACGAGACAGGTGTACTGCTAAAATGTGTTGAGGGAATCACACAGAAGGCCACTCTGAAGGAGATTAAAGAAGCAAAAGTTAGTATACTGCATGGATTCTGAGGCGATGAGAGGCCTGTTTTGTCTTAAGATGCGTCAGGTTGTGAAGACAGACCTGCCTCTTGTGGGCTCCTTTAAGGCACCTGTGTTTTTCCCAGGGAATACATACAAAGTCTTTTTCTTCCTTTTCTATTTTGCTACCAATCTCCCTTGAAAGGGAGTGTTGCTTTGCTCTGCTCTATTTTCAAATGCAAATTCAGCTTATTCCTGTCACATGCAAGGTCTCTCAGGATGGCACTCGATGCAATCTAAAGCCGTTTAGCTGTCCTGGATCTTCTAGTTTTAAGTAGATTGTTCCGTGTCTTGCTCCAAGAGTCTTGAGTGATTTGGCTGTTAAACCAGCAGAAACCTTTGTTTTTCTCAGTTTCCTGTAAAGAAAATGAAGGTGAGAAAATAATGATTTCCTGGATAATTCAAAGAAAAGATTTAACATACAAATCCCTAACATGCTACTGTACAAGGACTTCCAAATCAGCTTCTGACAGGCTCAGCAGGACAGTTGTTAAACTCATTTATTTTTAAAGAGCTTTTACATGTGATATGTGCTGGAGGAGCCAGGAGGGGTGGGATGTGACAGTGTATTCTGGACTGACACATAAACTTCTGAACTTGATCTGTTTCCCTTCTTTGATTGTTCTTGATCCATACAGTGCTTGGGCTGCAAGCTTTTTGAGGGCAGGTACCCCGTCTTCTGCCTTTCATATTCTCAGAACATCTTTCCACTGTCAGTATCATTTACAGACTATTTCTCTTTTAAGTTTATTTATTTATTTATTTTTCTACTCAACCTTATCTAAATCAGGGTTGGCTATGAAATCACAGATTTGTTGGGCCGTATCTTTTTATATGTTTTGAGATTAAAGTCCCAATTATTAAAATTTATGAAGCTTATTTATGTGCCACTTAAAATCCCCTCACATGTATCACACTTGAGAAACACTGTCCTAGCGTGCTTTTGCACATTGTCAAGTCTGATGAACATTGGTGCAGTTATGGAAGGAGAAGGGATAAATTTCACTGTGTAGTCCATGTGTCAAGCCCTATTTGCAGTAGTTTATGTTTTTCCTTTAATCTTTATAACACTAGTGAGGAAGATGTCCCTCAATTTCACATAAGAAAATACAAGTGCAAAATAGTTGCTCATCTCTGCACTGGGGAGGCTGAGGCGGGAGGATCACTCTAAGTTTGAGGCCATCCTGGGCTATGTGAGAAGTTCCAGGGCAGTGTGGACTACACAGTGAAACCCTGTGTCAAGACAACACCAAGGGAAAGAAAAAAACAGAAGCACTGAACAGTTGAGTGACCTTCTCAAGGTCAAATAGATAGCTTAGTGACAATTAGAGCTGAGACAAGAAAAGAAGCTGGATCCTCCGAGTTCGGTCTGCGCTTTCTTTGGTACATGCTGTTGGTTTCTAGTAATTAGTGAATTAACCGTGTGCATTCCCATAGCAGTCTTCTCTACTGATGTTAGTTCTCCGTGATTGGAGGAGCGCCACTGCGAGTGGTATTTATAGTCTGTGATTTGCCTCTGGATTGCATTTCTCACCGTTCGGAAAGTGTTGCCACCTCCTTGGAAGTCTTGGATGAAAGGGAGCCTCTTAGCACTTCTGGGAGCTGTGTGGTTCAGTTTTGATTTTTGATAAGTGTCATAAGAGTTTCCAGCAATGACTAAGTGTGTATGTGTGTGTGTGCACATACATCTGTATGTTGATTACTATTCCCATGAGTGCTTGGAAGATGTTGGTGTCCTGCTGTATCGCTCTCTACATTATTGTCTTGAGGCAGTGTCTCTCTGAACCTGGAGATAGGCCAGAAGTCAGCAAGCCTCATTAACCACTGGTGCTATAGGCACAAGAGGCCATGTGGGCTTTTTCTGTGAATCTCAGGGATCTGAACTCAGGCCCTCAGGCTTGCACAGCAAACTCTTTTTTGAGCCGTTAAATGCAGTTTTGATGATCTTCAACTTTGAAGGGAGTGTTTCAACATATGTGAATATGATTCAAGTCACAGTCTTACGCTAAATGGATTCAGTGACCCTTGTTGCAGTCTTTTTTTTTAAAAATTACCTCTAACTAGGGAGTCTCACTGTATCCTTTTAAATTGTCTGCCCCTCCTCCCCCACCAAACTGTAATCTTTTCAGAGTAGTTTCTTAGTCATCATCCTTCTCCTCTTCCTTCTCTTCCTTCTTAAGACAGTCTTGTGAGCCCAGACTGGGCTTGAACTCTATACACTCAGGGTTGATTGTGAACTACTGATTCTCTTGCCTTGACCTCCCAAGTGCTAGGTCTGTATGTGGTATGCCACCATGTCCAGCTTTAATGTTGTAAGGGGCTTAATACTTCCTTCAACTTATTTATTACGGTGGTAGAAAATAAAGTTTTTAAAAATATTGTTTGCCTAAAGATAAATTTAGAAAATCTCTTGCCCTTAAATCATTTGGTTCCCATTTCATATAATCGTTAGGCTTGTGTTTCACTCAGCTGGATGGCATATCCTGAGATTGTTTAATGGGCCCACTTATGCTGATGGATGGTGTAATATTTTGAGGATCGCACACAGTAGCACTTTTAAGAGAATAATCAGGACTGACACGTGAGGGATGTGACTTGCTGGAGTTGAACACTGCAGCCACGGAAGCTCAGCTTTGAGTTAACTTCTCTTTAGCTGCCAACGGACCCTTTTATACTTCCCCTTCCCATGATTAGATTCTTCTTGGTTTCCTTTCGGACTTAATTGCCAAATTTACTATACATCTTCCAAATCATGGGAAATGGGGAACTAGGCAAACTGCCTGTCTTTCTTTTTGAGTATAAGGCTGCTTGGCTCCTTCGATTTTGAATAGGGAGGAGCTATGGAGCCCCAAGAATCATTGTTGAAATCCAGCATTGTCACAGGCCCTACTTCCTGTCGGCCCTTCCTATCCCACCCACCTACCACAGATGTGTTGGATTTTGATATATAGCCTAGACTGCAAGGGGAGGAAGGGGCTATACTTTTTAATTGTTTCATTGTAAAATTGGCATCTTAAATAAATATTACTAAGTATACTGTATTTTATGATATACCAAAATAGTTTCACAGTGGAGTTGATATCTTGTTTGTTTATGTCAATAACCTCATAAAACCTGGAGAATGAAATGAGCCATAATCTCATTTTTAGTCTCAAAATGTGAAGTTGATAGAGGTGGTGACCACCTAGTCCCCCAGCGCTGCCAGCCAGTAAATTGTAACAGCCTCCCTTCCTGCTCTAAGGGGCAGTTCAGCTTTATTGGTGCCAAAAAATCTAGTGCAGCATTTTGTCAGCTACAGAATATTTTGAGAGTCTTCATTTTGCCTTTTGCCCCCCTTCCCCCAAATGTGTGAAATGTTAGTATCACAGAAAGACCTGGCTATTTTGGGCCCTCTAGAATGTAGCATCCCTGTCCCCATGTAGGACTGGCTTTCTTTTTTTGGCGTGCTGTTTTCCTCAACCTAACCTTTCTGTAAGAAGGAATAATAAATTAATTGTCAGTAAAATTGTGGGCATTTTAATTGAAGATAAACACGTTTTCCTTTTAAATGTCTTCAATATTACATAACTTGAGTTTTATTATCCTAATTTCAGTAGATTGCCAAAGCCAGATAGGCTTAGCACCCCTAACCTGATTCAGCATTCATTACTTCTGCTAAATCAAATAAGATCTGGCTAATCGAAACATGGCTTGTGCAGTCCTTCTTCAATTGAATTAGAATATTGCACATTGCATTGCACTTACATGTGTATACCAGGGACAGAACTTTGCCATCAATTTGGAAATGCTCATGCTGTACCCTCCAGCTAAAGATATTTATCATTTATTGCAAAAATCTCCTCTTTGGGGGAAGTCTTTGAATTATTAAGTAGCAGCATTGCTTGAAGGAAGGGAGACAGAGCTAGCTCACTGAATGTGCCATCGGAAGGTTCGGAAATTAGGTGTCATCTCACCACAGATTGGCACACTTCTTCTGTAAAGGGCAGGATAGTAAATATGTTAGGCTTTATGGGCCATACGGTCTCTTTCACAGTTCTTCAACTCTGCTGTTGTGGTGTGAAAGCTGCTGTAGACAATATGTAAACGAATGAGCATGGCTGTGTTCCAATAAAACTTTATTTATAGACATTGAGATTTGAATGACATAGAATTTTCATGTGTTGTAATATATTATTTTATTTCTCAACTGTTCAGAATTGGAAACTATCTTTAGCTCATGGGCTGTCCAAAAGCAGGTGGTTTTGTTGGCCTTGGACTGTGAGTCTTATTTTGCTGACCCCTGTTTTAGAGACCCCTCCCCCTACTTACTATACTAGGATTTTCTTAACTGTATGTACGCTCTTATACTTACATATCTTGGGTAATTTGCTTTTTCCTCCTTGCTTGTTCAGTTCTTCTTAATGCAGGAAGTGCAGACACAATGAATGCTTCTCTTTATCATCTACCTATCTCTGCTTGATGTGACCAAGGAGTGTCAGGAGTTCAGAGTCCAGTGAGAGTAATTTCTAGTAGCAGTTGGTAGTTGCTGTTTAATTCTCAAGGTGCGACAAGGCAGTGGAATGGACTTACCTCATTTTCACATTCTGAGAGATGATCTGTTAGTCCCAAGGATGTTGTCAGTTTTCCAGTGTGGCTCTCCCTGCAGGGTCATTAGCAATAATAGAGTCCATAAATTGACCCTGGGTTTGAATCAGGACTTGTTGGCCCTGAACACTTGGTGCACAGACTTGCTGTCAGTGTTTGTGTTGAAAGAAGTCTAATGCCAGCTTTATTATTGCACCCAGCTTCCTAACACATGTGTCCTCTGATGTTTAGGCTGTGCTGTGTGAGGCTCTTGTTTCAGACATACTACCGGACATGGCACATCAGATGTTAACAGTATGATGAATCATTCATACTTGGGGTTGGCAGTGTCTTTTTGAACGTGTTCACCAAGAACTAGATTAATTCATCAGCTCCAGATTTTGAGAGATTTGTTAGTAGTGAAAGTTCAATTTGTTAATCAATCAGTGGGAACTCTGTCACCTGACATTATGGATGTTTGGCTCTTTCTCATTTAGGCTTGTCATTGACCACTTTTGCAAAGTGGAAGTACTTTGTAAGACAGTTTCTAATTTCATTTAAAAACCATGAGAATGCTGGTTAATGTTAATCTCCTGAAGAGTGGAACTCTAGAGTAGATGTAGGTATATGAATTATTGTGACTGCCTATTCTGAATGCTGACTTTCAGCTTTGGTGATTATAGCCAGTTTATTTCTTGAATCATTTATTCATTAAATAGAGGATTTATCAAATATGTAACTTTAGCTGAGTTCCGATCAAATGGCAACACATTTTCTTGCAGTCTTAATCTTTGTTTTTCATCATCATGGAAGGGAATATTTTAGCCCTGGATAATTTTGTTTATTTTTTTTATTAGTTGTTTTGTGGTTTCTCACTTTGGGAACCAGACTACCTCCCTGGAAATGTTCTCTCATTTTCTTCTTCCCAAACAGCATCTTGTTTGCAAATGGCTTGGAAATCCTCCCAGGCATTGAAGAGCTTTCTTCCCAGGCACAGTGTTTTTGGTGGTACACAAAGTTCTGTAGGTCAGCTTGAAATCATAATGCTTGCAAGGAAAAAAAAATTGAAATTGACTTCAAAGGACAACTCTGACACGGTCAATTAATAATTAAAACAGTTTTTTAATGAGCTATGCAATTACCTGTGTGTCCCTGGAGATGATGGTTTATGGTATTATTCTAGTGCCCTTTCTTTAGTCATGGCACATGACATTTGTAATTTAAAGCCGGCTAGACATTAAAGTGACAGAACTTTCATTAACCTTGTCTAAAGTTTGCTGATGACAAATGACTTAAAACATGCTGTTGTCAAAATATACCACATACCTTAAAAGTCCTCTGGGCTCTGAAAAAAATGCATTCTCCAGGGAAGGCCAGAGCCACCCACGTGTCCTCAGGAATTCCCCATTGGGATCCCATGGTCTCTTCCTACTGCAGGAAATGGTTGTCCATTTGGTCAGACCTGCTGAGCATTTCATGGATGTCTGATTCAGGTGGCTTTCGATGGGTTTTATACCACATGCCTTGGTTTTTAACTAGTGGTTTATGGCCACGGAAAAATTTCCTCTAAATATGCCTTGGCATGTAAATTTTCACTTTAGAAACAGCAACTTGAAATTACAGCATTTATGTTTTGATTTGAATTGTTATTTCTTGGTCTTTACATTCTCAACCACCCAAATGTGCTATGGCCAAATGCTTCTTTAATTTTTTTCTATCCCTCTGTATTGAAATTCTCATTTTTTGAGAACCCTCATATTTTGTATACTATTTTTTTGAGAACTGTCTAATTTTGTGATTGCCTCGTATCTCCTTTAGAGGAATATTTAGAAATGTTAACAAGGAAGGCGTTGTGTAAGGACACTTACAAAGCTGGGGTATTATTGAGTGACCGAGTATCATATACCAGGTGCTCAGCTACAAGTGCTAGCTTGTGATGTCTTCACACTACTGAGCTGTTACCATTCTGCTTGAAAGACGTCAAACTAAGCACCAAAAGATGATACTCTCGTGTGCTAGCTTACGATTTCTAGGTGAACTGGCATTCAGTTTCAAGATGTTTCAAAGGTTTGTTTCGTGATGATGAGAGAGACAGCCTTTCAGTTCACTTTGCTGTGTTCAAAATAACTTGAATTATTTTTTTGAATTTTTCATTGAATTTATTAAAAATCCAAGTAATTTCATCTTTATACTATATATCAATATCTACAAATACATATTAGTGTAATACTTTAAGGAAGAGTCAGAAAAACTAGGTATGGAAGGTATCATGGTTCATGTTTTTTATCCCAGCACTTAGGATGCAGAGGCAGGAAGATCTCTGTAAGTTCAAACCAACCTAGTTTAAATAGTGAGTTCTAGGCCAGCCAAGAAGACATAGTGAGACCCTCTCTGAAAATTTAAAGGGGCGGCATGAGAGGGAGAGGAAAGGAAAGAGAAAGAGACTAATTAAAAGACCAGTTAAAGGAATTTGTAACCATCTGTTAACCCAACTAGCACATGATAGATGCTTCATAAGTATTTACAATTGTTATTACTATTCCCCAGCCTCTACACTTAATATCCTGATTTGGTTTGGGGCACTGTTTCCCATTTTACCTCCTATAAGGTTAAAAACTACAATTTTCATAACATTCTTTCTCCTGCTCAAAGTCCATACATTTCTGATGTGAATATTCTACATTATGAAGTGTTAGAGATTCCCATCTTGTTGAATAAATTCCTATCTTTGTTGCTGAGTTGTAGTCTAGATTTCTGCATACTCAGGGAGGGGTTTTGATTGAAGCATAATACCAAAAAGCACATGATATATAAACATATAGCTCAATAAAAAAAAACAAAACACAAAGTAAACACACAAGTGACCATTACTCAGATCAAGAAATAGAACTTTGCCAGCACTCTAGAATTCTCCCTCCTGGCCTCTTAAAATTACTGCTTTTCTTTCCTTTCCAAAGATAACCCAGACTTGAACTTTAATGCTATAGTTGTGTGTTTTTTGTTTGTTTTTGCTTTTGACATTTGAAAATTTCTTATTGTGGAAAATGTCAAACATACAAAAGCAGAGGGACTTGTATATTGAACCCTCATGTTCCCATCACTCAACTTCAACAATTATTAACTCACGCCCAATGTTATTTCATCTAGAGTATCACCTGTTCACCTACCACAGGTCATTTCACAGAGAACTGTAGACCTTATATCATCTCATCTATAAGAGTTTCAGTATAGATCTCTAAAAGACAGTCTCTTATTAGAAGGTGACCACAGTTCTATTTTCATACCTAAATAAACATAATTTCCATTCATGCCAACAACATCCAGCCAATGTGTAAATTTTTTATAGTTATCTTAAAGTTTTTGTTCTGAAAACATATTTTTGTTTGATTGAATGAAGAGCCAAATAAAGTCCATGAATTTTAACTATTGATAAGAATGTCAAGTCTCTTTAACTTATTACTTCCACACCATCTCCCCTTTCCTTCTTGAAATGTGTTTGTTCAAGAAACTGGAACTGTCCCACAGTGTTACATGCAGCCTGACTGTGTGACCTTGCAAAGCTGTTTAGCATATTTCTATATGTCTTGATATTCTGCAAATGAAAATTGTATCAGATTCAGATTTAATTTTCATTTTAGTTTTTGGGAAATGGGTCTGTGAAGGGCAAGAATATTCTGCACATAGCATAACGCTGGTACATTCTGCATGGATGGTGTAGGTCGCTGTTTGAAGGTCATTGTTTAGAGTCATTGTTTTAGTTGGGACTGAAAATGGTGATGATCGCTGGGCGATGGTGGCACACGCCTTTAATCCCAGCACTCGGGAGGCAGAGCCAGGTGAATCTCTGTGAGTTCAAGGCCAGCCTGGTCTACAGAGTGAGTTCCAGGATAGGCTCCAAAGCTACACAGAGAAACCCTGTCTCAGTAAAAACAAACAAAAAACAAAAGAAAGGAAGAAAATGGTGATGATCTTATTCTGCCATCACTTCATCATAAAGGACAGCAACCCTGGCTATGTGCCTTAAGATGTGGTCTGTATACTAAAGGCAACAGAAGGGATTCTACATGCTGAGTTACTGGTTTTAAGATTAGTTGATTCTCTGTAGCCCATCAGATGCAATCATGAAGTCTGTGTTTTGCTTTGTTTTAGTAGAATGTGTTCTTCCTCTACGTAACCACTTAGAATTGTCACCAGCATCCATCAATGATAACCCAAGGTGCCTAGATCCTATATGTTAAAGTGTTGGCATATAACCCATTTTGGACCCTTCTGTACACTTTCTACCATTATAATACTCAATACAAGTGTTATGAAAATAATTGTTACATTGTGTTTATGGAATAATGACACCCTGCAAGTATTTGTAACCTGTGGGTGATTACCAGCTAACAGAGAAGGCTTCTGTGTTCTAAAGACAGAGTTTTAAACATTCCTGTGCTTCAACTCATTGCTACTTTTATCCATATTGATGCTCAAATTATCCCAATTTTGGCTGTGGGTGCCTCTTCACATTAGTTTCTCAGACTTTTCAGCATGTCTGCCAAGGTTGTGTTTACAGCCTTCTTCTCTGATATTGCCTGTCTTATGAAGTGTCTTTTGTCTTAGTCTTGCTTTGGGCCTGGAATCAGCTATTTCTCTTAGAAACTCATTTCTTCCCATGGGAAGTATTATTTAGAAGCCATTATCTGGTCACAGGGGATGCCTATTGCTGTTAGAGATGGGGTGTGTGTGTGTGTGTGTGTCATTGTGCATCTTTTTTTATTGTGCAGAGCTAGGAAGCACACCCCTTTGTGTTGAAGTTTGGATGAGTAAGGACTTGTCTTGATTCTTACAATTCAAATTCAAGACCAAATGAGTTTCACTTACAACCCTGCATTTGTGTTTTCATTTGTTTATACAGAATCCTGACATCAACACTGACAGCTTACACACACACACACACACACACACACACACACACACACACACACACACACACACACACACGTGTAGTTTCTTGGGAAGTTTTGACTTTGAATTTTTAACAAGTTGCATGAATGCCCCACAATGGATAGGAACCCCAAGCCTTTTTTTTTTTTTTAAACTACTTCTTGTTTCTGAACCTCGAACCTTCCATTTTCCTCTAAGAATCATCCCCCTTGATTGACCGTATCCTTGTTGAACCATCTGTGTCCCATCTGTATTGTGTTTCTGTTTAGCTCCCCACTGACTACATACCTAACAGAGAAGACAGCAGTCGTTTAGGTCCTGCAGGCTGCAGTTCCTTTTGACCACTTGAGTGCTAAAAGACAGGTGATCCTCACAACTAAAGCTCTGCCCGAGGCCAGAGTCTCTTCCTTGCTTTGAGCAGAATGCCTGGTACTGTGGTAGATTTGCTCAAGGGCAACTCTGCATTTGATTAAATATCAGAGCAATTTATGTCCTTGTACCCTTGTTCCCTTTCTTTCCTCCTATGCAGAAATGTTAATTGACAATCAAAGGAATAACAAGTGCATACCTGGATTCACAAGCCTTCGGGGCCCATCTTTAATACCTCTGTGATGCCAGGCCTGGCTGGCTGGGGTCATGCCTTCTTTTATCCCCACTCATCTGAGAGTGGCACTACTTTCCTTGTTCTCTGTTCTGCATCCAGAGTTGGAATATCTGATGCTAGCTTGTCCTCTGTTGCTTCTTCCTCAGAACAGACTATAGATCAACCTTGTTTTACCAGGCCGTTATTTGACTTAGTGTTGTTCACAGAGGAAAGGATATCCTGGAATGAGCATATCAGAAAATTAAGTTTTAGTTAAAGAATATTGTCACATTGATTCTGATAATTCTTTAACTTCATTTAATATTTGCTTAGCTTTGTTATGTGGTAAATTTGCAGACATTCACATTTTGCCATCATCCCTGAGAGCAAGGCAGGGTAACCACTGTTATTTTCAATGTATGGTGTAACATGGGACTAGAGAGCAATTATTCAACTTGGGTGATGTCGGCCACACATCGTGTAAGCACTGAAGCAAGTGCTCCTGTCTGATTCTTTCTGCTATAAAGCCCAACTCTTTGGGAAAAAAAGGAGTTCAAAATAGCGTCCAATATTACAGTACAAGTAAAATAATTTTAGAAAAGGTCAAAAACCAATTAAAGAAGAGAATGAGAATCCTGCTCAGTGCCTGGGTGAATTTATTCTTAGATTTTTGGCACTGAATTTAGCTTTGAGTTTTCTGTTGGTTAGCCAAGACATAAAAGGAAAACTTTGGCTTGGGCAATGCTTATCTGATTAAGGAAAGCACATGAATTCACATGGAATACAGACATTTTCTTGGCACTGAATTCTTCGAAGAATACATTATATGATTCTACTAAGGGATGTTTGTAACAATGAATTATACCTTCAATGGTAATTTTATAGGTTAGAAACTTCAAAAGGACATTTCCTAGGTTCTTTTTAATCAGTAGCATGGGACTCCATTGGCAGTGTTTTCCATGTGAGAGACTGCAGGTACGAGACTGCATGCTTGAGGGAAGCATTTGTCCCAGATTGTAGTGTGGCTGCACCTCTTCCCAGGTTTTTACTTTTAACCTACTTGTTTTTGTATTTAATGTAGCTTCCTTGTAGTAAGCGTGCCATTGGGTCTTGCTTTTCGCCTTTTCCAGTACGACAATCTCTTCGTTTTTAATGATATTTAGACCATTTACTTTTAATGTGTGATTAGGCCATTTAAATCACCTTTGTTTTTCACTGACCCTGGTGTTGTTTGTTCTCTTTTCCACCCCTTTCCCACCTCTTTGTGCCGAGTACAGTCTAGGATACCTGTTTATCTCTTCTGATGGATTACCTGCAATAGTTTTTGTAGAACATATTATTCATATCTTCAACTTACTAAGTTTGTCTGCACATGAGTGTGCAGTGTAATAACTTAATCTGTGTGCTATGTTTGTTCTCCCACCCTTTGTGCTACTTTTCTTCTACATTATTATATATCCAATTGTTTATTCAATAAGCATCTGAAAGGAGTAACAGTTCTTCTATGTTTACTATATAAATCACATTTCCGGTATACTTTAGTCCTCTCTACACCCATTTGTGTCCAGTGTGTTTTTCCTCTTTCCTGAAGGCATTCTTCAACCTTTCTCTGGTGGGTTTATTGGTTATGTATCATACTTCACTTTACTTTATCTTTTAAAATGGTTTTTGGTGGCAGCTTGTATTTGGTCCATATACTTAATAACGAATTGGGAAGTGAAGTTTTTAGTAATTTTAAAGATAGGTATAGTTGTTAGTAGTTCATGCTGAATTGTTTAAGAGC
Source organism: Peromyscus leucopus (assembly GCF_004664715.2). Classification (NCBI taxonomy): domain Eukaryota; kingdom Metazoa; phylum Chordata; class Mammalia; order Rodentia; family Cricetidae; genus Peromyscus; species Peromyscus leucopus. The sequence goes on along the minus strand of NC_051069.1, from coordinate 25,537,875 downwards.
CAGATTCTGTTGGCATTAGGCATTCACTGTTGGTGCTTCTGGCTTTCCCTTTAGAAGTTCATATGTAGGAATCAAAATGAATAAAGATAAATCCCAAGTTGTGGGTCCAACTATATTGGTGTGCTTGGAATGCTGTGACCAAATACTATAGGCTGTTTAGCTTAAACAACAGAAGCTTATTTTCTTATTTCTTTCTTAGAGGCAGACACGGAAGATCAGAGTGCTGGAAAGCTCGGCTTCATTTCCAGACCCATGTCCTTAGCCACCATCTTGCTTTCTAATCATATGACCTTTTCTTTGGGCACAGGCACACCCAGGTGGGAAGATGAAGCAGACTGTCTAGTACTATCTTATTAGGATACTAATCCCCTATGAGAGCTCTACTCCCAGGACCTTATCTTACCCAGTTTCTTTTCAAAGCTCCTATTCCAAGTGCCATCACATTGGTAAGGACTTCAGTCTAAGAGTTTGAGGGTACACAAACATGTACATTAGCTGCCACAAGCTTTGGTCAGCATGCATCACTCTGTAAACCTGAATGTTTCCTCCTTAGGACATGTAGGCTGAGAACTAGAAGAAATACTTTCCTGGATCAGTAGACCAGAACCCTACCTGGACTTGTTCAAAGAGAGACTCTTTATTCCTATCATTCTGTTTGAGGTGCCGAGAACTTACTTAGTTCCACTGGATTAATGACAGCCAAGTGTCTGCCTGAATCAGGAGCACCTTGTAGGAGATGAGGGCCAGGAGGCCAGCAGGAAGGCCTGTACTTGTAGGATGCTTCAGACAGGACACATCACATCCTAACATTTAAGTCTTAAGCGGCACGTTTGTTGCTTGAGAAAATGGCAGCAGATGGAGAAAGTGCTGTGTCTTCTTTCTGTGGCCATGGTTTAGAATTATGCAGTACAGCTTGAGCTTGACCATGCCTCTCCAGTCACTTCCTATTAAGAGTCAGAACCTGATCAGATGCAATGCTGCCTTTTCTTCTTAGGCAATGAGGTAGACAAGGGAAGTTCAGCGGATAGTAATGAGGAAAGAAGTGTCATGTGAGTGAGGCGGGTGGGTTTGTTTCTTTTGTTTATAGTGTATTCTTTTAAGTAGTATTCTTTTGTTTCAGAACTGTGGGGTGACAGTATGCCCTGAAGTTTTGCAGAATTTTGTATTTTAATTTACTCTGTTGCTTGTTACACATCTGTGAGGTTTAGAAACAAGCACTAGTCTCTGGGGTGTGCCTCATGTGTACACAAAGGTTGAGGTGGCAGGTTCTCCAGAGAGATAGGCTCGATTTTTTTAAGAGTCCCCTCACTTACAGTAGCAGTTTTTAAATGATACTGTAATGTATTTTTACTTTATGTGTATAAGTATTTTGCCTGTATACATGTGTGTGCAACATATACATTCCCAGTACCTGCAGAGGCCAGAGAGCACCAGAACTCCAAGAACTGAGTTGCAGATACCTGTGAGCTACCATATGGGTACTGGGAATCACACCCATTTCTCTGGCAGGGAGCTGGTGCTCTTCACCCTAAGCCGACTCCCCAGCCCAGACAGCCACAGTTTGGCAGAGAGGCTAGGTTTTGATAGAATTTTAATTTTCTGGTTCACAGTGTAATCTGCTGCTTCCAGTGACCCCCTACTGCCTTTCTTAAGGAGCAGGGGGCCTCCCTTGTTGGGAATCTCAAGCAAATTTTTACCACTTAAATATTTAAAAAAAAAAAAATAGATTCTCATTGCTCTCAGGTACTGGGTTTGCAAAGGTCCAAGAAGATCTTATTTTATCTTGGTCAGCTAACAGATGGGATTGCCACTGATCACTTGTGACCATTTCAGTGTGGTGCTAGCTGAAAATTAAGTTCCTTAGGGGCATTGACCACCTCGTAAGTAAGTGCTCAGATGCTTGGTGGCTGGCATGTTGGACAGCACAATACAGAAGATTTCTTACATTGCAGAACATTTCTTGCGTGTGATATGGGATAGAATTATCCAGATTTATGTACTCTAAAATGTGTTTGCTGTGGTAGTTTTTAGTCATGTTAACCCAAAGATGAAAAGGGAAACAAAATCGTAAACAAAAGAACACTACAAGGAAAATTCCTGTTGGATGTTGACGTGTTCTCACTTCGTAGGCACCTTTTTATTAAGATTTTCCACCCTGGGATATTAGTCCTCAAAAAAGAAGCCATTATATATAGAATTGAGATTTTACAAAGGCTCTAATATTATGGGTAATCTTTCAATTACTTCATTTTGAACATCAAAATGGCCTCTGTGAATGCTTGCTTATGATGCTTAAAGAAGTTACTCGGCAAAATCAGATAAAGAGGGAGAAAAATTTAACACAAATTTAGTGATTTTGACATTCTCTCACAACTGCATGTGTTGGGCATTATCATAAACAAGCCTTTGTAAGAACAGATAAAACAACAACCCGGTGTCTTTGCTGTGGAGAATAGAGATCCCAATTACGTGTCTGCAGGACGCGCAATAAACTGGCCTGCTACTTAAGTGAATTGGTGCTTATGGTAAATGTGTCATTCATGAATTTTAAAAAGTACTATACAGCAGACAACCTGGATGAGAAAATGATTTGCTCAGGAAAGTATCACAAGGAAAAGTGGCTCCAGTGACAATAAAGGCACTTTTGTGCCTGGAGAGTTCCTAATGAATGTGAGAAGGAAGAAACAAAGTGGTTTTCTAAATTAAATAGGCTCCATAATGTTCCATGTGAATTTGATCGTGGCTTGCAAGTAAACAAAAATACAACACAGAGTCATTTAACTCTGTCTCTGTCCTAAGAGTCAATATAAAGAAGTCGGAAGAAAGACCAACCTTAGGGCAAAAGTGAGTGAAGGAGCTTGCTGGTGACAGCCTGAGTCCAATGCCCCAGAGTCCACATGGCGGAAGGAGAGAAGCCACACCTGCAGGGTGTCCTCTGACCTTCACATGGGCACTGTGGCGTATGTTAACCACCCCACCCCACCTCCAGGAAATAAAGCAAATACATTTAAAGTTTGAGGGGGAAAAAAAGGAAACCATTTTGAGGGGATCATTTCATATGGACAATTGTAGATTCTCTGATATTCAGAAACAACTTAAATTTGGACACATGTACTGTTTACTTCTGGGGATGACTGAATCCCAGTCCCCAAAGAATTTGCTAAGGTTTGCAGAGGAGGACTGATTAAAAAGTTTTAAACCACAGAAAATGAAGTGTGAAGACAGCAGAATATAAATATATAAAATGAAATTAAAATATATAAAATTGTATGACTCTAAATGCTAGGTGTGTACAGCAAAATACAGTAGAGGTTGGAGTAGAAGCAGCAGCAATAGTTAGCGGCAGCTGACTCTGAGCTGTGGACGCGTGTGGCTTCTCTTTGATCCCTTATTCTTTTCTGTTTCATTTTTCTAATGAATATGCATTATTTTTATAATTAGAATAGAAGGAAAAGTGATCAGTTAAAAAGATCATATTCAAGAGAATCCTTGATGTGATTTATAGGTCTGCACTTCTAGGTTAACTGAAGTAAATGGAAATGAACCGCTCTGCACAGGCACTGGATTCTGTGGGCACTGGATAAGAGAGAATGCATTGTCTCTCAGCACATCTTGTTTTCCCCATCTTTAGCAATCCCAGAGTGTCACACCCAAGATAAACCTCAGGAATGCTTCCAGACATTATTAGACCTGTCTTTTTCAGCATGCATGGGTAATGTGCGATTCACCATAGGCCTGAAGAAGCCCGACTCTCATCCATCAGACTGTAGAGATCCCGGACACTAGCATTTAGCACAGTAGAAACCCCTGAAAGTGCTCAGCCTATTTTTAGACCAATTATTTTTAATTCCTAGTCAAATAATGGAGACAGATAGTTTTTGGAGTAAAGGTAATTTAGGTTTGTTTTTATCTTTTGTCATTGGTTTATAATAACTTTGAAATACATGAATATATGTAATAATCAAAGAAAAAAGAGACTATAGGCTAGGATTGAGGGAGGGCTTGGAGAGAGCGGGAACATACATGGGGCTGGAGGGAGGAAAGGGAAGGAGGAAGTGATATAATTATATTTTAATTAAATATGTAGACAAGCATTTGGTACCTTAAAAACTGCTTATTTTCAGTGTTTAAAAAAATTATTGGTTTCTTCTGGTAAATATCTGACATTTGGAAGAAATAATGTTCTGAGAAATTTGAACACGAGGCTGTCATTGGTGTGCTGTATGTATTCTTCTCTGGTGCAGCTTCTTGTGTTACAGACTCAGTAACAGGGGGGCTTCTTTCTTCACCTGCTGTACTGAATAGCTGAAAAGTGAAATCCATAGAAACCACCTTCATTTAGAAGACTCCTTGGGACAGGGGGCGTGGGGCAGGTATGAACTCCGAGTACCGGAAGATGACCCTCACTGCCCCCAGCACAGGTCTGGACAGATGTTTTGCCTGTAGACTGCACTACTTGTTGCTCTGGACATCTGACACTAAAAAACCATGTATTTTGTGGTTTTGCATATCTGAATCTTAGCCAAAGGAATTAAAAATAAATATTTAAGTAGGTTCCTGACTTTAGGCCCTGACACAGGCAATTTGCTCAGCAAGTCTTTTCTGTTGGCCTATGTTTGTGCTGCACCGTGATCTGATGTTTGCTTCTGATGATTCCAGTGTGCCTGCATTGTGTGATCAGTGCACAGAAAATGCCAGTGCTGTCTGTGGAGGGCTGCATGATAACATGCGACCCCAGTGACAGAAATAAATGGGTCTCAGGAACAAGGAGCCATTAATCTGGATGAAAATATTACCACACACTGGTAGATTAATCCTGGCAGTTTAATGGCAGCAGCCCTCATTCCTATAACCTACTCTGCACTCTCACAAATGCCAGAACAACAGGCAGACGCATCAATGTTCACTGTGACTCTTGTGGGGCACTTGGGTAAAATCTTCCTATTTTAGGGAGACCGAACTCCGAGCTGCTGCTGTCCCTGAAAATTTCAAGCAAGATTAGTATTGTAGGCATTTTTGCATTTTGTTGCTTGATGTTTAGGAAAGCTTCACAAATTTGGAGGCAAAAGAAATGAGTATTCTTTTGCTGTCCTCAGAACTCCTTAGCTGATTTATGGGACAATTAAAAAGTTAATATAAGCTGGGAGCAGTGGCTCACACCTATAATCCTAGCACTTGGGAGGTTGAGCCAGGAAAATCATAAGTTTGAAAGTAGCTTGAGCTATGTAGTGAGTTCTAGCCTGGCCTGAACTAGACAGAACCTTGTCTAAAATAAAAACATTATTATAGAAGTTTTATCCAATTTGGCTTTTTTCAGTAGTTTCTTTGTCCAAAAAAAAATGTTAAAACAAATTATAAATACATACTTTCTACTTTTGATTTTAATATCTGTGCCTATATTTGTCTATGTACATGTCTCTTTTTATTTGCTAATATTTGGTTTTAGATCAAGGCCTAGTAAGAACTCCTTACAATGTATTTTGCATAAACTATACTCACAATGCTAAATCTTTTATGATTTTCCTCTATTTATCCATGTTTCTCTCTATATACATTACGTGTATTCATGTGCATGTGGGTACAGTGATGCTGCTGGGAATAGAGTATAACATCTGCTAAGTTAAGCAAGAGCTTTACCAATGAGCTATGTCCATCTCTCTTACTTAGTGAGTTTAAAGATATTGTGAAATTGTCTAAGTGCAGAATCCTTCTAGACCTTTACCAGCTTTCCCCCAGCCCTTTTCAGTTAGCTCACTATACTTGATTCAATACAGTTTTTATAATTCTTTTCTATGAAGTTCTTCAAATAGTCTGCTTAATTTTGACACAGACAAATAACATTTTTTAAAAACAGTTTCACCAACTTATTTGGTGTCATGTGTTTACATAATATTTAATTTCAAAATTGAAAGCACATAAACTGTAGAGATGGCTCAGCAGATAAAGCGCTTGCTAAGCACACTGACAATCTAAGTCCAGTGCCCATTGCTCATACGATATAAGGATAGAACTGATACCTATAAGTTGTCCTTTGACCTCCACCTGGATGCCATGACACACAAATGCACACACACAAATAAAATGTCAAAAGTATTAAAAACTGTACTCCAGTAGAAAACCTAGAAGAAATGGGTGATTTTTTTAGACACATCTGATCTGCATACATTAAAACAAAATAATATCAATAATTTAAAAATAGACCTGTAACAAGCAAGGAGATTAATGTGGTAATAAAAAAATTGAAAGTTCATTAATAAACTTAACTGGCATAAACAATTTTGAGAATAAACCCAAGGAGCTTGTCAGCTTGTGATTCAGCTGTGGGCTCTACATGCCCTGCCACCTGATAGTCCACTAGATGGAGATTCATTTAGAGCACCCCAAACATCTTTTAGCAGGCTTTGCAGAGAGAATGGAAAGCACTGTGGAGCTAAGATTGTTACTTTCCCTGTAAACGTTTATAAATAGCTTCAGCTGAAAACTGATAAAAATTTAATTTTCACCATTGTTCCCTGTTTTCTTTTTCAAATGAAAAGCCAGAGGTAGTTGAGTAAATACTAATGAAACTATTATTTAATTTGGTCCATGCTGACATTGATCTATTATACTACTTTGTTTATTATGTAAGTTCTGTATTAATTGATTGTGATGCTGTTTAAACTTTTCAAGAGTAGAGAGCAAAATGCTATCAAATGTGCCTTGAAGTTGCAAAATGGACAGCCAGGATTGTCAGCCATTTAAGTACAGTACTGACTGTGACAGGCTTCTAAGGTAAAATGACCAGAGTATGTCTGGCCCTATTAAACCAACTACATAAATAAAGGCCCATTCTCCTTTTTTTTCAGACAGGGTCTAATGTGTGTAGCCCATGCTGGCCTCAGTCAGCAGGTGATCCTTTGCCTTAGTCTCCCAAGTGCTGGGGCTCCAGGCCTCTGCTTCTCCCTCTTATTTATTTTTTTGAAGCTTTGTGATCTTTAATGGGATCTCAGGTAGCTGATGATGGCCTTGAACCCTTGGTTCTCCTGCCTCTACTTTTAAATGCTGAGGTTACAGGTGAGTGCCACCTGGCTTGTTAGACCTTGTTCTTTCTTTGTTAGTTTTTAATGTTGCCATGTAGCTCAGGCTAGCCTCAGACTTGCAGTATTGCCTCCAGCCTGTAAGTGCTGCAATTATAGATATGCAAGCACCATTTGCTCTGTTTTTCCCTGTTCTAGAAAATATTTGGGGACCTTTCAAAAATGGCACCATCTGTTACCATAATACATGTGTGCTTCTTCTAAAGCAAGTATAGGTATTTCCCTTGTGAATGAGGGGAAGGAGTAATTTAAGTAAATGTTTACTTAAAGGGTGTGTGTATGTGTATGAAAGACGAATACAATAGAATGTTAATTGGGAATGTTTTGGGTATTAAAGAGACTGAAGGATAGAGTGTAAATGAAATGTTAGGAACACGTTTGAAAGGATTAGTTGGCCTTGGAAACAAGTTTTACAAGGTAAGCAATTGAAGATCTGGAGATTTTTGAGACTGAGATGAACTTGTCAAAATATGGGACATATCTTAAATTTTACTAAGCAGGGTCCTAGATGTGTTTAAAATGATGAAATGCTGCCCCAGGGTCATTTGGTTCCGGTCCCAATGAGAGCACTAGACCAGCCTTTCCCCTTTGGGAGTGAACACATTCTTCAGCCTTCCTAGTTGAACTGATGCAATGATCAGTGGACCTTGAATGGAAGGAAACAAATTTCTGTTTATCTTAAAGCTCCTCTCTTGTGCTTTTGCATGCATTCATCTTGTTCTTTCCATTATTCTTAACTTAGTCATCCAGATTGCTGCTTAAAAAGGAAAATTACCCTCCACCAGACTTGGCAAACAAACAAATCTATCATTGTCCAGGGCTTCTGAATCCTTCTTAACAGATTTCTTGTGAGAAGGAGCTGTTTTCCTTCATGTTGACAAGACATTACTTGGAGAACCCCTAAGCAACCTTGGCCCCAAAGTTGAGTTATTCAGAAGAATTTACAGGCTCCTGACATTCAGAGAACAGCAGCCAAGTGTCACAAAAACGGTAGGAGATGGTAATAATGACCTCCATTTAAGGTCACTGGTGCTTGAATGCTTTCGGTGTGTTGGCACCAACTATGCCACATCCTGCTGATCTTGGAAGTCGTGCCAGTTTACTCTATGAGGTCAAAAGAATTTTGAGCACAGTGACAAGAGGTTAAAGAGTCTGAGCCCCTTGGCTTGTACAGTTGATCCTTAATGGAAGATTTATGTGGACTGGATGATTCTCTGTGATTTTTCTGTTTGTAGGGACTTGAAATCAATGAGTGAGATAAACCCAAAGTTCAGACACTTGAACAAATTTCAAGAACTCTTCTCATGCGCCTGTTACCTGTCTTATAGTGGGAGTTTGGTTGTTGGATAAGGACCCAATGTGCACATTTTCTGGGTAGATGTGCACTAGAATTAATACCTGAAGTGCGTATGTGTATGTAATGATGCTGCCAGTACACATTAGTGAGTAAGAATCACTTTCTTCAAGGTTATAGACATGAAATAGTCAATGACCTCACAGCTTTATGGTACTTATTTGTGAAAAAGGATTAAGTAGTAACTTGCCTCTTTTCCTTCGCCTTTAATCCTTCATTGTTAAATGGAGGCTTATGCCATCTGTCTCTGCCAAAAATCTGTCCAGATATGAAAGACCATATAATTCAGATACGTTCTATATTATATGGAGAAAAATCAGCTCTCTAATAATTTGTTTACATTGTTAATTCTTCAGGCTTCTTTCTAAAAACAGGTTTTAGTAAATGTCCTACCAACCAAAGCACAGGTTGATATATTAATTAATGCTAGTTTGTTGACTAAGTTGCAATACTCTTGAGGCTGTGGGAATTGCACTTATTAGTCATTTCATTGGAAGATAAGATAGGAAAAGGAAATCCTATCAAGTTTAAAAGGTAAAATACAAAAGTGTCAGTTTTCTGATATCAAGGTCCATTCTTTGGAGAATGAGCATTCTAAATGGCTAATCTAATTAATTCTTAGTGGTACAAGACAGGGCAAGGGGGATTGAAGGTGCACAGGCTTGGTTTCCTTGTGTTTTATACCAAATCCTTCTTAGGCACTTCTGTCTCATCAGTAGTCCAGAGGCATAGGCATCATTAACCTCAGTGAACAGTTTATTTCAAGTCATTGTTAGAACTTGTTTTTAATAATACGACTTTAGTATTTAAATGAGACACACGAGCTACACCCAGGGTCCATTAGCAGAGTATGAGAACATTCAAGGATAAGGTTTGAGTGTGTGATTTAAGGGCAGGGGTTTTACATGCTTGTGTGACTTGGGGTATGCATATATGCTTCCCTCCATTGTGTACATGAGGTGTCGTCCCCTACCCCCCAAGTTAAACTTGGTTTTTAGAATTGCTTCCTTCTCAATCAAGTGTGAAGTGTTGTGAGGAATCATACACAGGTCATGCATGATGGCTGGTAGACATCATTTGGGGCCATGTAAACAAAATTCAGATCAGTCTGTATATTCATACTGCAAATGTGTAGTTACAGGTACTATGTGAGTTAAGTGTTCTGACTGTCTGGCTGCCTGCTAGATTAGCTGCTGTCTGGGCACAGCTTAAATCCCACTTCTCTCTGACAGGCGAGTACCCAGCCTTACATGTCCCCAAATCTGACAGTAGCTCTAGCTTAAAGGCCATATTTTGTTAATGACATCGCCCAGACAAGCACCAGGCACTCTTGGTGAGTCAGTGTTGGATGTTGGAGGAATGCTTGTCTTTCTCTTTCCTTACCTGGCCTCTTACTCCCCCAATACTTCTTCTTCTCTTTGTTTGTTTTCTTTTTCAGAATGTTAGATTAAGAAGTGGAACAATCTCAGTTACAAATAGATATTACAGTTTTAGGGATTTGTAGCCAGAATGTAAATTAAATTAAATCTAAGCTGAGTATAGAATGATGAGTACTTTTGTACTCAATAAATAATGGTAGTAATTGTCATGGAAACTGTGTCTATCAGGTTACAACCCTTTGCTGTTCAATTAAAATATCCCCCCCACTCCCCGAGACACACACACACACACACACACACACACACACACACACACACCCAAACAAACAAACAAACAAACAAACAAAACAACTTTTGTTGGGTCTTTGGAGCCTGATGCTTCACTCCTTTAAGACTCTAAAGCAGGACAACCTTTAGAAAGGGCTCAAGGTCACAGTTGTCTGTTTTCCTTTGAAAATGTGTGAATTGCCTCCCAGACACTTTTATTCTGCCTCAAGACTGCAGCAGAAGTCTGTCTAGGGTCTGTGCTGACAACTAGACCAAATGAGTCCAGCTCCCTTTCTGTACCATCAGCACAATTGAAGATTGCAAAGGATGCCTGTGGCCTTTAGGATTTAGTCATGGAATGTAAGGAATTTTCAACAGGAAATGTATCCAGCTTTGAAAGATTTTCATCTGCTGCAGTTACTTAACCTGCATGCCTTTTGGGTGTCAGCGTTTAATTCCTGCTTCCCCTGGGACGTATGTGTGTACAGCTAGTTTTCTCCCTCACTGGAGTCACCCATCTGATGCTGTACATGTACAGGTCCCGCTCCCATTAGTCATCACATAAGCGGTGTTAGCAGGTTTTGGAAATGCTTCATTTTATGTACACCCAAGAGCGTGAGACTCTTCATCCGCAGCATAATCTGATTTCACTGTGAGATTCTGGTTCTGGTGCAACCACAAAGTCAGCAGAAAGTCCTAGTTGCTTTTAGGTAGTTCATCTGTACTGTACTCACACTTATATGTGTTGACTGCTTTTGGAATCTTTAATAGCAAATGTAATATCACTGTCAGCTTTTGAGTGCATGACTTAAGCAAATGTCAGAGTAGAGGGATATTATTGTATTGCCACAGAAAGGCTTACTTATACCCTCTTCTATGTGATTAATGCTTCTGGCCAGTTGGCTGCAGAATTTGACCCAGCAGTGCCTGGCAGATAATAGGTGCACAGTGAATGGATGCAACCTTCATTGTGACTGTTATTCAAGGCTCTCAAAAATATATTTGAGCAAAGGACACTTAGAAACGGAAATGTCAGGTTATTGTGAGGTAAGTAAAGAACAGTAGGCGGAGCCTATGGGCTGTGACATTTTGCTATTTCCATGAATCTCAAGCTTAACTTCAGTAGGCAATGCTTGATGTCAGTTTTCATGTATGTTTGTCACATTTAAACTCAATAGATTTAGACGGTTCAGCAAAGGTGGGGCCAAGATCACTTTATCTTGCTCATCTTCTCAGTAGTCCTGTCCTAGAATGTGATGAAGACAATGAATATTATGTATTCAGTTACTTTAGTACTAATGAATGGGGTATGTGCAGTTTTGTTAACAACCGACTGATTGAAAATGAAGGCTATATTGTAAGTAAGTAAGGGGTTTGTTTCTCGTGTGTGTGTGTGTGTGTGTGTGTGTGTGTGTGTGTGTGTGTGTGTGTGTGTTTTAAACCTCCCCCCCCCCAGGACATTGCACCTGCTACACACGAGCTCTGCCCCTGAGCTACCTACCTCCTTGGCCGCTTTCTGTGTGGCCCTGTCATCTCATGGCTTGGTCTTCGGCTGATCCTCTGTCAGGGATGTCACTCTTGTTCTGATCTTATAGAGGTCCCTACTGTATGCCACCTGTTATACTTGGTGTTTAAAGATGTCATCTCATCCTGATGTGTTTAATTGGAAATGTAAGAAATTTAATATTAAAATGAAGGAAGCTTGTTTGTTTTTAATTATGTGGATATGTGGGTTCCTATGTGTAGGCTTATGTGCACACATGAATGTGTGTTCTTCCAGAGGCTAGAAGAGGGTGTTGGATCCCCTGGAGCTGGAGTTACAGGGGATTATGAGCTCCCCAGTATGGTTGCTGGGTCCTTGTAACTGGTGAGCTATCTATCTAGTCCCAGAAAGGATTTTTATTCAATTTTTATACCCTGAAATTGCCTCTTAATCTAGTACAGGGAATAGTACTCTTTGCCATCTGTACTGGTTGTCTACCAGAAGCTCATGCCTCTGAGCAGTATACTTGGTCACTCAACTGGAAATAGTCAGTCTTCATAGGAGCAATATTTAGGCCCTAGAACATCTGCAGAACATCTCAAACATTTCTACTGTCTTGTGACAATCCACATAGATGGAGCTCTCATTTTGTAGTGTATCTAAAAATAACTGCACATATACACATGCATATACATGTATGCATTTGTCTTGAGAGGGCGAGGAAGGAGAGAACACTATGCCCAGAGTCTGTTCCGATGATTGATTCAAGATTGCTCATCTTGATTTTGTGTACTTGATATGGGAAGCACAAAGCATTTATCTTTATGTTCTGACAATAGACATAGTGGTTGGTGTGAAGTACTCAATGGGGATTCGAAGCAGCGACTGATGTGGAAATCATATTTAGCATGATGTGTTTGTGAAGTGAACTCTTGGAAGCATGGTTAACTTTCTTTAAATTTATTCCTACTCCCTGGAATTCACAGGGAGAAATATGACTGCATGGATGGCATCTGAAATAAAAGGCCTGGGCTTGTATATGATTGGATGGCCAGATGATTGTTTTTATTGTTGTTCTGAAATTATTGATGTAACATTGATGAATGCTTATTTATTCACTTATTTATTTTTGGTTTTTTTCAAGACAAGATTTCCCTGTGTAACTGCCCTGGATGTCCTGGAACTCACTTTTGTAGACCAGACTGGCTTCCAACTCACAGAGATCCACCTGCCTCTGCCTCCCAAGTGCTGGGATTAAAGGCGTGCACCACCACCACCCAGCTTGATGAAAGCTTATTAATATGAATAGAATAAGCCAGATGAAAGACCATGTGGCATATGGTTCCTTTTGTATCAAATTCTCCAACAAGGCAATATAAAGTCTAGGGAGAAGGTAGACCAGTGTGTCTGGCTCTCACTGGTGGGGCTTGTGTGGGACAGTGGGATTCCAGATGGATCCTAGAATTTTTTGGAAGTCCTATTTATTTTTATCATCTTGCTTGTGATGATGTATGTATATTAGAAATTACTAATCTATTTATTGTATATAGCTGGAGTATCCATCTCAACTATACCTCAGTAAAGCTGTTAAAATTAAATTTCGTGTGACTAGAGAGATGGATGGTTCAACCATTAAAAGTATTTGCTGCTCTTGCAGAGGATCATAGTTTGGTTCCCAGCACTCATGTCTGGTGGCTCACAACCACCTGTAACTCCAGCTCCATGGACTCTGACTGTCTCTTCTGGCCTCTGTGCGTACTTGCACATACACGTACATATCATTCCTCCCACATAAATCATTTAAAAATATGATGTTTTGTAGCATTAAACAGTTAAAATCAGCTTACTGTTTAGTATTTACTGGACTGGATTGTCCAACAAGACTGGCCCCTCTGTTGTGTTCTCAGTGACCAACCAGTGAGAGGTGCTTACTAAGGATTCAGCAAATAGGTTGAATGAAGAGACAGATAGGCAGTTTAACAAGCACAGACAGCTGCTATCTACTCAGCACTTGCCACCAACCACACACTACACTAAAATATGTTATTTTATGAATCATCACATTTCTAAAAGACAATTTTATTATCTCCATTTTGTGGCAAAGGAAAACAAAGCTCAGAATAGTCAATGACGTGCCCTCCACCACTGGCCAGTAAGTGGAGGGAATTCCAAAACCAGGACTGTCTGACTTAAAGTCCATGATCTTAACCTCTGCATTCAGACCCATTGTCATTCCTTTATGGTCTGCCCGACAGGGCGTTTTATTAAGGCATGCCAGGGAAATCTGCAAGGATATGAGACTCAGTAGCTAGCACCCTTCTTTCAACGTGAGGAGTTTTGGGAAACATGAAGGAAGAGGTGAATGTACACAGGGCTGAGCATCTTTAGGGAAATCCTTGTCCTTTTATTTACATTTCCAGGACTTGTAGCCCAAAGTTGCCACATCTTGTATGGCTCCCTTTATATGCCCTGGGACCCGAATGGGACACAGGATAGGGTAGAGCCTCAAACAACATGACTTTCTGCCAAGAAATCTAGCAGAACCTTGTGGAAGCCCTGAAGGACATTTTTCCCCCTCTCCATTGTCACTTTTGAAATTCTTGTGCCAGGAGGGGTATGAAAAGAGCACACACTTCAATTGTATGCACAGTTGTAATATGTGTGGGTTCCCCCCAAAACAGTGTATTTTTTAGGCCAATATTAAATTTTCAAAGAGGGATTATGAAATATTTGCATTGCTGTACTGTAACACAGTTGGAATGTATTCCAGCTTCCTTCTGCTTTCAACATTATCTTTGAAGAATGATGGAATGTAAAGTATGTTTACATTTCTGAAAATAATACTTGAGGTGTTTTCACCAGGCAATTGGTTTTTTCTTAAGAAGGTGTTAAAACATCACTTTATCACGTATGTGTAAAATTACAGTACATCAGACTTAAAATCACCGGCACTAGTTACAAGTTTAACTGTCATGGTTCCTCCATTATTTTTCATACGTGATTATGTGGGTGTCACACTGGGGTTTGTATGGACTTTTATATTTCCTGTAAGTGCTACTTTAAAAAAAATGCTTAGAACATTTCAGATCCCCCTTTAAAAAAATCTTTTGTAGGGAAATAGAATATGTTATTGATTTCATTAGATTTGTCATCTGTTGATACTGCTCCATTTGCTTATTTGTTTAATTTAAAAAAAAAAAATCAAGACCACTCTGTGCGCTGTGTCTGTGTTAGGTGCTGGAGGCCCAGGAGGAACATTTTTGGAGGGTACCTAATTAATGCCAGGAGCTGGGTCTCTCCTGTGGCTCGGCTTGTGGAGCTATTAGGTAGACCAGAATTGTTAATGCTTTTATATTGGCTGGGTAGTTCTGCCCAGATCTTAAGTATGTAGAGCAAGTTGCCTGACCTGATAGCCTCATTCCTGTTGTTTATATGTTGTTTTTCTCTGTTTTTCTGCCAGATCTTAAGTATGTAGAGCAAGTTGCCTGACCTGATAGCCTCATTCCCCCGCTCCCCCCATGTGTGTGATATGTATGTTTGTTCTCATGTTTGTGTAGATTAACATCCATATGGGTATGGAGGCCAGTGGTTAACAATGCGTGTCCTCCTTCATCACCTTCCACTTGATTCGCTGAGACAAGGTCTTTCACTGACAGCCCCAGAGCTTGCCAAGTTTGGCTAGTCTTACTAGCCAGATTGCTCTGGGGATCCCCAGTGTCCCCCTACTCCAGCACCAAGATTGTGGGTGGGCCACTCTACCCACTCAGAGATCTGAATTGAGGTTCTCAGGCTTGCACAGCAAGCCATCTCCCCAGCCCTGACCTCCTTCCTTATCTTACAAAATGTGCTAGGAATTTCTTATCTGGTGTAAGTCATGTAAATAGTGGGTTTCAGAAAGAAATGGGCAAAATGTGGAAAGTCTAAGAGAACAACAATTCAGTGACCAACCCAGTTTTTGAATGTCTGTGTGTGTGTGTGTGTGTGTGTGTGAGAGAGAGAGAGAGAGAGAGAGAGAGAGAGAGACAGAGAGAGACAGAGAGAGACAGAGAGAGAGAGAGAGAGAGAGAGAGATAGAGAGACACAGAGACACAGAGACAGAGACACGGGGGGGGAGTATTGAAAGTAGGACTGAACTGGTTTAGGTTTTGGTTTGCAGGTAGTTTGCCTGTACTTTGATTTCTCTTGAGATGACTTTTGGATTAATTATTTTCTTATCTTTTGTGTTCTAACTTGAAAATTGTGAAGGTTTGGAGTTTGGAAATTTGATAATTTTTATTAATGTCATTCTAGCAAATTAAACTTCTCTAAGATATGGAAGTGTGTTTTGTTCAAGTAGAAGGGAAACAGTCTTGGACAGAACTCCTTTTAACTGGCACAGGTGGGTGCATTGCAGAAGTTTAGGGAAATTCTCCGAGTGCAATGGCAATGAATAAAATGAATGCAGAATATCTTATAATTAAGATAATTTGTTGAGAGTCTCTTTCTACTGATACAGAAGAAAACTCTGGAGACTGAGGTGGTTTTCTTTAATTTCAGTTTTGTTGATAGCTTCTCGTTCTTACCCTTCCATAGTTTCTAGACAGATTAAAAAAAGTCCAGAAACTTGCATTTCCCCATAACCTCCTCATACTGTTTAAGGCTCACATCACCTTATGTTGTACTTATCTGACCACTGCAAAGCCCTTCAAGTCTAGGCTCTTGAACTGAAGTTGTGTCTCTAGCTTTGATCAATGCTTTCAGAAAACTCCTGCGGGACCAGCTTAGCAGCCTCCTACCATTCCTTGATTCTTCTCCCTCACACTGCTTTTGTGTACTTCATTCCCAGGTTATGAGGCTTAGTGCCCTAGACAGGCATAGACCATCGTGTCCACTTGGCCCCTGTAGGTACAAACTACTATATCCACTTGGTCCCTTAGCAAGACGTAGACTTTTATGTCCACTTGGCTCTCACACAGACATAGACCACTATGTCCCCATGGCCCCTAGACAAATGTAGATTGCTGTGTGCACTGGTCCCCCAAACAGATATAGACTGCTGTGTCCGCTTGGTCCCTTTTTGGCAGCGTGACCTTGAGAAACTTACCTTTCCTGTGTCCTTCAGTTTCAGGTTTTTTTTGTTTTTTTTTTTTTGGTGGTGCTGGGTTTGGGTCCAGTGCCTCATGAATGCTAAGCATTCACAGAGCTCCATCCCCAGCCCTGATGACTTTGTGTAGTACATCATGTGAACACATAAAAGAATAGATAGCATGGTGCTTGGGATATAGTAGGTGCTTGGTAAATTGTAGTTTCCCTATAATTTTAATTAATTGCCTTCTCTATATTTTTAAAAATCTTTTTACTTCATAGTAGATTATCATAATAGCTTCACTATCTTTCCTGACATTTTAAAGTCTCTCCTACCTCTAGGATAACTTTAGATATTGCAACCAGATTAAATATTTATAAAATCTTTACTGTGTGTTAAATATTAGGCCTTTTCTGTCCTGTGGTTTAAAACAAACAAGCAAGCAAACAAACTCATGTGGCTTTGGACCTGGAAAGTAAATACATACTTTGGTTGACAGTTTTGCCATAAACTGTTTTGTGTGTCCCACAGTCCCCATTTACCCACTTTCCAATCTTCTTTTCCAATGCAAGAAAGAGCAGAAGGACCCTAGTTTCCAAGGCAGGGCTCTGGTAAAGGCTAAACTCTGTGAGGGGTTCCAGCTCAAACTCGGGGGACATCTTCCCTCCTCCAAACCTGGAGCGGAATCTTCTTTTTGGCCAGGTGCAGTCAGGACTGAACCTGCAAGTTGGACTGGCGATTGCCCTAGGCCAGGCATTGCCTGTTCCTGGTGTGTGGCTGAGGAGTGATGCCTTCTGCCGCATTCCCTTTTACCCCAGCAGCAGAAACCGCAGCAGAAGGCAGAGCTGCCATGCTCCTGAAGGCAGTGAGCAAATAGTGGAGGCTTATTTCAACATGTGAGAAAGCAAAGTGGAAAATCAGCACCTTCCACAGTGAAGGAGGATGGAGTCTATACCCTTGGGTATATGGTAGTCAGGGGTAGTCTCTTTCCTGGAATAGACAGACTTTTTTAGAAACCGTTTTTACCCACAATTCAGTCTGCTATAGTTAGATGCAAGAATATATATATACACACACACACACACACATACACACACACACACATATATATACATATACATTGATATGTATATATGTCAAGCAGTCATAAAGTTGACAGTTTTACTGGGGGAAAGGGCAACAGGTACCTTGCAGATGCTCCTTGATAAGAGTTCATGGAAGCAGGCCAGAGATCTGCTTCATTGTTTTCCAGAGCTCTGTCTGTCCCCTTAAGTGGTCAGCATGGTTAGCTTATGTCCAGCTGCAAGTCCTCTCCTTTGCTTTCTTAGTGTTCTTGATATGGCCATTAAAAACCCTACCATTCATTTTAACCGTTTGTTTACACCATAATACTGGTAGCAGAGGATGCCAAGAAGCAAGAGGGTCAAGAAAGCACAAAAATATGTGTCCAAAGTTTGATATTCAGGGGCCTCCCACGTGAGCCTTTAGTTCCCTGAGTCTGTGCTAGCAAGATGGTTTGAAAGTCCTTTCCTGGCCGTGGTGTGGTGGTGCACACTTTTAATCCCAGCACTAGGGAGGCAGAGGCAGGTGGACTTCTGAGTTCGAGGCTAGCCTGCTCTACAAAGTGAGTTCCAGTACACAGCCAGGGCTACACAGAGAAACCCTGTCTGGAAAAACAAAACAACCAACTCCCTACAAAAAAAGAGTCCTTTCTAGGGAGGAGTTAAGTTAGCAGGTGTCTAAAATGTCTTGAACAAAATTGGATGGCATTGAACAAATGGGATGAAAGTTCCATTTTCCATACCTAAGGTAATCATTGATATGGTAGCTATATAATCTTTAAAAAATTTTCCTTTTCTATTTCAATAATGTATTAACCTAAATTTTAAAACTAGAGTTTAAAAATGTATTATTGTAAGTATATGCAGAACATGTGGGACATGTGCAGGTCAGAGGATATTTATGTGGCATTAGCTCCGGCCTTCCCCGGGCCAGTAGGCTTTCCGGACAAGTGACTTTACCTGCTGAGCTATCTTACCAGCCCCAAATTTGAACCCTTACACCCCTAGAATTTCTTCCCAATTCACCCCTTATTTCTTTCCCTGGTCATTTTGAAGCAGTTCATATGCAATTTGCCTCTGTTTTGGCAAATGGAGCTTTTATTTCTTCTGATCACACTGCTTAAATTCCAGTTGAGCCAGGCTTTGGTCACTGTTTGCTGACTGGGGGACACTGGTTAATGTTGAAGAATTCTCACCCAAGTCTTCACTCCTTTCCATGGGAAATTTAAGGTCTATAGACATAGAACAAGGCACTACGAGGAGCCTGTTATTTCCAGAAAACAGACTGTAGTGATGAGGCTAGACAGATGTCCCCGGGCAGGTCACTGTTGCCCAGCTGTGGCACATCCTGTAGAAGGAGCAACATGCTGAAGGACTTCAGCCTAAAGCACATTCAAATCAGACTTGAATTTTAGGAATGTTGCTTCAGAGCCTTTGCAAGATGGATTTAAAGAATGTAATAGTGGACGAAGAAATAGAAGAGTCTGGTACCATGATCTAAAGGAAAAATGATAAGCCCTACTGGAGTAATGTTAAGAGGGGTCAGGAATATAGAATAGCTTCAGAAAGAAATTCCTTACTTGGAGCTTGAGTGGATCAAATAAATTCAAAATGAGGGCTATGAAGGAAGATAATGCAATTTTAACCATATGCTTCTCTATATTTAAGATTTTTGAAAATGATGTCTTAATATTTGTTCCTTAGTCTGCTCATCTTCATCTGTCTATTGACCACTTTCTGGACATAGACTATGTATTGAGTATTAGACAAAATCTTATGTATAATGGATAGTGTTGTGAGATATGTATTTTCAGATTTTTAAAATCTGTATTCTTACCTATGTCTCTTTATCCTTTCCACAATCTGGAGTAAATATCTAGTAGTACTTATTGAATACACTGTATGAAAGGCTTCTTGAAGATTGTTTCAAATGTATGACTTAAAATACCTGCTACTGCCACCATCCCGCCTCTTCCCCAGCACAGGGTCATGCAGGTGAGATGGGGTTGTACGTCATAAATTCTCATAGTCTTGGCACAGTGTTCTTTGAAGGAGCATGGCTTTATCCATCTACTCACATCCTCTGAGGTGACCTCTTAAGCATTTCCTCAACTTTGACTTGTCAACCCTTAGATATCAAATTTTCCAGAAGGGTAACACGTGGAACAAATCTTGCCTCCTATTTGCTGAACAAATTGTTTGTGTTCTAGAACTAAAATTAATTTAGGTAGCAGCATATGGCGACTTAAATGTAAAACTTTAGGGGCTTGTAATGTGGTAGAACGTCTGCTATCGTGCATAGAGGTGGGTTCAATCCAGCACCACCGACAAACCCCAAACCTTCCTCTGCTGGGTGCTCTGGCCACTCTCTAAACACTCAGCTATGTGTGGCTACTATCTTGAAAACTGCAGAGCTGAAGTATCCTCTATTGACACAGAAACTCTAGCAGACCCTGCCATTCTAAACATGGCATTTGTTAAAAGCAGACTGTGGGCTTGTGTTGCCCCGCCTTGAAATCTAGCTGAAGACAACGGGGTGACTGAAACCTTCCTGTGTTTTATCTCAGCTGTGACTTGGGACCGATGCCAGCATCTATTTCATACCACAGTTGCCATGATTAAGTTGGGTAAATGACAGCCAACAGTGATCCACACAGAAGACGCTATGGCTCCACCATCCTCACCACGACCACCCCCTTCTTCCATTTTTCTTAGAAACACACATTCCTTGAATAGGGAAAAGAAAGAAATTTACTATGTTCACTCTCTCATTTTTCTTTCCTGGAGACTAGCTGGATTCTGGGAAAAGAAGACGTTTTCCTCTTTATCCTGCACGCTGTAGTCTGGCCAATTCAATAAAAATGTCAATGTGGTTGTGTTACGGCTTGTTTCTGAAGGCTGTTCCATGTAAATGGTTCATCTAGAAATGCAGGGGGGTTGTTCCTTAAGAGAGGGTACTGATTTGTACGAGACGTGCATCCCCACAGCCCTTTGCTGAGAGCTAGGCCCAACTTCCCCTCATGGCTTTGTTAGGAGACAGTCCCGTGAGTTGGCCATTGAATTCCCTTTTATAGATTTATATGATTTTTGGATATTTTGTTATGGTGACTTGGGAGCTTTTAATTTGTTTTTATTAGATCATTTTCTAGACTCTTAAGGCAGTGGCCTTTTCAGCAGGACATACACACGATTTGTTATTAGAGTTATTGGGAATTGCTGATGTAAAGCATTCTGTGACTTCGGGGAATATTAATAAGCCTCTTAAAATACTTATTCAATTAGATCCCCTGACCTGCTGTCCAGAGGTGGAGCTGTCATTAACCGAGGAAGCTTTCTGCAGTTGAAGTGACAGTGGAGACCATTGTCTTTCTCCTCATCTTTTTCTTGCTAGTTTCACAGTTTTGCTGGAGCAGTTAGGGAACAGGCTGCACTATTTCAGAACTCCAAAGGCCATCTCCACTGTGGAGAAGAAGAGTGGGTTAGGTTTATATTCCTATTGTGCCAACTTTTTATAAAAAAAGAAAACAAAAAACCTATTTTCTGTATCCACAGGTTGGAAAGATAATTTGTTTCACTTGTGTGAGAATTGCTTCTTTCTGCCTCAAGCAGCAGGGTCAGAGGTACATATTATGCTTGCATAAAGTGGGAAGTATTTTCCTAAACTCCCAGAGGGAAGATTCTGAGGACTGTAATTGCCCACTGGCCTGTCTCACCAAGGCTGGGCCCTTAGATGGGCCTGTTGGACTCAAAGACTAGGTTTTGAAAAATGCCACCACATGCATACTTTGAGGGAGTCCAAGTGGCCATAGCATCCTTGGGTTTAACATTGGTTCCTCATGCCAGTCTGTTCTGAAACTCTCCCGCTGGCAGATCTGTAGTTTCTTCCTCCGAGAGCAGGTCATCTGGCTTAGAGAATGAAGGTACACAGCCTCCTAAGTTTCTATGACACAAAGATACTGATGAAGGAGGAGCGAAGCCAGAAACCAGAGACCAAAGCTGGCAGAAATTGCAAACATGGTGGAATTTCCAGAGCTTTCCATTTTGTGAAGTCATGGATAATTTAAAAAGTACTGGCTTTTACTTTTGTTTGTTTCTTTGCTGGCAACCACGTCTATCTGCCAACCTTTCTAAAATGTCATGATGTAATTATTTTAACAGGCACTGTATGCTCCTTTATTTGGGGGATATTAACCTTTCTAAACAAAAGGAATGTTAATATACACTGGAGACACAACTAATGGGATTTCATTTTTCTTGTTAGGCAAGAAGCTTGATTTTTTTTTTTTTAAACTTCTTGTAAAAGAATTCGGCGAGTGAAATAATTGCCTTAAGCTAATCCATGATAGCGATTTTAAACGTGACTTTCCAGATCACTTTTATATGGCTTAGAAAGAATAATGTGATTTTCTTGTTTTTGTTTGCTTTAGCTAAACACTGTTGAAAGATGATATAAATTCAATGAGTTGAAAACAAAGGAAATGCTAATTTCTAATGTGCTGAGTTCTTTTAAGGCATGAAATATAGTGTTTAATTCATTGTTTATTTTTATATAGATGTAGTTAATTTTTTGAAAGTTAGTATAGAATAAATTAGCAGCTAGCTAGCTATTTTCTTAATCACTGTATTTCTGTTTGATGTTTGCATGTATATGACCTGAATATGCTGCTGTTTATAAATCATAGCAATTAGAGCCTCTTAGATAGAGTGGTAGGATATGTTCTGGATTTCTCAGAGCTCCTTCTCATCCCACATCTTTCTTCTTCCCTCTTTCTCTACCCTTCCCCCTCTCCTTTTATGATGAATATTCCACTGAACCATTTTCCTGGACTTCCTGACTCACTCTTTTGCCATAGTATATGTAAGGCAACAAAACACTTGAAAATTAATTGGCCAGTGTAGCATCAGGCCTGTAGCTTTGACCTTGTTATCATGAACCACCTGCCCATAGTTCTGTAGACATCTCCAAACAGAACAAAATCCAAATCATTAATCCCCTGCTGATGGCTGCACCCCCAGCAGTGAAGTTGGGAAGAGAGGGAGGAGGAGGAGGCTGTGGAATTGACCCTCCATCATCTTCTCTGTCAGGTCCTTAAACAGCTTTCCCTTTAAGCAAGTAGGATGACGAGTTTTTGCTATTTTGGATTAGTGTGAGAGTATGAAATGGTTCCCTTTCCCTTCCAGGCAAAAATACCAACAGAATCTGACTTCGGAATGAAAGTGCTAATTTCATTTGGTGGCTTTCAGACTTGAAATATGGGCTCAAACCGGAATTGTGCATTAGTCATCCAAAGCACAGGAGGTTCTTTTGACAATGCTAATTATTATTTCACGACAGGGGTTTATTTTATGTTGTCTGCCGTCTCCACCCCAAAACTAGCCATTTTGTTTGGGGAAAGAATCAGTTGGATTGTCATGCTCCTTTCCTCAGACAAGTCTCGCTATTTTATGAGTATAGACACTGTGCAATAAAGAGAGCTTTATTGAAGACAGTCTTACACATGAAATGTAATCTGCATGAATATTAAAAAAACTAATAGGTTTATATTTTAGTCTTGATATTTAAAGCATATTTTTTCTGACATCCTAATTGCCTTGCTTTATCTCCATTAAATTTAATCTGTTGTTATTGGAATACAACTAAATTTTTGTAACTCACGTTGAACTCAGGAAGGAGTGACATATACAGTTAACAAATAAATACAAAATGAAATTGAATATAACTTCCTGATGCGTAAAGGAAGATGAGTGGAAGAAAGAGTTGATTGCATGTCTGGAAGCATATCTGCCTGATTGATGTTCTAATTTTAGTACTGAGTTTCCTTTGAAATAGTAAAATGTCACATTAGCATGTCCCTTTTAATAATCTAATATGCTACCAGTGACAATAAATACATGCGCCAAGTCTAGCTCAAGGTATCTAACTTCATCGGCCTGTGACCCTTCCCAGTGTAGTTAAATTGCCCAGATGACCCTCTTGTCATATATTTTTAATTGTAAAGCACTTGAAATTAATCATGTTTTATTTCTTTTTAAATAAGCACCTCGAGAGCAGCGGTGAGCAGTTTTGCTCATGGCACTTATCCACTCTTAAAGAAAATTAAAGATTGGAAAGGGTCCGTGTCTCAGAGGCAGCAAAGCCATCTACACGGGGAAAACACGGCTGGCAAGCAGGGTGCTTGCCACTCCTCCGCCCGGTCTCTTGCTTCGTGTACTCAGTGAAAATTGCCATCGGTGCACGTAACAAAGTAGAAACATTTTGAATTATTACCGCAAGTTTTCAAGTGGTCATAACCCAGGATCTGGAGGACCTCAGCGAGGACTGAGGTCTCCTCCAATCTGTGCAGCAACTGAGTGCCTTTCATTTACGCTAGGCAGAGCTAATCTTTAGGAGAATTGGACTCTGCCTCTGAACTAATTATGATTTACAGAAATTGATAATTTGTCTTCAGCATGTGTCTGCAGGAAGAAATTACTATTAAATTTGATTAACAAATGACAGATTTCAGCTCAGTAATTTACCATCTTTATTAGCAAACTTAGAAAATTTCTAACAGTCATCCTGGTAGTTCATCTAGAAAATACCATCGGTCCTTGCAGCTTCAGTCCATAGCTACCTTACCTTGAACAGGTAAGTCTTGGCATGGTTTGCCTTCTGAGTCCTCAAGCACACTCCATGTGTTCAGGCTGATTTCCCATGAGAGGTGGAATTTAATAATATGTAATTAACTTCCCCAAATGAAGAATCTGGCCTTCCAAATACACTCTCAACGGGCTCCCTCACAATATTTAGGATCCGACAAGAGGAGGCGGAGCTACTGTACCCGCCCTAGTTTTTCACACTCCACTGGATCAGATGTTTTCCTCTCTTCGTGAAACAGACTGCAGACCATACATTTGTGTAAAGCTGAGCCTTAATGTACATTGACACCGGGAGTGACTCAGAAGCCTCCTTTGGAAGCACATCATTGAGATGTGAAACTGTTAGAGCATGGCACTGAAGTGGCCTGTTAAAACTTTTCTCGTGTGAGTAACATTTTTTTTTAAGTACACTACTATCCATGCTTTTATATAGTTGAGAAAATATTCCATTGTACTAAGCAATCTAGTGGAATTGTCAAGATGGTTAAAAATGCCATTTCATATTTTCCTTTCAGGAGATTCTTGACTTCTTGTATTTGAAAAAGGGAAGTTGAGAGGCTGGAGAGAGGGCTCCGTAGTTAAGAGCATTTGCTGCTCTGGAAGAGGACCCAGATCCAGTTCCCAGCACCCATATCAGCAGTTCACAATTGCTTGTTAACCCCAGCTCCAGAAAATTTAACACCCTCTTCTTGCCTCTGTGGGTATCTACATGCACATGGTGGACATCTGTCTTCTGGTGTGTACACACATATACATAAAATAATACATTAATAAATCTTTTGAAAAGAGAAATTGAATGATTAGTCTTTTAAAATTTAATTATGTGTATCAGTGTTTTGCCTGCATGTATATCTGTGCATCATGTGTGTGCCTAGTGCCCTAGGAAGTCAGAAGAGGGTGTTGGATCCCCTGGGACTGTAGCTAAAGATAGTTGTGGGCCACTATGTGGGTGATGGGAATCAAACCTGGGTCCTCTAGAAGAGCAGCCAGTCCTCTTAACCACTGAGCATGTCTCCAGCCCCCAATTAGCCTTTTAAAGACCTAGAAGTAAAGCTTAATTTTATAATGACATGAAATAAATGTCCTATTATCCAAGTAATAGTTCACCAGCAATGTCTGAAATAGCCTCCTTTTTCAAGGATGCAGCTTGTTTGTGATGCTAATATTAAAATGGACCTGCCAAAGTGAGTGATGGGAGGCGCTAATAACTCCAAGTGGGGAGATGAAAACAACATATTGCACACACCTGCTCTCCGCTTTATGTCAGTCTCATCAAATTATTGAATGAGTGAGTATAATGGTGATTGAGGAGAGCCGGAGGCCAAGCGACAGCAAGACATGTGTCCTTGGCTCTGGAAGCCTCACTCTCACTGTGGTCCATTCTTGGCCTTTGACTTGGGACGGCAAAAGAAGTCAGAACCTTTACAACAGTCTATCCTGGGGTGTTAAATTGGCGATGCTGAGTGTTTTGTTTATCTTTACTTCCAATCTTTGTTAGTATTGCATTGGGAATGGATGCTTGTATACTGATTTTGTATAATAGTTTCCATTTTGTTCTATCTCTTTGTGATTTTGTGTTCTCTTTAAAGTAGAACTGTGTGCATAATCTAATCAGGCAGAAGGGAGTGCTTTAAGCAGTTTACCAACAGTTGTTGCTGAAAATGGTCAGGATGCTGAAGAGAAACAGTTTAACAACAAGCTAGACAAAACCCTGGGATGGACCTTGAGGCAAGCACTCTTAAAGTGTGATGGATTCTAAAGAACTGCAGATAGCTCTTGTGCCTTTCACCAGACACACACACACACACACACACACACACACACACACACACACACACACACACACACAAGCACACCAGCAACTTCTGTTCATTTAAAAGCCAACGACCACTGGAGGTCCAAAAAGAACACTGTCAGGTCCTGGTGTGCACAGAAGACTGCTCGAGTGTCCTTCCTCAGTGGGTTCCTGAAGCCCTTGAGACTTGGTGTGCCTATTCTCAACTGGTATTCTTTGTCAGTTCCTAACATTACCTTTTGAGTACAGGCCAAACCACGTAACGGATGGCAAGGTGAGTTAATGTAGGGTCAGAAGGCTATCAGAAGCTTTAACGGAGAGTGGACATTGGAAGATGACTGCATCCATTGTCTTCCCTGCTCTGAAATTTGTTCTGCAAACTAAAGATCTCTGAGAAGAGGGACTTTTAGAGATAATAGGATTCACACAGAAGGGCCCACAAGGTGGTGTGTGATTTCTGTGGAGCTGCAGTGAATCCTTAGGCATCACATGAACTAAAAAGAATGGGTACTCCCAAAACCCGATGAAGAAGGTGATTTCAGTTTATTATAGTTTCAGGGAATGAGTTAGATGCGTGTATGTTTTTCTTTTAAAACCAGAGTCCCACAAGCCAACTAGAAATACCAACAAGAATAGAGGGAAGAAATTTTTGAACACCCAGGAGGAGAAGTGAGAGGGTTTTTGGTAGAGGAAGGAACACTGGTGTTTGGCTCTGACAAGTGGGACCCCTGCCACTAGCCTCTGTCAGCCCAAAATGCTTCTGGGAAGGCCACTAATAGAACAAGCAGCATGTAAACATCAGCAAGTTAAGTACTTGCCAGCCCAGTGGTTAGGAGTGGAAGTCAAGCTAAAGATTAAAGACAGCTTGACACAATCCTACACGCAATCCAGCTGGGCTTTACACATTATGAGATGTGGTCGGACAGAATGAGGGTGTTTAAAAAAATTATTGCTATTATGCAGCTGGAGGGCAGTGGGCTGAGCTGGGAATATGCCAGGAGAACTTGTGCTGCTTGTGTAGATAAACTTGCAGGACTCCAGCTTTCAACCCCATCCAATTCTTTCTGTCAGATTCTCTTAACCTTGTCCTGTCCCTTGCTGAGCTCTGACATTTCCAGAGCAGAAGAAAATCATGTTAAATTTATGTATGAGGAGGGGTATGTCTGTGTGTATTGCTGGAATCGGGTTTTCAGTGTTTGGGCTCTTCTGATTAGTTCTGTCTGTGGTTTCTGTTGTAGTCGCAGAGGAACTTATAATCTCATGTTGAGTAAGAGTCTTGATACAGCTTCTCGCGTTTTGGCCATCACAGGAGCAGGACTTTGTGGGGGCTCTGTGAAGAGGCTCGCCCCGCTGAGGAAAGCAGGTGAGCTTGTGCGGTCTGCCTCAGCCTGCTGGAGCCCACAGTGCTAGTTCTGCCAGTGCCATAACAGGATTCTGTTCAAGGTTTTGTTTGATGAAAGAATTACAATATGTTAAAAACTTCTGATACTGGAGAATTTTAGGAGCTGGGCTTAGAAAGGAGCATTTAGACCAGTCTGGAGACTATCTGGAGCAGCTAGCAGAAGAGAGTATGTTCTTCTTATCCCTCTAGACAGGTTGTGGGGAGGTCACTGAAGATGATTGAGTAGTTCAGAGGTCATGTGAAAAATGAACTGGAGGAATACTTGTATCGGAGTGGTTAGGGAAGAGGGCTATTGTAGTAGACTAGTAGTGTGACAAATGGTTTTTGTCAACTAAGCAATAGTAGTATAGGGAAAACCATAGGTCTCACTTCACATCCAACTTTCAAGTCCATGTCTGGTGCTCCCTGAAGTGTATGATAGAAGGATCATAAAGTTATGTCTGTGATCCTTTCAGAAGGGAGATAAAAAAAAAAAATGTTCTGTGATCCATTAGTCATGTCTGTGGTGGGGAAAATAATAGGGGATGGTGGCCCCTCTTCTATGTAGATGGTACCTCTGGTTCTCTGCAACATGTAGGAGAAGTTTTAGGGATTAGTGACAGACTGAATGTGGAGAATCAGAATGTGTGGAGGAATGACCTGACTTAGCAGAATAACAATGAAAAGATAAATGTCCACCAAACAGACTGGTGGTGAAGGTAAGAGCCAGAGATTTGGACTGGAAGTGATCAGCAGAGTGCTGATCATTTTACTCTCAGAGTGGGGGCCGAAGAACCAGAGTACTGCAGGTAAATAAATAGAAATCAGCCTGAAACCATGTGATCATTCCAGTACTCAAACCTGAATGTGTGCCGTTTTCACATCTTAGGTCAGATTGCAGAAAACAAACCAAGAAGTGAATCTGGCAGGTGAGCTTGGAAGCCAGCAAGTATTAGGAGGTTTCGCTAAACTTATCAAGATTATACTGATAGCTTTTTTTTTAAAAAAAAAAACTTAAACTTCTAAAAGGATTTTATCTTATCTGATGAATGTTTTGTCTGCATGTATGTATGTGCATCCTGTGCATGCCTGGCTCCTACAGAGGCCAGAACATCTGATCCTTTAGAACTGCACTTTTTCAGATGGTTGTGAACTCCAACGTGAATGCCAGGAACTGAACTCAGGTCCTCTACAACAGTCCCACATGTTTTTAACCACTGATGTATTGCTAGCTACTGTTTTTAAACTCTTACTAAACACACATGCATTAGTTAACCACATTTTAGTGTCTGTTCTTGATGTCTTGAGATGAATGGAAGCTTAATGGTAAGAAGAACCTAAGTCTTCTGCTAGGGAGAAAACGGACTTGGAGGAGTTAAGGTTTCACTCAGCATCTCACGGGTAATAAATGTCAGGATTGGGTGTTAGACTTAGGTCTGGTGATTTTCTTCCTGTGTGCTTTCTCTGTTAGCCTGTGCTATCTTCTAGAATATATATGATACAGACTTGAACTTTATATATAGAAATAAAGGATAAATGATGTGCATAATCTGACAGAATCATTTGGAGAAGTGGAGATGCTGACAGTACCCAGCTTTTGCCCTTTACATTTTGCCGCTGCGTTCATACATTCATAAATATATTTAAACCTGTCTCTGAATATTTAGGTCATTTCTAGTCATTTGCTCTTATAAATAGGAAAAGGATGGTATAAATTAGCCAGACTGCCGAGGAATAAATCCAAGCTCCACCACTTCTTACCGATGAGATCTTTGGTAAGTTTCTTAACCTTTGTGTCCCAGTTTCCTATTTGCAAAATGGGATGATAATGACTCTCCTCATGGAGTTATTGTGACAGATGCATGAGATGGCTGTATAAAGTATTTAGAATAACTGTTGGCACATGGCAAGCTCATATATGTAAGATCGTAATTTTGGGGTCAGACTTCTTTGGGTTTGAATTCCAGCTCCATCGATCAATAGTTATTTGACCTTGGACATAACCTTAGCTTCTCTGGGCTTAAGATTGTAAGCCCCTCTATGGCTGCTGGAAGTGGGAATAACATGAGATAATGTCGAAAAGTTGCTTTCATGGTACTTAAACAAAGGACACCATATAAGATCATTGTTTCCTTTATTACTGTCATAATCATTGTAATTAGGACTGATGCCATAATGAATATCCATGTACATAAACCTTTGTGTATCTGTTACCTTAGGGTAAATTCTTAAAGTAGAATTGCTTTGTTTCTTTTGACTTTCAAAAATATCAAAACTATATGAAGTTTTATATATTGAAAAATAATAAACTTGTACTGAGCATGAAGTTGGTACCCTTACCAACTTGGACATAGTAAGGTTCCATAAGGCTGAATATTCTCTAGTTGAAATTAACAGTGATGAAGTGTGAGGGGAATTGTCAACCTGATTGGGTGTGGATTCATAGAAGAGACACCTAGGTGTGTTTTTGAGGATTTTGCAGACACCTAACTGAGGAGGGAAGATAGATCCTGAATATTGATAACCGTCATCCCATGGATTGGGGACCCAAACTGAATAAAAGGAAAATAAAAAAGAGGAAGCCAGCCGAATAACATTGCTCCGCTCCCTGCTTCCTGACTGTGGATACAGTGGGACCAGCCACCCCATGCTCCCTCTGTGATACCTCCTTTTGCAATGGTGGCCTCTGTTCCCTCAGGCTGTGTGGTTGGCAAAATATGCCATCCCTTCTTTAGTGGCATTTGTCAGGTGTTTGATCACAGAATGAGAAAATCAACCATACATAAAGGTTGTAACATGAGTCATGTCTGTGGAAACAAGCATTGGGGTTGAGGGAAATCAGAAAGGTTTCCTGAGAGTGTTGCCAGTATTGGCTCTGGTGGTGCGTGGAGTTCCCATAGGTCAGCTTGGCAAGGCGCTGGGAGCCCTGCGCCATGGCTCTTTCTCTCTCCAGGGCCTTGACGCTTAAGTGCATGTGACAGGCCTTGGCTTTGGAGACTTTGAGACAGGCAAGGAGCTTACCTGTCCTCTCCGCTCACGCTGTTCCTCCACCCAGACTGTCTGTCTTCCTTCCATTTCTTTCAGGTCAGTTTTTGGATTTCCTGGTTCATCTTAGAAGGGTGATGCTCTACTATGTGTTACTTAGCCCAGATTTGGGGCACTGTGCACATGCAGCTCTTGAGTTGTCAGGGTGGAATTCCTTCCTAGGTTCCCTGATTACTTCCATCTGATTTCTCTTAAAAAAAAAAAAAAAAAGTTAATCTCTTGTTCCAGTCTGATGGCAGAGCACTGCCTGCATAGCTATTTTAATGTAGTCACAATTCTTAAGGTAAGTTAAAACCTTTTCAGTTGTGGCTTATTCTTCAGTGACAGTTATGACAAATAGCTAGCATAATTTATTTTTTTCTTTGTAGATGGTATAACAGGCAGTCGTGTATAGTGGGTATGCATTTTTTTAAAGGAATTTTTGAAATTTCAGCTTATAACACTGGATTAGATGTTAAAGCATTTCTGTTGACAAGAATGAAGTAAATTGTATTCTGATCCAGTTTGTATAATAATGTGCAACCCAATTCACTAAGTTCATATTGGGAACTCTCAGCTCTGCTGAGAGACTGAAATTACGTATATGAGAGTTGACAGTCATTCAGCATGGGTTAGACTTGAACTCCACAATGCAAGGGAGATGTTGGGCTTCTTATTTGCTGTAAAAAGAAGAAGAAGAAGAGAAAAAGCAGCGGGGAAAGAATCTTTCTATTATTTTCTCCCACGTGCCAGTTTTAAATGCACACTTGTCCCCGGTGCTGTGAGCCTCTCAAGCTGCTTGTTCCCGTCAGGGTTCCTTGTGACAAATTTATAATTTTATGTCCTATATCTAGGTCAACAGTTTGCTTAATGTTTTATCTCCTGAGCAAAGGCACAGTGCTTCTTTGTAAACTTAGCTCCCTCGAACTGCAGATTGGAAAACAAAGACTCTCCTGGTTCTAGGAGTCCTCGTGCAGAGCGGACTCTGAAGAGGTTACCCCAGCCTTGTCTCCAGCCCACTGAGCTCTAATTTGCTGCAGGTGGAGAGGCTCCTATTTAAAGCTTTCAAATCGTATTAATTAAAGTGAGTTAGTTGTCATTACTGATCATTTACTAACTTTTATTTATTTTTGCTTCATTATAGCACAGTAGGAGGTCGTTTAATTTAAGCAGAATATTGTATACCTAGTTCTGGCCACAGAAAAACATGTAGTGATATTTGTTGAGTGAATAAATTGACCATATATCCTACCTAAGAGACATTTAATCTTTAATATTTTGTATCTTTAGTGTGTATTTTTCTAAGTTAAAACTTTCTTTATGTGTGGTGGCAGAGATTGAAAACAGGGCCTCATGCCTGTTGGGCAAATCCCCTACCACCGGCTGAGCCACACTTGCCACACTCAGAATAAAGTAAGTACAAAAAAATTATTCAAAACTGCCACAGCTGGCAGTTTGAGAGCTGGCAATTATAGGCATTTCCATTTTCTAATTGAAGTAGTAAGAACTGAGGTTTTGTTGTTGTTTTTGTTTGTTTGTTCTTTCTTTCCAGCCATGCTATGTCACTAGTCTTTGAGTAAGCATGGGGGCTCATTAGTATTATTTTTGAAATATGCTACATACAATGTTTTCTTCCATTTGTGTAGGTATGTCCAGTGACTTGAATCGCAGACTGGGGACATTTTCTTTGCAATAAATCTCATTATCGTACATGCACTGCAGTGTAACTTTTTCTACAACTCCCTCCAAAAGCATTTCAAGCACTATCATTAAAATTTTTCTTTAGTATTACTAATCATAGCTATTTTCAAGAATGTTCCTAGGAAAGATTGTGAAAGGGATGGACATAGAAGATTTTTGAGTCTTCGTAGGAACAATGGATTGTCTGTCACCCAGATGCCATAAAAACAGAAACCACCTCAGTAAGCTTGCTCAGTCTTGTTTTCATTAAGTGAACATTTTAGGCATGTGGAGATTTGAATCTTATCTCATTTTGTCAAGAGCATTTTTAAGTCATTGAAGAAGACTTTGTAGGAGTGTCTTGAGAGGAACCAGAGATGGCACTATCTAGTGTCTTGGAAGCAGGCTGTAACACTGGATTTTAGGGTAGCTCCATAGTTAGGAAGCCTGACTTTTAGCCTGGAGGTATTGGCCTGGGATGGGAGAGCAGACTTGGTGAAGAGACTGATTTTATGTTTTTGATTTAATGGTGTCTTTGTTGTTGTTTGTTTGTTTGTTTTTGCTTTATTTTTTTGAGACGGGTTCCCTGTGTAGCCTTGGTTGTTCTGTAACTCACTCTGTAGACCAGACTGGTCTTGAATGCAGATTCTTCTGCCTCTGCCTCCCCAGTGCTGGGAGTAAAGGCCTGTGCCACTACCATTCAGCAAGAGACTGATT
The DNA here is from genome assembly GCF_004664715.2 of Peromyscus leucopus. Classification (NCBI taxonomy): domain Eukaryota; kingdom Metazoa; phylum Chordata; class Mammalia; order Rodentia; family Cricetidae; genus Peromyscus; species Peromyscus leucopus. The sequence goes on along the minus strand of NC_051069.1, from coordinate 25,504,954 downwards.
TTAAATGTGATCCAGGTATTTCATCATCTTATTGGAAAAAACAATACAATTTAGAATGCCCAGAAGAATCAATATTTTATCTACTACCTTTTTCTAAGTAAAATATTATGAATCTCAATTGGGCTTGATAGGCAGTGGATTGAAGAGGGCTCATGTCTGAGACCTGGTAAAACCTTCAGTATACATGAACTTTATCACAATTGAAGGGAAATTTGTTAACTACTAGTGAAGTTGCTTGCTGAACGTCACCCAGCTGGAAGATCGACTTTGGAGTTAAGATCCTTCCCTTTATTTACTGTACTCTGTTATTAGATAGCTGCGTGTATGGCCATACATCATTAAATAATGGGACATATGCTAAAAATGAACATTTGAATACTATGGTAAGATGAGTGAAGAGGCAATGGGCAAGAGTGGCCTCTGTGGAACAAGTATGAGAAAGGTGCTTTGAAAACCGATTCACTTTGTTTGCATTTTAAAATTACAACATCTTTAGATACTTAAAGGAAACTGGGAACAAAGCTCCTTAAAGTAGAAGGTGTAGGGTCTTGTGATCTTCTGCTTCCTCAAGTTTTTATACCAGGAGAAGTGCTTCTGGAGAGGAAGCAGTGTATGCTGCAGTCATCCTGTGCTAGGGTGCTGAGCGCCTCTCTAGGCTTGACCACAGTCTGGCTTCTACATTGGTCAGGGGGAGCCATCCAAGGCTTGAGTGATTATGATCCTTGGACAGATGTTGGGCTCAAGAACTTAGAATCCTCTTTAGAGAGACAGTAAGTACAAGTGTGATCTAGATGGTAGTGGGTCTTTTGGTCTTTTTCCAAATGACAGTGTCTCCAAAACTGGAGCCCAAAGCATGAATGTTAGGCAGAGGATTAGAGAGCTTCAATCATATCGTGATCAGCTGTGCTACTTCCCAGCTGTGTGACTTACCTTAGGCCAATTTCTCGAACCTTTCTGTCATTTCATTTTCTCACCTATAAAATACAGTGGGTAATGGTCATTATTTGGTCAAGTTTTTGTGATCACTCAAGGAACTGATACACATGAAGTGCGTACAGTAGTGTCTAACACATAGTACTGTTGCACACGTTAGTATTTATGGTGCTGGTGGCATTGTTCTCTTCCTGGACATTGGTAGATGTGTGAGCTTTGTCCCAGTTCATTCATTCATTCACTTCCTGAGGAAAGCCAGTCTTGTAGACTGGTGTTTTATAACCCAAGCTATTACACTGTTCTCCGGGCTGACTGTATGCCTCAGCTTTGTGCTTAGCTTCCCAATCTCCTAGAAGCAGAGCTGGAATTCCACTTCACTGCAGAGCTGGTAATTGTTTTTTCCTGGTCATCTCAGAGGTGATTTATGAGCAGAAGCAGCAGTGTGACCCTCTCATAACATTTTTATCTAAGTTCCCCGAGAAGTGGATTTTTAATAAACCATTATCACACTGGCATCATTATCACCACTCTATGGTGTGTTAATTCAACAACATTTGTGGGTCTCTAGTTTATATAGAGGATGGTGGTAGAAATTGTGAGAATTACAAAGAGAGTGAAAAATGAAGACAGGATAATTTTAGTTGGGATGATACAAGCTATGTATAGAAGAGCTGAACGGCATTAGGAAGGAACAATCCTGAAGAGCCCAGGGACCACTAATTTTAGATGGAGGCTCTGTAGACATGGCAAAGGCTGCATCTTAGTACTCACAGAGAAGGAGTGCACACTTCGTGGTAGAGGAAGAGTGACTAGCATATTCCGAGAAAACATGCAGTCTGGGTGTGCTGGAAAAGATAGAGCTGGGCCCAGAGGTAGTTGGACAGAAGGTTGGTAAGCTAGGAACTTAGCAGTTGTAAGAGGTGAATTTATGTTTCTGTGAGACAGTGTCCATAGCATGTCTGTCAATCCAGGCACCTAGTTCCGATTATACAGCCTCCATTTCTTGGGATGCTAAGAAACCAGAGAAACATCTGGGAGCTACCTGCAGTTATAAATCAGAGCTGCTGGCCCCAGGAACCTCCTGAGAAGAGGACGGAATTAGAAAAGTCGCTTGTGGAGTCAGTCAAGGTTAAAGATGCTTGTTATATTTAGCTTCTTACTGGTTTTGTTTGTGAACAAAATAATCTCCACCCTTGACCACCTCTTCTGTGAAATGGTGCCAGTGCCACTACAAGATGGTACCTTCAGAAAGTGTGGGGATGAAAGAAATGAGATGGAGAGTGTGTGAAGCCTTTAACCATTCAAACATCTAGAGAGTATTTCATGAATGGGTACTGGGAGTAACTATGACAGAGTACACGTCAAGCAGATAGAGTAACTTCAATTCACGTTTCCTTTTCTGCTGTATTGAGATGTCGTGTAAATGCTCACTGATGCTGCACTGCTCTAAGAAGTTGGAGGAATGCGCCGTACTTATTTTTAGCTTCACTACTGTGAAATGACAGAGCTCCTGATTCTGTCTGTGAGGTCTAGTAATCTTTATAAAAGGATTAAATTGTGAATATATACATTAGGCTAGAACAGAAATCTGGTATTTCCCGAATTTCTGTTTTGTTTCTTATGAATACATACATACATATATCTACTTTAACATTTCTGTAGTCTCATTTCTTAATTTTTTTATTTAATAGAAGTTTTTGTTAATTCTTTGGGCATTTCATACAGTGTATCTTGATTATATTCACCTCCCAAATCTACCCCATCCTTTCTATCCCCCCACTTCACGTCCCCTAATTAATACAACAATTTTATGAAGGGTAGAACTCAATAGGAGATATGGTTGTCTGGGGAGGGTGCTGATGGGTTCAAGTTTGTAAACTGAACTAACTAACTCAGGATTTCATGGAGCACCCCCCCACACACACACATGATAAACAAACTCTGGTTATTAAGGTCTGGGTATTAGGCAGATGTTTCTAGAAATAAAGTGAGCCTGTCATTTCTCAGAAATAATGGACAGTATGTGTTGTCAGCAACAAAATTCATGCTTTGAATGGAAAATAACAATTATTAAAAAGCTGCATCCACTACCGTATAGTTGGTAGAGTTCCTAAGACCTGGAGATGGCTGCTGAGATTGGTGGCCATAGTAATGAAAGTGATTGCCCTGATGCTGAGAAGTGGAATGGGCTGACCTAGGGAAGAGCTGTGCAGCCCAGTGAATGGCCAGTTTATAAGTGACCACCGTGTGATGCTAAAATTCACAAGTAGGTAAAAGATTCCTGGGCAGAAGTGCAACAGTGGCCCTCTGACTTCATGTGACAGCATGGGAAGTTCTTTGCCATGGCTTTAGGCACCCCCCCCCCCATCCATCACAAAGCTAACACTTGCTGAGTTTGGGGTAGTATCAGTGCCCATCACTATCACAAGGGACTACTAAGCCCTTTCCCCTGTCCCACTTACATAGCCGTGTGAGGCTGTGTGGTTTTTATATTTTATATACAACCAACTGCAGAAGCAAATGTGAGAACCGAGGTGTCTTCTAGTAAACCAAACATTAAAGAGCCTTACCAAAACTTCCTTTCTTTAATATTCTACCCTTTGGAAAATGTAGTTATTTGTGCTAAATTACCTTTAATAGTATATAATGGATTTGTTATATCTTAATTGGATTAATAAAAATCAATTTCTTGTTTTGATTTCTAATGTGATGACAGTCTATATACATAACCAAAGTAAACAAAGTTCTTTGGGGCCCTCAATTAACTTTAAATTAAAAGATGGTTCTGACACCACAAGACGTGTGAGCCACACCTCTAATGTACAATTAGATTTATGATTATTATAGCCTACCAGTGCATGATATTGCCATCTGCTGACAGAATAGAGAAGTACAGGTATTTTTTTAATAGCTCAGTTTGAAGTCTTGGGGACAATTTCTGAAACTGCTTGCTGGAAATTTATCAAGAAAAAAGAATGACATTGGCTCAGATGTCCAAGGGATATGTCTTAAGGTACTGTGTACCAAAATTTAATTTTCAGAAGGCAAGTAAAAACAATGAAATGCTTGTTTTAAAGGGCTCACAGTGTTTGCAGGCCAGCGATCAGGTCTTAATTTCTGAATGTGCATTGATTACTAAAAGATCCTAGTCTATGTTGGTACCCTTACTGTTTGACACACCAAGACTTGTGGTGCTTCAGTTAAGTGATGTTCCCTCACCTACGATTGGTTTATGGTCATTCACTGGGTAATGATATCAACTTCATCAAAGTGCTTTATTATGTGGATTTAAGGTCATTTTCTAATGAAGAGTTTGAAATGCATTGTCTTTAAAGACCATGTGTCTGCAATTCTGTATGATGTGCCTTACACAGAGACAACATGGCTCCCTACCTTCTTCCTTGAGAACTGAAACATGCAGTGTGGGTGGGCACAGACCTGTAGAAAGACCTATGGACAAATGAAGCTAAGCCAAGTCATGAGAGATGCAGCTGCAAGAAGCAGGCTCATGAATAATGAGCATTTATGCTATGGATTGGCTTCAGCGTGTCTGTGTTTGCATCATTGAGCTACGTGAAAAGGAAGGAGCTTCACTGCGTTTCCATTCAGTCAGAATGAAGGCCTACTGGCCAGTTTTTTGACTCAATTCATCTGATTGTTTTCAAAATAACCTGTTCTTTTCAAACAGTTGTGCGTCAGGACAGCTGCGCTCAGATGAAATGACTGTGAGCCTGTATGCTAACTACTGTACTAATTTTCTGCCTATCTTCACTATGTGCCCAGTGACCCTGCTGATGAATATTTAGACATCTGCTTGAATAATCAGACTGCCCACAGGAGAGCCGACTGCTTGTTTGTAAGGCTAGAAATGCTGTTGAGATGATTCTGCAATTCTGCGGATCCACGTGAGAGTAAGGGTTCTCAAACTGGATTGTCTTTGAGTATCCATAGATGCCCTGAAATTGGCTGCCAGATTTTACTTGTAGGTAAAGGCGTGTATTTATGCTTTTGGTAAAGTATCAGACCTTTATCAGACTCCAGAAGGATGTGACCTCAAAAAGGGTAAGAACCACTGGCTAATGTTTTATAGTTTTGAAAGTTCCTCTCCATACATTTTTATTGGATCCTCCCAATGATTTTGTGAAGCCCATGGCAGGCTTTCTTTCTCTTAACACATTGTGACACGGAGTTTATGGAGCTCCCAGTAGGCCTGAGAGCCATGGGAAGTTTTCAGTGAGGAAGTGAGTTGATGTGGCTGCTATGTAGGAGAGATGGGAGCTGTTGATGGTGCTAACAGAACCAGTTAGGAAGCCATTTGGGAAATTGTGTGAGTAAAGTTGATAGGCCCTAAGGGTAGAAGAGGTCAGAAGAGAAGAGAAGAGAAAGAATGGATTTGCAAAGTAGTTGGAATCCTTGGGATTTGTCCATCAGTTGGTGTTGGGGAAAGAGAGAAAGGCAAGGCAAACTAGGTTTTAGCAGGTGACTTTCTGGTGTGAGTGACCATGTGAACAGCAGCAGAGAAGAAAGATTGTAAATTCAGTTGCAGTGGTATTGGTTGGGAAGAGCTGATGGGACTTCCAGAGAGAACAGGCCAGTAAGCCCCTGGGAATGCTAGAGAGGAGTGGTGAGATAAGGACCTGGTGAAGTAGAGCTGGCATTGCTTAGGGTGCATAGAGTAGGTAGAGAACACTGGGATGAGACCTCCCACATCAGGTGGGGTGTGGCCGCAATGGTGATCTGAGGGGAGAACCGAGAGTTTCCCAAGTGGCTGGGGAATGCCACCCCCTCTTCTATTCCTGCCTTGAAAAGTATGGATTATCCCCCCTCTGTGGCCCTCCTTATTTACCCTTAGCTCATTCCATTTTTATTTCTTGGTTGCTTTTACTTAATTATTCTTTAACCACAGTCTGCCAACAAATTGTTGAGAGCAGCAAGCAAAGGATGGATTGAGTGTTCCCTTGTGGAATCTCTGTGATTGCCCTCGCTCTTAGTTTTGGAAACTGACAACCAAGCATACATATTTGCTTTACGTTGTTGTGACAAAATGGCTGAGATGCACTTTAAGCGGGAAAGTTCATTTGGCTTACAATTCAGAAGTGTCAGTCACTGTCACTTGGCCATTTTCCTTTGCCCAGAGCATCATGGCTAGGAGGGATGGCAGAAGTTTGCCTTGAAGGAGGAATTGGAGTGCTGATGTCCTCTTCAGTGACCTGCCCCATTGTCTTAACTTCTTCCCCCGAGGCTGCACCTATAGAGGTTCCATTTTCCAACAGAGCTACATGTTGGGAATGAACGTTTTCATACACAAACCTTTGAGGAGCTTTCCGGATCAGGTTTTAAGTATTCCCACCACCCATTTCCCTTCTGTAGCAATGAAAAGGGAGCCATGGTTGCTTCCAAGTAGTCTCACCCTGCCCATGAGTCATGCAAAACCCGAGGATGTATCACAATCCCTTTAATGGCTTTTCTAGTACTTGCATCCCAGTTCTCTGACTGCCTCATCTCAAATGACCTTCATCTTTATTCCACTTCAGCTGTGCCCACACATGCCACACCTAATAGATCTGCTCCACTCTCAGCATTTCAAACTCTATTAGCCTCTTCTTGAAGCAGTCTTCTACACCTGCCCCTTTCTTGTGGTTCTCCAGAAACCTCCTTCTTTCATTCCTTGGACTGCCCTTTTTTTGCAGTGTGTGGAGATGAAGGAGGGATGGGGCTGGTCAGCCCCTTCAGAGATCCCCAGGCATCCCACGGTGGTTGTTCTTGCCCTGTAATCTCTTTGCACAGTGTTCTTTGAGAATTTTCAAACTAGATCCTTTCTCTGCTGTTTTCATCCTGCTGCTTTGAAGTCAACAAGCATTGTTAGAAAACTTTACAAAAACTAGGGCAATTGGATCAATAAATGTGTTGAAGAAGGGAATTTGTCAGATCCGTCCCTCTTCCCCTGGGAGAAAGGAACCTTGCTAAGCTGAAGACTTGTATGTCATCTTAGTTACATCTGCATCCCAGTAGCTCTGCCTATGTGAATACCTGTGACTATCAGCTGGTAGTCCTCAGAAGTTTGGCACCATCTCAACTTAGTGTGCTTTTATTAGACAGTCATCCTTAGTGCCCATTTTTACCCCTTCAGAGTTACAGACTTGATAAAAATCTTGATAAAAACTTCCGCCAGACATTCACCCTTTGTGTGTTGGGGAGTAGGCTGCGTGAATGCTTTTCTCTCGAAGCAGTGAGTGATATTTATTTATTTTATTTTTGTCAGTTGTTTCCATGGTTCATGAATTCTTTATTACAGTAGGAGTCATCAGTTGGATGGAGAATCATTGAAATTGTAAGTTTAGGACATTAGTTGGAATAACCTGAACAATGCGCTTACCTTTTGGGCCCTTAATTTAATTTAAAATTAAATGAGTCTTATGATGGCAAGCTTCACAGATCTGCCTGCAGGGCTTTCTGAATGGAAATGTGTGGCTCTGTATAGGAAGCTCTTTTGTTTAGTTGGAGAGGCTAGAAAACCTTTGCCTAAAAACACTGTTTGGAGAGCACAAATGACTGAACATAATGTTAGTGAGAAGTTTCATTTGAGATTGAACTGCTGACTTCCAAGAATGTAGCAGACTGAGAGGAAGTGCTGTGAACAATGTCTTCTGTGTTTTCCTTAAAATACCCATGAAATTATGTGAAAGGCCACAAATCCCCAGAAGTAACCACAGTGGGTACCCAGCATGGAGCCCATGCTGGTTTCTGGAGGAATCGTCTCATTCTTCTAGATGGTGAAATCAGATTGCACTCCTCTGATTCAGTACCCTATCCCTACCGTTCTACTTCTGCCTCCACTCACAGAATCCACCTCTCCATATCCTAGCCTGGGGCTCCTTTGTCTCCAGTGCTGCTGATGGTTCCAGTTGATTTGGGAAATAATGACTAGCCTGCTCAGTCTTTGATGGTCTTAGTTGCTGCATGGTATGCCCCAGAGAGCTGTTAGCATTCTACTGATTCCTTGCCCCTAGGCAGGTCTTGGGTTGGTCTGTGACCTTACTTGTTCTGAAGTTGAGGACTAGAATGTGAGCCTGCTGATAGCCAGGCTTGGGCTCTGCTTTAGACACTAGGACATCTGCAAGAGCCTGTTTATCAGTCTCTAGTGCACGGTAAGCTCCATGACTCCATGTTGGTGGGAAGGAAGAGTAGGGTTGGGAGATTCTTTCCAATTACATCCCCCATCCTAAGAATCTTAGCTCACTCATAGCATTGTTGAACTCGTAAATCAAATAGTATTGCTGGGAAGTAGTCTTCAAGTGTGGTACACACTGAAGACCAAGGTCAATAAGCTAAACTCAAGTATGTAAAAAAGGGAAGCTAAATCCTGTATTGTAGCTGAATGATTAAAACAGAATCCTACAGCTTCAAGACCAGATTGAGAAGATGTAGCAGTCTTTTTTAACAGGCTTGATTTAAAAAATGGACAGAATAGCTCAGGCTTGTAATCTCCTGCAGATATCTAAAGGAGGTTTTGTCTACTAACTGAGGACTGACAAGGGTATCCTGAGACACAGACTACAGTAACTAAATAACTGTCCCTGTAAAGAAAAGACAATGAAAAGGAGTCAACACGAGGAAGAAATGTCCAGGACATGGAGACTGGAGAGACACAGATCCAGCGCTGAAGGGAAGACAGACCAAGAAAGACGAACCAACTGCGATTCAGTACTGAGAGATGAACCCCTGTACCAGGCTTTTTCTTTTGGCCTACCAACCAGCTCCCAAATCATGACACAGAGACTTACTGTTATTTTTGAATGCTCAGCCCAGCTTAGGCACGTTTCTGGCCAGCTCTTTAAGTTAACCTGTTTCTCTGTCTGCTTTCTGCCTTGGGGCTTATTACCTTCTTACTTCTGTGTATCTTACTTTCTCTGCTTCTCTATGGCCGGCGGCATCTACCTGGATTCTTGCCCCAGGCACGTCCCTCCTTCTCTCCTCCTTCTCTTGCTCCTCTGCTTCTCTTTTTCCCTTCTTTCTTCTCACTCCCTGCCAGCCCCACCTACCCCTCTCCTGACTAGCTATTGGCCGTCCAGCTTCTTATTAGACCAATCCAGGTGCCTTGGGCAGGCAAGACGAAACAAACGCCACACATCTTTTCATAATTAAACAAATGCAGCATAAACAAAAGTCACACACCTTTACACAGTTAAAATAATATTCTGCAGCATAAACAAATGTAACATATTTGCTTAGTTAAAATAATATTCCACAACAAATCCCACACCATGCCAGGCAGAGTTTCAAATTATAGTTTAACACTGAAAAATATTTCAATGATATCTTTAAACTAGAAACTGGCAGGGACAGTAAGTGAAAGCAAATGGACTAAATTGTGAATCTCCCGTTGTTATCTTCTGGGTTTTTAATGCAAGTAGACACAGTGCTTGAAAGTTATTGAAAGTTTCTATACTGATATAAGTTATAGATTGAATGAATATAAAAGTCAGTAGAGAAAGCGAAATCAAATACAAACCCAGATCCCACCCAGCTGTAGAGAAACAGAATGCTTCCACATTCCTTTCTCTTCATTATTTGCAGACACATGTTTGTATCTCATTAGCATATCCCAAAATATATGGAACACTTTCATAGGGCCTTTTTTAGTACAGTTAGAATTCTTCCCCCAAAGGGGACTAGATTTGAAGATATGAATCCTACATAGCCAAATAATATTTAATTAATTGACCCTTAAAATCACAACATTCCTTTTAGACAGTATTGGTAGGAGCCAGAGTTTAGAACATAAAGTGAGTTTTTACAAAACCATATGATCCCTACTTATCATGGCACATAGTAGATATTAAACTATCCATTGAATGAATCAATGATGACTAGAAAACTGAACTAGCTATATACCAGGGAAATGCTATTTCATCCACAAACAATAATTTTGTAAACAGTTGTAACATTTCTTCCTCGTTATGAGAGGGAGGGAGGGAGGGGAGAGAGATTGTTCTGAAAACTGGACAGAACATCTGTTGTGATGTAAGATGCTAAGGAAATGTTGAGACAGGATGTGGCAGGGAACTTGGAGGTGATTCTGGAAAGGCATAAAGTAGAAGGGATTTCAATGAGTCCTAATTTTTAGGCTTTTAAGAGGTTAATTCCAATTGTTATTCTGGGTGTCTTTCTATCAATGAGATTTGACCAATCTGGTAAGAAGCAGAGGTCAATAGAAATGATTAAGCAGCTGGAAAAATCAGCTCAAAAGGGGGGTTAGTATATCACTTGCCCCCCCCCATCTGAATCTCTCAAAGTCTAGAGAAACAGGAGGATAATTTAGTGTGATTTGGAGAGCTGTGGAGCCAATGGCAGAAAATTGAGTAAAAAAAAAAAAAAATTACTGAGTTTAAGACAGTTCTTAATAGAGAGACAAATTAAAGAGCTGCAGAGCCGCCCAAAGAGACGCGTTCAAGATGTTTTAATAAAATATGACAGCCCCAAAAATGATAACAAGCAGCATCTATGAGCACACTCTGTGTCCAGCATCCTGTGAGTCTTCTTTTGTTTGATCTCCTCGGTGACCTGTGAAATGGGTCCTCCCCGTTTCTGCTTCATTCTACACATGAAGACAGCAAGGCTGTTCTCATGAGGCTAGTAGGTGGTGGTGTGCTTCATTTTGAACTTGGGTCCTGAACTCAGTCCCAGCTCTCCTCTGCTGCCTTCTGTGCCAGGCAGTTGGGGATGAAGAAGGTGTGTTTTACACAGTAACCAAGTTGGTTTCCCATGTGCTTCAGACAGGATCCCAATGTGCCATTTTTTAAAATAAAATAAAAGAATCCCATGTATTCTAGTCAGAACACACCTTTATTTAGTCTTCTAGGTGAACAAGTGCTTACAGAAATAAGACTTACATGTAAGACTTTTTTCCTCATGCACATGAAAAGTAAGTATTGCTAGGCTTCTCATCCCCTATAGGATGAGGAGTATCCAGCAGGTGTCAGAATGTTGGCAGGAAAAAAAGGGGGGGGGGGCTCTTACCATTTTAAAATTTGCCTGTTAGCTCAAATAAGTACTGACCTCCAGAGGAATAATGCCCTTGCAAGGCAGAGTTCGATGTGGTTGTGTATGTGTAAAGGTAAGTATTCATGTGTGCAGTATATACACATGGTAGTGTAAAGGTTGTGTGCAAATACGATCATGTATATAAAACATGTGTTTGTAAACTGCTTAGTTTAGCACATATTCAGTGAGCAGCAGCTGACATTGTTGCTCAGATGGAGTCCTCAAGTAAATACTTGAAGACAAAGAGCCAAGTGGTATTAAATGGTGCTGGGTTTTGTTTTGTTTTTTTTAAAGACTCATTTTGTGCAGTCCTTCCAGATTGTCTATTGAGCAGTCAAATTCCACCCTCTGTGTCCCCTTTGCACAACTGGGGAATTCACAAAAGGCTTTGGTGTTGTGGAGGCGATAGTTTGTTCACTGCAAACTCGGCTTATGACAAGCTCAACGCTTGCCGTGCTCTAATATGTTAGCAGGCCATGCGTGCTTTTAATATTCATGGTCGCTAAGTGCTACCAACTGACATTCGGTACTAAATGTGCAGATCTGGGTGCTGAGCGAAACAGAGCTAGGAGGAGGACTGGCTAATTTGTATTCTAGATAGAAATCTTAAATTAGTTTCCAAGATTTTTAAATGGATTTTTAAATGCCGGGCACATAGGAGATTGAGTTCATATTAATATTTATAAGGTTTGAGAAGATATTTAGTGAAATATTTGTATAATTTAATTTTGGTCATAATCAAGAAGGAAACCATAACAAGGAGGACATTGTACTTTAGTTAGGTGGCTCTTTTGTAGCTCAGAGTTAGAAATATTTTTTTTCTGGAAAAACTCCTGCTGACCTCTGTATGCTTAAAGAACACTTCTTTATTTGTACTCAGAAGTCAGGAGTTATGTGTATATAAATTCCTTGAGTTGGATTGCTTTATGCTAATTTTATATAAGCTAATTAATTAGGAAATCAGTATTGATAATGATTTTTTAAAAGCCTTTATTGACACGTCTGCAGAACTCCATAGTGTGGCTCCTTTTATATTCTGTAGTACAGGGAAGAGTGCCCTGGGTTCACCAGAAACCTGTTTCCTGTGGTTTTGCTTAGGGCTAATTGAGTTTAATGTAGTTTTGTGTGCAGAAGGTATTGACTTGTGCATAGTATTTAATTTGTGTAAATATGTGTATATGTAATGTTTTGCCCCTCTGAGTTTTATTTTAAATGTAACCCTTGAAACTGGGATAATAGAAATTCGTAGCTTAGGCCTGCTAGCAATTGCAGGTGCCAATGGTTTAAACTGCTGTAGAAATACAATTATGAGCAGCCAAGAGCAAATCTTGTTTTAAGGTCCATGTGTAATGAATGCCTGTTAGTATCATAGAATACAATTAAAAAGAGGTTTACCTCTCCTAAGCTGTGATTGGTTCTTTCTGATGGAAATGTAGAGTCCCCTGAGTAGAATGTGTATTCAGCTCCTGGTGATTTAGACACCAGTGAGCCTGGCATACTGCAGGCTTGGATAAATTCAGGGCAGTTATAGTCAGGCAGAGATGGGAAAAGACTGAAAGATTAATGAGCAAGCTTAAAACAAAGCTTCAAAAATGAGAGCAGTGCACCGCTCGGTCTTATATAATTGTGCAGAATAGAAGTTGGTTTTGGCGGCTGCTGTTAAAAAATTTTAGGAGGTTGGCAGAAACTGTTTGTTTGTTATAAAAATCCAATCTAGAGAATGCAAGTGAAAACCTGGGATGAAATACCCAGTTCCTGCTTGGCTGTAGAGCCCCAGAGACACACCCTGCACATAGCATCTTTTATTGCTAGCTTGACCATGTCTCTTTACTCTCCCTACCCCCACCCCACCCCCAGGACCTCCCCACCACTACCTCCAGGGAGTGCACATCTGAGCGGTGTTCCTGGGGGGTGCCCACTGACACTTCTGAGTCTCCCATGTCTGGCAGATCAAGAGCGTACAGAAGCAACTTACTTCTGATTACCCGTGGATACCAGTTTCTGGCTGGTGGCTTTAAATAGCAGCTTTGTGACATTTCTTTACTAGAACTTAACACACGAGATCCTAATGGCTTTAAAACGCTCTTTACCTTTGCCAATCCTTTTAATAGCTACTGTAAAGAACCTTCCATTTACCCAACCCAGCTGAGCTCTGCGGTGGAGCTGGTCAGCCTGTAATGCGAGGCTGGGCACTCAGAGGGAAAGGGCGGCTCATAAATAACGCAGTGCAGGTGAATCATCTCTGAGACTTGCCAACACAGTGAAGAAGAACTGCTTTGGAACAGAGACTGCCAACTCACAAGCAGGTTCTCCAGGGCGTTGGGGTAGACAGACACTCAGCAGCCTTGCACTTTGCTTCTCCCTTTCTTCAAGGAGTTTGGCGCCACCTACAGGAAACAGGAAGCGCGGTAACCTCAGCTTCTCACAGAACCATCCAGCTTCTCCCATGTCATTCCTCACATCTAGTTTTTATAAATTTGATCACTTATTCAGCATATAGTATTTATCAAGCTTCTCCTTGGCCATGTGGTAATGCTAGGTTCTGTGGGAAGAAAGGTTACGTCTGTACTAGCTGTTTTGGAAGACGATTCCTCACCCATAATTGCTGGGTGAGGTCTGTCAGGAGCCTTTGCCTTGGACACTGCAGCAATAGAGACCAGAGTTATAAATTAGGGGCTGCAGTGGATAGCCGGTAAGGGCTGCTGGCTTAACTGTTTACCTTCCTTTGTTTCTTGTGGACGGAGTGGCATCCAGTTCATTATTTTATTGTTGTTTGTTTCTACTTATTTTCTTTGGAAAGAAAGGTTAAGAAGTTTAAAAAAAATTCTGCAGTCAAGGAAGTTCAAGATGCATGATTCAGTTCAGAGGCTTCTAAGGAGACAGGTGATCACTGCTACTGGTGCATTAAAGGTGTTGAAGAGATAATGAGGATCAATTATTTTCATTCATCAGCCTTTCATAACTGTATCACTGAATTAAGCTCTCCATTGTTCCAAGCTGGAAGGATTTGGCTTGAAAGGAGTTAAGACAGTAGGCTTTCTCCTTGCTGAATGAATGACTGCTCTACTCCTCTTCCACAGCCCCTCTAACCCAGACCTGTTCCTGAACTCTCAGCCTGTACCCTGCTGGGTTCTCAAGTGGCCTTACCTCCCCTGACCCTTAGTAGCACCCAGCCAGCCTCCCAGACCCACTGCAGCTCACATCAGATTGAGCATGCACTTTTTCCTTCTGTCTACAGTGGATGCCACTGTCATGGAACCTGCCCACTTTCCTATTTCTAGCCCCACCCTTACCCCCACCTTCTGGACAGATGACATCATAAGCCTTTTAGGGTTTTGGGGAATAACTCCCAGGTATCAGCCACATTTCACACCAGAAATTCAAGTCAGTTCTAAGCCTGTCTCTTTACCTCTGTAACATTTCTTAAATGTCCTTGTTTAAAACTGAATTTATGGTTAGCTTTCCTGTCACTTCATCCTCTTGAATTTCCCGCAAATCTGTATTTTCGAAGTCATTTGTCTTCTGTAGAAATGTTTACTAGTTGGCTTCTAGATTTGTGGATTGGCCCATTGGCTAGAGAGAGCTGTCTAGTCAAATGAAAAATTTCCCACTGACCCCCATGTTAAAATATACTGTTGAATTTAAACAGTTTTCTGGTTTTAGACATTTGTGTTTCTATTTAAACATAAAAATGAATTTGCAGATAAGAAAACATGTTAGCTATTTGATGGAAAAGGCCACACATGGGAGCCGAAAAGATTTTGAATATAGTATTTCATATATTTATACCAAAGAACTGATACAGGACTTCTAAAAGTAAGTATTTAATGCCTCTCCTAAGATGATACACAGAACATGCACAAAATGTGCTTGATGTTTTCATCCCTAGAGGAATGCCAATCAAAACAGTAGTAAGATAACACTTCACCATCCACCAGGATGGCTAAAGTTTTTTTTTTTTTTTTTTTTTTTTTTTTTGAGACAGGGTTTCTCTTGTGTAGGCTAAAGTTTTTAAAAAGATAATAATAAGTGCAGACAAGGGTATGGAAGAACTTGCAACTTCATGCATTGCTGGTAGTGATGTAAAATGGTGCAACCAATTTGGAAACAGCTTGACAGTTCCTCAAAGTATTAAATATAGTTATCAAAAGATCCATCAGTTCCACTCCTGGCAATATACCTG
This sequence comes from Peromyscus leucopus, assembly GCF_004664715.2. Lineage (NCBI taxonomy): Eukaryota > Metazoa > Chordata > Mammalia > Rodentia > Cricetidae > Peromyscus > Peromyscus leucopus. The sequence continues at coordinate 25,489,794 of NC_051069.1, read as the reverse complement.
AGAATCAAAATGTGTCTCCATAGAAGCATGCTAGAATGTGTTCAGGAGCACTCATTATTCATAATCACAAAACTCAGAAACAATCCAAATGCACATTACTGGACAAATAGATAAGTAATATGTGGCATATGCCCCCAATGGACTATTAAGTAGTCTTTAAAAACAGTACATACTACATCATGGATGAGCCTTGAAAACGTTATGCTAAATGAGAGAAGCCCAAGTAAGCATCCCATTCCACTTATTTGAAAATTTCCAGGAAAAGAAAAGCTATAGATTCAGAAAGTAAATCACTGGTTGCCAAGATGGAGAAGAGTTCTGAGAATGACTGCTCATGGATGTGAAGTTGTTTGGGGATGAAGGCAATGTTAATAACTTAGGTTGTAGTTACAGTTACAGGGCCCTGCAAACCTAGAGATTTCTGGCACATTCTAGAAACCACTGAACTGTATATGTGTACTTCAAGTATATGAATTACCATCTCTTATATGTATAATAAAACTGTCGACAGTGACGTCACCTGCAGCTATGCTTGTCTGAGTTTATATCTAATCATCTTCATATCACCCTAACATGCTTACACTTAATGCTGGATAAGCAACTGAAGAGTGGATGGATGAATGAATGAATTCCTATGAAAGAATTCAATGAATTCTTGTTATAGTGTGCAAGGAATTTCTTGGCAAGTGCTGTGGAAAAGATGTGAAGAGTGATGGCTAGGAATCGAACCTCTGTCCTCCTAGTCACTCATTTTGATGGGGCAGCTGTCTTGTCAATTGATCTGATGTCAGCCTGATGGAATCATGCTGTGCTTTGACGTCAGTGGGACAGAAGGGGTCCTTTTCTGTCTTTTTTTGAATGATGTTGGCCGAACACTCCAGCAACGGTACACTATGTGGATGGTACATGACACCCATGCTCTGTGGTGACCTTTGTTTTTATGAGCTGTGAGAATTAAGAACCTACCAGTTTTCATTTAATTAAGCAGCAAGACACAGCAGATGGTGCATTTGTGGGTGATGATTGCCTTCCTCTAGTTCCCTTAAGCAGCGTTCCAACCCTATGGTATGCTGTGCCTAGAGTGTCACACCACTGTGACAAAACTGCTAGGAAGATGAATACATGACAATGGTGCTGTCAGAAAATCTTGGAGGACCTGGACACTCCAGAAAGTTCTAGAATTAGCAGTGAACTGAACTGTAATGTTAGGAGGAGGAAGCGGTAACTGTATGGTTGTAGCATGTTACTATTCATCCATTCCAATATTTGCAAATAAAGTATATGAAGGTTTTCATTACCCTGGTGTTGTTTTGTGTAATCTGGGGCAGGCATTAAGAATGCATTGGAATATGATTTGCATGTTTTAAGGTTCTGAGAGAAGATTAGCTAGACAGAGAAGCACTGATTTTATGTCAGATTGTTCTATTATGTTTACTTTTAGTCACCACTGAGGGCCAAGAGTGTCCTATGGTAGACATTTCCCCAGGTACTGTGTGCTTACTGCTCGAGGGTTCACTCCAGAGGATGTTAAAAGCATGCGTAAGTGAACAGAATGTGGAATGAACCCAGCGCTTTCCACTGATCATGTAGCCTTCCAGGAGGGAAATTCAATTGTTTAAGTAGAACTACTTTCATTGTTAAGGGAGACGCTATCTGTCTAGTTCAAACTCTTTTCCCTTTACTATCTTTGAAAAACTGAATTACTTGAAAGCTGGCATAAAACTTATAATTGCACAATATTTTAGATCCTAAGATAATATGCCTCGATTTTTTCTCATTAATGCAATATATGAAATCATCAAAATGAAATACATTCACTTACTGGCTGTAATGTTGTTAAAAGCATGAACTATGTGGATCTTCTAGAATATAGCAATAGTTACTTTAGATGGAATAATCCATTTGTCTCATCTTACAGAGACTATATTGGAATCCTAGTTAAAATCATGAACTTCAAAAATAATATTTTAATCAGAGCATGTAATTTGTCTTTGGCTAAAGCCCATATTTTATGTTCAAAAAATTCCCCTGAAATTCTAGAAAGAAACTCTTTTCTCTGATTTTTAAGAGTGTTGTCAACCACAGAGCACATGCCTGCATCGTCCTTCCAGAGATTTTGCTTGGCAACTCAACTTTCATATTTAGCTGAATGAAGCCGTTCTCTCTGGATTCCTACCAAGCGCAAGATACTTAAGCGTTTAAGATAAAGCTGAAGGTGTAAACAGTAATTTTTGAATTTTTGTCGTAATAAAAGACAGTTAACCTTTACTTAGTATTTACCAGCATGTAATAAAGGGAAATACGTGCTCACACGCTTCTCTGCAGAGGGAACACAAAACAATAACTGATTTCAACCTACAAATTATTAAAAACTCGGGTGAGAGAAGTTAAAATTATTTTTATATGGGAACAGACTTTATTGCAAAATCATTGACATTTCATTTCTTTATAGAACTGGGTTTCCTTCTAATTAAAACAGTCAAGAGGAGCTAGACTACTCACTCGATGTATGGATGGTTTGCTGCTCCTGTGGCTCTGTTAACACATGTGGGCTGGAGGCGTCAGTTAACTTAAAATCATGCCTGATAATTTTAGGGTGATACTGGAATATTTTTCCTAAAATTGGTATTATGCTAATCCTCCATAATCACCTTTCCCCTTAATAACAATCTACTTCACATTATTTTTATCTTAGAGGAGAATTGTGATTTAGCCAATAGTGGACAAATTTAGACTTTAGCCTTGATCTGTCATGAACACCTGAACTCTTGTGCAAAAACAAAGGATTTTGACTCAACAGTTTGTGTTCATGTACTAACATGCCAGATACTCACTGTGTGACTGTGTCATTTAGGAATTCCTCATGTCTCTAAAGGAGCCCTCCCATGGTGATTTTTTTTTCTGTGCATGCATGTACATGTCCATGCATATATGTAAACATGCAAGTGCTCTCAGAGGCTAGAAGTCCATACTCAGATGTCAGAAAAGTGGGAAATGCTGTCTTTACGGGGGACAGGTTAAAGAGAGGGGCTCTGTTTCCAAAGATGCAAAGAAGAAGAGATATTTGCTAGGCAGCTAGCATTCTCTGTCATAGTGACCTTAGGCAATTTAATCTCATTGTACCTTCAGCTTTTTTGTCTCTAAAAATGGTCATAAAAACAAGATCTAATTCAGGATCCTGTTGTTTGTGGTTATCATTGGAGTTAATGCATCTAATGTGTTTAGCACAATGCCCTGCATGTTATAAGTGAGCAGTAAATGTTAATTATTCTTATTTCTTTCTACTTCTCCAGTAGCTCTAGGTTAATGTCATATAGACACTTAAAACTCCGAGCGTCAGCTGTATTACAGATCCTTGTTTTATATCCTTGCTCCACACTTGCATGCTCCTACAAGATGGGGAACCTCAGAGCCATCTTGGAGTACGTGCTTATTATATCTCTATACTTGACAATCACTGAATTCAGCTGTACTCATAAGACTGTCCATGGTATCCTCCTGCTGTCCCTTCTTGTGTGTTTACTATTTAAGCAAAAGCTGCCTCCCTCCCTTGCTTCCACAGGTCTTCACTATCTACCAGATACCACCCAGACTTCCTCCAGCAGTATCCTTGCTTTGCTATTATCTTACTGTGGTATTAAAAGCTTTATCTTAATTAAGCCACTTTTCTAGCAACAACACCCCCCACCATCCCACATGTCTTTGTACTCTGTACCTCACTGAAAACTCACTGTTCTCCAAGTGAGACCTTGTGGCTCTAGTTTTATCTCAGGGTAAATTTTTATGAATTTTCAAGTTGAAATAGGAACAATGAAGTGCAGGTGTTTTTCTGCCTATAATTTGGAATGTTTGGGTGTGATTTCTGGAAACTTATTATGATTTTGTTTCTGAGGCTTATAAGTAGGTAGACCAGAACTCTTTCATTGCTGAGTATCGAAGTGCATAAATATGAAGGCATGAAGGAACAAAGAACTCTTAAGTCGAAGAAACGAGTGAAGGGAGCCATCCTTCTAATGGATGGGTTGGTTGTTCAGCAGTTCTCAGAGAATAGGTTGAGGCCAGAAACTCATTATTTTTACTTTGCAAGACAATAGCATTGGTTTGGATACTTTAATGTGAATGTTATGAATGCATTTTGCTTTCATATAAAGAATAGGGAAGGTTAGCTTTATTTTCTATCAGTGTGTGAGTGTGTGTGTTTTGTATAATGGGCTGTGTAATATAATTTCAAAGCCCTCTGATGCAATATTTTGAAACTAAGTTGGTCATACAATTAAAACATATCTTTGGTCATAGATTGCTTGGCCTTATGCCATCTTCGTAGGCAATGTCCTACTTACATAGCCTGGATTGGCTGAGAAAAATAATTGCTGCTATGAAATAATTTTGCAATTACCACTGTAATTAAGGGCAGTTTGTTAATGAAAGTGCTTGGTGAATAATGACTGCAGGGCACTCCATCTTGCAGCTTCATGCCAGATGATTGGTTCGTGTGGTGGAGGCAGTTAGGGAATTAGTGACACAGCTGTCATGGTTACAGGATGGATGTAAATATCCTTTGCAGTTGATGATGAAGAGCAGTCATTAGCCTCCTGCCCCTTGGGAACTGGTCAGAAGAACAAAAATAAACTTAACACATGATGGTAAAAGCCATTCCTTATGTCTCCTTTTCTTTGGTCTGAACAATTACATTCTAATAGAAACCGCCGGGAGCACATGGATGAGCCCTCTCCACTTTTTAGGCATGTTAAGGTGATAGATGCGCCTCCTCGTAGGGCATTGGTTGTTCACAGTTTATAACCGCTCTTATTAGCTTACAGGCCAGTTTCAAACTGCTCTTTAGAGACCCGCAGGCCCCACTGAAATCTTTCTTGTTCGTCTCCAGGTGTTGTGTATTCATTTCGACCACTTGAAGAGTGCCCTGGGTGGATTTTTGCATGCCATCTTCATGGCTGCAGGGGCAGTTGCAGATCAGTTTTCTGTGTTTGGGCTTACCTTCCTGTACAAACTCGATAGTGATAACTGAAGAAGGGCTGGCTGCCTGCTGACCCCACTTTACCCTATTCTCTGGAAAAAGTTATTGTTGAAGGTTGAGGATTTTTTTCCTCTCCCTTAAAGTCAGGTGCTTAAGTGCACTTCGTATTCATATTCATTCCACCTCCTTAGTGTTTTGATGTTGTTTTTCATTGTAAATTTGCTTAAGCAATCTTTTGTGGAGTAATTTCATAACATGCACACACTGTGGTTTTACACTGAGTTGTTCGTGATCTGCAGCTCATTAACTTCTGCTGACTAGGAAGTCAGAGTAGCATGTTGCATTTCTTCCACTTTGTCTTGCCATGGCCTCCTTTTCACTCCTTGTTAAAGATACTAGTAGGGCTGGGAGATGGCTCACTGGATAAAAGTCCTTGCTGCATGAACCTGAGGACCTGAGTCCAAATCACATAGAAAACGTGTAAAAAGCTGAGCATTGTAACCTGTATTCATAGGTTATGGCGGACCACAAAAGGATCTCTGAGGCCTGCTGGCCACCACCTTAGCTACAGATTCAGTGAGAGACTTTGTCTCAAGGGAATATAACTGAGAATGCTTTAACAGGACATCCCAGATCTTCCTCTGCCCTCCTCTCCTGCACACACTGGTACATACAAGTATGCATGCACCATGTACACCACCCCCTCCAGGAAGTAAATTTCACCCGACAATAAAATAAAAGGTGCTAGCAACTCCTGCTGAGGGATGGAAGCTCAGCTTGACTGTGGTATGAGCACAGCTTAAGGGTGTCCCTGTTACTGTTTATGCTAGGTCCTTGTGTGTGTGCATACTTAGTATCTCTGTATCCTGCTGGCTTTAGCAAGAACAGGTGCTACACAAGGGATGGGGATTGGGCCTCAAAATTTTACACCCCGTGTCCCAGACCTCTGCCTCTGCCTGTCCTCACACTCTTCAGTAGTCGCGCAGGAATTGAAAAGTACCAACAGGCTGAAGCTCCCCAGGAGCGTTGTCGTGATGCCCACAGCTTCCTTCCCTACAGAGTCACTCACTCTCTCAAGATGTCTGAGTGGCCTTAGATGAGCCACTGTGTCACATGACAGTGCAGGACATAAGTCAGCTCACTTGTCCCTAAAAGCTACATAATGTAGTGAACTTCCCATACTAAGCGTTGAAACTATTATCTTATTCTAATAAAAGACAGTTTCTGGTTGAAAGAAGGAAACTATATCAGGCATGGTCATGGCTGGCAAACTCATGGCTTCACAGAGAACATAACTTTCCAGGGTCTTCCAAGAATACCAGGGTTCCAGAAGTACCTGCACCCAGAATGTCTTCATAGTAGAGCTGTAAGGGTAATCGAGGAGGGAGGAACGTGTACTTGTCCAGCCAGGAGCAAATGACACTCTCGTGTGTGTGTGTGTGTGTATGTTTATGTTTATTCAGACGTATGGGATTTTGCAGTGGGGTCAAAACTCTCAATAGAAAAGGAAAATACCATTGTATTTTTAATTGGTGTTGCTCAGGTAGAGGACACGGGACTTTATCCCCCTTCAGGAGAGATGGGACAAGTGCAGTATTTATAGTCTGTGTGGCATTTTGATTTATTTATTTTTTTAATTAGCATGTGAGGTTTGTATTTGTATTTGGTTGAAATTCTGCAGCAGCTGTACAGACATCTTACACACAGCAGAGGGGGGTAAGCACCCTCAGACTTCGGGCAGGTAGCTGAGATTCTTAGGTGGACCTGCATGGACCATGGACCATAGCTCCCTCCAGAACTGCCCTAGTCTGGCTTCCCTCATTACGTCAGAACAAACCAAGGACTTTTGGTAGTTCTCCAAGACATAAATGCATCGTGTTCCATTCGGTCCTATTGTGGTCCTATCTGTCACAGCAACACTAATTATAAAAATTGAACGTAAATTTGTGCTGTTTAATAGGTTTGGGTTTAATTTTGCCTCAGTGGGAAGACATTTGATTAAAAGAGTCTTTTTCCCTTCCTCCTTCCTCCTTTTTTCTTTTGGTAGAACAGTTAGTAAAGGCGTAGGAAATTGATTTCAGTGTCACAAAGGACATTTCTGACAGGAATGTACTTTGAAATGATTCAAGGCATCTGTTTCTCTCGAATATGCCCAACACTGCTGAGAGCTGTACCTAAATTAAACTGTTTAACGTGTCAGCTCGGAATCCATTCACGATTTACATCGCAGTGGCTTGGCTGGAATTTCCAACATTTCATGAACTCCCTCCCCTAATTTACTAAACAAGTTCTCGCTCAAAGTGACCATTTGTTCTAGATGCCAATATGTCACGGTCAGAATTGATTTAGCTTTGGAAGCCATTTGTTTGGGTATGGTCACTTTGCCTATGAGATGGAATCATCTCTCCGGCATTGCTTCTCCTGGCACATCTTGTGGATGGCGGCTTGGTGGGTATTCTTGTTGCTGTTTGTCTTGCATTGGTGCGATGTCTGTCTCTCAGGCAAGCTGGCTCTGGGAATTCCCACAGTAAGGACTTCACAGCCCCACAGTGATGGGCACTCTGTCCGTGACTGTGTCTGTAGCGCCCAGCATCGTACCTGGAAGCACTTCAAGTCAGTTGTTCATAAATGAACAGAGAAGGAACACTTGCACACGCCCATGCGTGTGACCCTAGTGTAGACACCACTGGGGGGGCTCATTTGTCTGCCTTGCTGTTTCTTAGAAATCAGCACTGCTCACTTCCATTAATTACGCCAAGGCATGTCCTTTGAAGTTGGAGGGCTGGGGCAATTATTTTGTGTGTGAGGGAACTTTTTATATTCATAGTAGGAATAATTCCCTGGGGATAAGGAGAAAAAGTGTCTATGTTGAGGTATAATAGGAACCTGAGCTCATTAAGGTAATTATTTAGTGGTTCTTCACCCTTCTTCTCCCCTCCAGTGTCCACCCACGTAATCCTCACACACAATTTACCAGACAGTGAAGAGTGAAGAGCCCAAGGGAGGGCTCCTTCTGTAGCCCTGCCTGTGTTTATAAGTCTGTAGTCTGCTGAAGCAGCGCTGGTGTTTGTATGAGGCTGTCCTGGAAGACACTTGCCCAAGAGGGGTCATGTGGTGGACCTCACTGACGAGCCAGCCACTGGTGACAGGCAACTGAGAGAACTGTCTATGACACTGTCACCTCTCTCTGTGGCTCTTGGGAACTTTACTAGTGGAGATAGAAAGCATGAGGTAAATAGTGGCTTGGGTAGCTATTGGTTTTATCTCTTGTTCCTATGCTAGTCTAGCGTAGGTGTTCCGCATTTGTGGTTACCTCAGTTCCATGCAGCCATATAATAGTCAGAGTTCATGGAGGCTCTGCCATCTTGTGTGTTAGCTTTGGGGGCCATCTCCTCACGTCATTTTGGCTTCCCTGAGGGTAGAAGAGAAACAGCCTTCTTAGTCACCAGGCTCAGAAAGGCACACCCCCTTCTGTTCACAAGGGAAAGAGCTTTGTCACTTGACTGATCCTATGCAAGGAAGGCTGGGAAAGGAGAAGGAAACTTTACAGATCAGCCATGTGATTGGGCCTGCATGGGAGCAGAGATGGAGTTAGTGGGGTCTCTTGAACCTTAGTCTTTCCCTATCCATTTTGCCGCTTACCATCTTTGTTTAGTAATGTTCCACAGTTGCTGTGAGACTTTAAATAATAATTGATGCTGCCTGTGCTGCAGCTAATGCTTTAGTTTCCTTGAGTCTAATGTTGATAAAGATGATCATAGAAACTGGCAGCACATTTAGCTCACCTTTTTCTAGTTGATGTCAAGGGCTGGGTACTTGGCATACACACATTTTCCACTTTGAAATTACTGTGTATGTCTGTCAGGCAAATGTCTGTTGTAGAACATTTGAATGCTTCAATTCCTTCCTCTTTTGTATCTCTGGGAAGCATGGTAGAATAGGGAAATGGTGGTAGATTTGTGATCCCCCTCCCCTCTTTGGGAAGATATTGCATGTACTGCTGGCATGCTAGTCATTATACAGGAAAACCCAGAAGGCTTAATTAGTGTTGCCTGCAAATACTCTCACATAGCTTATACAGATGGCCACTGACTAATACAAAATCAGGTTTCCATTCATGATATTTCTTCACAAACAGTTCTTGTGGTGACATGAAAGATTGAAACCAGTGTTATTGCCTTCTGCTTTTCTTCTGTCTTTCCTCCAAGGAGCTCAAAAATCACCAACAGCATATTTTCCCCTACCTTGATTAGATTTAGAAGCCATGTGTGATTTTTTACATGCATTGCATAGTGGAATCCTATTCCCCACCTTCTCCTGGATACTGCAGGATGAAATATGTCCAGATCTGTAGGACCTTTAAGCCTGAACTTAGATTGGCTTTAATCTCTTCTGCTACTTTCTCACAAACAAAAGCTTATCAGTTCTTGCTGTGCAATAAATGTTATTTTAAGGTAGGATTTAGACAATATCATCATCGTCATCCTACTTTGTAAGTAGGAGCAAACCGTTAACTTTAGTTTTTTTACAGACAAGAATCACCATGAGTTTTCTGACATTTTTGGCAGGGGAAGGACAAGAAGTGAAAGTCTAGTGTGTGCCAAGCTAAGCTCAGTGCATGCTCCCTCTGTTCTCAATGGTCTTACCCACAGTTTGTTGCTCTAGTGTTGATATTGCATAAGATAGGAATGGTCTTAACGTGTTTTCTGAGTTTGAGTCACCTTATGCCTATAGGTTAGCTACACTGATGCTACTCATAAAGATTGTAAATGTCAGCCGCACTGTTATGAAATATCCTGCCCTCTGGTGATCAACACATGGAGTGCTAGGTGTCATACTGCTCGCTAAAGGTGATAGGAGAAAGCATACCTAGCTAGTAATATTAATCTGTTTTCAATGTCTTGCAAATAAGCTTAGTGTCTAGGGCACATGAAATTGAGTTGTCCCAAATTAGAAATGTGAAGTGGCTTTGGGTCAGGAAGCAAAGCATTGCTTCTCGGATGGTGAACCTCCCCTCATCTTACTTTACTCACTTAACTCTAGCACCTCACATGGCCACCACTGCAGTGCTCAGTGCTTTATAATTTTGTTTCTGCCTCCCATGGCTCAGTGTGGGCTTCTTGCAGGGAGAGAATGTGTTCTATTCATGTTGGGACATTCAATCAATGTGGGGTTGGTAAACAAATTAGTAATTGATGAATAAGTATCTCAAGGGAGAAAAACCTTATCCCTCCCTCACAGTTAAAACTAAACACACCCTAATTTTGTGTTTTCTGTGTGCAGAGAATCTTCTCATTACTCTTGGCCATTTTATTATTTAATCTAGCTTTTTAAAAATGAAACTTAAAAGTATGCTTTGTGTATATTGGTCTAAAATGCTAAAATTGTTTCACTCACCTAGCTGTAAAAACAAAAGTATTCCCTCAAAAAACAAAAACTAAATCCAGCTATCCCACTATTGGGTTTATTTTCAAAGGAAATAAAATTAGTATTTCTGAGATATGTGCATATTTGTGTTTACAGTAATACTGTTCTCAATGGGTAGATATAGAGAATCAGCAAGGCACCCATCAATGAGTGAATAGATAAAGTGTAGTGGGTTCATAAAAAAGAATGAACTGCTTTGATCTGTGGCAACATGGACGGGGCTGGAGGACACTGTGTTAAGTTATATAAGCCAGGCCACATAGTCCAACTCATATGTAAAAGCTGAAAGATAGAGGCTAGAAGAGAAAATGCTGGTGCTCCAGAGGGACCTGAGAAATGGGTACCAGAATACCATTGGATAGGAGGAGTGAGTTCTTGCATACCTCCTCAGGGTAGAGTGATTTACAGCAGTTGTTGTGTATTTTACAAGAAACTGGAAGAGAAGAATTCTGGGGTTCTCAACATAAAGAATGATTTGATTGTTACTCATTCTCATGTTCAGTGCCCCACAGTGCAGCATAATATCAATTAAGGTTCTTTTTTCTCTTTTCATGAGAAAAGAGAATTCCCTTTTGGATTCCCAGACAAGGTCTTGCCCACTATAAGCTTGTGTAGCCCCTGTGAATGTGGCTCAGCAGTGGGACATAACCTGGGGTGACTGTCATAAGCTCCAAATGAGATCCTTCGTATGAAGAACTTGACCCAAGCAAGGTCAACCATGAAGGTAACAATGACACCTGTGTGGTACCTTTCCTTAGGGTCAGCCATGATCATTCAGCCTTATACTTTTTTTGGTTTTTTTTTTTTCGAGACAGGGTTTCTCTGTGTTGCCTTGGCTGACCTGGAACTCACTCTGTAGACCAGGCCAGCCTCGAACTCACAGAGATCCACCTGGCTCTGCCTCCGGAGTGCTGGGATTAAAGGCGTGCGCCACCACCGCCCGGCTCAGTCTTATACTCTTAAGCTGGCCCTCTGACATGATGAAGGGAACCCCAGGTAGTGCAGGCACAGTTCCACGTGTTCACAGAAAACAGGAAATAGGATTGTCCTTCTCTCTACTTTCTAGGAATGTTAGATCATGGATTGTTGAACCATGTAAAGTGGCAGTTGTTTGTTTTTCCAGCATACAGTGCATGTAACTAATAGAATTCTTTGCTATCAGATGATTCTGAAAGCTGCTTACAACATAGTGAAGTGATAAGATGCTGAAGATGTGTGTGTTCCCTGCAAATATTTCTCTTCCCTTTTCCTCCATTTAAAAATTTGTGTTTCTATGTCAGAAGCTGAAAGGTATCCAAGACTATCTCCCTACCCCCAGCCTCTTATTAAAACAACTGTTTCCTGTTCTTTTTAGGATCTAGTGATTGGAGTTCAACCTACCTCCCTTACCTGGGAGAAGCAGTTATGTAGCAGATAACCTCAGCAGTCTGGACGCGCGTGCGTGCCCCGTCATTAAAATTTTTCTTGATCCAGCCAAGTTAACACACACACACACACACACACGCACACACACACACACACACACACACGCACGCACGCACTCATGCGCAGAAGTGGACACAGGCCTATATAGTCACATTCCCTTTAAGAGGGCTGGTCGCATATAAGCTTTGGGAATATTTTCAATATAATTTAAGTGAAAATTTGTTATTCTATTATAGTGTCTGATTCCATATAAATAAAGAATCTATTTTATTAGCTTTGAACCTTTATGGGCGTAGTCTTGGTTCTGTGTTTTCTTAATCAGTTACCTTTATTTTTTGTGCCTGCCCCCAAACATAAATGACTCACTTCTACCATATTTTTACCCTTGAAGAAACTTAAAATCATATTTTAGAGAATAAGGAAAATGATGGTACCAAATGTAGAATTCATCAAAGTGTGTGTTTTTAGTTTTCAGTGTTTTATACACCCCACCCCGTTTTGTTTTTTGAGACTGTAGTTTTGGTGCCTGTCCTAGGTCTTGCTTTGTAGACCAGGCTGGCCTCGAACTCACAGAGATCCACCTGGCTCTGCCTCCCAAGTGCTGGGATTAAAGGTGTGCGCCACCACTGCATTACCTCCCTTTAACTCTTGTCCCACATAATAATGACCTCCACCACCAGCATCAAACCCATCAGCATGTACAACCCACAGGTGTCATTGTTCACATGTGGGTCCACGGAACTTGCCTCAAAGCCCAAGCTTCTCACACAAGAGAATTCCTTTTTCTTATGGAGAGAGAGAGAGAGAGAGAGAGAGAGAGAGATAACATTGTACTATTGTGCTGGTGTAGTTTTGAAACATTATACTCTCTAGGTTCACCTGAGAGTGAGATGAGAAGCCAGCACCTTGCCATGTGAGTATCAGTGCTCACTCAGGGAACCTTTAGCAGCAGCCTCTAAGATAAATGCTATTTTTGTTCTCATTTACAGATGAGGGTGTGGAGGGTCAGAATGTTTAAGTGACTTGCTCAAGTCACCCTGCCAGAGGGTAGATCCAAAATGCATGTCACACCTGACTGAGCCATTGCTGATGCCGCTGAGTCTATTCTGGTTGCATGGCTCACTGCCCAGCTTCCTGAGAAGTTAGCGTTCCTGACACTTTCAGGGGTACATTCCTTAGAAGAGCTGAGAGCGGCTGGTCATGGTGGTGCATGTGCAGAAAGGCCTCGCGCTGTGCGAAGAGATCTCGTCTTCAGCCAGCCAGCTAACCAACCCTTTGGAGTTTGTTCTATAATTGATAAACAGTCAAGGAAAAAAAAAAACAGACTGGTTGAAAACGACTTTTCACAACTGAATTGGTACATCCATTTAGCTAAAAAACAGAGAATTAAGGAAAAAACTTTTAGAAAGCACTAATATTTCGTGATGCCTTTCCCCCGTCATCTACTCTTTTCTTTTCTTTTTCACTTTGACAGAATTCTTGGTTATGTATTGAAAACGCCCACTGGGCTGAGGCCGATCTGTATGTTTAAAATTATGCACTGCCAAGTCCTCCTTTGCAGTTCCTTTCTGAAACTTTTTTTTAGAGGGTTGACAACTTTAAAAGAAATGGTGTGTTCCTTTAACCTCGAGAACATTTTATTTAAATTTAGTCGCTGGTTTGGAGAAAGAATAAACAGAACCTTCACTTAAATGTTCCCATGTCGTAGAAGAATGAATGGGTAGTGATATGATTTATGGCTGGTGGAAGAAAGAATAACGAAGATAAAAGAAAATTGAAACCCCAAATTATTGGTTTCTGCCGAGTATTTCTGATCAAATTCTCAATTGTGAATATAGTTTATGCCTTGCTTAAATGCTTCTTGCCAGGCTGTGGAAGCAAATCTCTGCCTTTTATGGAACATGTAGCTGAATTGAATGCGTACTGGCTATATAGCAGTCTGAAGTGGAGAGGGGAAAATCATCATCTATGTTCACAGCCAACAGTGTCAGATAAATATTTCTTAATTGATTGAATGGAGGAATGAATGAATGAGTTTTATTCAGAAAGTTGCAGGATGACATAGTAGCATTTGTACTGTGTATAATACAGACAGTAAGTGCTCCTGTTGATGAAGCACGGAGGAAAGACAGCTGCCTCTTGCTACAAGAGAGCTACCGCTGTGGAAGACACAGCAGAAGGCTTCATGAGGGAAGTCACGCTCTGTGGTCAGTGCGGGCTCACTGAGTCAGGTTGCTTCTTAACTAGAATGTGGGGAGTATATTTAGTGAGACAAAGGGCAGGTTTAGAATGAGCTGTGGTTCTAGTTTCGGAATGTAGGAAGCATTGTCTGCCTGGATTTCAGCCACAGGTTTCTCCAAAGTTACTTCCAGAGCACAAAGGTGCATTTCTTCAACTGATATTAGAATACTTCATACCAGCATATTAATATTTAACCTTTGTGGCTTTTATTTTACCATATCCTTCTGTAAATAAGTCAAAAAATATGTAAAGTGTCTATCTTTTATAGTAAACTCTTTGGAAGATTAGGTAAGTAGGCTTGTTTCAATGAGGGTGTATTTAGCAAATTCTATTCTTACAACTTTTATTTGGATAGCCTTAATATAGACTCAGTGGCAGAGGAGCTTCATCCTTTATGGTAATTTATTTAGGGTTGAGCCATTTGGGACTCAGGATATTAAAGTGGACACTGCTGTTGAGGATTTCAAACAAAAGAATCCTAGAAGTAACTCTGAAGCCCAAACATAAATGTGACGGGTCAACTGCCTTGCAAGGGAGTGGTCTGAGGAGTAATTGGGGGTGCGAGGGTCTTTGACAGAACGTAGCTCTTCAATGCGGCTTGTGCAAAGCATATTAATTTCAAATTTTTGTCTTTGATTTCCTTGACAGTTCTAACCTTATTAATCTAAAGCCTTACTGTATACACACTTAAAAACTGACAAACAGCCATAAGACAAGAACATAAAACAGCCTTGGATACTAGGGACCTAGTTGCTCCTGTATGGCATAGATCAATGCCATCCTTGGCATTAAGACAGTCTTAGCAACTGGGCCTGACCATTTTATCCTTGGCCTAACTATGGGAACTCCATTTAAAGTGTTTCCATGACCTCTTGCTGTTATTTATATGTTTTCTTCTCTCTTTGGAAACAAAGTAACTGCTTTTTTGGGGGGTGGGGGTCTTCCTTACTAATATAAGGTAAGTAAGTAATTTGACCTTTGAGTAATGTTTTTAGTTTATAGGCTCTGTCTAGCTGGGACATTTTATCTTTGCAAGTTACTTTTTTCAAAGGAAAAGAATGTTGTTCAAAAATTATTTAAGCTCTAGTTATCATGAATGCTTACTTCTGACTGAAATTTTCTCCAAATTTGGCCAAAAAATACTTCTAGTGGGTTTGAGGTATATCTAGAGCAAATAAATATTCCTGCCATGTAGACAATGCAGTCTGCTCTCAAGTTTGAAAATCTTGATCCATAGACATGAGAACATTTAAGTCATTATCATAACTATTACGTTCATATGTTTGATTAGCCAGAGATACTTTCTGTACCCACTGAAATGCAACAGCTCTCTCTTTCATGTTCTGACTATGCATTACTCACTCCATCCATCCTGGTTGCTCCCCTACATGAAGTATTGATGGACAACTTAAATGCATCTTCTTGTTTTGAAAAGTGAAGCATGGGTGATTTAACAGTGCATCCATAAATTGGATACCAAGTTTTGACTGGGACCCAGTAAGGAATGAGAAGTTCATTAACCAAATTAAAGCTCTGGCCTGGCTATTTGCTTGGCTTTTGGCATACCTTTGTGGATCTCCTTACAGAACAGCATAGTCATGTTCATTACCGTGCTTCCCGGAAGGTTCCCCTCTCTTGAAGGTTAGTTAATACCTTCAGTGGTTGATGGAGATACCTCATGATGGTTTTTTTTACTCACTAATGTGAAGTGATCCTAGTTTCAGATATTCAGGAAAGTAGAATATGCATAACAGGCAGTTCTCTTGTATTGTGTTCCGTACATAAATGTTTCCTCGGATTCTGTTTTATGTAAGAAACTATGAGGTTCTTTAATAATACAACGCCGCGTAAGTGTGTGGTCATTCATCTTAGTAGATATTGTGTGTAATGTCTGTTCTCCCACAAATAAACCTTAATTAAAAATTTGACATTAAATAATGTTTCCTGGGCAAAAGGGGATTGATGTATGGGAAAGTGTATTTTATATCAAACCACACTTTATGCTATATAAAAGTGTGTTACATGACTTTTATGCTTTTAGAAAAATCCGACAAGAATCGAATATCTTGAAACAAGTGACTGGCCAGTCTGTTTCCATCTCTTCTCTGAGCCACTAATAAATCATTAAGGACATCCTGTGCCACATCTCTTTGAACACTTTAGAATTGGGCTGTTGCCTATCCTCTGCACCCAGCCAAAAAAAAAACCCAAAAAACTCTGAAGCCAAGATGCCAGTTTCCCATTAGTTGCAAAAAGACACAAAAGGGGGAAGGGAGCTTGTAATGGCAGAAGGAACTTGGTTTTAGTAGAACATTAAAGAAACTTCCACTGTGGCCAGCTGATTCTCTGTTTATCCTTCCTCTACTGTGCTGCGACCCTCTAAGGTGCAGAGGAGAGAAAGAATTGCTACTCAAAAGGTATATAAGCAGTGAGACTGAAAGGACCAGCAGCAGAGCCCGAGTAGAAGAAGCAGGGGCTGAAAAACATGAAAAAAGAGAGGGATTTCAAAGTCAGCATTGGACAGATGCTAGGGAGAGGAACATCCTTTGACAATGTGCCCTGGGTTGAGGAACATCCTTTGACAATGTGCCCTGGGTTGAGGTCTGTGTACATCATCAGAGACTGGCATGTGCTGGAAGGTTCCCAGAAACAGAGTATAGATAATTTTCTGGCCTTCTGGGGGTTCTATGACACTTAAGCACCTAAGGCTAGAATCTCACCCCACCTCTCATCTCAACATCATCTCCATTAAGCACTTGCCCAGTGGTAGCATGTGGCTCTGGATGATTTGGTTTCCAGTCCATCTCTTAGGAGTCAGTTTACTGTCTTGCTTGAATGAGTTCTTTGAACATCTGAACCTCTTTACATGACTCCTCTCCAGGTGTCTGGTTCCCACATGGTTGGGAGAGTCCACACAGTCTTGGCTTGCAGACCTACAAGAGTAGTTATCCTTTTTCCCTCATCTCTGCCCAGGGTGGAGGATGAGGGCTTTGCATTGCATCTGGAATTATCACATGTGGTGAGAAACAAAGGCAGTCATGTTGCTGTCACTGGATACCATGGCCACTCCAAATGCAACAAAAGCTGTACAAAGTGAAAGTGAATCTTGTCATAGTTCCTTTTCCTTGAGTCTCAACTTGAACCTATTCGTCTCTCGCCCATTCCATTAGGATTGCTGTCTGTTTAGCAGGATCCCCAGGAAGTTTTAATTCTTTGAATATCTTTCTACCTGTTTGAAGTGTGATATCCAATCAGATTAATTCTTTGATAATTCTAGGGTGAAATAGATAGGCAGCAGATGTGTCGTTTTTTAGTACAATGTCTCTATTTAAGTTTTCTTTGAAGCCAGGAAGTTTGGGCATAAGCTGTTTATTATGCCATACTTCTATGTCCCCCCAAAGAAAACCACCATTGAATTAACTTTTGCATAGTGTATTTCTATCAAAGCATTTGATCCTTGTTTCTGCAAGATAATCCTAAGAACTTTTTATTTTGAGAATAGAAGACCATGATGGATTTAATTCATAAAGGGAAGCCGCTGCAAGGAATGTAAATGTAAGCGCTTGATAAGGTAGGATTTCCTAGTTGCTATGGCAACCTTTGGGTCATGAGCCTGAGAAAATATAAAGTAAGTCCTGGAGCTGTGAAGATGATTATAAAATTTAACTGTCATTCTTCATTTAGAGTTGATGGCAAACATTATTTACTTAAGTTTATCTCAAGGCAGGCAAGGATCCAGTTTTGAAAATCTGAGACTCCGATCACAAACGAATCCATGTTGCACATGTCTAACATTATAAAGCAGAGGCGGCATTTATTATTCTAACCAGACTGTTTGTACATAACGTCCCTGTAGATTTAGTCACCTTCCTATGGAAGCCAACACTGCTCATCTCGTGAATTCTTAATGAAAACGGTGGAATGCAGCTGTATATGTTGAGTAAATTTGCAAAAGCGTGTGTACTTTCCATGCCAAAAAAGAAGGCCTAGGGGATCGTGTGGGAAGGATGGCTTTGTGCCTTCCTTTCAGGTTCACATATAAATAGTATACTGTTTAGGGTGGACAGGTGCCAAGATGTTAATATAGTTGTGTATTTTCAAAATTTACCACAACCTGGTGATAAGGAAGGTAGGTTGGCATCTCTTTCTGGATTACACCTACCTCCGGCAGGGACCCAGGGGTGAGGGTATGGGTGGTGAGACTCAATTTGCTACAGTGGGGGAAGGGATTGGGAGATGTCAAGTTGCTAAATTGAAATATGATTTGGAGCTCTGCACTTTGACAGAGCACCAGTTTTTCTTGCTTTATCTTTTACAGGCTGCTCTTAGTTTGCGCTAATGACCTATGAGACCCACTGCAAATTACCCAATCTTGCAAATTAGTGAGTATGTGAACAAACACTATAAAACTATCAGATACCACATCAAACAAATGTAGTTTATTGCAGGAAGAAAAATAGACTTGCATATTGAGAGGGGATGTGTTTTCACAACCAGATAAGTGCTTTCCTGCTTGCCCATCAGGGAGCGTCAACACATTATATGGTCTGTGTCAGCCAATGGCTCACTGGCTCTCCAACAAAAACATCAGTCTTTAAAATGCAGGCACAGAAAAGCTCATGATTGCATGCATGCTGGAATCTTGCACTGAATTGTTTCCCCTATCCTTTGCCTTTATAAAAGAAAAATCCGTTCCACCTCTCAAGAAAAGAGAACAGAATTTAGGGTTATTAAGAATAGAACATATACTTGGCTGGTGTTTTCATTCTGCACCCAGTTGAGTCTGAACCTGGAGGATCCTTCAGCCCCTCCCTTGCCAAGGATGAGGTAGAATCCAGCCCACACACCCAGCAGCATGCACTCTGCTCATCAAAGCACTTTTCTCAGTTGGTTTGTTTTCATGTCTAGCAGCAGAAATAGCTGCTCTTTTTTCTTTCCTTGTTTTCTCCTAGCATCTTGTAATTGCAACTGGTAATGTGTTTTCTTCTAACCCGAGACTGGCACAGAGATGGCAGTATCTGTACCCCAGAAGACTCATGGCAGGACCCCAGTGACTTGTTGATGGCACAATGCACTTATCTCTCATATACTAAGAACCTTACCTGGGCCAGCCAATGTCTCCACTTCTCCACCCCAACCCCCATTAGGTGTATTTTATCTGACTCCCTAATAACGACTGTATTGGTTACACACAGTCTGGTACTTACTGTATGCTAAGCTCTGTGGGGGGAATCTGTGTGTGTGCTTACTGAATATCTTTTATTTATAGGTATGTATATATTTTTATATCACTTGAAAATTATCATGCAGTGCATTTTTTCTGTTTGTTTCCTTTTTATATATTGTTCTCTCTAAGTCTTGCTTTAATGGATAAGTATATACAGTCAAGTGAGAGCAGTTCATTTGCTCCAAACTCCCTCATGTTGGTGTGGTGAGCCTTTATAATAGACTTGCTACTCAGTCCTCATAAAGATAAGAGGTGTGCACAGGTAGTTCTCATTTGTCCAATTTTACTTTATTTTTATGTGTGCATGTGCACGTACACAGGTGCGTGCAGAGGCCAGAAGAGGATGCTGAGTCTCCTGGAGCTGTAATTACAGGCCATTGTGAGCACACACACCAGGTGTGTGTGCTGGGGACTGAATTCTGGTCCTCTGTGAGAGCAGCAGGATCTCTAACTGCTGAGGCATCTCTCCATCCTTCTTTTTACTTTTGCTTATTGTAAAGGAAAATGAGGACTTAAAGGAACGGAGCCACTTCGTCATGAACATACCTGGGAAGCTGGAATGGCCACCATTAGAATCCTGTTCTGAATCCAGAACTCAAACTGTCCTGTGTTATCCCATATTGTTGCTCACAGAAAATAGCAAGGGACTACATTTTCAGTGAAGCATCGGGTTATTGAGTTGGTTTTAGATGATCCAAACACGATATTAGCATCTTGTCTAGGATTACAGAATAATTTTTTGTGATGTGCTTTCAAGAGATAGTAAAAGCCCTGGTTCATTGCGCCTTTTTTCAGCTGACTGTTCTGTTTGGGCTTCAGGTAAGACTGGCAACAAGACTAATCAGAACCTGTTCATGAGTCACCTGGAAACATTCTTGCTCCTGGGGCCAAACTGCCAGTGTTTGAGTCTCCGTCATGTTGCCCTCACTTACCTCAGGCTCTATCAGGCATGTAGAGACCCAAGGCAGCCTTCCCTGTTTGCTCTGGTCAGCAGCTCACACTCTTCTAGCTCTCTTTTGAAAAATCACCCCCTTTCAGGAGCCGTGGCCCTGACTCTGTGGGTGATTCAGTTTTTAGAACAATAACCACAATCTTTCATCTCAGCGTTCACTCTAATGTGCTGATGCGCACACCATCGTAAATATCAATACAGAATTGTGCTTTAGACCAGGACTCTTCTGACATCACTCAGGATAAACCCCTTGAAGTGCAAAAGAAGTTATGAGCAGTAACAAAAGTGCTAAAGTTCTCTTCAGAGGTGGTGGGATGGGTAAAGAGGTGCAGAAAGCTTACTTCAGGGAAAGGCAGACGTTTTGGAACTATCTTTGGAAGCTCCCTATACAAGCAGTCTGCAGCCCCAAGGTAAACTGAACAGGACTGAGATCAACCAGACTTTAGGTCCAGGGATCACAGTAGCTGTTGGGCAGTTTTGAATGGTGGCCTCCTCTCTTCAGGGGCAATGATCAGCAGTCAGCTGTAGTAGCAGTGAAACTGGGAGAAAGCAGTCCCTTGTATCCACACTGTACTGTCCTGGGTGTCTTCGTTTAAATGATAATCAGCCCAGGCTATTGAGATGCACAGTTCAACAGAGGGTTAGCACTCCAGGATGATTTGCTTTCAAGAGTTCTTCAGGAAAGAATTTGGAAAGCACTTGTTTTGTGTGACAACCTGATTGATAGGTGCCTGAGATGTAAGATCCACCTGGTATTGGTGTGAAAAAAGGAAGGGAGCCAGATGTTAATACAGAACTGCTTTTAAGATTTTTAATTTTGATCCCTAATTTAATCTTTCAGGAGGGAGCATTGTAGAACCTCCCTCCTATTAGGAAAGGCATTTATGTATAAAGACAGATGATGGAATTTACTAGAAAAAAATGTTTTTTGGGGGGGTGTATGTTAGAGATGGGCCAAAGGTTAAAAGAGTGTGTTGCTCTTGCAGAAGACCCAGATTTAGTACCCAGTACCCATGTTGAGTGACTCACAACCATATGTGTCTCTAGGTCCAGAGAGATCTGTCATCTCTGGCTTCAATAGGCACCTGCACACACATGTGCATACTCACACACTTACACATATAATTAAAATAAAAACAAATGTTAACAATTTACATAATCTACAAAGTAATGGATTTCATTATGAGATTTTCATGCTTACATATTATCCCTTGCTTTTATCCCCCTCCCCCCCACTGCCTTCCCTTCTCCTACTCTTCCCTCTTGGAAGTCCTCTTCCTCCCCCCAGATAATCCCTCTTCTGCTTCCTTGCCATATTCATGTATAGGTGGTAGTGTGTGTGTAGATTCTCCATATGGGAGAAAATAAAAAATATTTGTCTTTCTTTGCCCCATTATTCTCTTCCCTACTCTGCCTTTCACCCTTCACCCCAGTTGAAATCATTTTAAAGAACACATGCCTGACGTAGAAAGGCAAGCATGGCATGTTTCTCAAATATGTGAAACACAGACACACACAGACACACAGACACACACACACACACACACACACACACACACACAGACACACACACACACACACACACACACACACACACACACACACACACACACACTGAAAGTAGAGGGGGTATGCTTTTAAAGTGAAGATGTGTGAAAAATGTAAAGGTGGGGCTGGACCAAAGTTAGGGTCCCAGCATCCACAGTAGGCATCTCACAATTGCCTATAACTTAGCTCCAAGGGCTCTCACGCCCTCTTCTGGCATCCATGGATACCTGTAGTCATTCATATGCATAGACACACATAGACATACAGTTAAAAGTAAAATCTACAAGTGTGGTGACTGGACATGATTTCTTTATAGTACTTACAGCATTGTTTATGGTGAGGGAGGAGGAGAAATTGTAATTTAGATTTATTAAAAGACCCTGATAAGTTTTTCTGTTGAAATACACAGCTAAGAGTCATCCCAGTCAACACTGGCCACATGCTAGTACTGAGTTTGCTCCAGCTGTTTAGGTAATATTTTTCTTCTTTCTTCCTTTGAATGTTTTACTTTCCTGATTGTTGTCTGAATTGTTGCCTCATTTAGGTTGGATCAACTAGAAGAGCCGGTTGCATTTGCTTCTTATAATACATTAGAGAGCGAATCTAAAGTCAGTTTTCAATCAGGAAGGAATATTGGATGCTTTAATGGAAAGATTACTACAAAGTCCCCACCCCTTTGTGATTTCGATTCCTTGAATTCACCTCATTAATGTCTGAGCACTGAATCAAATTGGGTATTTCTCCCAGTTTTAAACATTGAAAATTCAAGGCAGAGACCTCTCCTTCTGTCTTCAACTGAATGAGAATACTATCCTAAAGGAAGATGGCGGCTGAGGTGTCAGTGCTCTGTGTCACCTCTATCAAAGAGACTGATTACACTGTTGATGGTGATTTTCGAGGCCATCGCTGTCTTGCCTCTGCTTCTTAAGAATGTATAATGCAGCCCAACCTTAAGACAAATAGGTCAAACTGCAAAACTCGGCAGGAATATGAGAATGAATCTCAAAATAATAAAGCAGTCCAACTTGGAGATAAGATAGACTGTATAAATGTCTCCTAACAGAGAGGGAGACCATCCCGAGGCCTTTCCATCATGGTGTACACACGTAGCCTGCCTTGCCATTCTCGTGTATTGCTAGTTGCTGTTCTAGAATGTATTAAGACTCACTGATGTTTAATCGTTAATGGTGGTTGACAGGGGAACATATGCATATACAGTGTTCATCAGTTTTATTTTATTTTATTTTATTTTGCCTCAGATGCACTCTGGAAAAAAATGTTCTCCTCTGGGATAGGAAAATAATATTCTTGAGGATATCCCATCTGCAGATAAAGTCATTGGCCATTTCTGGTCTTGTCAAAGATAGAAATAAATCATTTTCAACTGTATTAAATACCATACTTGGGCATAAGGGAGAACACATTTGTCGTGTTTCATTTGTCTGCCCAGTCTGTGCCCATTTAGCACTGCAATAGCAGTGAACTTCACGGGCAGTCAGGCCCACTCTTTCATGTTTCCTTCCAGTTCTAAATTGAAAATATTTTTTTTGAAAAGAACTATGACAAAAGCAATTTGAGTTAGTGATATCTTGAAAGAGAAGCCAATTTCAGATCACCTTTATGGTTGGTCATTGTTAGCTACAGCAGGCAGATGTCATGGTGATCTTCTCGATATTAGTATTCGGAGAGAGTCTGACCTGACAGTGTTCGGGTGACATCACAAATGGGACTGTAATATTGAGATTTCAAGTTGTAGAGCAGAGGGCCGCTTGTGGAAAGCCAGGGCAGACAGAACCACTGTTGGTGAGAAGTGCAGCCGTTCCTCTCGTTGGCTCTTGTTCTGTATGGTGATGCTGAATGACTGACTAATTAAAGCATGTGTTGAGAATAAGCTCTGCAGTGGAAAAACGTAGAGAAGGTTTGCAGCAACCATGGTGTCTTAGTTGATTTTCTAACCTTTAGCTGAAAGCGTTGTGTCTCCATCTCTTCATCAGAGCCCCACCACACTGATCCTTCCAAGCTGTGCCGTTCATTTGTAACAGGATTGATGATTCATGAGCACACAGTGCTGAAAGCTCTCACAAGCCCAAGTGATGACTCTGGAAGGAGAACTTATGGTTCAAGAGGATCATCTGTCCCTGCCCCAGGCCATAAAAATAGGATCTAATGACTAGATCTCTTCCTCTTTCTCTCTCTGCCTTCTGCTCTTTCTCTTCCCCCTCCACTTAACCCTGGAGCCAGAGTCAGTCCACAGCTTCTGTAAGGAACCAGGCCCCTGTGAGTCACACTGCTCCTGACAGCATCTGAGCTGCACTCTCAAAACCCTTCCTTGACAAATAACAAGTGTTAGGATTGTTTTCGTGTCTTGGATGAGGAACCCAAGACAAGGAGGTGCACTGACATGCCCAGTACAGGAGGGTGTCAGAGACCCTGCGGAGACTTGTTCTCAAGCCTCCGTTTCTGACTTACTTGCAAACAAATCCCTAATCACCACCTCCGGCCCTGTCGGGTGCTGTGTGGCACCCACATCTGTTATTGCTGGTGAGGCTGTAACGATCCATGAGCTGTACCCTCTGCCTGTGTGTGATCAGAGAATCCGCTCTCATTTTCAGCTGTACAGAAATGAAAGGGGAAGCCAACATGACTTCTAAGGGACCATGTGGTGCATTTTAGAGTCAAATGTGAATGACATTTAGCTCTGCCATTTTAGCTCAGCCATATTAGCACAGCTCCCTCTCTTCTAAATAACCAAGAGTTAGTTATTCTTAAGCCTACCCATTTCACAGTTTACCTGCCTTTTCTGAATGTACCATCCTGTACTATGTTGGGCGTTTAAATCCATTTTTGGTGCTTCTACTTACTGTCATGTTCTTAGCCCTGGGGGATGTTGTGGATCACATAGGATACACTATTGAACAGAAATTAGTTTCTTGATCCAGTAGAGTAATGGATACTGAAACATTTCAGGAAGATGTATTCTGTAACGATTGGGAACTGCACACCCTGCCTGTGTCAGAAGCACAACATGTATGATTTTATTTGTGGCTTAATCAACAGGAAGAAATGCCAAGCAGCTTTGACTAGCTGGCAGTGGATCTGTTTGTGTTTGCCGTATTTCCTCTGTAAGACACCTGCTGGAGATGAGAGCCGGCACAAACACGGCATGGGTATCCAGGGCTTCATTATAGCAGCTTCCCTAATGATCAAAGAAGCCTTTTTATACAATCTTGTTCCTGATCATGCAGCTGAACATCTGTCTACCTGTCTGTCCACCTTTTAATTGCATCATCCGGGTCTCTCTGATCCTAGACAGCTCTGCCGATGCCGCTCTGCCTCCCACCATTTCTGATCATAGTGAACACAAAATTTTCCACAAAGCAAAAATAGTAAAACAGGGTGCTTTCTAATAAATCCGAACTGAGCCATTTTATAGAAAGTTAATTTTCGATCAGACACCCAGTGAAGCCCTTGTGCTAATTTATTCTTCAAAGCTAAACTCTGCACAGTGAAGAATAGAGTGTGCTGTGGGAATACTTGAAGTACTATACACTTGATTCAGGAGAACCTTGAACTACCGATGTTTCATGGTCTGCTAAAATTGATTTGTATTTTTAACAGGAGAGGTGTAATAATTCAGGAATTTAACTCCAATTTTATTCATCAATTCATTTGTTAAATGCTTACTAAGACCAACCTGTTATGTTTAGGATCATCCGCATGATTTAAAAGTGACATACTATTCCCACTCTAAAAAGATTTGCGATAGAAATAGATTAATTATGATAACCACTGTAGATTAATTTCAATAAGGAGATACTTAGATAGTAGTCCCCCAGTGGATGGAGGACTCACTTCCACTTAGGGCTATCCAAACTGGCTTGGGGGAGTGGAAGCTTGGTGGCTGGGAAAGCTCTGGAGCTGAATATCTCCTCCTCAATGGGATGAGATAAAGCATGGAAATAGAAAATCCCAAATCATGCCTAGAAAATGATAGTTGTATGTTAGTTTGATTAAACTTGGGTAGAGTCATCCTGAGAAGTTGTGCTAGAAATGTAGATTGTAGTAGATCCATGGGTAAAGATGTAGATACAGCTTTAGAGGATAAATGTGGTTATGATAAAACATGAAAAGACGCAGTATGGGCTTCAGAGGGGAGAGTCTATAGGCCACAGAGCACAGGGGTCAAACAGAGAATGTTCCATCTATGGCAGAGCAGATGCTCTGAGAGGTTGATATGAAGGCCTCAAGAATGTAGACTGTACAAAGAGCAAATGGTGGCATGTGAAAGGAGTCAAAATGACTGTGATGGAGGGGCCAGGAAAAGGGCAAGTGGATGGATTTATGGGGTAGATTTTGTTTTTGACTTACTGAATATTCATCAATGTAGATGGAAATGTACAAGACTTATTTTCAGTATGAATGGGAATGTTACAGGAGAATTGTTTGTATGGCTATTCCACAGTGCCAATAAAGCCACCTTATTTTTGTTATCCTCTATATATGTTCCTACTCTTGCTTAAGATATTTTTGTATAGTGGTATGAATTTAAGATTATTTTTGTTATACTGTATATTTGTTTTTATTCTTGTTTAAGGTATTGTACCTATGCATGCTATTTGAAATTTAATGTACAGTTCTGGTCCTTGAATGCTATTTAGGATAATAAAGAAATACAGGTTAATAATTAGTTGTCGCCGGGCGGTGGTGGTGCACGTATTTAGTCCCAGCACTTGGGAGGCAGAGCCAGGCAGATCTCTGTGAGTTCGAGGCCAGGCTGGTCTCCAAAGCGAGTTCCAGGAACGACGCAAAACTGCACAGAGAAACCCTGTCTCGAAAAACAAAACAAAACAAAAAAAAAGGTTAGTTGTCTATAACAGTCAAACTTACAGTCATGTTTGGTATACTTTTAGATCAAATAGAGATATATTTGAAATCGATAGATGGTCTTCAGACTCTTCAGAGACCTACAGAATATGATCTTTAGGATGCTTTGATAACAAGGCTTTTCATGACAATGAGACATGTCTGCTCCTGGCAGCACCAATTTACTTGAAGAGAGGATTATGTACATCGAAAAACCTCCATATAGAGTCTGCTTTCAATGTGGCAAAACTGGCCATTTTGGCAAGGGGCTGCCCTTGGCTCAACTGCTGACAGTATACTGTCCAAACTGGACAAGTAGGACACATACAAAAAAGAGACTGCCGAACTCTGTCAAAACAAGGTGAATCAGTGCTTCAAAAACTCCTGCTTCACAAAAAGTTTGTCATATATTCTAGGCCTGTAGACCAAAGATGAATGCCCCAACATGGCAGAGGAATCTTGGGGTGACTGTGCAGGCAGACAATTGTCTCTGTCATTTCTATAGTTTTTGAAGTTGCTTGCTTTGCACTTGTTTACTCAGGAAATATTATATCCTTCTTGGGTCTCTGATGGGGTTGAAGATTAGATAGTTATAGTTACAATTTTCCTTAGTTATGATGGAAAGTAAATTAGGTGTGAAACTTTGGACTCACCAAGATAGATAATAGAGTATTTTCTCTGAATTTGCCAAATACTAATGGACTGGATGGACCTTGTGAATATATTTCTTACTTGATAACTGTTCTTATTGTATATAGTTTTACTTTGTTAGAGTTAAAACCTTTACTTTTTGTTTAGACAAAAAGGGGAAAATATTGCAGGAGAATTGTTCGTATAGCCATTCCAGTGTGCCAATAAAGCCACCTTGAATCAAAAGACTGACTGGGATTAGCCATAGAGTACTTGGAGGGCTGAGAAGTTCTGATAGAGAGAGACAGGAAGAGAGAAGTGAGAATTCCGGTATGGGGAGGGGATTCTAGGGCTGATAGAGAAAAATATGGAGAAGAAGGTCAGCCAATCAACTCTCCACTGTTCCTTTGATTTATCAGGCCTTTATCTCAGTTTCTGACTACCAAGTTTTTATTATCCTAGGACAGTTGAGGTAAATTTTTATGGGAAGATGGTTGAAATGCATCAGATGTGTACACCATTAACAGCTGAATTGATAACATCTGATGAAATGTCTCTAAACAATGTGAATTTATTAAAATACCACAGCACTGCTGGGCTGTGGTAGTGGTAGTACGCCTTTAATTCCAGGACTCAGAAGGCAGAGGCAGGTGGATTTCTGTGAGTTCAAGGCCAGCCTGGTCCATAGAGCAAGTTTCAGGACAGCCAGGACACAGAAAAACCCTGTCTCACAAACAAACAAAACAAAACAAAAAATACAAGCATTTCTGTCCTCTTGAGCTTCCATGAGTCTGTGGAGTGAGAAGTCTCATAACAAGTACACTCTCTGTTTAATCATTGTGAAGTTTTACATTCATCTGAGAGTCTGCTCTCTGCCCTCTTACTTAGTGGGGACCCTCAGGAGAATAACAGTGGACAGGAAGAGTAGGAAGCATAAAACCTCTAATAGCCAGAGATGGGAAGAAGGCTGGGAGAGATATGGGCTTCCAAGGTTGAAGGGAACATGCCTAGGTGGGAGTGTTCAGCCAGATGTTGGATTCTACGTAAGTCTGAGGAATAAGAAGACAGGCTGTGGGTGTATCTAGTTTACAGGAAACTATGCTTCTCAGGATCCAACCTGAGGCCTCCTTTCTCAAATGTCTTCCCTTGAGAGAGCCCTCTAGTTCCTTGTGAGGAGGCTTTGGTAGGTGTCCCAGAGGTGTGAGGTATTTTCCTCTAGTGCTGTTTCACAGTGGCCTGCTTATTACCCACATTGTGGAGGTGCTTTCCTCTGCTTCTCTGAATGCAGCCATGGTGGAAACCAGAAACCATTGTTAATTTCCAGTATGCTGTGCTTATAAAACAACTTAAGATATTTTCATTTTCTTATGTACTTCTCTAAATAAATACTGCAGTGGGCCTGTTGACCCAAAGGGGAAAAGGATTATAATGTTTGAAACTGGGACTTCAATAAATTGGACTGTATGTTACAAACTCAAAAGTGTATTGTAATTAAATCTCAGCCAATAATATTATTAAGGCTATGAATGAATCAAATGTGACTATGGTGGTCTCATCAGCATATGACCCCAGTACATTGTGCATAAGTAACATTTTATATGTGTGCTTCAAGTTAATAGTTAGGATTTGGTCAGACAATAGGCTATAAACTGAAGTACCAGTTGGGTTTGGTTGTTCACGTGCTGTAGAGCTCTATAGGGCAGAGAAGTTACCTTTCATCTTCTAGCTGTGAAGTCGTTGGAAATGTTGGTTTTCTATTTTTCTCTCTTAATGTTGTTTCCTCACAGTAGCTTAAGTGAAGGCTAATTGCTGCAGCATTTGGTAAATGTCATATATCCTACTTTTCTAAAGGCAGTGAATAGTGTAAACATGTGGTTTCTTTCTTCAGAAGATCCATCCCATAATTATCTTGAAGGCTATTACAATATGCAAATAGCAAGGGCCATCCTTGTTTCCTAAATTAGAATATCAATATTGATTCAGCATGTACAAAAAGAAAACAACATTTCTGACAAACGTGAATCCTGTTTCTAGATAGGAGAGAACTCCACTTGTCAAGGGCTGGTAAGTCTGAGGTCCAGTCCATTGAGTGCACTCCAAATATCATCTGCCACACTGCTGTTCCCTCCTGGTTTCCTTTTTCTCTTCAACCAAATGGGCATGCTAGTGTGTGCCCTGCACAGCATACAGATTCCTGAGGGATTGGACGTAGCAGCATACTTGCTCCACAGTAATACACTGCACAAGTGCAATTATTATTTCAGAAGAAACGTTGTCGTCTCTGAATTATTAACTATCACTCATGTAAAATGTACTAGGCATCTGATTTGGTCTGGCCTCCACAGAGAATTTCAGTTGGGATCATGTAAATGTGTGTCACTCCCCTCTTTCATGTGAGGGGAACTGAGGCACACAGAAATGACTGCCTTTTCCCCGTTAAACCATTTCCCCTTGTATATAAATAAGGAACCTAAAACACTTAGTGTACATTAAACTAGATGGCTTGACAATTACTACCTAAGCTAGCAGAAATGAATTTGCTCTACCCATGAACAATAGTCTTGCAAGTATTGCATGCTAATGTAAAATTAATGTAAATATGGCGGCCTTGGAGCTGATCTGCTAATCCTCCCATCTGGGTGTGCCTGTGTGTATCTGGAGTCTCTTTGACTTTACACTTGAACAAGGTTGTCAGTGGCTGCTCAGAAACCAGTGTCTCTGCCGTCACACCAGGTCGCTGACCCCTCCAGCTGTTGTTTCGGTGGGTGGTAAGCAAACAGAAGACAAGCCTGTAGTCTGCATTACTCCGGGATGTGAAGTTTTTCAGCTGATTCTATTTGCCATAGCTTCCCAATATACAAATCACTTATAATGTCACTGGGGCACCTATAATTCCAAAAATGCCACAGATGGGCTGCTCTGCACCCTCTCAGAATTCTTTTTCCAGCTGAATTTGTTAGGCCAAATTTAAAAGCGCCAACATGCAATTAGATATTCATTTTTAATTTTTTATTCGCTCACCACTGCAAGTCACACGCTTTCCAAGCGTTCTCTGGCTATGGACTACTGTATACTAAGCTGTATTTGATACAATTAATACTCCTTCCCAAGCCCAAGTAATAGTAAGGGAGATTTAGTTGGGCATTTTGGCAAAGTCACACTAATATGTAGGCCCTTTCGGAGGAGTGTTATGGAAGGGTGTAATGATAATATCAAAACTGCATTTAATTCCTGAAGAGGAAGGAAGGCTTGCATGGGAGACCCAAATCTGCTGTTCTCTTTGTGAGTGAAAGGTCACACCACTGAGCGCTGCGGGGTGGATTGGTGAGAAATGAGCTCCCGTTTGCTAGGAATTAGAATGAGTCTATCTGATTTTCCTTCACTCGTGACCTTTAAAGATGCAGCTTTTAGATTGATAAGCAGGTGGATGCTTTGAGTAACCCAATGCAGAATTTGTTTCATATGAAAAGACTATCTTTGAGACACCAAAGATATTGCTTCCACAAAGGGTTTTTCCCCCCTTTTTTTCTACAAAGCCTCTGGAGAAAGAAATTCAATAATTTTATCTTATCATGCAAAAAAGAAAATTCAGAATTACTGTATGTTCAATTAGAATGGCACCTCCCCTCCCAAAGCATTAATCATTTTCTGGAACACACATCCTCCCGTGAAGGATCTCCAGGAAGGTTTGAGAGTGGGTACTCCTGGTTACTCTCCGCTCTGGATTTCCTGTGCCACTCCGCCCAGCCTCCTCCATGCTGATAAAAAGAGCTTCCCGCGTTGCTATAGTAATCCTTTCATGTTGGGCACTGCACTATCTTGAAGGCAATCAGATGAGAACAAGGAGTAGGGAGCAGGATGGAGTTAATGTCAGGCAGCCGAAGGTGATCTGTGCTTTATGTTTAGAGATGTTTTGGTATGCTGAAGAGAGGATGCCAGGAAACACAAACCAGAGCCCACTGTGCACCCAATTCGATGTTTGGGTATTTAAATATAGATTTTTTTTTTACAGTATGTATGCATTCTAAATAAGCCTTACTTTGGACTTACAGTTGAAATCGCTCACTTTCTGTGGCCAAGAGGCTCCAGTCGCACTCCCTCACCACTTGTTTTCAGATCCTAATTACATCATCCGTCTTATTTGTTCTAATTCCCTGCTTTTATTTTCCTTATCAGTCAGCCATCAACAGCTCAAGCCCATCAGCACAGCCTTTATTTTGTCAAATCCTGGTGGTTTATTGGGGCTTCTGTGTAGTTTCGGTTTCTCGTTTGATATTCGTCCCCGATAATAAACGCTTCATAAAGCATCCCTCATCAAATACAGCAGGTCCTCATTTCTTTCCTGTGTACAGGTTTTAATTTCCTACTCAAAATCACAAATGAGGTGAAAAAATTCATTCCTCCCACACAGTGTGCCTGATTTTTTTTTTTTGAGATGTTTAGAAAAAGCAGACATTAGTAGAGTTACTTCCCCCGTCTGGCGTCCTGCAGTGGTCTCTCACAAGAATGCTCGGCTCTGCAGAGGCAGCCCCCACGGACCAGAAAGTCTTCTCTAATTTGCAACTCTTCTGGTTTTTGTTGTTGTTGCTGGTTTGGTCTGGGTTTCATTTTGTTTGTTCATTTATTTGTTTTGTTTTTTTGAGCCCACCACAGTAGTATGCTGTACAGACTATGAAGACAGACATTCTCCTCTGAAGTATCTTGGGGCCAGCAAAATGGCTTAGTAGACCTGAGTTCAATCTCCAGGACCCCATTTGGTGAAAGAACCAACACCTGAAGGGTGTTAACTGACCTCCACATATCCACCGGGCATAGTCTCTGTCTCTCTGTCTGTCATCTGTTGTCTGTCTCTCTGTCTGTCTCTGTCTCTCTGTCTCTCTCTGTCTCTCTCTGTCTCTCTCTGTCTCTCTCTGTCTCTCTCTGTCTCTCTCTCTCTCTCTCTCTCTCTCTCTCTCTCTCTCTCTCTCTCTCTTAGATACACACACACAAAGATGTGTAAATAAATAAATGTAGTAAGAAGTGTTTTAGGGCTTCAGAGCTCCTGTGTAGAAAGTGCCAGCTTATCCATGGACAGTATTTCCAGGCCCTGCCAACACTGACTTTTCCTTTTCAAACCTTGCTCCACTTCTTTCAGACACTCTCTGAGAATCCTTCACACTGTGCCAGGCTCTGGGCATAGCACAAAGAAACTCAACCATCATGGAAAACACATTAAAATCAGTTTTGACTTATATGAAGGAGAAACAAGCCACCACTATAGAAGGCCTTTGGCCTTCACTGTGTATTACAGCTCCTGCTTAGCCCCCTGTGGTTATGTGAATCTTCATTAGGCAAATTTCAATGCAAATAAAAGTTCAGAGTCAGGACTTTCGTGCACACCTATAGTCCCATTTGGATATAGGGGTGGTGGCACACCAATCCCCATTCTGAGTGGCGTATGTTGGAGTGCACCTGTAATCCCATTCACGACTGGATGGAGAACACCTATAATCCCAGCACTCAATAGGCGGAGGCAGGACTGCCAGCTTCTGGCCAGTCTGGGCTCCATACTATGCAACGGAACTTTGTCTCAACAAACCCAAAATGTCAGCTACTCATTGACCCAGCTACACCTCAAGTGCTCAGTAGCTGCATGGTTTGTAGCCACCCTTTCAGACAGTGCAAATAGAGAATGTCTTCCCTACCCCAGGAGGTTCTAGTCTACAGTTCTACTCCAGAACATCCGCTACAACCAAGAGGCTCTTACTCTTCATCCCTAGACTTGCTGAAGCTCCCTCAGTACCCTCACTTCTTCTTAAAGACACTCACTATGAAGATCGTTGGGGGTGGTTATTTTGAAAGAAGGTCTCCATATATAGCCCAGTATGTCCTGAAATTGGCAGCAATCGTCCTGCCTCATCCTCCCAGGAATTATAGCCACCATGCCCAGCTTAAGAAAAGTTGCTTTAAATAACAAGTTGTTCATCCTCATCCAGGTAGCTGGATGGCACCTATGACTGAGGTGATCCCTAGACTATCTGGGTCATCTGCCTCCTTTGTGGAAGATGGGAAAATTGAGCCATTTCTAGTTTCTCATTCACTCTCTTCACCTATAAGCACAGAGAGGCTATTTCAGTGACGGTAGCCGGTATTTTATGGCTAGTAAGAGACCAAGATTGGACAGTGACAGGGAGGCCGTGTAAGTGCCAGGACTGCGGCATGCATGAGCTCTACAGGAACGAGGAGGAACTGTGCCTAATTTCATGAGAAATGAGGAAGAAATAGAGAAATAAGTTACCACTCAAGGGAGGATCCCAGGTTGCACTGACCATGCAGATTATTCTTCTCTGTCTTCCATATACCTTTCTTCACTATAAACTAGCTTAAATACATAGCACTTATAGAAACAGATTGCTAGCTATGGATTATATAAAATATGCAGTCATAAGATTCTTGACATAGCAAAGACTTATAGTAGTTTATTTGAAAGCTTACCATAAAACATGCTTGTTTTTCTCTCCCCACTTCCTAGTGTTCTGGAAGGGAATATTTATTTCACTCCACTTGTGAGTTCCTAGAGGTTGAGCTATTCTCTCTCTGGCAACATCTCTCACCTTTGCTGTTGCTGGCTTCCTTGCTGTTTCTGGAACACACCAAACCCATTCTTCCTGTTGGACCCTTGTTTTATTGCTCATTTGCCTAGAAAGAAGCACACTTCCTCCCAGCTGTTCATTTGACTGTCTCCTTCCAGTTGCCCAACTCTGCCAGGGTGCCATGTCCTCACACATACTTGCTGACCACCCTGTATGAACCACAGGCCGTCCCACACATTCCCATCTACATTGACCTGCAATGCTTTTCAAAGCTAACATTGTCTGTGTTGTCACACTTAATGATCTGATTGCCATTTCTGGAATGTAAGCCCTCTCAACCAGGACTTGTTTATGGTCCATGACCTTAAAGAGTGCCTAGTGTGGTGCATCTTGTTTCGTTGGTAGAGACTGGATCCTAGATCAGCTCTGTCTTTATCAAGAGGAATGAGTAGATTAGCCATTTTAGTGATCTGTTCCACCATTCTTCCTGAAAAGACAATTGGGATTTGGATCTTGGATCACTGAACTCACCGTTATTATAGGCCGCCCTCACCTTGCAGTCCCACATCACCACTTGGCTACCTGGGGTTTTGCTATCCACTAGATGCCTGGGTTGTCTGCCGTGCACTGGGTTTGCCACTTATCCCTGCTTGGATACAGCATAGTCTGTCTCTAGGACCAGTGTCATGGCACTCTCATAGGGCTGTCCTGGTTTTCTGATCTTTTCCCTTTGTTACTAGTTTTTCTAAATTTAAACTAGGTACCTTCCATCACTTCTTGGCCCTTTGCCTAAGATCAATAGAAGAAAGTCCTACCTGAGCTTGCCTTTCGTCTTTCCCTCTTATCGTTTCTTCTGTCCTTTCTCCCTCCCCCTCTCCTTCCTCTCTTCCGTCTGCCATACCTTTCACTAGAATAGGAAGAATTAGTACTGGAGTCATCCCTGTGGAGACCAGTGTTTGAACTCCACCCCTAGCCTCCAGTCACCTTTTCAGAGCTGGAAGTTCAGCATACAATCCTCAGAAGAAAGGCATGCTGCAAGACGCCAGCAGTGGCACACCATTCTAAATAGATCCAGGCCAGCACACTGTCACTGCCTCTTTTTGGCAATTTGGTCCTCAGTCTAACCAGGACCCAAAAGGCAAGACAATGTTTCAGCGAGGCAATGATTAGGAGAAGGGGTCTGGAGGAGAACTACTTGTCTCTTATTGATTTTGTGAAAATTGTTTGAAGAATGATTCAGCATTTGGGGGTCTAAAAATAACAGCTTTGAGTTGCTTTTCAATTAGGGGGATGGACTTTCTCTGAAAGGTTCTGTTGTTCTTTAAATGCACTTTCCCCTGTTCTTTCCAAGGCCTTTTAATCAGTGGTGATGTGACAGGAGGTACAGCCACCTCCCTGACACCCTGCCTCTCCTTCCTCTCTGTCGGGGAAGCTGAGCTCCAGGACAGCTGAATGGCAAAACTGCTGCTTAATTGGGGGAAGGTGGTTTTCTGACAACCGGCACCATGGAGCATAATGAGTTGGACTCTACCAGAATGTATGTTTTACCCCACTTAGCTTTTGTCTCAACCAGGAATTCCACACAGCCACCACTGGCTTTCTAGTGACATTTGTGTAACACGAACATAGGACTGAAGTCCAGATTGTCATATCTTTAGATCATAGTGATGAGCATCTTGTTTCATGGTTTTCTAAGTAGTCAGGTCTCTATGTTTAAATTATTCTAGAAATGTGTATCATATTGGGTTTTGAATATAAGCTGAACACGCTGGGTCTTGGCAAAATGGCTGTAGGTGTTTAGTGGCCTAAGAAAAGTAGAATTTAGTTTGTTATGGGGCCAATGAGATGTTGATCTGCAGGAAAGGATTATAATGTAGCCCGTTGTTACTACTTGGTGACTGTATATTACATTGAATGGTACAAACTTGCCTAATTGCTACATAAATTTTTCAATTGGCTTGAAACAGATTTTAGGTTTACTCACAAAGAAAACTGAAGCTTTTATCCATGTCTCGGGTGAAATTTGGAAGGCCAGCTAGAAACCTGGGGTCAGCTAGTGGTTCTTGTGGTCGTTATTTTGCTTTGGGGTAAGGTTTTCTCCTGTTGCTGTCATACTTGACAGGTGTCTGTGACTTTGGAGATGACAGGTGTTGTTTCTTTTCTTCTTACAGTAGTCTTCCTATGCTAACCTTATAGATGAAAATACTGAGGCCCAGAGAAGTGAACCAACACCTTTGCAGTCAGTCCCTCGGAGCAGATATTGGGGGTCAAGGTTTCAGGCTGGCACTGAGTTTTGGGCATTCCTGGTGAGTCACACAAGCTCACTCCCGTAAAAGACACAGGTGACTAGAGAAGTACAGAGCCCCAGAAGGAAGGACTCCCCTTGAGCCAGGGAGCCCTGGGCACTCTCCCAATGATGTATGTGCTCTTGGAGAAATTATTCAATTTCTCTTTGCTTCCTTGAGAGAAAACTAACCCCAGTTCAT
Source organism: Peromyscus leucopus (assembly GCF_004664715.2). NCBI lineage: Eukaryota > Metazoa > Chordata > Mammalia > Rodentia > Cricetidae > Peromyscus > Peromyscus leucopus. The sequence continues at coordinate 25,453,448 of NC_051069.1, read as the reverse complement.
ATTTTTGGGCCTCCCTTCCCTCCTTAATAAAATACGTGAAAACATGCTTGTCACTTGGTGAGTTAAGGTTTTCCTCATATTTCTATCCAAAGTCATTTCTTCTTCATGCCTGGTATCGCAAATGCTATACTTGTAGCTCCCTGTGAGTGATCTCAGACTTCACCCCTCACCCTCTTGGTGACCACCTTAAACCAGCTAGTAAACTCAGTTGTAACTGAAGGTTTCCCGTGTCCATGCAGCTCCTGCAGCCGCTCAGACTCAAGTAAACACACAGAGATTTATATTACTTATAAACTGTATGGCCATGGCAGGCTTTTTGTTTTGTTTTGTTTTGTTTTTCGAGACAGAGTTTCTCTGTGTAGCTTTGTGCCTTTCCTGGAACTCGCTATGGAGACCAGGCTGGCCTCAAACTCACAGAGATCCGCCTGGCTCTGCCTCCCGAGTGCTGGGATTAAAGGCGTGCGCCACCACCGCCCGGCTCTTTTTTTTTTTTTTTTTTTTTTTTTTTTTTTTTTTGTTAATGGCAGGCTTCTTGCTAACTGTTCTTATATCTGAAATTAACCCATTTCTATTAATCTATAAATTGCCACATGACTTCTGGCTTACCAGTACTTTTACCTCTTGCTTCCTCTGTCTCTGGCTGGTGACTCCTGACTCAGCCTTCCTGTTCCCAGAATTCTCCTCTTTCTTTGTCCCGCCTATACTTTCTGCCTGGCTACTGGCCAATCAGCACTTTATTAACTAGCAGAGCAACACATTGACAGCATGAAGAGCAATGTCCACAGTGCTTTAATTTCCTCACTTGTAAAAATGATAATAAGAATACTGCTACCTCATTGGGTTGTTAACGAGGACATAGGGACTAAGGAACCCTGAGTGCTTCAGACAATCCCTAACAGAGTCAGATGGTATGTGTTATGAGTTATAATGCTGCTTTCTCACCTTTTAAGTTATAAATTTCATCCATAATAGCCTGTGCTGTAAATTACAGTGAGTTCTATGGTGTTTGATCTGATAGTAAACCCGTAAGGTAAGATGGTATTCTCCTGACTTTCTGGACTGCATGAATCAGGGGGTTGGCAGTTTAGTTTCTGATGCCTTGGCATTGACTGATCAACATTTGGTTCATTGGTGAACATTTAAGAACCACCAGTGAGAGCAAAAGAAATTAGCAATCCTTCATACTGTCAGGAAGCATTGAGATTGAGCTGTCAGGGGCCGAGGGTGAACGTTTCATGGGACTGAGCCACCGAATCACTTGGAGTCTTTGTCTTTCTTGGCATTCTTGGACAGAGTCCATTAAACTAGGAAGCAAAGACTTTGGCCATTCCATTTAATAGGAACGAACTTAGAAAATCCTGGGTTAACCACTTAGACATATTAAAAATAGGAGAACATTAGTTATTGATTAAACGCCTTTAAAAATAAATCAGAACAGTAATCAGGCACAAAGTAATATCAACCTTCAACTTTAATGTACAACTTAAACTATTCCTTTAGAGCATTAGAAAATTTTTTTCTTTTCTTTTCCTTTCTTTTAAAATTAATCACAGTGACTGTGTTTATAAGACACTGTGACAGAAGAAAATGAAAAAAGAAAAAACTAATATGTGGATTGTACTTACAAGAACAAAAATCTAAACTTGTGAATGTGTTTTATTGTTTTTTGTTTACTAGTTTTTTTTGAGGGGGGTGTTTTTTGTTTGTTTGTTTTTAAAGCCCTGTTTTCCTTTACGTTTAAACAAGCCTTGTCTGACTGACTCTAACCTTTAAATAATTGGGAAACTGGAGCAAGGAGACTGACGTTAACATCTGTGGAAAGATATGGAGACAGGGAGCAATATTTAGCCAGGTGGTCAGACAATTGTCCCCTCTCTTGTGCCATGTGTAGAAATTATTTCTCTTCCCTAACTGACAACATTGTCAGTGGTATTCAAATGACTCACTGTTTCTATTGTTAATAATGAGTCATCTCTTGGCCCTGACACAATTGACCATTTCTAGGAGCAGAAAGTCTTCTAACTACAAATATTTCTCTGACCACCCATGTCTGCTCTACTGCCCCTCCCTGCTCTCCTATTCATGCAGTCTGTGCTGTGACCCTCCAGGTTGTTGCAGCTCCATCTTCTCGAATGGCTTTGCCCCCCTCCATAGCTCATTCTCCTTTCCAAACTTACTAAGACCTGTCCCCCCTCACTCTCCTGTTGTGTTCAGTCCATTTCCATTTGGGAGCTGTGCGTTGGATGCTAGGCCCTAGAGACACCACACTAAAGGATATAGGCATAGCTTGTGCCCTCAAAAGACTTGGAAGAAGTGGGCATGTAAGCCGGTGAATGGTAGGTGCTGTGGCAAGGTATACAGAGAGCCAAGTATTGTCTGCTCTTCTGCACTGATCTCATCTTCCCTTGAGTGTCTGGAGTTGTCTTAGTAGCACCTAGGGACATTTGCACACTCCTTCCATTTCTCTCTTCCTTATCTGTTATCATCTTGCTGGTGGATGGTAACTACCCTGCGGTAATGACCTTTATTTTTATTGTATTTGTCTGCTGCCGTTTTCAACACTATGGTCTTACACAGCACTCAGTGGATAGTAAATACTCTAGAAATACTTCCCAAGTTGCTCCCAGTCTCACCCCTTTTCTTCACTTGCCTTTGCAGATGGATGTTTTCATCTCTCTGCTCCTTTAGATGTCATCTGTAAAGCTGGCCTGTGAGCCTGGCTTATGGGTCATGAACTCCAGCTACTGATAGTTGCTGTCGTCTGCCCCTCCATTCCTAACAACCAGCCACCTGTCTTCCCTCTACCCTGTCCTTGTTTCCCTCAGCCCCCATCAGTTCAGTTATACCTTCCTTTGCATGGCTCTATGATGCTTTCCCCTTTCTGGTCTGTTTTCCTAATGAGGGCGGAGTATAATTTAGAGGCTTAATTTTAGAGAACTATATGAAGCAGCAGACCCATAAAATGTTATGATTCATGACCACTTGTTTTGTTCTCATAATGCAACCTAAACTAAAACACCATTCATCAAAGCTATAAAAGCCGTTCATGGCTGTCTTTAGTATATCGTGTAGAGTGTAATTCAGTCCACAGAGAGGCAAGAGATGGATTCATGGGGCTGTTTGCCTTGGCGTGCATTAAAGGACAGTAATTTCTAAGCTCAGTAGAAGACCCTCTTTTACTATAAGCCCTGCATTCTTCCTTAACCTCACTTACTTTGTCTGTCCGTTTTAATATCAACATATTCTCATTTCCAGACTTTTTTATCAGTAAATAATTGCCAAGTTCTGTCTCCTTGTTCTCATGACCTTTCTGGTCTTAATGGTCTTCATCTGTGCAGGAGACTGGCCTACGAAGATGTGCTAGCTAAAAACCCTGGCATAGCTTGCATAGAGAATATATTGGTCATCCATCACATATAACAATACTTTAAGAGAGATGCTACTCCTCCCTTCTCTGCTCCCCAGAGGGAAAATTACCAACATTTTCCTTGAAATGAATGAAAGAACAAAGCCTTGGGCAGCCTAAGCTGTTTTTCTGTAGCATTACAATAAGAAAACAGCGGTGGTGGTTAACCCAGATTGTTAACTATGGTGTGCTCAAAACTTGAGGTACCTCTTGTGTTGTGATTCCTGTTTGAATACTGAGGTCTGACCTTTCACATTTCCTCATCTTCATGTATCTAGGTCATCATGCATTAGCAATTACATGTGAAACCTTGTCTCAAGTGAAGGGCTAAAGCCATGTATATATAGCTCAGCCTTTGTTGGAACCCTGCCTAAGGCAGGTTGCTAACTTTTCAGTTTCCTGCTCTGTAAAGTAAGTTACTCAGTGTCCTGTAGGGGTCCTGGGAAGCTAACATGAGGAAATCTATGAAAGCTATCACTTTACTATGTAGTTCCTGCTAATTGGAAATACCTCCTTGAAAATCATTACTTCTTATTAGAATCTACGGTAACGATAATGATGGGGATGATGATGAAGCGTGCTCACTGAGTTCAGATAAACTGAACAGTCTCAGTAGAGCTCCAGGGGGGATGACTTTGATGCATGATTCACTGGGTAAACTAGTTCAGGCCTCTTTGTAAATAGAAGTACACCTTAAAAATGAACCAGGTATTTAACACCATGATTAAGCATCAGCTCCATGGCATTTTGTCTTTTCGGTTTCCTGTTAAATACAGCGTCGTGACTTTGAACTTACCTTCTGCACCTTGGTTGTTTAGCTGAAAGGTCAATTTTTTTCTGTGTGAGGAACTAAGCTTTTTTTCATTGGAAACTGCTGCAGTTAGAGACAAGCTCACGTATTCCCACTTAGGGTGCACCTTGTACTGCATATTTGCCCTGGATCCGAACATCCATCTTTTTTAGCAGACTCGTTTTAAACCCTCATGGAGCTAAATGATTTCCTTGAAGAACAAGCTTCATTGTTTGGCAGATGAAACCAGCAGTGCCCATTAGGAATCTTAAGCGGGGTAAGTTTTCAAATACTCAACAACTTTGAGAATAATTTATGCTAGGAAATAGGTTAAAATGCTTTGAGAATTGTTTTGAAAATATCATCGCCCTCCTTAAAAAAAGAGAGAGAAAGAAAGACTATTCCCCTTCAAGATGTAAAAATAGCATTTATAAGGATATTCTTTTCAAGTGCAGAGCCTGAGAGAGAAATATCCTCTAGAATTAAGCTCTTGCTGTTGGCTGAATTAATGCTCCTGTTATTTTTTTCTCTCTATTTTCTCTTGAGAGTTCTTAGGTCTTTTCTATAACTACAAAAGACCTGTCTCCTGTGCTCCACAAGGACAAAAATATATATGGATTTTCTTTGGTATGTGCCTGTGATTTGTGTATGTTTGCGTGTGTTCATGGTTTGTGTGTGTGTGCATGTTTGTGAGGAAGGGTTTGTGTATGTGGGTGTGCCAGAAGTTAACTTCGGGCATCATTCCTTAGGAGCTATCTACTTTGTGCTTGAGATATAGGGTCTTTAGTGGCCTGGGGCTCTCATGTTACAGAGACAAGCTGGCCATTGAGTTCCAGCTCTGTGATTTTAAGTGACACCACACCTAACCACCTTCTGTGGATAGTCTAGGGATCGAACTCAGCTCCTCATGTTTGCACAACAAACACTTTCCACCTGAACCTTCACTAGACAAGTACCTAGGGTCTCTTCAGAAGAGCTAGTCCTAGCTCTGGTCAGCAGTCTCCCATGGCACATAGTTATACACGGCACAGGCAGGAGATAGAGCCTCTTGTATTTTCTGTAACCCTTTTCCATAAGGAGAGAAACACATTCTGCCTTGAACTTGCATGGGTTTTCCCAATCCTCTGGGAGTCCAATCCATTTATAGCTAACATCAGGTCAAGGCCAGAGGGGCCATGGCCCCCGCAGTTGTCATTAGCAAGCTCTTATTTCTCTTCCATAGAGATGCTGAAATTGACAAACTGTCTAGGGAGATGCGCCGCTCTTGGCTGCCTGTTTTTAAGCAGGACGCATTAAGGATAAGTTACTTGTCAAGGTAGAATTCCTCATCATTAATCACCGAGAGACCACATTCCTAGGTAAATAAGCTCCTTGATAAAGCCACATCTTGCGAGAAAACATCCCTCCTTGACATCTTCCTGCCTGCCAGCCTGGTCAGCAGTGTGCTGCCCACTCAGAACTGGCTGCCTCATTTAATTCTGGTAGTGATGATGCACTGCAGATCTGCGAGGATCTGAGCCTTGGAGACCATATGAGGCTTGCTTGATACAGGTACAATATGAATAAGTGTCCATATATTAAGCATGGTATAATTTTTTTCATCTCCTGCACCTACAGGGACTGTATTGCCTACCAGGGTAAAGTTCATTCTGTAGGATTGATAATTAATCCCCTGTTCCTTTTCTTTCCCTTCCTTCTCATCCAGAGACTTTTGCATTATATACAAATTCTAACATTTTTTTAATTTTAATTTAATTTTATTTTACAATATAATTTAGTTCTACATATCAGCCACAGATTCCCTTGTTCTCCCCCTCGCACCCCCTCCCCTTCCCCCCAGCCTACCACCATTCCCTCCTCCTCCAGGGCAAAGACTCCCCTGAGGATTGAGATCAACCTGGTAGGCTCAGTCCAGGCGTTAAGAGCACTGATTGCTCTTCCAGAGGTCCTGAGTTCAATTCCTAGCAACCACATGGTGGCTCATAACAATCTGTAATAAGATCTGGTGCCTTCTTCTGGCCTGCAGGCATACTTGCAGACAGAACACTGTATACATAATAAATAAATAAATCTTAAAAAAAAAATCTAACATTTTTTCTTCCCTGTTTCAAATAAAGCTCTTTGGAGAGGCAAGCTATAAGAATCCTATTTTTATAACCCTTCTAGGAGGAAGATACGCAGATTCCATTTTAGTGAAAAAGGACATTGTATTTTGTGGCCATGCTGATGACTACTATCCAAGCAGTGTTTGTTTGGGATGGGGGTTAATCAGCTTCACAGAGTCTCACAAAAAGTACTCTGCTGCCCATATTCTTGTTGTCCATGACTTTCCTGTACCCACAACCCCATCTCTATTACTTCTCTTGTTTTGTAACTTTTAAAGTAGAAGTAGGCTAGCCATAGATGTTACTAACCCATCTTCGACTGGATAGTGATTGTGTTACCAATTGGGGCCTATATTTAACTGGATTAGGTCCAGTGGCTTTATGCAGTGCAACCAAGTCCCTTGTCCTTTTATGAAAAGGAGGCTAGTTGTTCAGGCATGCAGTGTGTAAATCACATGCTCGTTCCAGGGTACACTGCCGCATAGGAGCTTGGTAGGAGCTAAATATTTCAGGTGTAGCTAGGAATATTGTTCTAATGAAACTGAATTTGGTGCCCATGGCAAAATTTGTGCTTATTAGAGTATGTGTGGGGAAAGTACATGTATTTTCATGAGTTGGCTCCACCCCACTCTTGTCCTTGCTGAGGGTTATTAGTCAGATATTGTTTACTGCAGGGGAATTATTATCTTACTGATCTGAACTGCACAACAAATGCTGAAACATCATAAGTTCCATGGCCCTTAAATGTTTCTTTTTGGGAGAGAAAAAGAACATAAAGTTGGATGGATAAGAATGTGAGGACCTGGGAGGGTTTGGGAAGGGAGAAAACATGCTCAAAATATATTACATGTAGATTTTGGCTTTGGGGTTTTTTTATGTTTTGGTTTTTTTTTTTTTTTTTTCCATTTTGTCTTAGTCACTATTCTTTTGCTATGAAGAGACATCCTGACCAAGGCAACTCTTACACAGAAAGCATTTAATTGGAGCTTGCTTACAGTTTCAAAGTTTTAGTTCATTATCATGGTGGGGAGCATGGTAGCATACTGTGTCAAAAACATGCAATCCATCTTAGAATCCTGTGATATGTGCATTCTTCTTGGGGTAAATAGTTGTGTTATACATTATCTCCCTCTGCCTTTCTCTTCCATACTCAATTTTCAGCATCTACAGAACGAAGTCTTTTTCTTAGCCCACCATTCAGAGCCTCTTTTTCATCTTAGCATCTACTACTTCATTCATAGGTATTCATGTAATCTATATCATATCTTGTCCTTCATCTTAGTTTACTGAGCACCTTTCTCATCTAACCTGTGAAATCCTAAATAGCTAGAGGACAAACTTAACTTTCTTAACTTGTTTATACCTACTTCATGCAATTACAATAAATTATGACTAGTATTAATTATAACTAACATCTACTGAACATGTACTATGTGATGGTTACTTTCTAAGTCCTTTACACAGTCCCCCTCATTTTAGCTCATGTAACAGCCATTATTCCTGTTGTTATTATTCCCATTTATAACAGTGCATATAGAATTCAAGAGGCAGAAGAGAGCATGCCTATGCAACATAATCAGACAAGGCTTCATGACCACCCGCAGGGGCTAGTTGAGAGGGGATTTATTATAGAGATGGGCAGCCATGAGCTAGATGTGGCTGGGAGGGAGTGAGAATTCCTGGGTAGACAGAAAGATGCATGGTCACTGTAAGTATGGTAACATTGATGACAGACACTGGTGACAGGAATGCATATTCTAAGGTCATTGAAGAAGAGGACCATGGCTTATTCTTTTGTGTCTTCAGCATTTAGTATGTGGTAAAGGCATGATCAGTAACATGATGATGGGTGGAATAAAGAATGGTTCAGCCCCTGAATTCCTTCCACAATAGAAACTCCTGTGAGTCAAGCATGAGCATGGTAGCTGAAGTCTACCTGGAGCAGGAGTTTTATGGGGCATAGAGAGGATTCTTAGTCTCCCTGTTTCCCAGTTTGACCTTGGTAACCACATTGCTTTGTTCTCTGGTTAGTCAGGCTCTGCTTCTGCTTACATACTCGGTAGACTAGCCACCCCACTTTCAGCAGACTGCAGCACTACTGTAAGTAGTCCTAGTAGAGTTAGTTTCCTACAGATTCTCTTCTTATCAAATTAAGGAAGAGAGTACGCCTTGCTTTTTAGCATGTCCTTCCGGGAGCTGGAAGCCCAGTGGATTTTGTCAGGCTATGGCTTTCATCAAGTCCTGGGAACAACATTAAAGCTTGGTGGCTGCTCACGAGCTTTGGGGTGTTAGTACTGCTTAAGGATCCCAGTAGGTGAATCAAAACAGAAACTTGCCAGGGCAAAAGATGTCTCCGCAGCAGATCTTAGGGTGGGACATGTGTTGCTGGTCAGCAATATGTCCCCGTCTACTCAAGCTGGCTATTGGCTACCAACTGTGAGATGTCTCCTTGCTGACAAGCCTCCCCCATTCTGTACTTTACCCTCAGGCTGGCAATTTACTGCATGCAATCTCGTTGAGAAAATGTGGTCTTTATTAGTGTTCGGCACAGATCGACTTTCCTTTGTCCGGATCTGCAGAGCTAGTTGGATGCTTGGTGCTAGGGGGAAAGAAAAGGAAAACAAAACAAAAAACAACAGGGGACAGATGACAGTATGAGGACAGGAGAAGGGCTGTTCTCGGGTATTGAGAATCACAGTGCAGTCCTCATATCGAGAAAGATGCAAGCAGAATGAGTAGAAATAGTTAGAAATGGTTTGTTTATACCCACAGAGTGTTTGGGCGCATTCTGGCCAACAACTAATTGTCAAAGAAATATTCTTGGTAACAGAAGTGCAGTGTGTTGGTTTCTACAAGTGTAAAAAATAAACACACTTAATGGAAAAGGCAGTTCTTCCCCTCCAGGTGTTGATTCCTCCTATACAGTGTGTGCAAATTTCCATACATTTCATGTGTCACTGTGAGCAGGTAAGCACATATTCTTGTACTTATTTTTCCTTCTGTCTCTTCATTCTGTCTGTTGAATTGGCTCCGTCTTACTGGTCTAATATATTCAGCTGAGGGATTTGGGAGTGGCCAAGCCCCAGCTCTCTCTTTTCCATCTCCCATATGCTGTCTCTGCCCACATGTGTGACTTCTTCGCCTCCTAATCCTGATGGTGCCTATTGTTTCAAGTAGTTCTTCGATTCCTAGGTGCTACTGGGTTGCTTTTTAAGCACAAACGCAAATGCCTTGCCAGTAGAAATTAAATGCCAGAGTGTCGGTAACAAATATAAATCATAGTCATTTAAAGTAGTCATTTTGTAAAGAACTGTAGAAAGCTAGCCTGAGTATTAAATATTCACTGCCCACTACTTCTGAAATGGTAAAATAGCTTCATTTTTTAAAAACCGATGGGTAATAATAAGACACATCAAGTTTAAATAACCTGTTTTCTTTTTTCCTCCTTCCAAAGGTATGACTTGGCAAGCTTGAAATTAAATACAAGTAAGGGTGATAACTAAGCTGCCACTAACTCTGGTCGTGGGCTACACTCTCTTCTGCTGTTTTCTGGATGCACTGTGGCTATTTGAAGAGACTGTTCAATTGAAAATTGCTGCTAATGGGATCAGCTTGAATTTAAAGAAAAAATACATCTCTGTTAGTGGAAACAAGTAATGCGGACCCTTAAGTAGCAAGTGTGTGATTATCCTCTAATGCATTCTGATTTGTCTCCCTATTAAGTCTCACTGGGTCTTCTTGGAATAGTTAAAACAAACCTTTAACTAAATGTATCCCTGCTCCCCCTCCCTTCAGAACACCCTCAGTTCAGCTGCACATCCCATGTTCTCAAACAAGTTACTTGCAAATACAAGGGTGGGATCAAAGAGCAAATCATGATATATTTTGAATTCATATGGCCCCTTGTTATCAAAGAGCTGTATACACCTTTTATCTTCAGTCTTATATGTAGCACACATTTAATTGACAGTGAGTTTTCTCTTTATGCCATACATGGGAAATATTGAAGCAGTGTTTTCCTAGGTCACATTTTAAAACAGTTTAAGAGCATACCAGTCCTGTGACTGGAAGAAAGAGTATCGTGTCTGGGTCTTTCCAGGGAGAGTGGAGTCAGGTAAGGCCCTCTCAGGAAATAGTAACTAAGTTAGGATCTGTGAAGTGATTTGGAATTGGGCAGGCAGCGAGGGGTAAGCAGGAAGTGTGTGAGAGGGGTTATTTCTAATTCACATGGAAATGACTATACCCCTTGTGACTGTAGCCATGGGGCAGCTGAAGGCACAGTACAGCACCATAGTGGTGCTGGTTCTAGATAGTGATGCCACATGGAAGAGACTTGTGCAACTGAAACAAGCAGATTTTTCTCAGAGTTTTCTTTGTAGTTCCTCTTGAACTAGTTAAGAAATGACAGACAACCGTTTATAATGACTGAAATATAATCCTAACTAAAGGGGGAACTTACTTCAGATGGAAAGGGCTATGGGGGTAGAGGGTCCTGAGTCAAATTCATGGGAAGGAGATTTCAAGAGGAGCCAGAATACAAAGAACAGTCAACACAGAGACCAGGGGGAGGGATCTCTAGTGAAGCCAGCTCAGATCTGGAGATAGACACAAGCTCTGCATTTCTGATACAACTGTGGGGTCCCTGGGCAGCATCCCCACCTAATGCTGGTGTATATAGCTGCATTAAGCACTCAAAGAGAAATGTACAATGAGGTTATTACTAACATGAGGACTGCATAAAAAAAAATGGCTTTAGGAACTCTAGCCTCCTCAGCTGGTTCAGGAGATGGCTGCTATCCTTCCAGATTTTTGGGTGCTGCTGTTCTTAACTCCCTTGATTTTTAGCCACTACAAAGAACAGGAGTGGCTCAGACAGAAACATTGCCAATGGCATTATTACCCTGGACCATTGTCAAGATTTTATATTAACACGTTGTGTGAGGCGGAAAGGAGGACAAGGGAAGACGGAGATTTTTTAAGCCCAGCCATTTTGTTTTTCAAGGGACAAATCTCCCTGGGCGATAACTACCAGATTGATGTGGATAGTGAAATGGCACTCAGAGAGGAGAACTGTTAACACAGTGTGCTAGCAGAGCCTGGTGCTCGTGCTTAAGCACCTGTGCTGTTCTGTGACTCCAAGCAAGAAATACGAAACAAACCCCCGTTGTCTAACGGGAACCTAGCAGGAATAGTCCCTGCGTTTCCATCTGAACAGAACTCCATTAAGAGATTACTAAGAAGCACTAAGGTTTGTGGCTGAATAAGCAATTGAAATCCAACCCTAAAGCTCATCTAGATGAATTCACACATTCCTCCCTCTGCAGAAGTTGGCTGGAATTATGCACACCTTATGTTGGCGTTTAAAAGCATGGGGTTGGAGGTATGTGAAGAAAATAGGCCTCGAAGCCCCACCAAAATGTTCTGTAACTGGGCCCTTTTCTAGAAGAGATGATACCTTTCTTCTACTAAGTGGGTGTGAAGACCCCAGAATACCACTTTACCTTGCCAGTGTGTATAGGTTAACGTTCCTTTTGTCATTCATTTCCAAGATGGTATTGAATTTGTCACAAGCCGTAGCCATCTCATTCTTTCTCCAGGCAATGTTTTTTTGATAAATGTTGATGAGTTTATAACTGTAAAACCAAATGACATTTCTAGTGTGATACACGATTTACTCCTTGCATAATTATATCTAATGGCTTTGCATGTAGAAAGGCATTTACCATTTACTTTTGTGTAAAATGACAATCTAAACCCCCAGGCCTGAGTTTTTAAATTTTTTTTTAACACAAAGATAAAGACTTAATTAAAAACCAAACACAATTTATTTTTGTAACCAGCATTTAAGGTACCTAGTTCTTTCGTTAAATATGTGATAAAAATCACAATGCTTTCAGTAGCAAAGATCAGTGGGTTTCATTTTCCCTCTGTCTTTGAAACACTGACGAACCCATTTAATTATCAAGCTGATATCCAGGATGGCTTCTTGTTTCTCATTTCTAGTTAAAAGAGCTTTTTTGAAATTTAGCAGAGAATTGAATAATGTGTTCAGTTAATGAGGAACATTTAAGAGATGTTTCTGAATTCAGTGTGATAGGCCAGATGATAAACTGCCACTGCTGTGTAGACAGATTATCTAGGCAGTAATGACATTTTGGCCCCATTGACTGTGGGCAAGCCTAGTTTTATTTTGCTTTTTTGGTCTTTTTATTTTGGGTATTCTGGTATGTGGAGTAGAAATGGCCATTTGTATATTTTAGGATATTTATTGTCATAAAGTAGATGGCTTCCTAGAGAAAACCAGCTTTGTTATTTACCCTTCCTTCCTATGGGAGCTATGCTCGTGGACAGAAACTGGATGGCTTTCCAGCCAGAAGCCTGCTCTAGCTCCAGGTCTATAACTAGCTGGGATTGACCACGTCTGTCTTGACATCAAGGCTCCATGGTCTGCTTAGCAGTGAGAAGTTCAAGCGCTCTGTTTCCACAGGCAAACATCCTGGTGTTGTTTTTTACTCAAGAAATAAGACTAGGCAGCTGGAGAGATAGATCAGTGTGTCAGAGCACTGACTGCTCTTACAGAGGATCTAGATCTGGGTTCGAGTCCCAGCAGCCACATAATCAGCTCAGCAAAACTGCCTGTCAATCCAGTCCCAGGAGATTTGACATATTTTTCTGGCCTCTGAGGTCATCTTAGATACATGGTGCTTGGACATACATGTAGGCAAAACACCTGTAAGTAAATGAACAAATAAATAAATTCATTCATTTTTAAAAATGAGTGGAGAACTAAATCTTTGGGATTTGAAGCAATGTTCTTATTTTATGTCTCAATATTTCTCAAAAACATATTCCTGAAAAATTGTAATCATCATTTAGTTTCTCCATTTCAAATTGCTATTAGGAAATGGCATTTGCAGAATATTTTGGAGTTAGTAGTTTTGTTTTGTTTTAGAGTTTGTTTTTTAGACTAAACTATGGCATAAATAAATTCACCAAAAAAAATTAAATGCTTTTTTTTTTCCTTTTTCTCTTTTTTAGACATGGTCTCTCTGTGTAGTTGAGACTAACTTCCAGGTTTTGATCCTCCTGTTCTTGCCTCCTTAGTACTAGTTACAGGCATGCACCATCACCCCAGACTCGTGATGTTTTTTGTCTGGCTTTGGGCATAGGTGGGCATTGCTAGTGATCAAACTAAGGGCCAGGCTCTCGGCTTCATAGACAAGTTCTCTACGACTCACCTAGACTCTGCTTCTTACTTCTAAGTGATTTTTTTTAAGTTAATTCATTTTTTTAAAATGATTGTTTTAAAATATGTCCAACACTTATCTAGGTTCACCTGACCAAATCAAAAGGCAGAAACACTTTTGGGAAGGAAGAGAAGGGTAGGGCAAGGAAGTAGGGAATCTCTTTATCACAGTATGGGTTCATGGTTAACTGAGGCCTCAGCTGGGTTTCAAACTGCAGAGAAACATTGTAGCCAAATCTAATCCTTGGGTTGGGAGAAGTGAGGGATGCACTGACTTATAATTAAAATGCTGGGGGGAAACTCTAGCTTGTATCTCAGGTCAGGATTTTAATAATGTATCTGTGAACTGCTTTCTATTGTTTTTAACAAAATCATATAGCCATAGTCACTGCAAGTTTCTTTTTAAAACTGTAATGAACCAGTTGGGAGGGGGGCATGTATCTTAGGGTTACTATTGCTGTAAAGAGAGACCTTGACCATGGCAGCTCTTATAAAGGAAAATATTTAATTGGGTGGTTCGCTTACAGTTTCAGAGGTTTGGTCCTTTATCATGAAAGGGGTATGGCAGCCTGCAGGCAGATGTGGTGCTGGAGTAGCTGAGAGTCCTATGTCTTGCAGGCAACAGGAAGTCAGCTGAGACATTGGGAAGTATCCTGAGCATAGGAAATCTCAAAGCCCGCCCCCACAGTGACATACTCCTCCAACAAAGCCATATCCACTCCAACAAAGCCACACCTCCTAATAGTGCCACTCCCTATGAGATTATAGGGGCCAATTACATTTAAAGTACCACAAGGGGTGATGTTAAACTAACATTTAAGACCTTCCAGAAGGCCTTCAGAATTTGTTGGAGGAAGGTACAGGGTAATTTTCTATGGAAGAGTGGCCAAGAAGAAGCACTTTCATGCTTTTAGTCTGCGACAGGTGGTATAGATTAATGTTGAATACATACAGAATCTATTGAGACTAATTAAAGATGCATATCCACATGGAATACCACATCTCAATGGTTCTTTGGCAGCCAATCTAACCAGCACATGGAATGTTTATACCAAGCATTTTTCAAAATTAGCCAGGAATGATTGCAGTGAAATTCCTCAACTGCCCTAAAAATATCCGTCGTTTCTTTGTACTCTAGAGAATCCCTGAGAGTTTCTGGTTCTGAGCAGTACTTCTTGGAAAGTACTTCTTAGAAAGGGTTATAACCTGTGCTCACCTCTGACAGTACAGTGATGTGCAGTAACCTGTAAAATACTACACAACAGTACAGAACTGGGGCTGACTGGATCTAGCCAAAGATCTTATATGCAGAACTCAGTTTAGCTGCTTAGCATTGACTTGTAATAATGCATCTAGGACCTTTACTTCCTAGGAGGGCGTCCATTTCTAACTTGATAAGGTGTGACGGAAGGGTCTATCGCTGGTGTTTAATTCAGGAGAGTGAATTAACACATCAGCTCCTAGCCCTCCACCCCTCCCCAGGCTGGCTGAATACCCTTTGGTGACTTGACTGTTTCTCACAAATGCTAATGAGCAGTTCACTTTGACACTGTAGACAAACACAATCTGCTGGTTGTGTTCAGATGGTTTTCCTTCCTGTTAATGAATAAACTCCCAGTGGCTCCCAGTTAGCTGAGGTAAGCAGTAACTTGAGGTGTACCCCCAAAATGATTTATTAACTGTGCCATAAATGGAATGAGCTGGATGTTAGAGAAAGTAGTGTTTTCTTGACCTCAAAAATTCAAGGTAAAAAGATAATTTAAATAAATGAACTTAATACTTTTAGAGCATATTCCATACTGAAGCTTTTATTTGAGACCAAGGATGTTTCTCTAGCAGTGGTACAGCACGTGTGAAGCACATTGTGAATTCAAACCTCAGCACAAATAAATAAATAAGTAAATAAATGAATAAAATAAAGAATCTTGAGAGTGGGAATTGTGGAACTGAGTAGGAGCTACATACACAGATAGGTAAAATTTCCTGGTTCTCCACTGACCAAAGACACGTCAATGGAGAGCTTTCCTTTTTAGTAAGCCCCGAGTTGAACTTGGCTGGGCTGCCAACTACCTGCTCCGTAATAAGCTGCTAAGAGTCAGTTTCTCCTTCCCTTTTATGATTTGAACGGAGAAAGCAAATCCTGTAGACTTCAGCAAGTGTGTGTGTGTGGGGGGGGGTGTCTGGAAGAAAAGGGGAGGGGCATCTAGAACTTATGGCAAAGAGATTAATATTTATAGACATCAGCATTGGGCTCTCACCGGCATTTATAACTCTAGCAGTGGCAGATTGAGGGCTGAATCAACATTTTTCCCCCTCTGTAAAATAATAAATACGGTAAAGTAGCTCTCAGAACTGCCTTTATCATAGGGATAAATCAGGACAGTTTGTGTTGCAGGAGAGACTTAAAACTTATAAATATGTTGCCCTTTAGGCTACTATTCATCAAATTGTCTGATATGAAATCTAGACTAAAGGCTTTTGTTATTGTGTGTCTGCTTATTCTCTTTTAGAAGTATAAATTGGAAAGAGCGCTGTCATTTTGGTCATACTGGCCTGCTGTGCTACTTAAATGCATGTCCCTTTTGGGATGAATTTGAAGAGAAGGAAATAGTGGGAGTTGACGACTGCACACTTTTATACAAATCCTTTGGTTGCCTAAACTTCCCTTGCAGAAGGCAGAATTTCCAGCTGGAAAAATACAGCAAATAACTGCTTGATAAATGACCTATTTTGGTGCAGCCGACTTCCTGAGACACTGGAGTAGAGACAGTATTCCTTCAAGATCTCATCAAACCCAGACAGACCTTGCTTTCCTCCTCAGTGTACCAGTGCAAATGGGCACAGCCACAGTGCAAGTCTGCAGAGGGGCACTCAGGCCAAGCTAGTGACAGATGCTGTGGGTCACATGGCTTCTAGGTCTGAGTGCATCTGAAATCTCACTCGACTTTGCAGTTCTGCAGCTGAAGTTCCTGGCTTCTGTGGTTTGGAGTCAGAGTTGAAGCTCCAATCCTACCTTGCACTCCCCTTGGTACCTTTAGCTATTGAATGGCATATGGTGTGTGGAATCACCTGCCGTTAGGAGGCCCCCACAGAGTATGTACTAAGCAGTTTTCCTTTTTTAGTGTGTAGTACAGCTCCTAGTTTTCAAGAATAACTAATTGGGACCATAAACCTCACTTTGCCCTTGAATAGTTTGCAGTTTAGGAGACCTGAATAATGGAAGTGGTGGACCTATAAGGCAGGCAGTGGGGTATGCTGCAGCTTGAGTGTTTGTTTTCCCAGTTGGCCAGGGCAAGCTGTTGGTGGAGAATTGCCCTGGGAAGAAATGACAGGCCCTTAGGTCTTAGAAGCTTGTTGTGATGGTGATTTGGGGCATCTTGAAAGGTGTGGGAGTTTCTCATGACCACCTAAGGCCTCTATCTTACCATGTCAAGATGTATACAAGGACAATAGAATTGCCTGAACGTCATTTTGTGGCCACACTAGAGTGCACGGTTTGTGTTCGTACACAGACATAATCCTTGGGAGTCCAGCCTGGAAGGCCTGGCAAGGTAGAGAGTTTCTTTGAACCAGATAGCCCAAGAAATCCCATGCCAGTCCCTCATGCCCAAGCATTTTTATTACCTCCGTTGGTAAAGTTGGAGTGCAGTCAGCCAGGACAGACAGTGTGGTGATGTCAAACTCTACCTGCACATGGCTGTAAAGACTGCAGCTCTGGAGCCCCACTCAGCCTGTTGAGGTGGTGGCAGTTTGACTTGCCAAGTCAGATTTCTTGTACTTTGTACAAGTCAGAATGCCCAACCTTATCACTGGTAACTGACTCTAAAGAGGGGCTCAGGAACGGGAGAGCACAGGTTTTCTCTTTATCAGATGCCTTTAAAGCCGCTTCCCATCCCTGTGATGGCTAACACCATTATGAAGATTGACAGTTTCATCAAGAAAGCAAAGAAGAAAATCTGCAGACAATAAATGGGGGCTATGCTGGGCCCTGCTCTGTTTATCTCCATAGTGCTTCCTGGGCACTGAGCAGGGAGCTGGGGGGCCCTTCCTCAGGACTTGAGGACATGTGTCTTTTGCGTGTGTGTGTGTGTGTGTGTGTGTGTGTGTGTGTGTGTGTGTGTGTGTGTGTACCTTTGAGCAGTAATAGGTAACTTGAAAACTTCCTGAGGGAAAGCTCAGGAAAGTGTATAGACAGACAGACCTGGGGGTGGGGGTGCCTTGCCTTCCCTTACATGAGCAAACTGGCAGGGTTGTTCAACCTCTCTTCCTCCTCTCAAGCTGAAATCCATCTCACACTGCAAATATCTTAGCAAAGCGGTCAAACCAGAGGCGCTCAAGTGTAAAACTCAAACATGAATTTATAGACACACAACTTCTCGGAATTGTTGCCAGTCACCTCCAGCTAGTGACTGAGCCCCCAGCTTCTTACTTACCCCCAAGTCAGCTGCAAGTGAGGTCAGTGGTCTCTGTGATTCCATACCACGCTAACCTTCCGAGGCCACTGGAAACCCATTCTCAGTAAATACTTATCAAGGATCACTAGGCACCATTGCTGGCAGCAGAAGGAGCAGTGTGGTCCCCAGGACTGAATCCTGTTGCTAACACTCATCTTCCCTTGAGGCTTGAGTTTAGCCCAGTGACCCTTCATAAATGAGATGGTGACCTCCATGGGGCCATTCCTAAAGCTTCTTTTGGAAAGTGTCCTTCTCACACTCAGACGTGATGCTTGCCACCCAGTCTTACTCATAAGCATCACATTCTTTTATAGAAACAAAGGGGAGAATTGGATGCTTCAGGAAGGAGACTTTTGCCAACGAAAGCAATTCTGGGTTAGTTTGTGTGGTAGCCAGGAAAATGCATTGAGCAGGGTAGAACATGTCTGTTGTTCACATAACCTACATACTGCTTCAGAAATGTGTGATTTCCAGCATGTCTTAAAATAAGAAGCGGTTGTTTGATTTATCTCCCACAATGGTATGGTATTCTCCTTCTAAGTGGCATTTCATTTGCAAGCCAGGCACTGTAAATTTGAACTGAATATGTAAGTAAATACTCCTTAAGGAGATGGCATGCTGGCTGGCCTCGCCAGAGAAGATGCTACTGAAAATGAAGTTGGTTTGGGCGAAAGCTTAGGCATCTGACATACTTTGGAATCCGAAGGGGTCATGGTAGTTCCGGTGCCAGCCAAGCAAATTCAGAGTTAGTCTGAGCTATAATTATGGAGGGTTGCACAAACAAAGTAGTATTGGGGTTGTAGCTCCCACATTTGCCCCCAAGCACTCAGAAGTACACTGGAGCCGTTAGGAGTTTGCTTTGAACTTCACGTTTGGGCACGTTGCCTGGTTGCACGGCAGCTTGGTGCATTATAGCTATTACTGTGGCATTTCTGCGTGGCAGTGACAAAGACAGTGACAGTGTTTTATCAAGTCCTAACAAGATTGCCTCCGTGCATAATTGTTAAACTAAAGGGCTGTCGATCCACTGATGTGGAACAGGCGAGAAGCTTAAAGAATAGAGAAAACCCATAATCGCAGAGTAACTTGTATTTCTGATTTATTCTGATTTATTATTTATCACATCACGGTTAAAACAATTTCCTACGGTTTTGTGTATTTTTAATATTATTTTGACATTGAATTTTCACCTAATTCAAAGAAAGGTTTCAGCAACTTTTTGAGCATTTATATATGCAGGTAGTTAGGGGGGTGGAAATCCCTTTTTTATTAAGATACAGGATGCATGTTTATCAAAATTCATCTCAGATTCCATTTAGAAATAGAGATATCTTGGGTTTGAAAGAGCTTACTGAGCTGCGAAGAATGACAGATATTCCTGACAGAACAAAGTTCTGAATGATAAAAGAGCCCAGCAAATGTGTATACCCGTGTGGCTATAAATTAAGCAGCAGAAGAAAGGGTGGTGGTGGTGGTGGTGGTGGTGGTGGGCGGCACAGAGCAAGCATTAAATCAGACCATGAACGAGGGAATACCTAGCGAGCATCCCTGTTTGCTTCTTGGGGCAGTGTGTAGCCCCTTGGCAGCCTGGTCCTGCATGGTGGCTGGTATGAGAGCCCACCACCCTGCTGGAGTTCTACCAGCAGACATACAGAAAAGCCACAGCCCTCAAGGAAGCCACAGGCACAGCAGCAGCACAGTGGGTCCTGCAGAGAGCCCAGCTGAGAAAGTCATACTTCCGAGAAAAATGAAGAGTTATAAATGTTAGCTTAGGGTTCGGAAATGTTAAATTTCGCCGCTATGAGCAGCATCTGTCAAAGCCCCTCTGAAGAATGGCTACCAAATATGAAGACAGAGCTGACTAATGTCACCTTTATTTTAAGCACAGTAACTGGCTCCCTGGAATAATGGGTATGGGGTAGCCATTTGACAAATCCTGCTGGTGACAAGCACAGCATTCTGAAGGCAGGGGGGTAAAGAGTGCCCTTTCTACCAGACTTCAGGAGGCCACAGAATCACCTGGAAGCGTATTCAAACAGATTGCAGGCTCCACTCCTATGGTAACGGAACCAGTAGAACTGTAAGAGAGCCTGGGAGTTTGTATTCGACAAGTTTCTCCATGGAGTGATTCAGGGGTGATCATTTGGGGACCTAGTTGAGTGACATGCTTACTGAGTTGGTTTTATTGGTGCCCAGACTAGTCTACGAAAAGATCTGGACTTTACACCAAAAGATTTGGTTTTCTTTTCCTGATTCTTCACTTCCATCATCTTCCTGGTGAAGCCAGTTCTTCAAATACATCAGTGTAGACGGCCTGTGCTGCATGCTGCACTTGAACCAAGGACACAGAGTAGTTGTCAGTGACGGGATGGCAGGTGAGTCCAGGAGCAAGAATGTTAGACATTGGCACTGGACGTACTCTTCTTAGAGGTGGAAACAGCTGAATGTCTAAGGGATGAAAAGCAAGAGGCGAGAAAAAAAGCAGAAGAGCCAGAATTCACTGGCCAGGGTACCGGGATTGACTCAGTCCTCAGCAGACAGATAAGAACCTGACCTCCCACCCCTCAAAGATTGGGCCAGGTTCCTTCTCTTCCTGAGGTTCAGTCGCCCCCCCCCCCCACGGCCAAGAAAACACAAACTTTCAGCAATGGTATTGAACTCCTAAAAATAGAGTGGCAGAATTCTGTGTTTTGGCAAATGGACAGAGCAGCTTTCTGGCTAAAGTGTGATCGGGAAGGACAGAAGTGTGGAAGACTGCAATTCATCTAGTGTCCTCTACTTCAAAGCAAATATCAGCTAATAAATGTTTTCATATTTTCTTACAGTTTACTGACTTTTCCCTCTTCACATATGCTTACATGTGCACTGTCCTCTCAAAGAGGTAGAGAAATCACTACTCACCTCTATGGAATTCCTTTCTGGTCAGCAGTAGACTTTCAACCATCTTCACACCAGTCCAGCTAATTCTTGTTTTTAGATTTGGAAACTAGGTCATAGAGAGATAATCATTAGCATAAGATGGCCGGCATTTCTCGAACCTTCCAAAGGTCAGCACATGCATTGTCTCGTTTAACCCCCACATAAACCTTCTAGAGCCATTCTTAAAAATCTCCTTTTTTTTTTTTATAGATGACAAGATGGAGGTAGGTTAGAAAAGACTCAAGGTCATAGAGCCTCATAAATTGAACCAGGCTCAAACTTAGCTTCTTCAGCACCCCTTTAGGGTCCCATTATTACTGTGAACCTCCTTGTGTAGGATCCTTCATTGTGTTCAGAGAAAAGCCAGGGCCCTAAAACCTTGATTTTGCAGAGCCTGTTTGTCTGTGGCCTCAAGATAGGGTGCACCTGTCTTGGTCACGACAAGGGAAGACAAATGGAAGTGACTGTTTGAGACCTGAATGTGCTATCCCTTTGCCCATAGAAAGGAAACATTTTTGAATGTTTGTTTTTCCTAATTGTGTGTGTTAAGTAAAGTGATTGGACAAACAGTCCTCTCCTCCTGCCTGGTAATCTGTCATAAATCAACCTTCAGATGTTAATAAAACAAGTCAAGACTGACAAAGGAAGCTCCATTTGTATTTTAAACTCCCAATTCATCAGGGTCTCCTCCTTCAGATCTTCTGTGAGAGTGTCCTTGGTCTTAATGTAGCTGCAAGATAAAACGCAGATAAAAGAGCCATTGTCTCAGAAGAGCATTAATAAAAAATGAATGTTGATCCTAATTGAGGAGTATTTAAACATACAGATGGAAGCAGTAGTCTGCAGGGAGCAGCTGAGTCTGTTAGCATCTGACTCTAGCTAGTCTTCGTCCTCTTACTACAGTGCCCTCACTGGGCAGATACCTTGTGAGAATGCAAGCTGTCACAGTGAAACTAGAAAGGAAATGTGTGTGTGTGTGTGTGTGTGTGTGTGTGTGTGTGTGTGTGTGTGTGTACGTGTGTACTACTACAAATAGCTAGCTTGATAGCTGTTGTTCTTATTTCTAAAAAAAAAAAAAAAGTGCTGTTCTCCTCTCTCCTCTGTCTTTTCCTAAAGTATTTAATTGACTCATCTTCCACCATTTGTCTATTTGCATTTGTCCCTATAAACCTGGTTTTGAGTTCCCCTTACATCTGTTTGGATGGATGAAACAGAGGGGGCTTCCAGGGGCCAAAGGTAGGCCACTCTGAATAGCATCTACAGTGAACTATAAGCCAAAGAACAAAACAAATATCCAGGAGTCTATATTAGTATAAATAAATTATTGAGTAAATAAATAAACAGGAGAAAAGAAAAGGCTCGCCTTGAGAATAATTTCAATTAAAAAGTAAAAGGATTTTTTTTTAAGATTACCACTTGAATTCTACTGTAATAATCACTATATGCAAGATCCACCAGTGAACGCTCTATTATGAGTGAAAGTTTAAGGAGAGATGTGATAGGTACACTGCCCAAGTATCTCCCCCATTTACATACTGATGCTTCAGAAGTTGTGAGGTGTGCACATATCTACCAAGTCTTTGATGCTTCTTTCTCTAGGAGGTGGAACTTCATTCCTTTACCAGAATGTGGACTGGACTTTAGCATGTACCACCTTAGCCAGGAGACCCAGGTTGCCATCATCAATAGTAAGATATTGGCGTCATGCACTCTGTTATGTGATGCAGAGAGTGGACACAGCACCTCTTCACTATTCTCCCCCTAAGTCTGTAATCTCAGAACAAACCTAAGCTGGTGGGTGTTGTGCTAGACCGTCATTCATCAGGTTGTCAAGGTCACGCAGTAGTGTGGGACCCATGCTCATGGCTTTGCTGTGTAAGTAAATGTCAACATTAGAGGAAAGCAGGCTCAGGCTTAACAGAACTTGCTGCTTGCAAGTTTTCAAATCCATCTTTCAAAATGTTAAAAGTAAACTAAAAGTAAGACCCATTAAGTACATAAGAAAGCTAAGGCAAAGGAGAATTTAAAATGAATCCTATTCGTCCACTCATTTATTTATTAGTTTGTTCATTCATTTGTTCATTTATTGAAGTAGTTCCTGTCAGACATTGCTGGCTGCTGAGGCAGCATAGTGGCCGAGAGATTCAGCACAGGATCTTCCTCTGCGGCTCTCTCCACGGTGCCTGCTTTCAAGAAGACATCTGACCCCTGCTTACTTTTGTTGATGCCATAGCCAAGTGGGGCATGGAGAGACTTGACCAAGTGCTGAAATGGGTCAAGTGGATGCTTCCAGAAGCACACAGGAGAGGAGGTTCACCTGGTTTGTCAGAGACCAGGCGGGATGAGCCCACTTGTTGTTTGGTCCTTCGTTTCAAGTGGTCAGTGTTTTCTGTGGGAATGGCATATTCATTACTTATTTTCAAGGTCATGTCACCCTAATAGCTTCCAAATACTTTAGAATAATACTGAAGTGCTTCCTATGTGCCTCAAGTCCTGGATGCTGCAGTATTAGGGATTGTGTTGTTGTTTTATTTGGGGGAAGAATTTTTGGTGGTTGGAATCAGTTATTTAGGGTTTTGTATGGCAACAAAAACAATAATGCCTTAAAGCATATAGATAACAGCTGTGGCTTAAAAAATTTGCATATCAAAAATATATTAGTCTTATTAGAGTACATGAAAATTTGATGCTAATTCACTAGCTGAAACCAGTGCAAATATTTACCTAAAAGTCTTTTCACTGCAATAATTTTGGAGCAAAAAACTTAGAAATGATCTAAACATAGTGAGAAAATGATAAAAGTGATCTCTGGCATATCTATATGATAACATAGGCATTAAAATATGAGACACATATGTATATTGATACACACATGTATGACCATATGTGAAAACAAGACTGATAATTACATGAGTAGAGGTATTGAGATTTTTTGTTTTTAATTTTTTCTAAATTTTGTGCCATCAGTATGTATAATTTTATAATTAAGATGAAACAGTAAGGTATTAATTTTTTGAGGTATATTCTCTGTTTATTTTTGAGACAGGATCTCATTAGACTAGCCTTGAACTTGAGATCTTCCAGCCTCAGCCTCCCGAGAACTAGATTTCAGGCATCCACCAACATGCACAGACCCTATCTCCCAATGCTGGAAATTGAACTTGGGACCAAATACATGCTAGGCAAGTGTTCTACCACTGAGCAATATCACTAGACTTCCTAAAAACCCTTTTTCTTTTGAGACAGGGTCTTGCAAAGTTGGCCTTGAAGCATCTGCTCTACTTGTAGCTCAGGCAGGCCTGGAATTTACCATTCTCCTACCTCAGCCTTCTGAGTGGCTGGGATTAGAGGTCTCTCTTACCAGCCTTGACTGAATGGTGTCCATAAAGTTAGTGGTAGAAAAGTCTCGGGATTTCTAATACATGGGTTGAATAATGGGTAATACTGTAATTAAAACAAGAGTCCTTCTAGAGCTCTGGAAATGTAGCTTCAGTCTTCTGTCATAGATGATATTTTCAGATTAACTGTTTCTGTATGCTGTTTCTTCGTGCACTTCTAAATATATCTTTGATGGTTTTCCACAGGGAAAAAAAGCATTGTGTCCAAAATAGATATAACTTTATGGCATGGCATTTAGCCCACCAAATGTTTTCTCTCTAGATGCTTACAAGTTGCACACATTGCAACGTATTTGGCCTGTGTAGCAAGTGAGTACAAGTATCTCAAAGTACTGATAGTCTTATTAAAAACATCTGGAAATCCATTGCTTGAGATTGAATATAAATTGGAAAACAGTACATGATCCTGTAAACTTGACCTGGCCTAGGCCATTAGGCATACTGGGGAACACCTGATACCAAGCACTCAGGTGACAAGTCCAGTATGGAAACACCAATTCTTAGACTGCCCAGCCCCATTTGCAGGAGGGTGAAGACTGTCACCAGAGTAGAGATGCTGGGGGAGCAAGGTCAGTGACAGCAATACCACAGCCTGGGATGAGCCTGGACCCAGAGTGAGATGAGGTGGGGAGACCCAGGGCCACGACTAGGAGAGGGAGTCAGCATGCACAGGAGTTCTGGAAATGGTCTTGGGAGGCATGATTCTGCATTCTTTGCAGACACCCCCTCTTCTTTCACTCTCCTGGGGATGTATTCAGCTATAGCAAGGCAGACTCCTAACCCTTAACCCTGGTTTGTTCTGTTCTCTTGAAAGAAAATGAAAAAGTTGAGTTACATGGTCTTTTAAAAATAATAATAATTCAATTTATCTTTCTTAATGCCTTTGGGCTATAGAATTTTGAAAACAAAAGTAGGACTGTAGAGATGGTTTAGACCATAACATGAGGATGTAGTTTTGATCCCCAGAACCCACATAAAAATGATGGGCATGGTGCTGTGTGCTTGAAATCCTGGCGTCAGACAGATAGAGCCAGACATCTGGGGCTTGCTGGCTAGCCAGTCTAGATTACTTTGTGGGACCTAGGCTAATGAGAAACTCTGTCTCAAGAAAAATGAAATATGGGTGATGCCTGAGGAATGATACCCAGGGCTGTCCTCTATCCTCTACACATGTGCATGCACACTTATTCTCACATGCATGCACACACAAACACACACTGAATGAATAAACAAATGAAATCTGTGCATTTTATTTATACCCTCCCCCCATAAACTGGATGAAGTAAATGAACGGTGTAAATTAAGTTGCCCATTCTCCTTGGGTTTATTTAATACTTGCCTCAAAAAAACTCAAATATGAGTTTGATCCTGGGAAAATATACAATACAGATAGAGCTTTAGTCACATGGCCTTAGCTCCCAGTGTCCAGAACAAGGGTCACCAGAAGTAGTGTTGCACTCCAGGCCTTCTTCTCAACATCTCTTTATCATATGTCCTCAAACTGAGACCATTGAGAGTCAAGCAAGACTGGGTTCTGGAGTAGGTCAGGAAACAGAGCAGGTACCACCAAGCATCATGGAGTTCTCTCTGACCTGCTCACGGCCTCTCTTTGAGCCTTGTTTACCATGCTTTTCTTGTGGTTTGTGACAGATAAGAACCGTATTGATTCCCAGCATCTGCTGGCAGTAACCTTTGAAAGGGCAGGCAATGCATCACCACAGAATTTTATCTATCAATATTGGAGTAATAGAAAGACAGGGATGACATCTAATCACAACAGGGCTGGCAGATCATAAATCTGAGCTGATATGGGACTAGTAATGGGCAGTAGGAAAAAAAGGAGGACATGGATTAACATCTGGATAAAGTCGGGAAAGGACAGGACATTCAGATGGAAAGGACAAGATTTGGCTGTAGGAGAAATACTAAATGGTGATGGTCATCCTCACAGAGGCCCAGAGATGTTCAGTCTTTACAGCCTTAGTCTTCTCAGCCTGTAAAATTGCTTTGACAATGCTCTAGGGGATTATACAGAGTTTGGGGAGATTGTGTGTTCTCAAAGTGTGGTCCCTGATTTGGGAGCATCCTCATAACTTGGAAAACTCTTTGTTCTTGGACCCCACCCCTTACCTGAGCTGAGACCCAGCAGAGAATCTCAAGGTAACCTTGAGACAAACAAAATGAGAAAACTCAGGAACCCAACTGGTTCCTGGAATAGGGCTAGTGTTCAAAAAAGTAGCATAGAATTGATGATTCACTATTTCTGTACTTTATTCTACCATTAATGCCCAATAATCAACTCTATGTATGAGCCCCTCATTCCTCTAGCATTTTTTATTCACAAGGGAATCATGCAAGGAATGGAGAAATTAATGGTAAAAGCAAACATTTTTAATATATCAACAATGTCATAAAATTAAATATACGATTCCTAGGCTAGCAAGATGTTTCAACAGGCAAAGGTGCTTTCTGTCAAGTCTAAATTCAATCCCTAGAATCCCCATGGTAGAAGACATATTCCCACTAGGTGTCCTCTGAGCACTACCTGCATGCCATGGCCTGCTTGTACAAACTCCCACATGCATTTCCTCCTTCCCTCCCTCCCTACCTCCCTCTCTCCCTCCCTCCCTCCCTCCCTTCCTCCCTCCCTCCCTCCTTCCCTCTCCATTAATTAATTAAAATATAACAAAAATAAATAAATATACTGATTCCTGCACTTCTCTGGATGATGTGGCTTGAGGAGGCTAGCATTCTAGAGGTTAAGTTCTGTGTGTGCTTTGGACATATTTAGTGCTTTTGACATGTCGGGAAGCTTCCATCCTGGACAGTGAATAGTGCTACAATTTAATAACATAAATGGAGTCTGTCTGATTCTGCAAAGGAACAGCCTTCCTTGGGGCTCAGAATATATAGTCCCTTCTGCAGTTACACTCACAATATTTTTAATCATTTCATGTTTTTATTATAGTCCAAGTACAAGGTGCTACAAAGAGTCCCTGGTGCTGGCAGTCACTCAAAAATTGACAAATCTAAAAAGTGAATAGCACAGCAAGTAGCCCATTAGGGATTTTCTTTTTCTTTTTCTTTCCCTTCTTTTTCTTTATTTAAAAAAAAAAAACTTTTTAAAAAAGAAAAACTACCTTATAACGTTGGAAGGGTTGATTTTGGCATCTTATCCATGAAAAGTAGTCGTAATAAACTTCCTCCAATTGTTGATGCTTTCTCTGCAGAAATTATGGCTGTGCACAACTGTGAGGGTTTAACTGTTTCTGTGAAGCTCGTAATTCAGGCTCTAAATGTGACGAGCCTGACTGCCCAGAAACCTAACGACTTTTTTAAGAGACTGGAATTCAGAACATTATTCTCTCTGAAACAGCACTGGTAACCCAGCAGAAGACTGCTTGGAGATCTGCTCCTGCTGTCGTAAAGGCGTCTGAGCACGCCAGTGGATTATTTAAAAAAAAAAAAAAAAAAGGGCTGAAATCTCTTGTATAAGAACCGATTTGTTAAAGGAATGATGTGGGAGCCAATTGCAATTACAGGATGAAAAGGAAGGGAAGCCAGAATCCAGGGCATGGTGGTGACTGTGTTGCTGCTCCCTCCGCGCCCAAATTAAATATATTAGTAAACGTATGTGGGAGTTAAGGTTCTGGGTCTATAAGGTTTCAGAGTGATAGAACAGACCTTCCCAAACTGAGCTTCTTACTTCTGGGTGAATTCTTTGCTTTCAGAGGAAGTGTCCTTTTCTTCAGCGAGCACTTCCTAAGGATGCTATTAGCCTGCGTCCAGGTGGCAGTGTGCAGTTACTCCCGCCGTTGAGAACAAGCCAGAGGTCCAGGATGGTCTATGGATGTTCATTAAGAGGCGGTGAAAAAAAGTGAAACCATTGTTTATCTTTTCTTCCCTTGAGCATTCTACCAGGCTCTTTCCAGACCTGATTCTTTCTGCCTCCAGCCGAACACGCTTATTATTTCCCTTAAACTTCTGTTTATACCGTTACCTGTATTTTTGCAGCAAATTTTATCTGCTAGGCAGAGTGAAAAGGCCTGCTGTAATGGGTACTGTCACTTCTTTTTTTTTTTCCTCCCTCCAAATCATAGAGTTGGATTTCATCACTTGTAACAAACCTCAGCAGCCTCTTTTCAGTTTTCATTTTGGACCACTTGCTTTGTTTCCCGACTTACTGGTTTTGTCGTCACTGGCTTACTGCTCACAAGCACAGAACAGACAGGCAAACCAAATAAGCAAAAATTTAACTAGGGTGCTGGAGCCTGTGAACTGACAAACCCCACTATGTGTGACAGCGCTGACTAGCCGTGGTTGTTTTTGCAGCTAAGTGCACAGTAATCTATTTGCTGTGGTCACAGGCAGCTGCTTAGGGAGTGGAGTTTGCATTTGCGCAGTATTGGTTGTGTGCAGCCAAAGGATGCTAGATCCCAGTATCTCCTGACTTGGTGAATGGTTCGTGCCAATTTATCTTCTGACACATCTGTTTTTAAACATGTGTCTTTCTGGAAGCTGACCTCACTTGGTGGTGAGGATTCCCGACTCTCTTTGTCCAGTGACTTACTGAGATTTGTCGGGTCCTTAAAACAAGTTGTCTGTGTGCCTTTTCCTTGGGTCTGCCCTGCTTTAAGCTATTGATTTCACGGTTCCCGTGACACATGTGTAAGGGAGGAACAACAGTGAGAGCTACCGCACTCTAGACAGAGGTCCTCAAACTCCTGTTAAATGCAGATTCTGACTGATAGCTCTGGTTTGAATTTATGCATGTTTTACAATCACCCAGACATTATTAAAACTGCTAGTCAACCACACAGAAGGCTTAAGACACAGGGAGCAGAGGAGGCGGACTGCCTCGCTATATTTAGGTGCTAACAGATGCTACAAAAAGCAAATTGCATCTCATGACTCCACACCCTATAGCCATGAATATCTATAAGGGAAGTACAGACCAGGCTTAGTGGGTTATTAAAAAGGGAGAGAACACGAAGTCATTAGGGTGGATCTAGGAGGAATTAAGAGGAGGAAGGAGGTAAATAGAGTTAAAATACATTGTATGCATGTGTGAAATTTTCAAACAACTCCTAAAGTATTGTATTTAAAAAACACATCCAAGTAGTGAGCACTGGAAGTTACAAGAAGTGTGTGTCTTTTGCCATCTGACTTCTTTTATTTCAGTGTAGTGCTGGCTAGTCTGGAACTCGGAGATCTCCCTGCCTCTGTCCCCAGGTGTCCGTGTTAAAGGGATGCAGCACCATACCCGGCTTTCTGACTTCTTTTAAAGTTAGCCCTTCCTTAAGGACACTGAGCATAACGGGCGTTGAGCTGTAGGACTAATGAAAATCGAGCTAAGGACCACTGAGCCCTTTTGCTGGAGGCTGACTGACTGGTGGTAGTACCCTGGTGCCTAGCCCCTATGGGCCTGTCAGTTGCCCCCTTTCTCACAGCCCGTCTCTGCTCACTCTTCCATTCATGTCCTATCTCTCAGCTCTCTGGCTGATGTCCCATACTGGTCTTCCTTCTTCCAGCCCCCCTCCCTCTCCATATACAACTTGTCTTCCAAAGTCCAGGTGTGATCATATCAGTCCCTGGATTTAAATCACTCCCTGGCTCTCTAGTAATTACAAGATAAAGCGTAAATTCCCTAGCCTGGCCTATGATGGCCTTCAGTATCCAGCCTATGACCCCTCTTGTGCTCTTTCTTCAGGACATATTAGAATCTTTACAGTATTTTTAACAAGCCAGGATCTTCTCAAACACGCCCTTCCACTCCACCCCCCCACCCACCCATGCTCCCTTGTCTAGAATCCACAGTCCACTCGTGTGAGATGGGCCTACGGTTCTTAGAACACAATGATGATATACTTACATGGGGGAGGGGCAGACAAATATTAGCACATTGTTGTCTGTATATGTATGTGTGTGTAGAGCTGTCTGTCATCTCTCGCCCCTAAAACAGAGCTGTGCAACATAAAGACAGTAAAATGATATGTTTGCTTCCTTGCTTTCTAGCCTTACTAAAAAATATTCTATTGTAAATCATTTCTAAAGCCTAAAACTAAAATTATAGAAATGCTTTAAAACGTTTTAATTCAAAAGTCTATGTGGCATATAAATATCTAAAGATGTTTGGACATTATATGGCCTAGTTAATTTCAAAAATTGAGAGTGTCCAGGGTATGTGATGTCCTAACAGATTCTTATTTAGTAACCTCATTCAGGATCGGTCATTTACTGAGCACCTGCCATATATGGTGACACTGTGTTCTATTTTAGGGATATAAAGAAAAATAAGGTGACACTAAAAATACTTAAAGTAATAGCTTAGGTAAATAACTTTTATTTGGGGAGGATACACAAGAATGAGGAGCTAAAAATAATTAAAATAACATTAAGTAATTTGGGATATACACAACTCAAGTTTAGCATGCTGCTATATCAATTTATAAAATTGCCTCAGATCTTCAAATGAGAATCCATTGGTTCTCCACATAAAGGAGACGTTTTCACGTCCTGTTTACATGTGAGGAAACCTAAGGCTTAGAGAGCTGAAGCAGCTGGCCCCAGGGCTAGCTGGTAAGGGCAGAGGTAGCATGGACCCCGTGGAAAACCAGTTCAGAACAGCACGCTGTAAACAAGTGGAACAGTCAGCATAATGAAGAGTGGGACTGATGAGTACAACTCCCTGTGTGCCGGAAGTCAGGAGCTGTCAGTCACAGAACCTGTATAAAAAGCTGGTCTTGGTGTCAGCGTGTTTGCAGTCACAGCACCGTGGAAGCTGAGGCATGCAGGTTCCTGGTGCTGTCTGGCTGGCCAGCCTAGCCAGCTTAGTGAATGCCGTCCAGGGAGAGACCCTGCCTCAAATCCCAAGGGTGGCTTCTGAAGAATAGCACCCAAGGTTGACCTCTGGGTTGCGTGCACTCACACATGAACACACCCACTCACCTGCACAATAACCCCACCCCCACGCGAATGAAGAGCTAGTGGTTACACTCATACCTGCAGGATGGGTGGGAATTTCTCCAGGGTCAGCTTTTCTGCTTCTGTGTTTAGGTTAGTGATGGGGGTTTGATCCAGTGATAAAGTAAGAAACTACTGTCAATAGCCAACTAGTGTCAGACGCCAATTATGTATTGATTTGTTCCTACGTGCAAGGGTGTATTTTTACCTAAGAATATCTATTAGTGTCAGAGTATAATTGTCAAGCTAAACCATATATTATTATTAAATTTTGTCTGTGCTCTTTTCTTTCCTCCAATGTCATATGAAGGGGGGAATTACACCCCCACATACCACAGGAGAGCAGCACTTAGTGAAGGTTACATTTCTGGAGACCTCAGACATCCTAGACACACCCAGGAACTCATTAGTAAGCAGGAAAGGTCTCAGTGCCTGGTAGCTTTCTCCCAAGCTCTTGCACTTAGTAAGAAAAGAGGAAATTATGTGTGAGAAGTGACAGCCAACATTGGCCAGAAACAGCAGAGGACATAGACGAGCCTAACAGGCTAAGGTGAGTTAGAGAGGGCTCAGCCATTCCTGCTTATTTCCATATTTCATGGGGTCCTTCTTGTATTGAAGAATAGGACAAAGAAAGTGGCCGGTTTGCCAGTGTGGTGTTTTTGTTTCATTTCATTTAGTTTTCATTTTGGCATTTAGAAAGAATCAATTATGCACTCTGTAACTTTTGTACATCGTACCCCCTTGGTATGCCAGGTATCTGTGATGTTGATTGTGAAGTTTGCCAAGGAAGATGTTGTGTTGTATTGCCAGCTTAATGCTGTCTACCTGAGAAGATGGAAATTGCTCTCTGGACTTACTATAGGCTTATATAGAAATAAAGAGAGGCTACAGAGTAATTTTTGAATGCTATACATTGAGTCTAATTCCAGTGCCATCCCTCTGCCTGCATCTGTTAGTTGCCTCCTGATGTTCATATATACAGGTTAGTATGTAGTTTAACATAAATGTTTTCTAATGAAAATGTTTAAACTTGCTCTCTGCTTTTCAGAGAATTGTGTAGTAGCGTCAGGTGGTGGTAAATGTGAATGAATGGTCAGCTTGACAGAGTCAAGAATCACTTTTGGGTATACATGAGGGATTTTCTTGATTATATTAATTGATGTGGGTTGACCTGTCTTAACTTTGGGCAGCACTATTTCCTGGGCAGGGGATCCTTAACCATGTAAAATGAAAAACCGCAAACACTGGCGTGTGTTCATCCCTCTGTTTCCTGACTGTGGTTGCAGTGTGGGCAGCGGTGACAAGTTCCTGTGCCTTGACTTACTTCCTTGTACTTTGGACCATAGGTCACAGTAGGCCCTTTATCCTTTAAGTTGTTTCAGAGTGTTCTATAATCGTAACAGGAAAAGAAATTAAGACAGATGAATAACATCTAAACTTCTGAAGCTTAAAGTAAAAAGTCCAATGGATTTTAAAAAATGTTAAAAATGTTAAAGATGTTAAAAAAATGCCTTAGTAATATAGACAGAGGTCATGGAGCTGATGCTGACCATGAATAGATTTGAAGGATATATAATCCTTTATTTAGCATTTTCAGAGTTGTGTTTTTTATAACACATACACTCACACCCAACATTTCTTCACTCAAGTCTCCTTATAATCCTGTTAGAGAGATACCATTTGCCCAATTTAAAAATATAGAAAAACTCAGGTTTACAGATTTCCATCACCAGGAAGCTTCCAACCATAGCACAGATCCCTGTTTTAAAGTCTAACACACTTCTCCTTTCTCCTCTGCTGCCCCCTTACTCCTGAAAAACAAGTCATGAGTAATGAATGCCCTTATCACTTATCTCTAATTTCAGTGATGATTAATCAGCAGCCCACACTTGGATGATACTAATCAAGTTATTTGTATAATGGCACCAATTTGGATCGTTACTGTGCATATCTGCCTGACATGGGCTTGGCACCGGGCAATCAGCACGCATGAGAGTGGAATCTGGAAGGAAGCTCCTTAGGCCACTGCCTGTCTCCTTTCACAATCCCATCCTCAAACTCTGGCTGAGCAGAGTTTCCTGAGTTGTGTTTCCTTCAGACTTAGCTGAGAACAGCATCTCAAGCACCCAGAGGTTTAAAAAATAAACCACCCACCACTTGCTTTCTGACTGACAGACGATATAGTGAATCACCCACCAATAAGGGCCAATTTTCCAGCTAAGAAACTGTTGTTTCATATAATAGTCCAAAGCTGCTTGGCTTCCTGGTAGGAGATGTAAGTGGAATGTTGCGGCATTATTCAGCATGATGATTATCATGGATTTACAGCTGTTTCTCGAACAAACCACATTACACACACTTGGGACACTCTTTAGAATAAGAATGTGAAGCATCCCTCCCCTCCTGTCTCTCCACTTCTGTGTCTGTAGTAATGTCATTTGAAGCTGACATTCACCCAGAGTCCATATCTGTTGTGCTCCAACTGAGAGCCCTACGTGCTTGTCCTGTCGGTTCTAAGCTTTAAACTTGGAAGGTTTTCAGTGGCTCTTGTTGGCAGGAAGAATGAATGAAGAGATGTTCGAAGAGACTGCTGTTACAGCCAAGTTTTGGTCACATAGACTTTTGATACTAATAAATGCCCTTGAAGCAGGTACTATAAATGCCTGAAGCTGGAGCTGAGCTGCTGAGCCTGGATCAGTCTGCAGAACTGAGCCTGGATCAGGCTGCAGAACAGACGTCTCCTCCCTAAATACTAAAGACCTGATTTGTGGGCTCTGGTTGGGGAGCTGATTTGATCAGTATTGCATATTAGAGCATGCCTATTGCTGATAGAAGGGTTGCTTGGCTTCAGATTCCTTTCTATGCTGGGCATGTTGTTTGGTTTTATTCCTGAGTCATAAATGAGATGCTGTAGAGTCTTCCATTAGTTCCTCTGTTCTTTTAGCATCATAAAATGTAACGTCCTTTCAGCTACCTCAATGATACAGTGGGATTGTTAGTAGCAGCAGATGTAGGGCTAAACGTAGAGGATCAGATCCAACCACTTCTTAGTTTTCTTGTGTGCATATGGGGCACAATCAGAAGACAGCAAACAATGTGGGAGTATAGTAAGGTTTAAATGAGATAATATAAAAATGAAACATAATACCTAACACATTGAAAACACCTTAAAAGTAAATTAGCTTTGGTTTTCATGCAGATGACTTGAATAGTGGTTCCTCTAGATAATAGTGGGGGTTTTCTTGATGCTAAAAAATTAATAGTAACAAGCACTTTAGAAAAATCATTTGGTTTTCTTGCCTCTAGACATAAAGAATAGCAGTCACTTCCCTTTTCTTCTGTATATATGTAGAATTACAGTTCCTTGCTGTAACCTTGTGATTTTAAATATCTTACACTAATTGTTAATCTTTTAAGCCCCTAGGGCCAAACAAAAAGAAAAAAAAAAAAAACTTAGCTTTTAGTGAGTTGAAGCAAAAAAGTGACCTAAGTTCAATCATGGTACCTTTTATCAAATGGAAAATGATATTGAGTTGGGTGTTAAAACATAGGGGAAATGCATATAACATCTCCATTGAGACTGGAGACTCGAGTTCTACAGAAATTCAATTTAGAGAATTTTTTTGAGGCATAACTGGTAAGGGCAAGTGCTGAGTAGTATCCATCTCTGCTGTACTTACTGCTTAAGGGGACTGGAAAGGCATGTTTCAGCCCAACTGACCCCAACAGTCAGCCATGTCCACCTTGTTTGTGTGCTTTTTTATTTCGTTAGGAAAAGTTAACATTGTATTTTTGTTGTAGCCCAGCCATGGCTACTGTGGTGTATGTACTAAGTAGTTCTGTTCTGGGTAAGAGGAAAATCCATACAGGAACAGCAAAACATAATGTTTGTGCTTTGGGGTGGTCGTCAAGTGTTTTAACAAGTAATTTGAATCTCAGTCACATAAGCCCTTCATTTCCATTGTGGATAGCTGTGGTTTTAGAAATGGAGATAGTTCTGTTACCTAAATTAACAACAACCCTTTCCTGTCATCTCAGACTTCAGCTAATCTTGGGTCCAAGGAACCATCCTGGATAGACGCTTCATCCCCTCTCAGCGGCTAGCTACACAACCCACCCCTATATTGTATGCAGTTTTCTCCTTCATGGACCCATGCCTGTGGCCAGCAGGGGCATGGACAGCCCACTCTCACTCTGCAGAGCCGTCTGTCACTCAGCAGTCCCAGGGAATGGAATGTATCTTATTATCAGTTCATTAGCAAAGTGGCTGACACAGAAGATCAACAGTTGGCCTTCAGCACAGCTCCATTTTGTGTGGGAGAAGTGGACTGCATTTTGAAATGCTGGCGTAGCAGCCAGCCTTGCGTTGGACAGAAGCAGCGCCATCTAACCCTGTCCTTTCTTCTTTCACCATAAACGCGCATCGCAGAATCGAGCCCATTGAGGAGAAATCACTTGCTCTGCCAACACAATTAGTTTTATAAGAAGCCTCTGTCTTCAGATTGTTCTTCTCCAAAGTCCAAGTTGGATGACTGCGGTTATTTTTTAATTAATATTTTTAAGAGCCACCCTCCTTCTCCCAAGAGCCTCTAAGCAGATTTAACAGGCTTAAAAGGACTCTTTCACAAGGTGACTTCAATGCCATCTCCCAAGCAAATAAAACTCCATTTGAGGGCTATGTTTTTCTACATCTAAAGTCTATCCAGTATGCGTGTGTATCGGGTGGGGGGGGGGCGTTCTTCAGGGTTAGGCAGTATTCTTTCCAAATAAACAACAACAACAACAAAATGTTATCTTGTTGCTGAAGGACGAGACCATGCTGTCCAGCCAGGAGAGTAAATGAAAGGAGTCAGGGACGTCTGGGTCCCTCCCCTTTCAGCATGAACAGCAGCAGGATTCAGCAATCGTTCCTAATCTTTATGGTTTATTTTTATGTTCTTGTTTCTTTTGTTGCTGTTAGTTTCTTTGGTGCATGCATTTTAATTGAAAAGCTAATTCAGACCTTCGGGTTTCATGGCTGGTACCGCTCCGTAGACACATTCAGCGTAGTGACTCACACCTCCTCCCTTTGGGGATCAGACAAGCTTAAACCTTAAGCGTCATAATTGGCTTGGCCTTTTTAGTGGTATAGGCCCTGATTAAAAAGTTATTGAACTTGGAGTCTTTCAAAGGGATGGACGCTAATGTGATGGTTGGAATTGAAACAGCACAGACACGCATGCTCTGTAACTACTTTCATTGTCACCATCTTCCCTGAAAAGACTTTTCCTGTGTCTAATCAGTGTTGCCTTTCACAGAAGAGATACCCATTCCATGGAAATGCAAGGTGCACTGTACTTGACCTCAGTTCCTCAGCCTCCATGCTGAAAGCCAATAGACGAAATGGTAAAAATAGCTGGGTGCATATTTGTCTTTAAAGTTGAGATTCCGGTCACCTTTAGTTTGGCATGGTGTAAGGATCATTCCCCTGGGAGGGAAAAGCAGAAATAACTCTTCTTGCAGCTGAGATTAAAGAGTTTCATGGGGACAAGAAAAACTTTACATAATTCCTTACAGTAACTTTTCTCCTATTTTAAAACCAGACAGACTCCTTTGCAGTTTGTAAGGTCAGGGTAGAATTATCAA
Organism: Peromyscus leucopus; assembly: GCF_004664715.2. Taxonomy (NCBI): domain Eukaryota; kingdom Metazoa; phylum Chordata; class Mammalia; order Rodentia; family Cricetidae; genus Peromyscus; species Peromyscus leucopus. The sequence goes on along the minus strand of NC_051069.1, from coordinate 25,416,542 downwards.
AAATCTCTTCAGTCTGGAAGATGTGTTGGCCTTAGTTCTGTGAAAACCCCAATGCAAGGGCTGTGAAGGAGAGATCTTGCTGTGCTGTCTCATAGCTACCTCCACCCCAAGGAACTTCAAAATACAAGGGAGACGGGGAAGAAGGGGATTTGCAGAAGCAAGCCTTTGTGCCCCTTGGTGAGGCAGATGTTCATGAAGACCCGAGCTGTATGCAGTGCAGCGCCACCTCTGTGAGCATCTGTATTCTCTGCCTGCTCCCTGCCCTTGCATTTTAGAGTTAAAGGTGAAATTCCATCTTTAACCCCCTTGTGGTTGTCTGAGCTGTGATTAATGAACTAGATGTGATTCCCTGCAGACCTTTTCAACGTGGATGAAGGATGGAATTTTAAAAATAAATAAACAAACAAACAAACCACGCCTTTTGCTTAATACAGCTTTTAAAATTAATGTCCATTTTTTTTTAATGTCAAGAAAACAAAGGGAATTTCTTGCAAGTGTGTGCAGCTTGCCACAATAGGCCTTAATTGGTGTCAAGGAGATGTTAGGATGAATGAGGAAATGCCCATTTAGCTGATAAGACTGAAAAGTGGGACCTTGTTATGAGCTGTCATCTCAGCATGTATTTAAACTATAGCAAAACTGAAACATATTTGCCATATAGATCATAATGACTCCAAAGGAGCCATTATGCTCTATTATGTAATTACATAATCAAAGCATGCATAGTAATCAGCTTTTGGAATTCAATGCTAATCAAACATACCTATACTATGTGTTTAAGCTAAAATAGAGAGCGTTAATTTGCCATTAGTCAACTAAACAAGAATGTGTATACAGAATATTCATGAATAGCTTAATGTTGTGTCAGATATTTTTTGTTTTGTATTCAGGGGAAATCAACAATTTTAATTGAAGAAAAGCCAGCACCAAGGAAGATTCCTCTTTAACTTGCCGTTCAGAAATTTGCCTCACCTTTTACTGATTATAAAGGGAGATTAAGAATAAATTCAATGTTTTTCCTTATAAGCTAAAGTGACACAGCAGCAATTATAGAACAGTGGATACTTAGGAGTGTCTAGCCACCTCTGTGTATAGGACACAGTCTTAGAAATACCGCCTAAAAACACGGCAACGCCTTCAGAACAGCAATAAAAAGTGAACGTATATCACTTTTACAATTAGAATAAAATCAATGCATGCTATTTAGAAACAGGCAAGAGGAGGCGTTCCTTGGGGACTCTGTCAGGAATATGTCCTGTCCTGTTGCTTGCCCTATGGTTTTTGGCACATCTCTGTCCAGGGCCTAGGTCTGTCAGGAAGAATTGCTCTTGGAGGTTTCTTTGGCTTCTCTGGATAAAGAGGTTGGGACAGTGTTTGGGTCAGTGTCAGAGAGATCTTTGTCCATATAGTTACCTTTTGTCTGTAAGCTTATGGCCTGTGTGGCTTGTGGTCATAATTGTTTTGACCATTAAGAAGATGGAGCTGGTCCTTGGAACAGACAGTCAACATTCTGATTTTACTTTTGGGGACAGAAAAACATGGATGAGGATCAAAAAGGTTAACAGAAGCCTTGTGAGCCACAGACAGATTGATTGCTTTTGATTTTAAATAAATATTCAAGTATTCATGAAGGTTGGGATATTGCCTCTCTTAAAAATAAAAAATTGTATTTGTTTTGAAGAGGTCATCCCCTTAACCTTTAACCCTGGTTGATGGAACTCTCTTTTGGGACACGGCTTTCACTGTCTCTCATCAGTATGTAGCTGACTCAAAATGCTACTGTCATGTTTAAATGGGACTGAATTCTTTCATCAAAAGCTTTCGTGGCTTGAACTTCAAATAATTTATTTTCAAATTACTTTTACTGTAATTCTTATTAATTCAAATAGGTTTCTGATTTGATATAAAACTCTGTAAATGTAGGGAACAGTTTAATGAATTGAAAGATAGGATTGAGTCTTTTAAAGGAAATGTACAAAATATGCTGACAATAATTGCTTAGATAGAAATCAAATCTTAATGGCTTTGTTAATGATTTGTAGCACATACTGTGTTTACATTGACTTGAGGGAACATATGCAGTTAGAAAGATTTCTCCCTCTGGGTTTCGACAGAATCTTAATTCTTTTGTTTCCTCTTCTGAAACATACTCATCTCTGTTCTGGCTCTTGGAAACTTTAGCTGGAACTGCAGTGCCTCTGCTTGTAATAATGGTCTTATTCGGTCGAGACGGACTCTCTTCTTCCGAGTTGAGCACATCTTTAACAGGGTAATAAAAATAGGACCCAATAGAAGTGAGCATAGGTAACAAGTTTCAGGTCACACAGGGCTCCCACAGCAATCGAAAATAAGCTTTCCAAAGACACGCAGGTGTTTTGTTTCTTTGAAAGTTTCAAACTTTGATGCCTCTTGGAGAATAAGAGTGAGTCTTTGATAGCTGTAAAGCTTCCAGAACTGGGCCTGGGGAGATGGTGGCAAAGAGTGCTTGCTGGTCAAGCATGAGGACCCAAGTCTGAATCCTCATAACCCACGTAAGAGCTGGGTGTGGCTACTAGTGCCTATATCGGTGGCTAGGGAGAGCCAAGCAGTCCTGGGTGCTCACTGACCACCAGTCTAGCAAAATCATGGTGAGCTCCAGGTTCAATAGGAACCCCTGCATCCAGGGAGATTGGTGGAGTGATAGAGCATGTCACCCCATCCTCCTTTGGCCTCCACACCTGCTGCACTGGCTAATGTTCCTGCACACAAGTACATGCATACATGTACACAGTATATTTAAGAAATCTACTTTTGGGGACCATAGTAAGGGCTTTAAGTCCCTGACTTCATCATCATCAATGTGGGTTTTCTTTTAGCCATCTACATTTGGGGCTTGGGTGCCTCCTGTTTAGACAGTAATCCTGCCAAGTTAATGCTACAGTTTCAGTTTTTCCTAGAGCCGGGATGGAGACAGTTTCTTTAATATGATTTAGCTGCTGAGGGAGAAGGCCAAGGGCTTTATGTATTGTTTCTTTGTGCAAACCACCCTCCCAGTTAAGTGTCATGGTGCCCCTCTGTGTGTGTGGGTAGGTGGGAGTTTCCATAGCTGCCATGGCATTCGCTGAAATCTGTTTTAACAGTGACTTGACCTTTCATTACGGGCCTGACTGGGAAAACTCCCCCAGTTTTATTTGTTTTATTGTTTTAAGTGTTGTATTTGTTAGCAGCCAGGCAGCAAGGGCGAGAGCTCTGGGCATTGGCAAATGCCCACCATGCCCTGGTAATAAAGGCTTTCTCTGGGGGCAGAGTGCGCTGTGTGCTGAAAGGAGGAGGCAGTAGTAAACAGGTACTTTGCATTCAGGACGACCTCTCTCTCATCTTGAAGTGTGTAATTGTGTTCAGGATAAATTATGGAAATAAAAAAAAATCACAAGTTGCTTATAAGGAAATAACCCTCTTTAAAAACAAGCAATATTTCCAAGGCAGAACCAGAGGGACCTTAGCAACCAGTCCTGAGATGTTGGTTGGTGAGCAGGGCCAGGGGAAGGGAGTTGTCTTCCAGAACAAGGTTCTACCACCTCTTAGCTCAGCCACTTAGCTGAATCATGCCAGGCAACTTCCTCAAATCAGACTCTGGAGTTGAATCTTTATGGCAGAAGTACTGAAAACCCCAGAAGACTAGGAAGGGGAATGCAGCCAGTGCCCCGTCCAGCACTGAGGACATCTTAGTTCTTCTTCCTGTTTCTCACTTCCACCTCTGGCTTTGAGATCCTGTTACTTGTCACTTCTGTATGGACATAGTGCTGATTAAATGGACAGGAATGGAGTCTAGCGTTTTGTGCAATGCCACCTAAAGGGAGTATTTAACAAAATGATGTTTTAGAAAAGAGTCTCTGAGCATTTATTTATATAAGTTAGAAACTGCTAATAAGAAACTTATGTCCCAATACCAGTCCTATCAAGATGCCATAAGGGTCACTGGTAGTCATCAAAGGTGTTTTACCTTTTGTAGACAATAAGCTTTCTTGTCTTTGTAACTGTCCAAGAAGTGTCTGGTTTAATGGAGGATGCTTGCTCCTGAATGAAAGGCTCTCTTTAATTTAGGTCTTCGTTTTTAGGAATTACAGAGCAACTCTGAAAGTTAACCAGGTGTGGTAGGGCATGTCTGTAATCACACTTAAGTATGAAGCCGGAAAATTGCTATAAATTTGTGGGTAGCCTGTGCTACCTAGCCAGGAGCAGACCATTCAAGGGGACACAGCAAGACTCTTTCTGGAAGAGCGAACCACAGGGCTATCACGATGAGGCACCTACCACCAAGCCTGAGGACTTTGATCCCTGGAACTCACTTGATGGAAGGAAATGCCTGACTCCAGCAAGTCATCCTCTGATTTCCACATGCACACACGTAGAAGTAAATGGAAGTGTGTGAAGAAAAATAGACAACAAAAAAACCCTGAAAGTTATAGGAAGCACCCCTATGATACTACAACTTCTGGTATAAATTAAAATTCACTTTGATTCTGTCTCCCAAACTTCATCCAAATGCACCAATTAGCGGTTGGAAATGTCTACACATGTCAGCCATTGCTCCACCCTTAAAATAAATTACCTGGCTGTTAACAGCTTCATTTAATGGCTAGATATTGTACCTATTTGATTTCTTTTCCCCTGAACATGTACTGTTCCTGCCTTGACAGTATGTCAGCTAATTGAGTTTTAGAAAACTCTGAAGGGTTTTTAAATGCATTCTTTAAGGAAGATACCAAAGTTTCGTGTTTCGCTCCTGCTACACATGAGATTGCATTTTGTGACAACCTAATTGTCTCAACATTCATTTCAAGGGGGAAATTTATCAAGTCGTAGTGTGTACTCTTCCTTTTGGAAGACATATTTGAGGATGTGAGCAGAAATCATTTTTACATAAAGGCTTCAGGCAGTAGGGTACTGACATACGTACTGTATTTTCCTCGCTGTCATTCAAGTCCTTTGCCGCAAATAAATAGGTCATTATTATCCCATTGCAGCCATCCATGGTGCCTCAAAGTATGGGGCTCTGTTTAATATAACTGCCATCCAGCTGACCTGTATAATTTATTGGTGATTTTTTTAAAAGAATGACATCCTTGGGCCACCACCATCAGCCAAAGCACTTCGATGTCTTTCAGCCAAATATTTCATTATCACATAATTTTCCATATTGGTATGCCAACCCTATTATAGCATAGCTAGAAGTTGGCGGGTTTTTTTTTCAGGCATTGGATTTGGGTCTTAATAATTAAAAAATAATAACTCCATGATGTTGACAACATCACCATGGGTTTGCAAATTAGCGAGCCAAGGCAAAAAGTTTACCTGAGTGACTTGGTAAATGGACTGGTCATAGAGTACCCCATTTTAAGTAATAATTAGGAACATGTAGATTGTGTTATCAAAACAAAAAACAAAAACAAAAACTTTGACTTGATGTCACTACCTTTGTTCTTAAAAATGCAAAACCATGCTTCACTCCTCTTGGTTCCCAACCCCCTACATTAAGGCTGCTATAAATATAGTAGCCTCTTCTCAGGGTATACTGGCCATAGAACTTCTATGAAGAACTAAAATTAAAGCCAATAGTACTTCCACAGAAACTGTCAGGACTGAATTAGCAGTAGCTTTAAGTCTCAGGAGTAGTAGTTGGTATCCAAAGGGATTGATGCCTGTCAGCAGGCAGCCTCTGCACATGTACCTTCTACCTGTTGAAGACTTGTTTGTGTTACTAATACATTCCCTGCAGATGGAAGCAATCTCTTCCTGCCCCAAGAAGAGCCTGTTTGATATTCTGGTCCCCTCAATGCAAACCCCGTGGCTTTAACATGGTTTTACTCTCCCATTACAGTGTAATTTTTCCTTAATTGCCTTACCTAAGTTACCCTGCAAACATACGGTGTCCAGTGTCCTGCTTTCTATTCACACTTATCCAAGGCCAGCAAGTCAACCTTGAAAAGCTGGCCTGATTGGCAGGAATTCCTGTCACCTTGGTCTTTGCTCATATCTGGGAATAACCCATTCCTTCCTGCTGGGTTCTGACTTCTGTGTTTGTTACAGTAATCCACAGGAGGAAAACAATAAACACCCCCCTCAGTTTTTTTCTGATCACCCCCACTGCATTGTTACTCTGTAACAGTATCCCCCCCCCAGCTTCCCAGTCCTCCACTCTGCTGTTACTCTGTAACAGCTTTCGCCCCCCATCCCTCCCTCCCTGCTTCTCAGGTTCAGTCTCCTTCCAGCCGTATAGGCCTGTGTCCTCACAGCAGGGCTACTTTCAGGGGTCATGGAGCTCAAGGTCAAGTTTCATTTGTGTTTGCTCTACAAGCACCAGGCATTTTGTTTATCTGCAGCTCTTATGATTCCCCCCCCCCCCCCTTATTCTTCTAGTTTCCTCTCTTCTAATCCTCTGCCAGGGGCTGGTCTATTTCTAGGTGGATTTGGCTTTAAGCCATTTTAGACACCCCATCACACTTACCTACTGTGTCCTGCCAAGAAAGGCTCCTTCAGAAGAAATGTGATCGCAGGTGGAAATCCTCCACTTATTCTAATTGTACTCTCTTTTTGCTGTCTCGATTTTTTTATTCTTTAAAGTAGCATTTATCTTTGACCTTTGCTTCTTGATGTGACAACATTTCTTCAAGGAGTGAAGAAGACACCCTAAGCTGATACATGCCAGCTACACAGAGAGCTCCTGCAGAGCAGGGACCCTAAGGCTGCATTCTTGCATGCTCTACTCCCACATGTGATAATGGCTTCCTAAGTGTGGCGATTTCTGGTCTAGAGAAATGATGAGGGTGATGGGGTGGTGGTGGGATGGTGATGACGATGTGATGGTGACGGTAGTAGTGATGATCGTGTAGCAGTAACCATCTGTTTAGTCTGAGAAGCTGGACATGGTGAGAACTGCTTTGTGTTTATAACAACTCTGTGGGATAGCTTTTAATTACGGCCCCATTTTGTAGATGGGAAACTGATGTAAGAGCGGTCTGTCTTCTCCCTTCTGGACTGACTGTCACATCTGCTGCCTGTACACACACTTTTTGTGGGGGAAGTAGATATTAGATACCTGTTTTATGTACATCTCAGCTCCTTAAAGGCTAAGGCAGTGTCCAGGACTTCTCTGTCTCCTGTTAGGCCAACCACAGAATCGAACACTTCACAATTCCTTATCTTCTGCATCTAAATTGAACTTCCACCTTGTGCTGTGGATCTTTTCACACATTTAGGAGATGCTCTGGCTCCTGGAACAAATCTTGAGCTGCAAACTAGCCCAGATCTGGAGATAAGCCTTGTATCAGTGGATCTGAGAGCGTTCACATTTTGACTTGTTCTGAAAATCTTGTAGTGGCTGAAGGGGTTATCTGCAGGGAGGGTGGTGAGCTCAGAGCTGCCTAAGGCTTTGGGTGAGTTATGAAGGTATGTTTTTGAGAGCAGAGTCAGACTCTCAACTTTAGGCCTTCTGGGTTGTATTAAGAGCCAGTTTGGTCCTCCCTCCCACACAAGACAAAATGACCTGCCTGTACATTGGGAATGTTAGCCTCTGCTAACTAGACAGGGTCATTTATTGAGCCTTCCTCCCTCAGTTAACTGACCATTGAAATTAGCGTGGCTCAAGGCCATGTGGTCTAGGCTTGGCCTTACCTCCCCTCTTCTAGGTGGGGGTCTTTAATGTCCACAGCAATCAGTACCCTGGTCTTTCTGGTTCCACCTCAGCACACTGGTTGACAGTTCAAAATACTGAAAGTTGGGACCTCAGTACCCCTTACTTTGAGCCATGGCAATTCCAAGCTTACTTGTATCTTAACCCAGATTCACCTCAGCTTGATGACTCCTTTTGTGATCTAGGAAGAGAAGTATTTAGGGCCATATCAGACATTACTTTTGTAGTGCGTTTCTCACTTCTTGCTTTAATGGGTCTCACTGACTAAATTTTAAATGATGAGAGTTCCAGCTGACCTTTTTCTCCCTTTTTTAAAGGTGATGGACAGAATCTGTTTACTAAAGACGTGACAGTGATCGAGGGAGAAGTTGCAACCATCAGCTGCCAAGTCAATAAGAGTGACGACTCCGTGATTCAACTGCTGAACCCCAACAGGCAGACCATTTACTTCAAGGACTTCAGGCGTAAGTTTCCACCCCACAGGAGTAGATGGCAACTTTTTTTTACGTATGTGTTGTCTTGATAAAGAGATTGCCAAGGCCACCTTTTTCTAATTTAATGTTAGATGCTTAAAGTTTAGTCAATTCTTTAGAGAGAAGAAGAGACAGGCAATCATAATCTTTCTACTTAATAGAAACCTTGAATGGTCCCCTTTAAAAGTCTTACTTTGCAATAGGAATTGATTGTAGTAATTCAAGGTGAATTGCAATCGAGTCCCAAATACTTAGCTGACACAAACAACTCAAATAGGGTAAGGCAAGGAAAATATAGCATTCTGATAGGGAATCTGTTTGGTTTAAAGATTAGCATTTCCAAGGCAATCTATATCTGTAATGACAGGACCAGATCTTTCACCATAGCCTCTGCTGTACAGAGATGGCCAGATGCTGAGATCCATTCAAATGCAATTTAACAAAAGGCAGCCTTTGAAACTGAATTGTATATGACACCAATGGCTCATATGGTTGCTGTAGCTTGGCAAGACACCTAACTGTGAAGGAAGTATCTATCATGCCTGTTTTCGCTGGCTTGCCTCCTGTTCACTCCCAGTATTTTGGGCCATTCTGTGGACAGAGCTGATAAACAAGGAACATTTGAAGGGACTAAAGAAAGGCCAGTGACATGGCTCAGAGGCTAAAGGTGCTTGTACCAAACCTGACCACCTTAGTTCCATTCCCAAAACCCACATGGTGGAAGGAGAAACCAGCTCTACAAAGTAGTCCTCTGAATTTCACATGCATATGGCACTGATAGCCTTTGCTAAAATTGATAAGACATTGAAAAAGACTTTTTTGCATTAAATAATAATTCCACATATGGTGCATTTTGGTAATTCCAAGTTCTTGTTTGGTGTCTGATCAATTTCCTACTGTAAGGTAGACTTACCTAGAAAACTGTGTAACCAGCTAAGCCCTCAAAAAGCCTTGGATCAGGCTGCCCCACCTCAATTCATATCCAAGTAAAGAGTCTGCTATAACATATTAAAAATCAGTATTTTACTTTGAAATTACCTTTTTTGTGCCGGGCGGTGGTGGCACACGCCTTTAATCCTAGCACTCGGGAGGCAGAGGCAGGCGGATCTCTGTGAGTTCAAGGCCAGCCTGGGCTACCAAGTGAATCCCAGGAAAGGCGCAAAGCTACACAGAGAAACCCTGTCTTGAAAAACCAAAAAAAAAAAAAAAAAAGAAAAAGAAATTACCGTTTTTGTGTTGTTTTATCTCATAATTTGGACCCACTGTTTGTTTGTTTGTTTTTTGGCTTTGTGTTTTCTTTCTAAAAGTACTTTTGTTTCTGAACCTTGCTGCCCACCTCAGAGAGTCTGGCATGTTGTACAGTGCATTCAAAGCCTGCCCCTGCCTAAGTCTCTTTAGGATAGGTCACTGGGGTTATTTGTCTGCATGTAGCTACTGCAGAAACCTAAAATAGTATCATACACATACAGAAAGACTTAAATTATTTCCACTCTGTGGCTTTTTTTTTTTCTAGCATCTGACTTTCTCTTGCCTAGATAAAGAAAATAGATTGTTCGTCATCTTTTGCACAATCACTGACTGTGTTTTGTTTCACAGCTTTGAAGGACAGCAGGTTTCAGCTGCTCAATTTTTCTAGCAGTGAACTCAAAGTGTCACTGACAAACGTCTCAATTTCGGATGAAGGGAGATACTTCTGCCAACTCTACACTGACCCCCCACAGGAGAGTTACACCACCATCACAGTCCTGGGTAAGAAATGCTTGTTAGTCATGGGAAGCCAGTGGGATGGCTCAGGCTACCAAGTGGCTTCCAGTAACAAGGAAGGGGTTAAGAGTGGATCTCACTTTTCCAAGTTGTTTTAGGGAGAATCACCACTCATCTTGCTGAATTTTAAAAATAGCCTGTTTCACCAAACACTCTAAGAAATAGCAGTCGGCGGCTATAGATTCCACCTGTTCTTGGGTTTCAGACCTCAAACTTCAGAATCGAAGATCAAGAGAAGTTAGAGCCCTTAAATGAGTCACTCACCACATGAAATGACCTTGCTTCTAACTGCCCCAAGTTTTTTGCCTCTGTGCAAGAGAAGGGAAAATGGGCTCCCATATCTACACCCATGGCAAAGCTCAGAAACCTTGTGATAATTTTTCCTTCTGACTGACATCCTCATTTGAATTTGGCTTTGTTTATATATTGCCCTATTTATTACTGATAGCCCAGCTCATGCTACGGAACAGACAGCCATACCCATGAACACAGTCCTTGCTACCAGGTGCGGCCATCAGACATAGGCAGTTGAGACTGGTTTACCTAGAAAGAGCAGAGAACTGTTGGCAGGCTGTGAGGTCACCTCCAGTGACTTGAGCATCGTCATTTGTGGTCCCCAGGTTGTGATGTTCAGAGATCCCAGTGGTCAGGGTGACGGTTTTGTTTTGATGCAGTCAGCAGGTATTTCTCTACTGAAGGGTCTGAGTTCGTTGCAGTTTACACAGACATACACTCTGGTGCATGACAGGAGCTGATACAGGGTGTTGGGAACTGAATTTTCAAGGACATAATCCCATAGAGTGAGGCAGGATCTCTGATTTACACCTTCAGGAAGATGATGAATCAAACTCTATTGGAGCCAGCAGGCTGCAGCTTTTTGGTGTAATGATATGAAGATTAAAGAGGAAAGATAAATATGAAGGACATTTTTGCTGGGTGTGTGCACATGTATGTATTTATGAATGTACATATTGAGCTGCTTCCTCATTGCTTTATTTAAACACAGCTGTAAAAAGAAAAATATTTTTAATTCATCAAGCCAAACCATGTGCCCAAAGCCTGCGTGTATTCTTGATATGACTGTGCTTTTAGAAAGTCAGACTTAATGTCTGTCTACACAGTTTCTAGTGTGGACTGTGTGTGTAAGGGTCCATAGCTTGCACACATATGTCTGTCACTTTCCTTGGAAAGTTCTGCCGGAGTGAGTATTTTGGTATTGTGCAGGTGAACCAGATTCACCAGGAAGCATTTGAAGTTTCCCATTTCTGCTTGTCTACACGTGTGTGAAGCACACATGTGTGAGGTGACCATCTACATTTGAGCCGCCATCACTTGCAGCCTCTCCACAGGAGTGATGGTAACAAAACAGAATGTACCCGTGACATTTTGAATTTTCAGGATGCTTTTTTACTACATGGACCTTTAGGTTTTGATATTTTAATTTCATAGAAAAAATAATATTAACAGAGATAAGCCATTTTGCCAAGGTTACGAAGCACACAATAAAAATTAATAATCTGAGGACCTGGGGAGATAGCTTAGTTGGTGAAAGGACTTGAGTTCAATCCCCACAATAGACAGGATAGCATGCACTTATAATTCACACATTAGAGAGGCAGGCGGATGGATCCCTGGGGTTGGCCAGCCAGAGAATCCCACGCCAGGGAGACACTTGTTTGAAAAACAAGGTAGATGGTGCCTGAGGAACAGTGTCTGAGGTCTAGTCTGTACATACATGTGTTGTACATAAAGACAGGCATGAACACACACACTCACACACACAACATTTAAACTCTAGGGACTCCAACAGACCTTACTAATCTGCCTGACAAGTGCTGTGTCTGGTAGTGCAGATCCTCTTCAGTGAAAGCTCAAGTGCTGTTTCAGGGCTTTTCTGGAGCTTCACAATTTTTCAAGAGCACGTCTTTTGGACCATTGGCAAGACACTGCTTCCTGTCAGTTATCCTTGTCTGGTGCATTTATTCTAAGTCACTGTGCTGGACCAGTTTAGCTGTGTACTTGGAGTCAACTACCAACGTGTAGACTAGGGAGAGGCATCCTGCCTGCAATCCATTTGGAGGTCTCATTATTCTAGAAGTAATAGGTTCCTGCTTGTATTTTATAGAGGCATTAACTTAAGTGTACTTGAAAGTAATACTAGTCAGTGTTCTCTTTGCAGATATTATGCATTCATTTAATCTTCTATCCATTGAAGTTATCTAGGATTCCTTGACAGAGTAAAATTGTTGTCATCAGTGTGAGAGTCTTTCATATTCCAAAATCTGACAATTTCCACTGATACACATTCAAGCCTTCCTCCTAAGGTTTAGAGTTTTAGATATTATAATGAATGGAGAATGGTGTCTTTGCAACTCCGTTGCTATCCATGGCTCTCTGAAAAGGATTCTGTATGTACTTATACAGCTGTCAGTCTCCTCGATAGGTTGAAGATGCTCGTTTTAGTGATATGACTATTAGTTATTTAATGCATTCAGCAAAAACTTTAGCGTAGTTACAAGATACAGAGATGAGTGTTTGTTAATGGTTTCTAGGCTGTTCTGTAGTTACATTATGTGTAGATCTCATCTATGTAAAAACCCGAAAACTCTCCTGTGATAGTTTCTGTGTATTCAGGTGCCATGTGGGCCATTCAGTCTTCCATTTGTGACGAGTCTGTGTCCTTATCCCAGCACACAATGTAGGACTTTTCCTATTCTGTTCATAAGAGGAGTTGAACAAGAGACACAAGACTGTGCTGAGATGAATGCAGTTACTGATAATAGTAGCTAATATTATTACAGTCCTGTCCGCCTAAGATTAGTGCTCACTCTTCAGACTCCAGGAACGCAAGACCTAATTATTTTAGAGGGTCTTAGAATGAGATTTCACATACTGATCAGGTTTAAGACTCCTCTTTTGTGGTAATTAATGTGACTCATCTTGATATTGCTGATTTTTTTTTTAATGTTGTAGGCGTAATGTTTATAATTAGCACTCTTTTAGGTTTGAGGTTAGCTAAGAGGAACCTTGACATTCCAGGCTGTTTTCTAGTGCTTCCCTGTGTGTGATTTTTTTTTTTTTTTCCATTCAGGTTTTCCTCTGCATGCTCCTTCCCAGAGAGGTCTGTGTTGTTTTCATTAATGGCTGCAGGCAGTTCTTACTAGCTGTGTCTGTTTAGTGGATCGTGTATACACGTGTGTTCTCTGGCTAGCAACAGTTTTCATTCATTTTTCTAGAAATGGATTAAAGACTTTGCTAACTCCTTTGTATTACAATAGACATTATGAAATCAGGATGAAGTGAAAGGAAAAAAATAAAGGGATAGGATTAATAAGCCAAAAGAAATTTTTCTTCTCCAACCTTCTGTTCTCTGAAAGGCAAATTTAAATCACCTCACTTATATTATCCAATTCTTCATTGCTCTTTAAAAGCCCCAAGAAATGTAGACCCCTGTGAGTGTTTCTGATTCAGACCAAATAAGGGTTCCTACATAGAGAAAGAGTCTGGGAGAAGTGTCTTTATAGCATCCAAAATGTAACTCATCCTCAAACTTCATACTTGTAACCCGACGACTCCCACCCCACTTGCCTCTTTCTTCTGATCTCAGCAAAGGAGGAGCAATACTGATCTCAACCTTGAGAAAACTGTTTATGGGCTTGGGGAAAATCATTGAGCTATTTCTCAAAATGATGACCTCAGCAATATGTAAGTCCATTGTTTTTTACACGGGGTGCATTTTCCAGCTTTTGGAGTTTGTACACTTTCCCTTTGGCTTAAGGTAAAGAAGATGCCTGCAGTACAGGAAGGTAATCCTGGGACCCAGATTCCTGAGACTACTGCAGGTGATAGGGACATAGAGTGTGACTGTGACAACAGAGGGAAAGGAAGAAAGCTAAGACCCACAGGGAAACATCAGATACAAACCTTAACGCCTGTCAAGCTCTCAGACCCCAAAGCCTAAAGGTGCTGTTTGTGGATTTTCCTGTCCTGTGTACACCCATCTTTCTGGATCTCCTTGCTTTGAATTAGCAGACACTGTTGTTGATGTGGGAGGATAAGATGCCATCTTTAGGACCAAATGAAGGCAGTAAAGGCTCTCCACCAAGAGATGCCACTGGAGATTTTTACAATTTGAATGTGACTCGTCTCCTATGGCTTCATGTATCCTGAGCTTTTTCACCACCTGGCATGCTTTGGGGAAGTGATTATGTCTTGAGGTCTCTGACCTAATCAATGAATTCATCCTTGGATTGATTTATAACATGATAGCACTTGTGAGAGAGGTAAAAAAGTGGAAGTTAGTGCCTCACTGAAACAAACATGCCATGGGACGCATGCCCTTGGGGCTACATCTTCTTGCCCTGGCCCCGTCTAGGTCCGTTCTACTTGCTTCCTATTTGCCATGACATCCTCCACAAGCTCCATCCCTGTATTGTTCTGTCCAGCTAGGGGCCCAGGAACACAGAGCCCTGTGACCAGGGACTGAAGCTTTTGAAACTGTGCACTGAAAGAAATAGTCCTGCTGTAGTTTGTGGGTGAGGAGAAATGAGCAGGTGATGGAGGCTATGAGAGCACTGGGCTGAGGAGTCTCTGTGTGTCTTCAGACGCACCATAAAAAAGGAGAGAACGGGAGCAAGATGCCCAGAACACAAGCATGACTGACAGACAGCCTGGATACCAGGTTCCACTGTGACTTAGTCATCCGTGTGGAGTCCCAGCAACGCCTGGATCTATTCCCATTAAGAAAGGCCCTAGATTCTGAATGCCCATCAAGGTGTTTCTCCCAGAGGCATGAGGTGGGAGAAATACTCCATTTCAGAGGGAATCCCAACACTGTCAGTAGTTTTAGCCAATTGCTCTCTCTTGACAATGATATTAGTAATTACAGTTCTTATCAGGAAATATCGAGCATATCAATTTCAAGAACTACTTTTTTCACTGTTTTCATTTCCATCCAGACCCCAAGAGATGGTCTTTTCTGTGCCTCGGTTTGTTGGTGATGGCCCGCTGTTGCCTTTTACTCCTTCATCATTACCTTATTATTATTTCTCTTGTGCTGTCACTTACCAAGATCTTAGTTTCTTTAGGCTTAGACAGTTGTTTCCACTGACATTTGATCCAACAGTGGCATTTCCCCTTCACTATTCCTACCATCCAGTAGTATTTGCTTATTCTGAGTACGTACTGTCTGTGTATTCCCCGTATGCTATCTAGATGTACAGAATGGCAATCTGCAACCCATCTGAGTATCATTCGCACCAACTATGAAAAGGACACAGCCAGCCAAAGCACCCTGTTTTGTTGTGTTTGTTGTCACTGCCTTTCTGTGTCTCTAAAAATTCCATCAGGTGCACACCCTTAAACTGGATGCTAAACTGCCCCCTTCTGCTAAGTTTTCAGAATGTTCTCTGCCATGAGTAAGTACTCCTTTGGGCCATACCACATTAGCAACCCACCCAATTGAACAAACTCGATGTTTTCCTCGCACATGGGGAACAGAGAACAGCGCCTCTGCTCCAGCAGTTACCCCCTCCCTGCCTCCACAGTGCACCATCTTGCTGAGAAACATATGCAACAAATCATTTTGTTTTCCCTCTTTCATCATTCTCTATAAGAATTTTCAATCGCTCTAATTCAGTATGAAAGTCTTCCTGTGGACAGAATTTTCACATTGGACTGGAACAGTTGGAAATCCCAAATAACATGGTTTAATCCCATAATTTATTGAAGCGGTATCAGAGATGTATTATTCAACTTGATGGTCAGGATGGCATGTTTATACATATTTAATTTCTTGTTTCTCTTCTGAGTTGAGAAACTTATTAATCATAAGTCTCAGCCCTGTCTTTGCTTATTCATGGTGGTCAGGGCTCATATTCTTAGATTCACACTACTGAATTCTGTATTCTTACTGATTTTTATTTCAGGAGGCTCAGTCTTGAGGTAGGACTGCACATTATATGAAGTTTTACTGTCAACTCATCTCATTAAAAGACAAAAATTTAACTCCCGTCATCATCATCACTGCTGACATGCACACACTGTTCAGGATGTCAGCCCTCAAGTCTTCTGTTTTGACTATTTCATTATAGGGATATTTAATATGCTTATAGAAAAGTGGTTTTAATTCTGATATCTGAGTGTCTTTCAAGCACTTAGGAATCTCGTTTACCTTTGGTTTCTAAGATCTGAGCATTGGAATTCGGGGTATGGTAAATGCCTGCACATACCTGGCATTTCCTATATGTCAAACCTTTCTTTTAATGACACTCCACCCACTGAAGGACAGTGTCCTGACTCATAAAAATCGCTGTAGTTCAAGTTCAGTGTAACTGGTTCTGAGGCATACTTTTTCTGTGCATGTTTGTGGTGAGTGATTCTTCTAAGGGGCCCCAAGCTGTTTATCTTTGTTAGTAGACTTTGAAGTCTTTCCTATGAAGATTGAATTCCAAGGGTTGAGTTCAAGGAGAATTATTGCTTTCAGGGGCTTCCAGGTAAGGACATTAATTTCAATAGTGTGTACTCCTCTTGATTTTATACCTATTTCCTTATCCATTTTCTAATGACTAATACCTGGATTGTTAATCTTAGGTCGGTGATAATTCAGGAATTGGAGACTGGTCACTAAATAGGATACATTTAAAAAAGACATTCTGAATTATCTGATTATGTCTGATCCACTTTACATGACATTGTCTATTTAGTTCTTCCCCTCTGGCAGTTTATTTTGCCATCAGGATGTGATCCCACCAGCAGTGTCCCTTGTCTGCCTCTTTGTTGGTAGTAGCCACGCTGATTCCTAGTGAGGAGAAGAATCTGTCCATAAACGGGTCCTGTGTTTATAAAGTGTGTGTGTTTAATTTGTAGTCCCACCACGTAACTTGATGATCGACATCCAGAAAGACACGGCCGTTGAAGGGGAGGAGATTGAAGTCAACTGCACTGCCATGGCCAGCAAGCCAGCCACCACCATCAGATGGTTCAAAGGGAACAAGGAACTGAAAGGTAAGACTGCCCAGACAGGAAGCAGTTAGCTGACACGGCTCTAGCAAGTAGGCCTTTGTGAAAATTATCAACAGATGCCCCTCAAACAAAAGTCTTTATCCAGATACAGTTCCTAATCGATTAGCAAAAGCATCTGAGGCCAGAAGAGAGCAGCTTTTATTGTTTTTGTTCATAGCCTCCCTCTGTGGTTTGAGAGTCACTGAGGAACCAAACCTGTAAACTCAAACTCTTCATACCAGGAGGAGCTTGTACTAGGGATATCCCACAATCCGAGACTGTCTCGTCTGTACCTCAAGTGTCATTGCTTTTATCCTCTGCTCTTTCGTGACTTAATGGTTCAGAACCCCACATTTTCATGGTACGCGTTTTTTTAAATCCCAAGTCATCCTGCCATGCACCACAGCCCCAGCTGTTGGTTGGTGTGTGCTTTCCTGCTAGAGTGGTGACATTGCAGGCCAAGAGCTCAAGTTAATTATGAATTCACAGGGACTACCTTGCTGGTGACCCTGTAATTCTGTTGCCTAATTTGCCAGCCCATTCTTTTGCAAAGTCTCTGGTTTTGGGGTAACACTCCAGACAGTTTCTATAGCCCTGCTCCTTTTTGGCCAATTTCTATTGCTTCTCCTGTCTCTCATGCCTGTCAGCATTTGTCTCTCTCTTTTTTATCTTGCCCTGAAAGTAGTACCTGAACAAAGGACCCTGGAACTCACCTCTGTATAACAGAAATACTAGCTCTGTGCCTCAGTTTCCTATGAAATAGGAACAGTAATTATAGGGTATTATTATGAAGATGAAATGAGTGAATATTTACAAAGCATTAGGGAAGCGCCTGAGACAGAGTAAGTGCACTCATTAAATAAAGAAACAGTGCAAGGAAGAAAATAGCCCTTTTAGAAAGGTGATATGGAAATCTATATCCAGAAACAGAGAATTCTGTAGAGAGCAGCAAGTTTCTAAAAGCTTGTTCTGTTTAAATCTCCTATTTCCTAAGTATGGTTTTAGAAGGAAGGAGTTTCTCATTTCCCCTCTGTCTAAGTGAATTGAGCCATTAAATGTGGACCGATAAGTACAAAACATTCAAAGAAAGTTAATGGTGTGCCGTGCTCCTGGGAGTGCTGGGTTCAGGAAGGGACTGCCTAGGCCTATTCATTCCCTCCGGAAACCTCCTCCCTCCTTCTCTGGGTGTTCTTGGACGTATCTCCCATCTGGCCCAAAGCCCTATATCTTACTTTGCTCTAGCCCACTGCCGCTGCACTTTTTGTGGTCTTCCAGAAGTCTCTGAGTTTAAACATTTCAATTACAATTTCAATTATGTAAATCCATTTAGTTACTTTCCCTCTTAATTGTTGATGATGGGGTGGGCAAAGGGGGTTGTTTATATCTCTGCTGCTGATTGAATTGCTTAGGGGATTTGGATGATGCCCTGGGATTTTTCAGAGGCATGACAGCCTTGTAGATACTTGAAGTTCAGATGGTTGTAGGGGTGCAAAGCTTTTTTTCTTCCTTCTCCCAATACCACAAGCAGCCAGATGTCAAAATGGTTGAATTTGCAATTGACTTGGCAGGAAGTTCGAAGATAGAAGAAATATACATAAAATATTTGAATAAAAATAATGTTATTGTTTAGGTTTGGAATATATCTGAAGTTCTGTTATACAAGGCTGAAAAGAAAGAAACTAAGGAAATAATCATTTTATGGGGTCCCTAGCCACAGATTGCCATGACCAGCAACACAACACTACCATCATGTTAGGTAGATAACACTGTTGGGGTTGGGGAGACAAGCTTGATATATGTTGTCTCCCGCAGGCAAATCGGAGGTGGAAGAGTGGTCGGACATGTACACTGTGACCAGTCAGCTGATGCTGAAGGTGCACAAAGAGGATGATGGGGTCCCAGTGATCTGTCAGGTGGAGCACCCTGCAGTCACTGGAAACCTGCAGACCCAGCGCTATCTAGAAGTGCAGTGTGAGTAGCCAAGCATCTTGTTTTGAGGCCAGTGCTTAAAAGTGCCTCAGAAGTCATTCATTGGAAGCATATATACATTTTACATGGTGCAGATTGTGTTGTCTTGGTAGAAAGATAATCTAAGAATCATTTTACTGAAATGCTACTGTATTATCAAATGCCAATGAGAATGTGAAGATATTACAGCTAACTGTAACGTGAATCTAAAACAATGCCAATCTGCTTTAGCATGTGACTTAAAATCAGCTTCTTTCACTGTTGACTGTCGTCATTCCTAGGCCAACTAAGTCGAGTGATTCTCCTTCCTCTTCTAATCCATCAGAGACACTGGATATTTATGTTTTTATTCCCATTTCATACCAATATTTGGTTCTAAATTACATGTTCTCTTCTATTTAGCCTTAGTTAGAATGAAGAGTTGAAAGATAAACTCTGGACTGGCACCATGTTGTGATGGCTTCATCTGTAATGCCACACTGTAATGAGTGAGACTGTTCCTAACCCTTCCCTATAAACCAAAGAGGTTCTCCTCCAAATCCTTTTGCTTTAGATACGGGGTGGGGCTAGGGGGTGGGCATGCATCTTTCTGTCCAAAGCCATGCTCCAACCAAGGTTGTGACCAAGTTGCCATCTTCTCTCACTTTTCATCAAAAGACTTTTTCCATAGTCTGTTCTCTGGAAAGTCCCAGGATACAGTAGAATATGTGTAGTCGACAGTTTCTTCAGGGTTTTGGGGGAGAGCAGTGATTAGAGATCTGATGGAAGAAATACATTAGCAGGTCTGGGAATTCTTGTGTTAGTGTCCCAGGGCCACTGAAACAAAGGACAGCACCACAGACCTGGCCAAAAAACACAGAAATTCACTCACAGTTCTAGGTGCCAAAGGATCAAAATCAAGGTCTCAGTTGGACCACCTTCCCTTCAGAGGCTTTAGAGAAGGTCCTTTCCTGCTTCTTCCAGGGCAAGTACTCTGGGAGTTCCCCCAAGGGATTAGGGCTTCATAGCCACAGCCATCTCTCAGGGTGTGTTTTCCTCTTTGTGTGCCCTATAGGGGCACACTGTCACTGAATTTAGGGTCTACCCAGATAATCCAGAGTAGTCTCATCTTGAGATACTTAAGATTACATATACAGAAATTCTTTTTCCAAGTTAGAACATATTCACAGGTTCTTGGGGTTTGGATTTGCCTTTGGAAGCCATTTTTTTAGCTGATACATTCCTTATTGTCTGTTTAAATTGTCCAAGTAGTACAAGATGTAGGGGAAGTTATGAACTTGCTCATAAGAAACCATCTTGTCCCAACCTCGTCTTGCCCTATGAGCATGGCTCAATTTACATTAGAGAATGCAGGTTTTTCTTGTTAATTCATTTCCTCTGCTTCATTATATAGCTTCATTATGAGCATCATGCTTATAATTTTCATATCACTAAAACTATTGTGGTGTAATGTCCCTATAATGGGAAAACAGAAATGATCAGATATTATCTAAATTGGCAGATACTAGATTTCTTGTGACTTTGTTAATATGTAATTCATTTAAGCAAACTTAATATCCATTAACGTTCCTTGTAGGGGCCCATTAGCTTTAATAATACATTAGCTCCTTTGTGAGTCCTGAGTGGATATCCACCCAGTTTCCACCCCTAAACCCTTTAAGTAGTTTCCCGGAGTATCTTTTAAATAGAGTGTAGCCCCTCCCACTTACAAAATTACACTCACTGCCAAATGCAGAATATTTCAAGCAGTACACCTCCTACCCCTGGAAAATGTGATAATGATTCCTAGCCTTGTTTTCATTTTCTATAGATTCAAGAGGGATTTGTCCTTCCAAGAAAATGAATACAGCTCTGTATCCGAATCCGTTTGGCTCTAATCTAACAGAGTACTGTGGGTCCTCCCTTCAGGAGAGTGACTGCAACACCTTCAAAAATGAGTTTGCAGCTACTGATCATTTCAAACCTTTACCATGGCAGCCTTTTGTAGTCAACTCTCTTCCTCCCTCAACTTAAGTTATATAAACAATATATTCTTGATGCTTTTTAAAAACTATATACGTAGGTGAAAAAACATCTTGTAAAAAGGAGGGTTAGGAATTACAGAGCTTTATGTAATTCGGAAAGGGACTTGGGGATCTGGTTTGTAATCTTAATTAAGGCTCTGCGAACTTAAGAAAGTCGCCTGGCTCTTCAGTCAATGAGTATCATTCCATTCCCAGAGCTGTGTTGACCCTCATGACATCAGCCCACAAGTCTCCAGTATCTTCAAACATAGTTGGGGTTCTCTGCACCATTCCCAAACAACTTGAGTTTGCTTAAACACCAGTAGCTCTTCCATACCAAAGGACTCCTGTCCCCGAGTCTGAGGCTCAGGTTCTCTAGACCCTAAGTCCCAGCTGTTAACCAGTGGGCCAGCTCGGCTTCATTCCTTCTTAGCAGTCCTGCAGTCTGCAGACGGGCATCTTGATGCCCTGGAGAAAAGGGACAGGATTCTGAGAACAATTGCTCCAATAACAGTCTGTGTAGACACTGAACTCTTGTGGACACCCACGTGGAATAACAGTACACTTCTCCCCCTTCTATTTTTAAATTGATTCAAATCCCTGAAGTTACCACCCTTATGGGGTCACTGACCCCTAAAAAGTCCTTAGCAATAAACCTGGGAAGGGAATAAAATCAGTCACCATGCCGGGCGGTGGTGGCGCACGCCTTTAATCCCAGCACTCGGGAGGCAGAGCCAGGCGGATCTCTGTGAGTTCGAGGCCAGCCTGGGCTACCAAGTGAGTCCCAGGAAAGGCACAAAGCTACACAGAGAAACCCTGTCTCGAAAAAAAAGAAAAAAAAAAATCAGTCACCACATTTTGCTTGTAATATAAAGAATTCATTTACCCATTAGAGTTTTGCTAATTTCTTCAACCACTGATAAGACCTGTTTTATCCACTTTATTGCTTTAACTTAACAGATCTGTGTATTAATAGCTGTAAAAATATGTATTTTATTCATTATATGTTCACATATAAAAATTTTAAAAATACCATTTTTTTTTCAATGACCTCTCCTTTGTAAGCTAAGATTTCTTTAGACTATCATCAGGGATCAATAATTAGTTACCAGCTACCAGTTAGTTACTGAATCCCTTCACAGTCCTTATATTCTACCCCAAGTAGATAAGACCTTCGGGGAGCAAATAGATCTGCATATTGTTAAGTATCGCCGGTTGCTTTCATCTTGGCCAATTTTGGACAATGAAGGTTTGTGGGACGACCCCTCTGCCCCATCTAAGATAAATGAACGTCAACAAGGACATGAGCAGGACTGAGTGACTGATGGTAGAATTCCATACAAGTTAGGTCCTGTTTTACAAATGACGTTCACAGGAAAATGAAATGACAACCTTCACTCTGTGCCATCGAATATCTGACTTGAAGGATGACAGAGGAAGGAGCTGAAGTGAAAAGAAAAGAAGTGGAGTACTTCCCCTCTTAAGCTAAGTGTCTCTATGTAGCATAGTGGACAAGGTTTGAACTACAGCTTGGCATTGCTTTTGTCTTATGGATTCAAGTCCTAATTAATTGAACCAGTATTTTGTAGTGTTTGTTTGTTAGTACCTCTATTTGTGGTACCAGGAGAAATTGTTGTGCCCAATTATGTGAAAAATCAGCCAGATGTGTATGCTGTCATACTTTTAATAACCCTTAAATTTTGGTGAGTACAGATATTAATTGTGTAGTATGCATTGAAGTGATTAACATCAATGTAATTTATCATCTGGAGATTTCTGAACATAAATAAATGAGTTGTTTTGTTCAGCAAGGTGTTGACCCCTCCAGAATCAGTGAATTAAAGCCCCCCTCCTCTTTTTTATTATAAATATGAAAGGCACCACAATCAGCCAAGTGTTCAGTTATTTGATTTTCTGGGGCATTAGCCGCTCTTGTTTGTGACATTTCCCTGTTGGGTGCTCGTTTGCAAGCTCATTAATAAGGTTTTCTCATAGGAACATTGCTGGGAATGAAGACCATACAGTAGGGCTCCTAGTTTGCTAGCTTTCATTCCGAGACCCAGCAAGGGTACAGCAGCATGCAGCTAAATGTTTAAAACAGAAAATAATTATGTTGGCAAGGTGGAATTCAGAGCTCTGCTTTCTTAGATGTGCAGAGAACAGTTGTGCCTTTTAAATATGCTGAGCTATATGACCCTGAAGTCTTTCTACACCTTTTTTTTCCTCCCCCATCTTGCAAACTCGGTATAGGTGTGTTGCCCAGATTTACACCATGGTTGATTAGAGTGTGATACGGTCGTAGCAGGGTTAGTAGAGCATCAGATCTGAGGGAATGCACCCTTGTCGAATAACAGCCTGTTTAAACGAGACCAGTTCACTGTCTGCGTGCTAAAAGAAAACTGTCTAAATAGCATCAAGGTGGCAACACATTGCGACATAAACTGGGAATTCAAAAGGAAGCTGTGCCCCTCAGTATGGAATTCAGAGCGCTGTGAGAAGGGAAGAGAGCCCTGCTCTGGCCGCACGAGAGCGGGAGCTGGAGTGAGTGCTGCCTGGCTTTCATCTCCCCCGCCGCAGTCCTCTGCAGAATGTTTTGTAAGACAGCCTCATTTTGTTCAGGTTTTGTGCATGTGTGCATTTGTAAAAAGAGAAACAAATTAAGAGCTGAGTCTAGAAAGAGAAAAGGAAAGGAAGCCAGAAGCTGGCATTGGAGCCTCTCCCCTGCCCAGTTCTCACCTGACAATTAATCGTGTACGTGGGCATCGTTCTGAAAATGAGTTTTATTGACTGCATGTAGGCAGGTATTTTATAAATCCATATTCCCATCCACCCATGGTCTAGAGAAGGATGGGTGGTATTTGGTTTTTGGAATTTTTTTCCCTATTCCCTCAACTGGAGGAAAATTGAGCATTGAGGGGATGATCAAAATTTGTTCTTTATCTGTGACAAAATGAATGTTTCTGTGATATTGATAGCACCCTGTGGTGATGGAGGATGAAAAACCTGGAAATTGGAAAATCTTTCCTGTTTGGACTGGACGATAAAACTTCCCAGAGCAGCTGCTCGGCTCCACCCCACTCTCTCAGGTTAATCCTGCTCCCAGGTTGTGTTCTTCAAGTCAAAACAGCTGTGCTTCAGATTGGACCTGTTGCTGCTATCTCTAGACTATATCCAACAGGATCCAATATATGTATCAGTGAGCTGGGTTCCAGAGAGGTTATGTCAGTAATTTTGTTTTTTGTTTGTTTGGTTTTTTTTTTTGTTTGTTTTGTTTTTGTTTTTGTTTTCTTTTTGAGACAGAGTTTCTCTGTGTAGCTTTGGCGCCTTTCCTGGAACTCACTCTGTAGCCCAGGCTGGCCTCGAACTCAAAGAGATCCACCTGCCTCTGCCTCCCGAGTGCTGGGATTAAAGGTGTGTGCACCGCCGCCGCCGCCGCCCGGCCATGTCAGTGATTATTATTCCTTATGAGAAATCATCAAGGCAGAGAGACCCTGACTGAAGCGCCATTTGTAATCTAGCAGGGGCAGCTCTGAGTTCCTGGAGTTTCCTGTGGACTGTGAGTGGTACCGTCCACAGGACCAAGGCAAGCAGGATGCTCGTGACAGTATTCAAGATGAAAGGGCGAGGTGAGGGCTGGGCAAGGTGTGAAGGATCTCTGAGGGAAAGGCCTTCTGTAGTTCCCCTCCAGAAACAAGCCAATGCTGCTGTCACTGAGCTGTGCTGATAAGATGGCTGTGGTGTGGTGTGGACATCAGGTACTTACATAGTGAACCCCGCCCAATGTACACTCTTTGCTTAAAGGTTTTTAACTCAGGGTCAAGTTCTGATCCTGTGGAAGGTTAAATGATCATGATACTGACCTGTAAAATGTAAAAAGAATAGTCAAACAAAACCCCTTGTGGTGTCCCCAGAGATGCCAGAGATGCCAGGTAACAGTGCCATGAAATACAGATTCATCAGCCAGAATACCTGGGCTGACCTCAAATTTGAGGAGCTGGCTTGACCTTCAAAACAAACCCACAGATTTATTTTTGGAGGTCTAAAATGATTTATTATTACTGTTTACTATATGGTTTATTATCTCCTGTCTGGTTTATTATTACTGTTGTTACTATTATTTTAGTCTGTGGTAGAGCTAGGAAGAGAAGCCCTGACCTAACGCTTCTCAGCTTTCTTTCTACTGTCCCCCCTGCATTGTTCACCTCTTCTGCAGATACATTGTCAGATGTTTCCTGTGTGCCAGGTGCTGACGCCTTTGTAGTTGCCTGACATTTAAAACCAAGACAAGCTGGCTGGCAGTGGTGTACACTTTTAATCCCAACACTTGGGAGGCAGAGCCAGATGGATCTCTGTGAGTTCGAGGCCAGCCTGGTCTACAGAGCGGGATCCAGGACAGGCACTAAAACTACACAGAGAAACCCTGTCTCAAAAAAGAGAAAAGGGAGGGAGGGAGGGAGGGAGGGAGGGAGAAAGGAAAGAAAGAAAGAAAGAAAGAAAGAAAGAAAGGAAGGAAGGAAGGAAGGAAGAAAGAAAGAAGGAAGGAAGGAAGGAAGGAAGGAAGGAAGGAAGGAAGAAAGGAAGAAAGAAAAAAATAAAAACAAGACAAGAGGGCTGCAGAGATGGCTAGGGGTTAAAAGCACTGACTTCTGTTCCAAAGGACCTGAGTTTGGTTCCCAGCACCCACATGGCAGCTCACAACCATTGTTAACTCCAGTTCCAGGAGACCCAACAAACACCCTTTTGTAGGCACCAGGCACACACAAGGTGTGCAGACGTACATGTAAGCAGCAAAACAAAAGCCCTCTCTTCTCAAAGAGTAGCACTCTTCACTAATACTTGCTTCTGATCCTAAATATTTCCTCAACTCTATGGGGAGGCAAGCACTCTGTGAGTATGGACCCCATTGTCAACAGACCGATGTTCCTCAAGGGGATGGAGTAAAAATGGTTTCTGTTGAGTGAGCACTAATTTTAACAACCACAAAAAAAAAAAAAAAAAAACTGGTGCATCCTACAGGAGGAAGTGGCATTGTCCTGTGTTGCTAGTGCCCTCAGTTCCCACCCTGCCCCTAGCAGAGTTATTTCATCCTCCTCTTAATCTATTATAGCTCATCCCTCCTGAAAAAGTGTAATTGACTGTTTTAATCTGTCTTTTCTTTTTTCTTTTCTTTTCTTTTGAGGCAAATATCTCACTCAGTAACCTAGGCTTTCCTAGTCACTCTGTAACCCAGGCTGACCTCCAGCTCATGGGAATCCTCCTGCCTCAGCCTCCCAGCCGCTGGGATTACATGTAGGGAGCATAATTTTAAGTGCTGCAGTATGTACCATACTTGTAAGAGGTCGTTTCACTTTGAGAGCAAACAACCAGCCCTGAAAATTAGTCGCGAGTGCCTTACGACAGTAGAAAAGCAAGTGTTTTACAAGCTGTCCTTTTTCCCTTCTCTGGGAGCTCTGGGGACTGGTCCCCAGCCAGGTGCGGTCCGTCTCCCTTTGTGCCCAGCGGTGCCCTCTTCTCATTTCAAAGCTGTCTCCCCCAGCAGTTTAAACAACCATATTGTAGGGCCTGATTTTTGCTTTGAGCTCAAACAGCTTCTACTACGAACCAAATCTCGGGTTAATCTTGGCATTGTTGTTCTACTCCAAACTGCAGTAATCCTCCATGATTGACAGACTCTCCAGTCACTGCTTCCTGCAAGCTTGAGTGCACAGAGCCTGACCCAGACCCTCTCCTAGCCACCCTGGTAGCAGCAGTATGGGTGCTGCCAGTTCTCCCTGGGAGGACTTGAAAAGTGAGCCCTTGATCCATGGGCATCAAATCCCACACCCAGTGTGTTTTTGAACATTGGGTGGAAATAAAGCAAGGAACTTGGAGATTTGCACTCAAGCCCTTGTAGTTATAGGTAGAGATTTTCATGCAAACCCCTTGGCCCTGGTTGTAGTAGGCATGTCAAAGAACATTTGGTGTTAGCATGCCCTGACTTAGAACTTTGAAGAAAAAGAGAGGAAGTAGCAGGTGCCCCTGGGATAGATCTGCTAAGACATCAGGACACTCCCCCTGGCTTTAGCTCTTCAGCTCTCTGCTCCATGGGAAGATGGCATCCCAGTTAAAGACCTGATGTGCTAGTGTTGGGTTTCAGAGAGGAGACTGCATTTTCATTTGCATAGGAAGTTGACATACAGGTTACAGAATCCTGAGTTTCATCTTCTAAGAAGATCACAGAACGTAGTGCAAGGTCAGACTGGCATGAAATCAATTGTAATCTGCCAGCATGCCATTCAGACCTCTTTAAGAGTTTTCTTTTTTTATTTCACCTTTTATAGAGAGGAAAGTACATTTAAAGAATGTCTCATCAAATCAGAATGTCTTCCTAAAATTATTTTTTTTAATTGGTGGCTATTATAGTGTGCCCTATGCCCTCCTGGTATATTAACCCTCTGTGCAACTTTGACTAATGAACAAATTTTGTCAGCTCTAGTGGTCTTGCTAAGTGTATTTTAGAGGGCTTAAAAGAATTACAGTGTATTATGAAGCCCTCAGATCTTTCCACCTAATTGATTGGCTGTTGCTGATGCCATCTCTATGAGTGCCATGCTCTTAAGTGCACAGGCCCAACTGTTTTTCTTACTTTTATATAGCAGTTCCATTTTATAATGACATTAAGCCATTCTGAGCAATATGTTGCTGGACAGTTACTACCCGGGTAGAAAGTGTCATCTGGCTTTTAGCCTTGTGCCTAACAACACCAACCGAGGCGTAAAATTATTCCCCCAGAAAATGTGCAAGGCTTTACCTCATTACTTAAAGATAAATCTTGGAGTCTGGTTCTGTTTCAGAAAAGATTTGGTGAGTTATAACATTTGATTTATGTATGTAATTAAAATATGAATGATAAGCTCTGGCTCTTCAATCAGCCATCTGGATAGTTTGATATTTTGACATGTCTCTGTTGTATCCAGGGTCTTTTGGGGGACAATTTAATGCCCCTGATTCCTTGAGGCATCACTGAAATCCCCATGTTGCTGTCCCACTTGTTGAAAAGTCTTAAGTTCCTCAGTTAGGACATGGGAAGGGGAATAAAATTTGCCTTTAAGTTTCCTATCACCTCAGGGACAGGTCTTGGTGCTCAGTCCTTCTGTTTGGTTTATAGGGTGTAAAGATAGCTCAGCTGCCCCTGCTCAGATAATATGCCCATAAATACTGTGTGTGTCAATGATGTGAGCTTTTTCTGCCAGCCATTGGGGTAACTGGCAGCTGTGTCCATAACAAACATGGTAGAAGCTTCTCCAGGTACCTGGACTATACATTGAGAAAATCAGTGATCAGAGCTCCTCGGGGTGTAGTTTTTGTGGCCTCAAATACAAATTTCAGGCATGGCAAGTCCTTCAGCTGCTCTTTCTGATTTATGTGTGTGATTGGCAACTGGTAAACAGCTCATTGGGAACATGTGTTAAAAAAAAAATAAGTTTAACTAAAACAAACTTAATAGTATCAAAGAGGCAGGCTGGGTTAGACATTGCCACACTCTATTATTAACGGAAGTTGAACATGGGATGACCCAGACGGAGTACACTATCCTGAAAATACACACTTGCTGTTTGCTTGTAAATTACACAGAGCAGGAAACAACAGAAATTTTGCACACAGACCGGCAAGCACATACTAGCAAGACAGACCACCAAGCATAGACCAGCAACTGCAGACCGACAAGCATGCTCAGCAAGCACACAGCAGCCGGCATAAACCAGCAAGCGCAGACCAGGAGACCAACAGGCATGCTTTGGCAAGCACAGGCAGCCAGTGTAGATCAGCAGCCATTCTGTTCTCCTTAACTAGCAGGCTGAAGTCAGCAGTGCATGAAAATACCTAGCTCTTGTGGCTCACAGATCAACCTATAAGCAGATGTTATGCTGCTGCCTAGATTTGGGGCTCTCCCCTTATGTCAGAAGTCCTCTAAACAAGATATCTTGGGTGCTGTTAGGTTTCTCGGTGTGAACTATTAGACAGCTTATCTGTGTGTCATAACCTCCCATTTGTTTTTGTTTATCTTTTTAAAAAACAGATTTCATCAAATAGCTGTATTTCAGGCAGAAGAACTTGTATCATTAAAAATAATAGACATACAGTACACCTCAAGGTTCTGTTTAGTCTAAGATAGGATCTAAAAGTGGGTGCCCAAGAGCCCTTGCTTCAGCCCCAGAGCAATGCTAGTTCAAGGTCACCCTGTTTTTTCTATGCAAATATTTCTGCCTTTCTCTAACAACATTTATCAGGATCCTTACCATTTTGCTTTGCCAGTAAGTCCAAGGGAGGGACTGTGACTTGCAGTGGCCATCTGGAGCTTTTGTCAGCTTTATGTCCTCTGACAAGTGGCATTGCTCCTCAGAAAGTACTACCAATTCCCAGTGGGCAGTGCACACCGGTGGGTGTTCAGGGGGCTCTCTTTAAAGGACCATAATGGCCTGGATTCTCCATGACATAGCAAAAGGTATGTGATGGGATCAAGACTAAACATCATCCGACAACAGCTGTCCTGCGTGATGACTCCCCTGCATGGCGTCCATAGCTGTGTGGGGGATGAGGTTGGCGGAGCCCGGCCATAGTTCTGTCTTCTCTCTTATTCTATAGGATGAATACTAATGAGCTCACCAGTACTTGTAAAAGGCCAAAGGGCTGTTGTTTAGGTGCTGTGATTGTGTGGGAAAGTAAAGCTATGGTAATTGTTTTGACCTTTCAGCCAACTGATGTCTTGCCCTCTCACACTTATTACTCTTGGGTCTGTTTCCAAAAACACACATTTACAGAGCCACAGAATTCAATGAGGAGCGTAGGAAAATATCTGATTCCACTCAGGTTCTATTTATAAATGCCTTTGTACATCTAGCCATGCTGATTGTAACTCCTTCTGCCTCCCTGCCTTAGTCCCTGAACCCCCATCGTTCATCTCCGATACCCACATGCCATCTCACCAGCAGTCTCAGCTTTAAGCCACTGTTGACTGGTGTCACTTTCCTGAATGCACGATTGAATTAGAAAGCTATACTCAGCTTTAATTATGGACTGCCATTGAGAAATGTACTTTGGAACCGGAACTCTGCCCCACTCTTCAGTCTATAGGGCTATCTGGTATTATATTGTCTCTGTGACCTCCAACTAGCTGTGTCGTTTGTGGGTACCAAAGTTGTCATCCCTACAATTCTTGCTTATTCCATCACGGGGAATGTTTCCTCAGATAATGGGCTCTGGGTGAATGTCAGTCCCCTTTTCCTCTTCTATGTTTATATCAGGATGGTTTCATTTGGGGCCACCCATCTCTCCACATCTTTTCTTCATAAAGCTGTTTGAGTGGAATTCAGGAAACAATTTGATAGCAAGAGCGTAGAAGAGACAACTTGTTAATATGCAGTGTCAAAACACGTTGTCACATGGTGTTATGTGATATACGATAAAATGTATCAATTCTGAGCACCACAAATATCTGCAGCTTCACCTCAGCATGAAGGCAAATGAGTTTCCCTTAGCTTGACTGAGTTTAGAGATAAAGTTCAATGTAACAAAATGTATTTCACAGGGATTGTTTGATGTGGCACAGTTGGCTTATGAATCTCTTATCTATTCAAGGTTCACTCCTTAGAGTTATTAGTCAATTTAATTTGAACAAATGCCAGGATTACTAACTAATTAGAAGGATGTTGCTGAAGGCACATGGATGGGGAGAGAGTAAGTACTGGCCGTATGGGGTTTGTGGCAGTATGCAGGTCTCATCTACCTGGTGCTATTGTTTGCTAAACATCACACTTTGTGTCATTGTCACACAGATAAGCCGCAAGTGCATATCCAGATGACTTACCCTCTACAAGGCCTGACCCGGGAAGGGGATGCGCTTGAGTTGACGTGTGAAGCCATCGGGAAACCCCAGTAAGTTCTGAAGGCTAATGTTGGCAGAGGGTCATGAGCGGTAAATGTCACAACATGAAGCTGTGCATTCCCAACTCATTGGCCTGTCACCTGTCTCCTGCTGTAAAAAGGATGGATGATTTTTTTCAGAAAACAAAGAATATTCAATGAGAGGGAAATAAATACCTGATTCTCAATGGTCAGGAATGGGAGGAAAATGCCAGCTAAAGCTGAACTCCTGGCAAATTCTGTTTTATGGTTGTCAACAGGCTGGTCAGGGCTATTTTCTCTTACATGAGATTTCAACGTACTGGGGCTGGAAAGATGGCTCAACAGTTAAGAGAGGCTCCGCTCCCCACTCCCCCCACCCCACCCTACCCCCCCCCCACCCCTGCTAGTATAGAGGATCCAAGTTTGGTTCCCAGCATCCATATCTGGTGGCAAATCCCTCCAGCTCTAGGGTCCCAGCACCCTCTTCTGGCCTCCACAGATACCATCTACATGTGCACACACACAAAGACACACATGAATACACAGAAATAAAAAATCGTTTAAAATGTCAGTATACTCTCAGTGCAATAGAATGTCTGCTAACAATGGTGTTCTTGCCAAGCTGGAAGATGTTTAGGGCCAGATGTAGACCAAAAAAAAAAGAAAAAAAAAATGCTTCCAAGAAAAGAGCTATACTTGACTGAGAAGCAGCTTTGTAAGTGGGGAGAGCTACTGTCCTCAAGAGAATGTGACTGTCGCTGCCCAGGAGGAGGGGAGAGCTGACAGACTCTCATGTTGCTGAGGAGGGTGACGGACATGCTCTGTTTACCTCTGCACAATAATCCAGCATGAATCAGAAGAGTGGCGTGGATCGCCACTAACATGGCAAACAAGCCTCGAGGCTGTGCTACTGCAGATATCTCAGTTTACTGAGAGCAGAAGGAAGAAGGGAGCAGCTTTTCACCTTCCTAGTAAAATAAAGTGTCTTTAACTCTTTGAGAGGATAAAGCAAACAAAGCGGGGTCCACTGAATCATAGAATGGAAGGACAGGTCAAGTTGGGATTAAGGGCACTGAAATTGTGAGCAGTACTTAATGCGAAAGCAGCAATGAGCTCCCTCTGCTGTCCCCACGGCATGATTTCTTCTGTCCCCTCAGTCGGGTAAGCAGCATCTTCACAATTTCCCTATGGAGACCTCGGAGCATCTTAGCAGTGCTTCCTTCCATGTCCTCGGAGAGAGCTCACCATGTGCTAGTTAAGGAGCCAAGAGGACACTGTTAGAGGGGAGCCTGGCTGTGGCTAGTCCCTTCTCCTTCTCCCACCGCCCTGTATACATGGGCTAGTTAGCCTCCCCTCTGCCTGAGGAGGTAGTTATAAAGATGACCTTTAGAGGAAGGGGGATCTGGTTCTTTTTTGCTTCTTTTCTGGTGCTGTTGGGTTATTTGATCCCAGCTTTGACAAAGCAGTCTTTTTCTCTTTTAAGCCCTTCAAAAAGATTCAGATCTTTCCTTTTATAAAGTGATTTATGCCCTAATTAGCAGTTTCCCTTGTCTCCCAGACAACCCCATGGACCAAGGGAAAACACTTCTCATGGGCCTCTGACTGTTGACAGCACCTGTATTTCAACCACATCAGTTGCATTTGTACTGTTGGGCTTGCTAACCTGTATTTTGTTTCTGTATTTTTTTCTCCTGAAGAAGGTACTGTGTTCGATTGCATGTACCACAGGGACAGTAAATTACATGTTTCCTTCAGGACATTTTTGCCAGAGAGGGTATTTGTTTGTTCCTCTCAAATTGGAAAGGGTATGTGGTTGTGTGAGCAAGCAGGCATTACTCTGTAGCAATCCCTCCTTGCATATTACCTATTTATTTTCTCAAGAAATTGCATACAATAAAAATGGTAATTTAACTTGCCATTATATATTGTGAATATTCTCAGTGCTTACCCCCACTGATTGTTTCAACTGTCAAGCAGCAGGGCGTGAGGTCTGATTGCCAGGCAGCACCATTTGCTACTGCCTACAGGAGGACATATGCAGTACTAACTTTTAAATAATTTACTGCATTGTGATGACAAACCACGTGTAATTAAAGAAAAATTGCAACTTCACATCCCATTTGAACATTGGAATGCTACTTGGCAGGCCTAACTTGAGTATCCGTTCGTCATTTATGCCTGGGTCTCGGCCAATGTCACTGCTCCTAGAGGGAGTGGTAAGGACTGAAAGAAAATTGCTTGCGTGTTCAAACCCGTGTCATCCTTCCTTTCAAATAGAAGTTGGAAACTAACCGTACAACCAGGGAATATGTGCTTGCCCAGCACTCCCGAGGCCCTGGGTGCTGTCTCCAGCATCACACACACTGCACAAAAGAACATGTTTACAGATACACTCTCAGATATGCACTTGGTTTCTTAGGAGCATGAAAGAACCACCTTGAAGAACACAGGTTTCAAGTTCAGTGAGTGAAAGGCAGTTGGTGTCTATGCACGCTTCTCTCCAGAGCATCTTGTCAAATTTGCTTTTCCTTAATGGCTATCCTAAGATATGTGTGGTATTTATTTAAGTCACTAAAAACTTCTTTTTGATAAGCAAATTCCCTTGTTGGACCTAAAGAGTCTACATTGAGATATGTTCTTTCGTCATTAATTCAAGAACCAAATTCACTCATGGGGAAGGTCCAGCCATATCTGGGTCTAGAGGAACTAATACAGGGGGCCAGTTACTGATCAGGGGCAGACAGACAAAGTGGACAGGGCCATCCAAGTGGCATCCCAGGTGGGGAGAGTCAGACTGAAGAGAGAGGAAGTGATTGCATCTTTCCAGAATCAAAGGTAGCTTTTCCCAAAACAGACCAACAGAAAGCTCTGTTGAAGCCCAGGCTGATGGCACAGGTCTGTAATCCCAGCTGCCCTGGAAGCAGAGTCAGGAGACTCACTGCCATTTCAAGGGCAGCCTGATCTACACACCAAGTTCTGGACCAGCTAGGGCAACCTTGAGAGCAAAAGTCAATTAAGGAAGGCTGTTGCTAGAGCCAGCATGGTCAGTCCCATCAGAGGAAGGAAGGGAGATGGCGAGGGCTGCTCGGATGTCAGGGTCCATTTATAACTCCCAAGCGGCTTCTGAGCAAGCAAACATTTGGTATGTTAGTAACCATGAGGTTGTTGCATGCACCACTATCCAAGACCTTGCTTTTTTTTTCCTCTCTAATTAATGAGATGATTAACAACGGGTGAGCTCTGTCCTGGCTGAATTGGTGTGAAACCACACAGCAGGGCATGTGAGTTGGGCACGTTGGGTTATTTGCTCACTTACTGAAGATGAATTGGAACTAAAACTCCCACTTACCGAGTCTTGAAGATTTCTAAACACCTGATTATGTTTTTTAAAATAATATCCCAAGTATACGTTTGGCCATTGCATGATCTTCATTCTATGAACTTCACATGTCTTCAGTGGGTCCGGTTAACTGCATCACCCCGAATGTGATTAGTTGGCTGCACGGGTGAGAAACTGGATACAGATACCTGAGTGGGAAATGACCCTGTCTTTCTTGCCTTTGCTCTGCAGGCCTGTGATGGTAACTTGGGTGAGAGTCGATGACGAAATGCCTCAACATGCCGTACTGTCCGGGCCAAACCTGTTCATCAATAACCTAAACAAAACAGATAACGGTACTTACCGTTGTGAGGCTTCTAACACAGTGGGGAAAGCTCACTCGGACTACATGCTGTATGTATACGGTACGTGAGAAGACGAAACGCCTCCCTTCTGGCCCTCTGCATGGAGCTGCTGCCTGGGCTTCACCCCCAAAGCCTTTGGTCATGTTGAAAACCAAAAAACCAGTTGGTGTCCTTCAGGAATTTAAAGAAGCCTGGCCTGAGGTGGACCCTGGTGGTCCCCACCTGTGTGGACAGTGACTGTTCTTTTCTCTCTCTCTAATCGTGGGGGTTTCCCACAAGATCTCAGTCTCTGGTCATGCTGAGTAGGAAGGATGTCCTCAGGCCAGGCCATGGAGATTATGTTAGAAGTAATGTCTGAAAAATTCAACTTTACTGATTAGTGGCGTTCAGCTCAGAAAGTTTATTCCCAGTGGTTTTTTTTTTTTTTTTTTTCTATGATGCCTAGGCTAACCTTTCTCCCACTTTGATGAACAGAACTATCTTATTTTCAACATGGAGCTATTAAATCCAGAAGACTGTGCAAGCCAGTAAACACTCAGAATAAATGCAAGGTCCTTAGTAGTTGCAGAGACCACCTACACCTTCTGCTTTAGACACAAATGTCAACTTTTAAAAAGATGTCATATTTTCTTAACATCTTTCGACAGGGTTATTAAAGCATATTATCATGAATTTCACTTTGGAATCAGCAGATACACATTGAACACCTATGGTGCTGGGCATTTCCCATTCATATCTTGCTGATTTTGTATATTGTGAATATCCTCTATTTAGTTGAGAAGTACACACTCTTTATAGTCTTGTGGTATCAAATTGAATCTCTGTCCAATTGAAATCTCTTCATTTTATACTAAGGAAAAGTCATGCATTGGCCCAACATATGAGTAACCAGAGGCATTGAAATCCTAATATTATAAATATTTGAATATGAGGGCCCCATTTCTGTCTTCGTGATAGCTTTGTAAATATAGGCATTGACACATAAATTATACATATGGAATAATATTTACACTGTACTGTCTCAGAACCTGGGCACCCTCCTTATGAAGGAGAGGCATCTTTAAACAGAGAGAGAGAGGCATCCTTTGTGCCATACCTATGTGAATATGAAATTATAATCTTTAGCCTTTACCTGAGGGATTTTTTTTCCCTGTTAACACATGATTCTCAACCTTCTTCATACTGCAACCCTTTAATACAGTTCCTCATGTTGTGGTAACCCCAACCATAAAATTATTTAGTTGCTAATTCTTAACTGTAATTTTGCTACTGTTATGGATCATTAATGTAAATATCTGTTATGCAACCCCAAAGGGGTCAACACCCACAGATTGAGAACTGCTGCCTTAACATAATATAAAATTAAAGGATCCTGTCAAACCCCTGCATTTGCAAACCTCTAGAGTATGCTGTCTTTGCACGCTGCCCAGTCTCCTAAGTGGTCCATACCTAGCTACTGTTCTCCTCAGTGGTTAAGGAAGTCTACAAAAAGAGAATGGTTCTGCTGCAGAAGTGAGAAAGGTGCCTGGGCACCCAGTTTCAGCTGGCGAGGTGCAGAGCAGTTCTGTGGCACTATTTGGCAGAGATGGGAGGTACTTTCCTCTCTGTGCTTTGCATACATCCCTTCCACCCTGAGGTCTAAGCCTGAGAGAAGTGCCCCTGACATTTGTGCCCAGGTATATAGACATCAGTCTAGTTCTTTTTACAGGCTTCACATTCCAAACAACAGTGAGCACTTTCTGCCCGTCTGTGATGCACTTCTCTGATTCAGAAGACTGAAAACAGTTCAACTGTACCTACTATTCCTACATCTCAAGATGAGAAGAAGAAACATTTTTGAGGCCCTGTTTGACAAACATATTGCATAATTTGG
The DNA here is from genome assembly GCF_004664715.2 of Peromyscus leucopus. Taxonomy (NCBI): domain Eukaryota; kingdom Metazoa; phylum Chordata; class Mammalia; order Rodentia; family Cricetidae; genus Peromyscus; species Peromyscus leucopus. The sequence goes on along the minus strand of NC_051069.1, from coordinate 25,380,218 downwards.
AAAATTAGCTTATAGCCAGAATTTGTTGAGTGTTCCCTTCATGCTGTATCTGGCATTGACAGTTTTAGACGATTTCATCCAATTTCCACAACAACACCATGATCTGTGCTTATCTTTCACCGCATTCGACATGGTCAAGTGAAGCTTAGAACGATCATACAACATGGCCTAGTTCACAGGGTCCCCAGATTGCCTTAGGGCCACCACACTGTCATCCCAAAACCCACTGCGAAGTTGATCTTTGCAGTTCCTCTTACTCATGGCTTTTCAAGAGACCAAGCCCCTCCAAAATAAGATTGGCCTTTTGAGATTAGCTCCCTGGACCATAATGCATTATTTGAAAAGTAAGAATTGTGGGAACTCACCTACTTAGGCAAACATACCTGTATACAGGCATGTCCATGATCCATCCAGCCTCCTAGGGATTCTCTATTTCTTCGTCCCTGCTGGAAGCACCATTGGAATGGCAGGCTAGCATACTAAACCAAAGTATTGCTGGTCTAGTAACAAAACATTCTAACAATTTGGGCAGGAATAGGTAGACTGTCTTTCCAGAGCAATATACTATGGTACTTAAGCAGTTTTTAAAGTACTCTGTGAACTAAAAGTTGATATACTTCTAAAATATTTAATTCTCTGGAAGTCACTTCTCTCCTCAAAGCATCTGGCTGGTTAGAGCCTGAATCCCAGTTGGGTTTGTTCTTTTAGCATCCATGTTTCAAGCACAGCTCATTAGCTCCAGCTCTTTCTGTTTCTCCCTGTGTTTGTTATAATGCTGCACATTGATTTCAGGGCCTCTGGCATAGTGGGTAAGCACTCTCTGATGAGCTACATCCCAGCCCTATGGTTTCGTAAATAGTGGCCTTGTGCTACTCTTCTTACTGAAAATGACCTCAGCAAGGATGTTTCACCTGATAATGGAATCTGATCCATTCAAGATTTCCTGAGCCAGATGTGAAGGACAAGATTTGCCCAGCAGTGATGGAGATCACTGAACGTGTACCATTTTTACATATTGAGAGGTCCTGGTGACCTCTCCCTGACATGTGTCCTCTTGTTCATCTTGTCTGCCTTTTGGTTCGTAATTAAATCTTCAGATCACATTCACCCTCATTCTTACCGTGTGGCACACATCCTATGCTTGGTGCTGTTGCATTTAGGAGTGGTTTTGAAACTAGCATTAGAGGACAGCAGGGCAGGTCTTCTGAGTAGCAGTGTTGCTGTTCAGCAGCAATGCTGTAAGTCAGACAAACAGAAAAACCACATTATTTGTCCCCTGGATGGGCAGGAGGCACTCTCTGGACAGTTTACTTGTAGTGGAAGGAGGCAGGCGGTGTCTCCCTTTCGGGCTCGAGTCTCAGGGCACTCAGCTCACCTGTCTTTAGTTGGCACCTGTCATTGATGTAAATGTGTTCAAACAAGTTGCCCAATCACAAAAACAACTTCCTCACCTGTGGCTTCCATAAAATACACCAAAGGACAAGACTGAAATGATGCTCAGTCATTTCTTATCCTGTTCTTTTAAAAGGGTAATTTAAATTTTAAATTTCATCATTTCTACTTCTTAGAATGAGACTTTGCCTGGAGTCCTTTTTTTTTAGACTCATTGGAGGCTGCATTAAACAACAGTTTAATTTGCTTGTTTCCACATCTTCAAGGAGAAAAACCTGGCACAAAGCAGAACCATGTGCTGTTGGTCCTTCCTTATCAAGTTCATACAAGTCTGATTGTATGAGAGAAGCAGTTGGTGGAGAAAATGAAAACCTTTGATTATTGATCAATGATAGGCAGCATTTCATGCAGCCCTTGCAGCCAAGCCCAAAAGAGTCATTCCATCAACTCCCAGGAAGTTGTGCCAAACCCAGTAAAGGTGCAATATATAATTAAAGTTTTGATGTATTAATTAGACAATCCGAGAGCTCACTTGAAGATAAAAGGACACCAGATGTGTCAGGGAGAAAAAGTTGACGTGCTTTAGATAAAATTTAAAATCAAAAGCCTTCAAATCGTCCTCTGCTCTATTATAGCAGAATGATTGCTTAGTTCAAAGTCTTGCTGACAATTTAACATATTCAGTTTGATCATCTGGGCTTAGATTTTTTTTTTCTTTTTTGCCCTTTCCTTATCCCCAAATAATTTTTGAGATGATAGAAGATACAGTGTATCAAGTACCAGACAGAGGCGTCCTCTCAGGCTCCTGGATTTGAGGGTCAAACATCGTTTATATTTAGCTCTCTTGTTTACAAGGTAGAAGATGTTCTTTCATTTTTATCATTGCGGTCCACTTAGGTCAAGCTTTTAACATGAGCAAAGGCAACTTATTAATATTTATAAGGTGTAAAAATTTATTGACTTTTTAAAAAAATAACATCTCAGTAAAATCTCACTTGCCTGGAACTTGGTCCTCAGTCCGTGGTGACATTCTCTCTTCTTTGTACTTATTATGGATACAGAAGTGGTTTTCCTTCCTGCTGGGATGTATTGATGGAGAATAATGAAGTTAGCATTTGCAGAGAGCATGTGTGCAGCGCCACGTTCATCCTTGGCTGATACAAGCCCTTTAACTGCAGCAGCTCCTTCAACTCTTTCCTCCCATCTGTGAAGTAGAAAGGGACAGCCATTGTACTTTCTCGGCACAGAGGTGACTTAGCCTTGCCTTTAAGATCTGGCCGGGTTAGGGGTTTTGAGTGTTTAGATTTTTTTTTCTCACTTTTCTATTTCCCATTTCATTTGTATTCACTTCATGAACAAGAAAGCTGTTCTTCTTTTCTTAGCTCTTCCAACTGAGGCTTTGGGATGTAGTTTCAGACCTACGTCTCTGAGGGGAAGGAACTTGATGGTTTAAAGAAGGAAGCCAGCCAACCAACATCTCAATGTCTCCATGCCTTCGTTTGTCGTTACTGGTCATTGTTGTGTTCAGCATTGTGGGTTTGATTTTCCTTTTTTTTTTTATCCAGATCCCCCCACAACTATCCCTCCTCCCACAACAACCACCACCACTACCACCACCACCACCACCATCCTTACCATCATCACAGGTATGGTACCTTCATTGCCATTGGAAATGTCCTGAATGTATATTGTCTTTCTGGTATGAACAAGAAGAAGCCTAGCTGTTCCAAGTCCTCTGAGCTTACATGTTCCTTTACTTTGGAACTCCAGAGACACTCGATACTATCTATGCTCTTGAGCTGAATCTTAAGGCTCTAGGAGGAACTTTAACATCTAAGCTGTTAACACATCAGATGACTCGCACCTTAGCATGAGGGAATTCTTTTTGAAGCATCACCACCCAAGGCAAAAACACTAGGAAAAATGGCAGCCTGGCTACTAAAGAGCCCTCCAGTAGCTTCTGCTTGGCCACAGCTGACATGGTAAGTATTATGGCCTGGATCCTGTCTTGATCTTCATCTTAGTCCACATGAAGAAAATACATGCACTAAATTTCAGCATGCCTTCTTGGGCCACACTGCAGAATGCACTGCCATCCTCCTTCCTCTCATGGGTGCCTGCTGGTAGTATGGCTGCATGGGCCTCTTATTGCCTGGGAGATTGTCTTTTCCAAACTGAGCACTCATGTGCACCACCTCTTTTTGATATGGCCTCCCTCCTCATCCTGGTGCCCAGTGGCTCTCAAATAGTTTGATGTTGCTTGACTGGGATTCTTCTGGTCTAGCAAGAGAGGACGGCTTCATGGCTGTACCAACTCCGTGTGCAGGACCTCTTAGACCAGGCCTTCCCCAACTGCTGCTTCCAAGTGTCCACTCTAAGAGGGGAAAGAATCTCTTGAAAAACTGACTTTGCCACCACATAGGTCTGTTACCTAGTAGTGTCCAAGGTCCCTTTGAACCATGTGTCTGGCCATTGCATCCCTAGACTCCTTGATACCCACTGAATATCTCACATGGTGCTCTTCACGTTCCTCTCTTTAGCACTCAATGTCTAGCAACCACCTTCTAGGATCACATTGACTTTTCTGGAGATGTTTTCTTTTCCGTTTGCTCAAGAGTCGATGAGATGACAGAATGCAAGGTGCTCCGTGAGAGGAGGCCTCATCGGTACCGATTACAGTGGGTCCTCTAATCCAGGTGTTCTTTACCTGGCAGCTGTTGCAGTGGGACAGAGGGCTCTGCTGTAACCCACCGTCGAAGGGCTTCCCAAACACTGGCTACAGACACATCTGTGCCTGTGCTAAACGTTACACCTCTGAAAAATCCATCACTTGGTCCCGTGTCTCATTCTAAAGCTGGTTCCGCTAGAACATTTGCTTCCTGATTCTTGTCTGTGTGTTTCTGCTTGAGCTGTCAGTTCCCCTTGCTTCTTAGTTAACTCAGTTTTGTGCATAGTAGACGAATCGCTGGCATCTTCTGTATCATTCATTAGCATATCAAAGATGTTCCTCCTCTGCTTGGATGTCCACAGCAGCCATACTGCTGCTGCTTCATCCTAAGAATTCAGTTCCTTGCCTCTTCTCTAGTTAGTAACCTGGACTGAGTGTGTACTTTTTTATTTTGTGTTTTGTTTGGCTGGCATTGCTGGGATGGAACCCAGGGCCTCTGGAATACTAGGCAAGCACTGGACAGCTGAAATATATCAGTCCTTTAAGCATGTGCTTCTCTTATCAGGTTTCGTAGCTTCCTGTGAAAGGCCTTTTGGATGTCAGAATAAATAACCAAATTATATAGGTATCATTAGCAGTGTGTTCGTCCTTGAAGAAGTATGACCCAGCCTTTGTACCTCCCATGCTAGAAGGTTCTATGTAGGTATCTGTATGGGTTTACTTCTGAAGCCAATAAAGTCCTCACTCATTCTGTGCATAAACTCCCCATTTTCTTGAATGTGGAGCAGCACTTTTCATGTGTGACTGGCCTCATCACTGGCCTAGGGTTTTGTTTTGTTTTTAGAGTGTTAGCATTCCCTGACTTCCCTATCACCACAATCAATCTCCCAAGTCACCTGAGTTGCTCTAATTCACAGCTCTTTTGCTCCCAAGGACCTCCTCCTCTGAGGTCCTCCAACATCTACAACTCATCGTGATCACAGTTGTGGCTGCACAGATTCCATCTAAAAAGAAATTGTTAGAATAAACAACACCATATTTCTGTCCACATCAGAGATGACTTTAATTGGAATGTGTCTACTTCTGTCTCTGCCACTGTCCTCTCCATTCAAAATAACTCAGGATGATCTCACAGGTGTACTTCGGTCTGTGGGTGTTAGCACTTGAATGCTTTCTACACACAAAATGCATCAGTGGTAATGAATGCCCAGATCTTCAGTGACACACCCAAGAGTTATTAAACTAAAATTGCTACTAAAACAGCCTTGTGGAATCCGTCACCTTAATTGATGTGATCTTTCAGGGTTACTGTGTCTTAACAAGCCACCTTCTATATATTTATCTTGCCCAGAAAGCAACCTGTAGAATTTAACGTTTGTTCCTTTCTCCAAACAGATTAAAGGTTATGGACTTGGATGGCTCTGTGTCCCATTTTAAAGGTCCAGGCTAGCCTCTAGATTTAGATAGGTTCCTAAGAATCTTCCAGATGGAATCCTGACAAATGGATAGCTAAATTAATTTCCACTCCTCCTCTCTTGTACTGTTTGGTACGTTTACAGTTGCCATTAGCCTTAAAAGCTTCAACAGCCAAACCCAACGACAGTAACATAAAGCTGGGCTCTAAAGAGAAAAAGAGGAAGCAGCCACAGTCAGCCATTTCTTTCCCCTAAGTCAAGTGCAGTAATTGAAACCCATTCCCCAGGTCAGAGTGTCATTACCAGAAAAACGTACAAATGTGATAGAAAATAGTTTTGGCCTCAAAAGGTCCTGGTTGATTTCTGATTTTTCCAAAAGAAGCATTGCATGGCTATCTTTGACCTTCCCTAAGCAGGGAAATGGAAGTGTTCCCCTTGTAGGGAGACAGGCTGGCATTCTGTTCCGAGTCACCCAACTCTCTCAAAACACACTACAGCTCCATCCTGGAGACCCTTGAAGGGAGGAATCCTATGGGCCTCCAACTCGTCTTTGCCCCCTTCCCCCCAGTTTTATGTTTCCTAGGAGAGCAGTGGCCTTTGCATACTGTCTTCTCCACTTGAAGCAGATCTGGTGACATGTCACTTGCACCTGAAGGGTAGCCATGTCTAAGGAAAATTTGCTGCAGTATGTTAAGTACTAAAAAATACTTAGGCTAGGCATGGTGTTCACACCTTTAATCCCAGCACTGGAGAGGCAGAGGCAGGTGGATCTTTGTGAGTTGGAGGCCGACCTGGTCTGTATAGTGAGGCCTTGTCTCAAAAAAAAAATAGAAAATAAAAATAAAAAATTAGGTATCCATCTTCCATATCAGTAGAGTTGTAGCTTTTCCACTGACATTATGCTAAGACCTCTAGAACAATTTGAGGATAGAATTGGGTGAGAAGTCATGTAGAGCCTCCTTGGCATTTGTCCTAAGCTTCAAAAGTATCTCTCTCATCATTCCTGCTCATTGACATTATGATCATTTGGTTCTGTTCAGCTCTTGGCTTTGAGAAGCTCCCCCTCTCAGTGTTTTATTTCTGATCACATCAAGCTGTCCATGGGGTTTCTTCATTTAAGAGAGTATATGCCATGGCACAGGAACAAACCAGATGAATTGTTTGAACTTTCTTCTTAGGCACCCTCGTGTTTTAGGCCAGGAGCAGCTCCTGTCTTTGTGCCTGGTGGTAGCTTTAGCCTCTTCCTCTCCATTGGGTCAGGTTTCCTTCCTGAAACTTCCTTCGGAGAGCCTCTATGCTTCTCTCCTTAATTAACCTGGATATTGTATTGTTTGTGCCTGGCGGAGTCCTGGCTGGTGCTTGATGGAGAGTGCCATGGAAAGTTCTCAACATTCAGTCACACACACTCTCAACAGTTTAGATACAAAATTCAGGCCAGGGGGAGCTCAACCTGTAGGTCACACTGTACACACAACTGCCATAAATTAAAAAAAAAATTAAAACAGCCTTAGAATAAGAATGAATAGCTATAGGCCAGATTGTGAGACGCATTTAAATATCCTTTCATAAGAATGAAGTAGGTCATTTCTAAATGAGTTTTTCTCTTTTTTTAAAGCATGTATTCAATTAAATATTTAGTGTTTCTTGGAAAAGAAATAGCATGGTTTCTCTTATTGGTGTCAAAGCACTCAAGCCAATATACCTGGGAGGAAATGACTCCTAGCCTCAGGCCTATGTTATTATTTAGGCTTTCATAGCTTGATATCATAGGCTTTTTCAATGTTAATGTGGATCAGATCCTACAAAGAAGGCAGACACAGGCTTTATCTTTCTGTGGTATTTGGAGAGTATGCCAGTAAGGGAACTTACACCCGACATGCATGCGGTGTCTTAGATGTAAAGGAGAGGACATGTATGCTTGGTGCTAAGTCTATGGTGTGGCCATCTAAGTACTAATAGAGCCTTGCTCCACATAGAGCTCTCAGTTCCCCATGTCTGAGTCTAGTGATTCCATTTATGCTGTTGGTATTGGCAGGGTGCAAGGGCTCTAAGCTGATCTGCTTTTAACTATGCATTCCTTAAAGATTGAGCACCCACGGTGTTTACAGAAAAGGACTTCTTAAATTCCTTCCTGTACAGTTGAGAGATGCCATGCAACTGAAGTATTAAGTGTCAAAGGCTGTTGGTGCCACAGGAGAGCATCACAGAAGTGCTTTATGCTCAGTGCTATCAAAGAACAGATAGAATGTGGATACGAAAGAGTAGCATTTGGAAATTAAGCATGAAGACCCCGTAGTACTTCTAGCATCTCTCTTCAAGGTGTGTCTATTTATGTTGCCTAGAGTAAGCCTCCTATTTTTCTAGGAAACACACATCCTTCATCCTAGAACGTTTACTGAATTGTCTTCTTCCTAGAGTTGGCATCTACTCCGTTAATGCCGTCTCCCCCTCATGTGCTGAACACTTACATCAGGTACAGAGTGGAACTGATAGGCCAGTATGCCTGAGGACAACAATATTACTAGGGTCCTAATTAATATTAGTGAGCCTCTTTTTACCTACTATACCACCTTTGCATGTCCATTTCTTTTCATACTGTCCTGTCTACATTTTCATTTTGCCAGTAATTGTAAAACCACTACCTCATATTCAACCACATTACCCATGCTGGTTTAGGAAGGAGCAGAAGAAACTAAGAGAACGACAGATATTGAAAGTCATCAGATTCAACATTTTTTTTAACAGAATGAGGGGTGGAAAGTGAGGTGAGATGTCTTTATTCTACGATTTCCTTGGTAATTTTCCTAAGTATATGTTCTTTATTTAAACATTTGTCCTGGAGATAGAGATCCAACCAGTTTCTGTGCTCAACATCTGTCAATGAAGCACATAATAACAGTAGCACAGATATGAATTTCTTGGGATTCAGAAGCGATACCTGGAGCTCTCCCAGCAGTAGGAACATGGGAATGAAGGGCAGTCTGCCAGGATCTCCTGCAAGATGAGTCTCATCAGCCTTGAAGAGCCCCGCCCCCTTTTCTCTGTGGCCATCACTACCTGCAGCCCTTCCAGCTTTCCCTCCCTGGGCTTGTGTCCTGACCCCTTGGTCCCTTCCCACTGGCATTTAGAGACAATGCCATAGGGATTGTTTTCCCTGTTAAAGGAAGCCACTCTACAGATTCTGATTATTTTGCAGAACATCTGGTTTGCAAATGAGACGATCTCTGGGGCATGGGCTGCGCAGAGTGAACAATTTTGAAGACACTTTTAACAAAACTTGAAATTGCTTAACAACAACAACAAAATCAGCTCCCCTTCCTGCTGTTCTGGGGCTGGGGAGGCAGCTCCATGGGGAAAGTGCCTTCTCCTCAAGCATGAAAGCCTAAGTTAGGGTTCCCCAACACTCATGAAAGAAGCTGGGTGTGGCAGTCTGTACAGATAGTCCCAGCCCTTGGGAGCAGAGACAAGAGCATTCCAGGAACGCACAGCCACCTATTCTACACAAAACGGTGTGCTCCAGGTTTAGTGAGAGATTCTGTCTCAAAGATAGGTAGGTAGGTAGGTAGGTAGGTAGGTAGGTAGGTAGGTAGGTAGGTAGATAGATAGATAGATAGATAGATAGATAGATAGATAGATAGATAGATAGATAGATAGATAGATAGAGGTGGAGAAGCAGTTGAGGACATCCTGGTCGACCCCTTGTCTCTACATGCACCCACACAGGTGAGTACACACACTCATACTTGTTAATCCCCTCCTCCCCCGCCTCTCCTCCACCTCGTAAAATAGCTTTCTGTCCTAGGGCACTTGGTTTAGGCCTTTTAGCTTAGCTCTGTTCCTAGCCACTTCCTCCATCATTAAAAAATAGTAGATTAATTAAGCAGAACATAGGTGACAAGGAAATTAATTGGAAAACTAGTAGAAAATACATTTCAAACTCAAATTTCCCAGCACTTATTATTTTCTTTCAACAGATTTCAAGTAATTTGGAGTGGGGGGGAGGAAAAAGAAAAATACCCATATTTAATATATATTGGCAAGCACAGCACAGCTATGAAGTCAAATTGTCAGGGGAATTCTTTGCCTGCCCTGGTGCTGAGATTTAAAGCCCCTTCATAGCAGAGACTGAAGAGGAATTCAATTAAGAAAGCCCGTTGGTTCCGTATTGACTTTGGTTAAGAAAATAAACTAGGGGAAAGTGTATTAAAATGTTGCCAGACTGCTTGTCCCACTTCCTTCTAAGCTTACGGCTGGCAAACCAGGAGAGTTTGAATTCCTTACATCCACGCGCTGCTCCAGGGTCAGCTGGTTTCTCCAGGTTGTACCCATGGCATTTTTTAATGTCCACCCTGGTCTTACATAACCATGTGCCGCCTGACTCTGTGTCATAATGCAAGAACAGCACAGATCAATTGGTAAGGAAAGTATTTAAGGTGGTGAATTTAATTTTGTTCTAGCATTTTCATTTTCAGTTATGGCACCCGTTGTGTTTGAGACCACGGACTAATTTATGGATTAGTTTTAAGCCCCCAGTCTGTCACACTCAATGAACAATTCTAAGTTGGAGAGAATCCATCTGAAAGGATTAGAATGGGCCACAGTGGGGCTTACACATGACTGTTGCAACTAAATATTGCCCAGCTGCCTCTCAGGCAGGTTGGGTTTTTTTCCCCTATTCTTGGCTACTTGGTTAAATGACTACTGTCTCCAATCTCACAAATTGCTGTGGCTTTTTCATTTTGCAAATATCTTGTACCTCAGTGTGCAATATCTGTGATTGTTTTGTTGATTTGAGGCAGGGCCACATTAACTGTTTGCAGGGCTGTGAGCTTAAGAAGCAAAGTCAGTGTTGTGAAAGAATACCTGCCAAGTCAGTGTGAGCCCTATCTCACATCCCTTCTTTTGACTGTAAACTCATAAAACAGCTAGGAAAAGCCGACTGTGTAAAACTGTGTACACTCGGCGTTTGGGAGCACAGAAATTGGCTTGGTTTTTATTTGTTTGCTTCTTTCTTTTAAACATATGCACAAATGCATTTGCCCTCACTATAATTAAACTAGAGACAATGGTTTAGCTAAAACTCTTTTGTATATTAGAGCCAATGTCTCCCATTCAACTTTTTGTGACTTCTTTTTCTCATAGACCTAGCTCAAAGATTTTTTTTAAAGACAACACAATAAGGTTTAAAAACCTTTTTGAGGGCAGTTAGACACTAATTTTTAAGCTATTTATTGCATTTATAACTTACATTGGAAATGTCTACATTTGCCCACCAAATTAAAATATTATAAAATGCCCTAGTGACCACCCCAGAAGCTGATACTTGGAGAGTAGACTTGCACTTTTCTCCATTTTCTGATGAAGACACCCAAATAAATCATGTTTCACAGCTCTGTAAACTCACCCCAGAGCCAAGCTGTCTATGGTTTCTGCGTGGTGTCATAATGCAATTACAAAGGAGAATTAGATCCTGTCCTAGCACCCCCACCCTATGGGGTGTACACAGTCACTTCTAAAGCATTTTCCCTTCTCTCTTGACTTGAAATAGCCTCTGCTCAGGTCGCATACCAGATGCTCTGTGAGAAACAGAGTCAATAGCTCCCCAGACACACTCTTAATCCTGATTTCAACCCCATAGCCCACCTGTGTTCCTGCGGCAGCATCTCATCCTTTGCTGCTGGTAGGTTTGCCATTTCCAACTGCAGTAATCATGTTGTTTGACTTGAATATGTGTTTGCTTAACTGTTTTAGAGTTTTTTTTCCTCAATATCCCCTTTTCTCTTCTGTTGGGTTCAATTGATGGATTTCGCATCCCTAAAGTTGGGAGAAAAATGCACTATGGTTATGGCTGCATTTATTGTCTGCTGCCCATGTAAGAGCTGACGCCTGGCTTCATCTGGTTTAATTTGGTCATGAAGTTGACATAATGTTGTAATACAGGAAGACAGTAAATTGGGATCATTGGTCAATGCTCAGATCTGATTTTTGAGACTTCTAACTAACCCTCATGTTTTAATACACCCCCTTTTTTCACTTTATACTAATGAAATTTTTACCTGGTCAAAAAAAAAGTTATGTTAGAAGTGCTACCACAAAAATAATGAGCCAAAGCATTTATTGCTTTTTCTCTTCTGTTTTGGAAAGGAGCCAATGCCTGCCCATAAAATGTATTACATGCATATGAATGTTTATACAAATATGCCTTGATCCTGCCCCTCAAATTTAAAGTGCCTCAAACCAATGTTGAACTTGGATGTCTCAACTCTAGAGATGTCTCTGTCATCTTTAAGGATCTGGTGTAGAATTTGTTTCAACTGTACAATTTCCTGTGTTGTTTTCACTGCTATTTTAGGCACACAGACTTGACTTGTAAGTATTATATTCTTCTGCAGTGTATTTTATGGTTTTCCCTCCTTCCTCTATCCTTGAGAAATTTAGTGATCAGTTATATCAAGCTGCATTGGCCTCTCAGACCTGTGGTAAATTCTGGCTCCTTAGAAGGGCTCTGATTTTTTTATGGAAATAGGGCCCCTGTTGTCCCAGAAAGCATGCCAACTGAAGGGGAACGCCAGTGTGAATTCATGTGTCATATTTATACATCAGAAGCTCCAGGCTCATTCAACACCTCCCCCCTCAAAAAAAAAAATTCTATGTTTGATGTTCTGGTGCATTTAAACATTGCCTATGTCAAGTTCGAGTCATTGGAAGCAATTGCCAGCTAAAGACCTCCATCATAAAAATGACAGGGAATTGTTTGTGATTTTTAACCCTCAATGTCCCACCTCACCAGCAGCAGCTTATGACTAGGGAGCAGCTGGTACAAGAAACACAAACTGCAGAAGTGAAAAAGAAAGCATTTCTAGTGCATTGATGTTAGAGTGAGGTTGGCTAGAAGAACTGTATTTAAGATGACTGGAAAAAGAATGCCATTGTGCACTTCGTTAGCTAGTCACCTCCTTTCTGTAGCCAAAAGTAAAGAGAAAATTCATTTCTTGAGTGCTTTGGGGGAATTTTCCTGTGAAGAGAAGCCATTGCCACAACCTGATAGGAACAAACTCCAACAACTTCAACGGTAGAAGAGGCAGGCCACAAGGAAGAGAGCGCCAACCAAGGTGATGGCTTTGTCTCCTGACCCAGCCAGGACAGCAGAATCCTGACCGCCATACCTGGGGATGTGGTACTGAATACAGGGATGACTGGATCCTTGAGATTTGGAAATTCTCAAGCGATGTTTGTCCAGTTGTGTGAACATGTCTGTTTTTATGACAGGCTTCATAGATTATAACGTATCTTGTAGAGAGTGAAGAATCCAGGGTGTATGTGTGTGTGTGCGTGTGCGTGTGCGTGTGCGTGTGCGTGTGCGCGTGCGCGTGCGCGTGCGCGTGCGCGTGCGTGTGTGTGTGTGTGTGTGTGTGTGTGTGTGTGTGTGTGTGTCTTGAACATGTTCACTCCCACGGCCTCTCCACGAATTGAACTTACCAGCTAACTTCTGATGAAATAATACAGTGGATGGAGAACCTGAATCTTTATGTTGCACATTCAGCTATGAGCATCAGCTGGAAACGTGTCTTCCTAAAAGTGGAGTTGATTCCTGTGATGCTTAATTGCCAGTCCAGAAGCCCCAACACCCGGGTGGGTTGGGTCACACAAAGGCAATGTTTGAATGTCTGAATCCATTGTTTAACCAGCCTTCCACCTGAGCTTTTCTGTGCAGTCCTGGGCTTCGATGCTTTAAGAACCATCTAGCAGTCACTGAGTTTGCACTGGTGTTTCTCATCACTTTGCATGTCCTCCTGACTATTGACTCGCAAACACGTGTCCTGGCAAGACCCCCAGAACCAAAGAATTTACTGTTTTCCTCCCTGGCTCGCAGCTTTGAGCTCAAGGCATGTCTTAAACAGTGCGCTCACTTCAGATGCTCCTTGCTTCTCATTTAGTATTGCTTGTCACGCGGTGGTCTTTGAAAGCTTGCTCATATATTATCTGTTCCATTTTTTTCCATTCTCCCTTTTTTTGCATGCCGTTCCTCCTGTTCCTCCCCTTCCTCCAACCCTCTGTTCCCGTCTGTAGACACCACGGCGACGACAGAACCAGCAGTTCACGGTTGGTATCACATTACTGTTTATCTACTTTCTCAGCGCTGCTGAGAGGCAAGGCAAGCCTGGGAAAAAGAAAGAGAAATGCAGTCTTCAAGGGAACTCGGGCTCCGAATAGACTGAGCTCACTGTAAATGCACCGCAATTTTTTAATGCTTGATATTACACCGAGTCTTGTCATTTCTGTTGTGAGTTCAGTGGCCAGCGGTTGCAGTCTGAGATGAGGCCTCCCCTCTGGTGGCAGCGTGTCCATCACCCATTCTTCCTACTTAGAAAGCTACCCCAAACCTCGGAAAAAATGAGACTTCAAAAAATTGTTTTCAGTTAAAGGGAAATAAAGTAGTATTTGTCTACAGAGCTAGCGTCGGAAATAAAGGCCATGTTCCTCCATGAATTCATCCACCCAGCCTCCCCAATCTCTCTTCACTTAAGCTTATGTTTATGGGTGGGAAACAGCTCCCCAGGAATGTTCCCAAGTCCATATGAAAAGCAGGAAGTAGGGTTTTAAGGAAGTTTTTGGTGTGTGGTACATTGCAAGCCAAATAATAGAAAGTAGATTAAGTTTTTTGCTTTTTTTTTTTTTTTTTTAACCAAAAGGTGAATAAAACCTGAATGCATAATCTTCAGACAGGGACATCAGGATACACTATCTTCTCCCCCTGTCACCAGTGGACTACCAATGGGGACAGGTCAACTAACTTTCCTTCCTTCCTTCCTTTCTCGGTTTCCAATCAGAAAGTGAGAGTCCTGTTTCATCTGAATATTATTATTACTCAGCTCGACTCTAACCTTGGCAAGATTGTGCTTAGAGTACATATGTTATTTTAAAAGGGGGCTGCATTTTAATAACCGAATCCAAGGGAATCATCTGGGAGAGGGCCTGCTTCAATCACTTTACATGCTGTGCAGGGTGAAAATCTATCACTTAAGTGACAAGAGGTGATCAGCCAGCCCTGTAGTGTTCATTCAGCTTAAAGAATAGTATCTAGCCCACACTGACTTCCTTAGACAACTATGAGAATTTAGAAGTTGGAAACCTGTGAGTAAAACCTATATTGGGCTGTTGTTGGAGAGCATGCCTTAGTCAGGGTCAGCTCAGCAAGGTGTTCATGTTCGTTCTCTCTCTCTCTCTCTCTCTCTCTCTCTCTTCTCTCTCTCTCTCTCTCTCTCTCTCTGCAACACAGACTTAGATAAGAAATGATGGGTCTCTCCAGCCTCCTCACACTTAAATTCTGTCCTAATGTCCATTAAAGGGGCCAGGTATACTCGATAGTCATGAGAAATCAGTCAGGTCTAAAATGTGCTTGTTCTAAAGTGATGTCTATAGAACTGGCTACATCTCAGCCACTGCACGCCATTAAACTTAGTTATTCAGTACATTCTTACTTATTATCCTCAGAGCTTTAAGGTGATTTTAATGTAGTTCAAGAGATTTTGTTTTATTCTTTTTTGTTTGTTTGTATGTTTTCGAGACAGGGTTTCTCTGTGTGGCTTTGCGCCTTTCCTTGAACTCACTTGGTAGCCCAGGCTGGCCTCGAACTCACAGAGATCCACCTGGCTCTGCCTCCCGAGTGCTGGGATTAAAGGTGTGTGCCACCACCACCCGGCTTGTTTTATTCTTTTTAAAGTCCTCTAAGTTTGGGCTTCCTATAATTAACTCCATGGTCAGGTAACCTAGGTTCCTAAAGTTCTGTGTTTTAGGTCCCTCGATAAAATCCAAGCACTTAATGTTTGTGGAACTTGTCTTTAAACATCTGGACAGGGTATGCAAACTAGGAAATTTGTCTTCTGGTCTGAAAATAGAAAAGTCAACTAGAAACCAATTCTGATTTGGGGCTACTCATTTTAAGAAGTCTGTCTCTTTCAAGAGATGGAAAGGGAAAGGAGTCTCCGATGCTTGGATTGGCATCAGTTAGCACACTGGTGGAGGACACAGGGCTGAATGTACCACTAGAAGCAGCCACTGTCTTTTTATTTGGCAACATCACTCCAGAGATGTAGGGTGAGACTAACAGGTGTGAGGAAGTAGCAAACGGCCTTCTTGATCATGGACTCCTTAGCAGCAGAGGACCAGAGAAGTGGAGGATAATCCCAGCTGTTCTCTGCATAATGCCTTTATAAATTTAGTCTTCCACTTGTCCCTGACCCTCACAGTCACTTCTCAGGGGGTCCCCCACCATTTTGACCAGCTGACTTTGCAGACCACAGCCAAAAGCACTAATGAAAACCAAAGTGACGTCTGAAATTTTACTTGATGAAAAGAGAAGAAATTTTCCAAGTCAGTTGTAAAGGGTAACAGGATGTGGTGGAAACTATAGATGGAGGAAGCAGGTTAGCAAGGACATGCTACTGTAGAATTGATTTTATCCTAGTACTAGAGGGCCAGCTTCACCAGACAGCAACCATATGACTGACATTCACTTGATGATGACCTTGAGGAGGTCCTTATGATGACCTGGTCCCAGGAAAAAAAATTGAAATGGCTTGATAACTTAGCAACTTAAATGACAAGACATACTAGGTCCTCCAGATGTGGCCATCATATTGGTCTTAAAAGTGTTATACTGCACTTTCCATATTGCTGTTTTCTTTTATTTAAAAAAAGAATAGAAAGAAAGAAAAGACCTTTCAAGATTTCCCTTTGAAGACTCATTAAAGTATTTTATTCAAGCTTGTGTTGCTAGAGTATGTATGAAGTTTATTCTAGTTGTTCATGTATGTTGACTGTTTGTTCTTACCAATAACTGATTGAAATAAGCATGTATTGGAAGGTTGGAAGTGCATGGGCATGATTCAAAGCCAAATGGATTTTCTCCAAAAGAAAACCAAGCAACAATTCACTACCATATGTTTTTAAGGATCTCACTGAGAGTAAAGATAAATATGAGCATAAGAATGAGATTTTTTTAGGCAAGGTTGACACAAGGGGTATCTTTGAATAAGGATCTTGAGCATTTGTGGTTTTGGAGCTCATCCTTAAAGGCCTGCACAGGGGAAAATTAAGAAAAAAAAAACACAAAAACAAGAAAACCTGTGTTGTGTGTGCATGTTGAACGATACAAAAAGAAAGAAAGAAAGAAAAAAAAAAAAAAACACTGCCAAATCCTGATAGCTCGTGGTCAGAAGCTGCTGGCAGACATGCATGGGTGGTTAGCGCACGGGTGGTGTGTCGTTGTCCTGATTATTTGGTGTGTGGGTGCGTGTGATGGTCTTTGTTTCCATGTGGGCACTTCTTTTTAAATGTCTTGTGCCTTGTTCTTTTCTGTCCTGTGTGTCCCTCTCCCTTCCCCTCCCCTCCCCCTGGCCCCCATGAGGGTCGGGTGACAGCATGCCCATGGACTGGAATAGCGCTTGTGCTTCTGCTGCACTGTGGCGGTCAGCTGGCTTCTGGGTTGGAGGGCGCACTCTCTCTTTCTCTCTCTCTCTTTCTTTCTCCCTCCTCCATCTCTCTTTCTCTCCTTCCCTCCCCCCCCCCATCCCCTTCTCTCTACTCTTTCTAACACAGCCTGCCTTTTCTACCTGTTGCGGCAGTGGAGGCTGACTATCTCATGGATTTTCATATCCCACTTGAGTTTTTAAATAGATTAATTCATTCTGGAACTGAGAACCCCTCTGAAACATTTCTTCTTTTCCAATTTGATTTCAAAGTATTTGACCAGTGCTAGAGAACAAGCCACACCCCAGACCACTGCCTGTCTTTAGGTAACTTTCCCATGAGTCTCCCTTCCCCTGATCTGTGACTAGTGCAGACCCTGATAGATTTCCAAAAGCACTGTGTTATGTCCTTATCTTATGTGGTGTTTAGTTGTGGGGAAATTCTTAAGCCCGTTTGAAAGAAGACTAGCCAGCAGTGCACATGATTACAACCGCTATGTCCACCGTCTGTGTATGTACCTCTGTACATCTCTCTGTATGAGTACATAACAATGGCATTCAGAGGCTGTCATTCAGTCAAGGGACTCTGCAGACATTGTATGTTCTACCCAAGAACAAAGCTAAAGAGGTTTACGAATGGCTGCAGGACCTGAAGATTGCGTTGCAGCCTTGATATGCAGTTTGGAATCTATGTGCTGCTGTTTAACGGCGTGAACCAAATTTCTGCTAATGGGAAGAAGGGAAAAACTCTCTACAAAAGCTGACAAAGCAGGAAGAACAGGATGACTGAGCTTTTAGATTAAAACTACCGGGGGCGTCTGAACTCTTATGGCTGGTGGTGGAAGTATCAGTTTCCATGACATGGCCAAGTGATCAGATGTGTGCTGCGTAGGTAAGAGAGAGACCATCGCCTACTTTGTTCTTCCTAATGAGAATGGTACTAAGGCCAGTGGGCCGAGGGTTTCTTTACTTGGGATTTTATTTAATTGTTCTTTTTCATAATTTTCTGTAATATCTGTATATGATAACCTGATGAATTGAACCCAGGAGCCTCTTTAGTTATACTTGATTTTTGCATTTATTGAAATGGCTAGGATTTCTGACTGATTCTAATTCTTTGAAGTTTTTATTCTGGTTTAAAACTGCCACATTATAACCATTTGAGAAGCCAGCAGGTACTGTCAAGAAGGAGAAACAGCAACTTCAGATGTGCACAGTGCTGAGCCTGAACCACAGCACCTATAACACCAGAGAAAGCCAAACATGAGTCTCTTCAGAAGAGATAGCATAAATTAAATTATCATGTCTGCACCTTAGGACCTCCTTAGTTGCAAAATAAATAAATAAATAAAAATTCCATATGTAACAAAAGTAAACTTTCATTTGTTTAACAGAGTTTAAAGAAATGCATTGCATGCATTTTAATTAAAAGTGACTAGAAAGAGCTTGAATAGATGATAGGAAATTTTGAATAGAAGAACCAAGAAGTAATTTCCCACTTATTATTAAATCACAATGTTTCCTTTTGAGAAATATTCTCTGCTTCATAAAATGCATCTTTGTCATTTTCTTTGAGAAAATGAGAGGAGTCTAATTTTTAACATAAAAGAAAAATACCTAAGCCAAAGCAATTCTAGGAGGTAGATTTTGTGTTTCCTCACTTGTACACCCAGTGCTATGGTAAACTCTTCTAATTATATTTATTCAGAAATTATCCAACTATGACAATGTGCTGTAGATTCATAAAAAAAACAATTGCACTGCAAAAACAAATTTAACACCACTGGCCTAAATGGCTTCTCAGTTTGGAACATAATCTAAGCAGGGGATTCCAGATGATTTGGTATATTTTAAAATTTATGTCATTAAAAATGACAGTTTCAGCTTTAATGGGGTGTATATCAACTGTCTGTCGCTTCTTAATGGAAAACTTTGCATATCAATGATACTTCATAAACATATTTCTATATTTTTTAAAATTAGCTTTCTAGTGTTGTCCCCAAGGAAACAAGCCTTCATCAGTAAAGTTGCCTACTTGAAACATCCTTGTTTAATGTGGTTCAGTGGGCACCAAGCATGTATGTAGAACACTGATATTCATCGGGCCACGTAGAAGTGAGGGATTAGCCTTCTGAGAACCACAAATTCATAATTAACTACAGAGAACTACTCTATGTTGCTCATTTATAATAGTTATTCAAATAATTGTATTCATTAGTCTTTATACAATGGATAACGCCAATTAGAACTAGAAACACTTTCAGCCAATCAGATTTCAAGACAAAGGGCTAGCATTTCTCCTCAGCTGCCCCTATAATTTATTACATTACCACGTTCTCTTTAGTTGCCTGGTTCCATAGCTTCGGAACCCCTGTGAACTCTGAGGGTTTTCACTTTGATTTGGCTTCTGCTCAGAGCACTTGGCACCTGGGGTTCAAGTGAGAAGCTCTCCTCTCTTAGGACTGATAGTGGGACTCACATACTCAACCGACTCATCATGCTCGTTTGGCTTCTTTGTAAATCACCTTAGAAAAAACTGAAGCTTTAATGACCACTCATATAAACTTGTTTTGGTTCATTTGAAATAAATATAAATGGTAACCCATCTGCCATTATGTATTTCCAGGGCATTTATTTTGGTTGCCTTTAGGCTTTGGTCAGTAATTGACCAAGGATGACTCTCAAAACATTATTCAGCAAATACTTAACTGACAATACAGTTTGTGCTGAGCTCCAGGGAGGGGAAAGATACAGAAATAAACGAAACTGTGTCTCTCTCCAAAGACCTTGCAGCTGAATTAGATCCGCGACCATCTTCAAAACAAGAGACACAGACTGTGAGACAGCTCTGGTGGGGTAGAGGTCCTGGGGCAATAAGATGGGGTTGAGGGAGAATAGCAAAGAATGAGCAAAGGCCACCTGGGCCGCCTCACCATTCTATGTGTTTCAATAAACTTCCTTAAAAGATCAGAAATGAGCATGAGCAAATGGAAGCCATCTCTTGAGGAACCTCTCTGTTTAGTTATACCCCCCTTTGCCTCACTTACTTCAGAGCAGAGCTGATGGAGAACTGGCCCAGCTGGCCAACATTGGGGTGGACTTGGATACAGGCATTTCAAGCCCCACTCAATTTTCTCCTGACCTAACTGCTTTTTCAGCTTTGAGGGTTTTATTTTTCCAGAATACCATTGATTTATGAAATTCTTCTTTTTTAAAAAAAAATGAGTGGCAAATCTGATTTTTCTGATGAAGGCATAACCTGCAATCTGCAGTTAGCAGATGCTGTACCATTTTGAAATATGTGATCCAAGATCATGCTAAATTGATAAATGAACTATGTTTGTCAGTATTGGCAAAGGATTTCAATTTTCAGCGAAAAGCGAGATAAAACTTACATATGTCAGTATGTGGCATCTAAATACATTCATATTTAAGAGATATATCAGAGTGTCCACGGCTAACAACCCAGCTTTACTTTTTTCTTTCTGCATGCTTATTTGAATGAGTGATTTTTTTAAACATTCACCCTCATGTTTCATGTGCTTTCAACAGTGGAGGCTGAGGACTCTTTCTACCTTGATTGTGTGTCGATAAAGGTTACATAATTAAAGAAATGAACATATGGATTAATATATTCAAGCTCTCAAAAAATGTGAGAGATAGCAAGAGATTTGGCTCATGTTTTCTTTTTTAAAACAAAATCCATCCTCAGTTCTTAAGTGTTTTGTTTATGTCCCTCGAGGAATGAAAAGAAAAACGATTTGTTTTTACTTGTAAGGCCTTACTCAGTTGCCCAATTCCGCAGAAGAACTGGACAGTGAGGACCTCTCAGGTAAGGGCTAGTCATAGGTAAGGTGCTGCAGTGTACAACCTGTGGCTGCTTTGTCCACTGTGGCTCAATAACCACTTGGTTTGCTGAGCAATCAGTGTGGATTCTGAGACCAAGAAAAGAACAAATTTGTGTAATTTCTTCCAGGTTCTCTCACCACCTTTCTCTCCTATGGTAACAATGTGTCTATTGCAGACCATGGCCTGTGCTGCTGACACAGGAGAGACCTAAATGCTGAGGCCACTCTGCTTGGTGGCTTGAAGTCATGTTGCCATCCTAGATATGTATGGCTTTGGAGAAATTTGGTTGCGCTATAAAGCAGTTGATGTTGGATTATGTGACACGATCTGAAAGTCATATTGACTGTCTACTTCAGTGGAATAGACTAGAAAGCCATATCGTACACTTTGAAGTAGGTGGTAGAGCAGGGCAGGGAGGAAGGGGACAATTGTCTTGTCACACACCAGGCTGTAAACTAATTATCCACCTCAGACCTTTTTGACAGCATACTGAGCTCTTGCAAAAAGTAGGTTTCATGCTTGATTCCAGGATTTAGGTGTTACTAATCCAGAATAAGAAGCATGTCCTAAAAAGGCAGGAGGAAGGAGATTTAAAGTGGTCAGAGCTAAACAATTATACGAGCTCCCATGATGTCATGAGACTTGAGTGACAGCTACTTGCAGCTTCTGAAGCACGTTGATTGGTCACTTAGTGAATCGGTAAGCAAGCCCTTTGACATTGCAGTGGAGAAACCAAGGCACCAGCAAGTGGTTGCTGATTGGAGCCTGCTGGAAAACAGGGTTCCATATTCCCCCCTTCCTAAATAGCATTCACTACAGTTGTTTTGAATGACTGGTGCTTGACGGGCCATTCTTAACTACCTCGGTGAAAACACAAGCTAGTCCTCTCCCCAGATCTCAGATCACACTGGATGTATCTCCAGCTGTGTGCTTCTGTCTACCTCAGGGATACCTTCACTTTGCTGCTCTGCCCCATGTGCCAGGGGAGCTGAGCTGTTGGCATTTCCCAGAGTAGCCACATTCAGGAAGCTACTCACTGGGTCTGTCCCCTGCTTGTACCTGTCTTGCAGTAAGCGCCAAGCTAATACTTTCTGGATAAATGAATGAATTCTAAATATCTGTGAATTTCAGCAAATAAATAGATTAGAAAGGTAGCCACCTATTAACCATGACATTCATTTGCCTCTATTTGTGATAGATACATTTGAAGAAGTTGTAAAAACATGAAAACAAAACATTAACTTTACTTTCTTTTAAACTAGAAGTAGGTAAGTCCTGCCCGGCTCTGACATAATGCCAGTGTAAACAACCGCTTGCTGGGGAAGGTGCTCTCTGTTTTGGCCCTCACCTGAGAGCAACCCCAGATACAGTGACCCTGCACAGTTGAATCTTTCAAGAATCCTGAGAAAGTTCTCCTAGGTTGACTGACCCTGATCTCTCTAGGCATATTTTCCAGACAAGGATCACTCAGACAGGCAAAAGGAACTTTTATCCCCTTTAGGAAAACATGAGTCAGCCAGGTACCTCTTCCCCCAGAATCATCAATTAGGAACACTGCAGGTCTCCGCCCTGCAGCATGTTAGATGGGTCCCCACTGCAGTTCTATCAATCACCCAAGTCAGGAGCAATAAACCAACAACTGTTTGTGTTCATAATAATTCGGTTAAATTAATAATTACATCTCCCCCCTATTCCCTCCAGGACCCAGACTCTCTCCTATTGCTAGAAGTCATAAGTCATGTAGAAGGCTGATGAACTAGCGGGCTGGGCTGGGTTGCCTTTGCATCTGGTTTGATGAACTAATCAAAAACTGATTAGCACCTTTGTTCAAAGGGGATGCTGATTAATCAATTACTATTGATTGTGAGCTTGGCTTCTCTAGGCAGCAAAAAGACATCTAAAGGGAGAAAAAAACAACCAATAAAAATTGAGCAGCTGTCATAGTGTTTAAATTTATTAAAACAAAATACATTATTTTTTATGAAGCTGTCTTGAAATGGGTCACTGAAGGGGAGCATATTGATTGAGAAAGGATGAACTTCTCAAATTTCTGTAGCCTGGAGACTGAATTCAATTATAATACAAGACAAACAGGTTAACACCCGCCTTAAACAGCCCATCAATAAATTAGAGTAGGTGTTGCCCATTTAATGCTAAACTGTGATAATGAATAATTCTACCTACTCCCTGCTGTATTGGGTAGAAAGTCCATCCTTTCCACATTAGGGATTAATGTTTCACACTTCCAGATCTTCCCCCACCCCACCCCCACCCCTCATCCTCCATTCACCGGTGCCTGCCTCAGTTAATGAGAGTTTCATAGCCAGCATATGGTGTGCAGCCCTCAACCAGCAACTTGGGATTGCCCAGCTGATCCTCCTTTGTAATCTACATTTTTAAAAAAAGACTCAGTGCCTAGTTCACTGACTCAATTATTGGCCAACTTGGGGGGGCTTATCTGGCTCTTCCTTGAACCCTTTTATTTACTTTTTGGGTGTTAATTTTATTGATGATAGAGCCTCACTCGTTTTGAATTGTTTTATCAATTACATCTGCCGTTTCTCAGTGACAGCTGGTGGTTATTGCCACCCATGTGGAATAGAATAGCTTTAAGCATATTTAGCCTTCTATTTTATTTTAAAACTTTAACAAAAATGTCTCCAACTGCCTCCCCCTCTTCAGCAGTGGAGGGGCCTGCGGGAACTCTTGAGTGGAGTGAGGTGGTAAATAGTATGCCAGAGAATGGCCCACAGCACCCGCAGAGCAGCCCATCCGCCCCTGCTTTAGAAGCAGAGGCACCGACAAGGCATTCCAGTGCTGCTTTTAATTCTTGTTACCCTCCAAATGAGAAAGTGATTTGGAAGAATCCTTCATGCCCTTCACAAGCCACAAAAACATACTGGGAAAGGGCAGGATTCTGCTTGACTTCCGTAACCCTTGCATAGACGTTAGGAGAGATCCTGGTGAACCAGCTCTTGGCTCCCTTGGTGAATTGCAGAGGCAACCTGGGCTTTACATCCTAGGCTTCCCGTATCCAGGAATTCTCGGGCAAGGGGCAATATGTGGGCACTTGCTCCTGCACACATGCATCCACCGCACGGGTGAACACATTCACACATACATGCCCTAGCACAGGCACAGACACTCAGTAGCCACTGCCTTTGGAGGAACTCTTCAGTTAGCACCACATGAAGTGTGACCCTGATTTGGCAAACAGGCTCTTTAATTTCCTTGATAGATAATATGTCGAAAAAGAAAAGATACAAAGAGAGACAGTTAAGGTATGGCCATGAATCTTAGGTTGTGTTATCATTTAGCTTGTATTAATATACTCTACAGCTTAGAAAGTTCTTTCATATACATTTGTTCTGTTTCGCAATCCTGAGGATTGACTCTAGGGCCTCACATATGCTAAGTAATTAA
Source organism: Peromyscus leucopus (assembly GCF_004664715.2). Lineage (NCBI taxonomy): Eukaryota > Metazoa > Chordata > Mammalia > Rodentia > Cricetidae > Peromyscus > Peromyscus leucopus. The sequence goes on along the minus strand of NC_051069.1, from coordinate 25,356,000 downwards.
GTACTAGCACTAAGGATATATTGCCTAATTTTTATTCTACAGGAGTATTTGAGCTCCATGTGCTTGGCTCTGGGCTAGCCCCTAAGACACAGTAGTAAGTGAATAAGGCCCAGTAGGACTTGAAGCAGTCTTGGATTTCACAGGCTAACCCTGCCACCCCATAATAACTTTCCAGTAGGGAACACAGACTGGATACCCAAGCTGATCGTGACTATGGGAAATTAATCCAAGTAGCTGCAGATGAAGGGCTAAGACAGGAGGAAGTTGAGGCCAGTTTAGAAAAGCGCACCAGAGGCCAGGGCTGGGAAGACATGATGGATGAAAATAAGCCAACAGCTCGGGGCCGTGGGGTGTGGGGGGGATCCTCTTGAAGTTCCTGCAGGATAGTAGAAGAAGAGGTGTTAATTTACAAGTGAAGAAAGTAGGCACCCATAGGAGATCCAGACAATTTATGTGGACAGAATTGAAACATGCTCCTCCTGCCTGCAGAAAGAAATGGAGCCCTTTGGTTGAGGGTTCCCAGCCTCTGAGAACTCCACGGCTTCCTTTACTCTGGAGTCTCTTGAGCTTACAATTGCTTTTGGCCCTGTTCACTTTGGTGTGGCCGTCAGGGAAGGTGTAGGAGAAAGCTGGGCTCTGAGTGGCCTGTCAGACACAGCTGTGTGCTATCTGACATGAGAGGTTATCTTAATCAGGAAGTCGGTGCCTTCCCCCTCAGAGAAGATCCATCCATGCTCTGCTCTGATGTTTTCAGTACCACTGCTCCATGGAGTCTCCAAAATGATGGATTAGTTCCCCCTGAGGTGGCCCTAAATGCCACTGTAAAGTAATGCTTAAGAAGGGTTAAGACACAGATGTTTCCTTCTTTGAAAGTTGTTCTCTGTGGTATGTACCTGTGGCCTCAGAGCTCAGGGGTTGAAGCAGAAGGATCTTGAGTTTAGTGTGAATCAGTGCATTGAGAACTCTCATGGGGCCCATGGTCAGCGACGTTCCCACACATGGGATTCTGGATGTCCCCCTAGTGCGGATCTTTCCCATAATCCAACATGCTACTGTTTTCACCATGGAGAGGAAGGTGGGCCACCACCAAACAGACAAACTTTTTCCTTCAGACTGAAAAGCTGTTAGCCACAGTGTGAAATGTGAGTTCCAGTTCCACAGGTTGGACACTGCTTTGGGGTAACTTCACCATATTCATGATTCCATCCTTCTCACACCTCCAAATGCCTGAGGCCCACTGAAGCATCTACCTATAGAGACAGATTCTAGTGGGAATGCCTTCTGGAAACACTACAGTCTGTCCTCTTCACCAGGCTCCTAAAAGGAAAACTCCAGTGTCGTCCTCGGTGCCTCCCCAGTGCTTAAAGTAGAAAAGTCACCCACTGCCAGGGGTCCTGTTACAAGATGAGCAGGGCAGGGGTCTCTCTGAAGATGCTAAATGCCCTGGGATTAGCATCCTGTTTCATGAGTCATTTCTGCTGATGGTGAATTAACTAAACCATGTGACTGGAAAAGGGAGAGAAATCAACATTTTAAAAGACTTGTCCTAATCTTCAGCTGCAGAATATTTAACATTACAGTCCTCAGATGGTGTTCCTGACTCATAACGTGCATCCAATGGTCCTATGCTTCTTTCCTCACCATAGAGAACAGCGAAGCCATTGGAGACGGCTTGTGTCCGTTCTATATAAGTGAAATGAAAGCTTGATCATCATTGCTCCTAAAGAGCTGACAAATATTGACCTAGGGTCAGTGATAAGAACCAAAAAGATCCTCCTGGGGTGTTCATAAAACAGACTGAAGCTCAGCAGACACTGAGTCCTAATGACATGTCAGACCCTAAGCCAGACAGGCACTTTCGTGTACAGCCATGCTCTGGCCCCTGACAGCAACCCTGGCAGAATATCATTGGGGCCAATGTCTCCAAGTAGGTGATTGGCCTGCCTCAGGTTACACAGGAAAGAATTAAAGTTCAGCTTCTGGCCCAGATCTAATGGCAAGTCTGGTGCACTTTCCCACAGTCCATGCCGATGAGGTCCTAACTGGTCCCCTGTGCCTTGGTAGTGACAGGCAGGGAGAGCCCTGATCACTGAGAGTGATGGTGAACAGCCACTGTCTGTGCATAGTTGTCATTTAAATGAGCATATGCTGAGCTCCCGGGTGCACACTGAGGATGACTACTGCAGTTTCCCTTGGTGGCCTTGCACAGCCCCCCAAATGTCAGAATAGCAGCATGACATTGCTGGAATGGAATGCAGCTGATAGCTGACACTGGCCCCTGACATGCTGTGTGGGAATCTTCATGACTTTCTTGCCTTACGTTGATTCCTTCGCTTCCTTTCTCTGAGAAGACAGAAAGGAAAGGTTATGCCGCATAAAGGCTAGTGTGCTCCAATATATATTAACATCTTAATGGGAAAGCTGTGCATGTACTGTATACATTTACTACTCTCTGACAAGAGGGAATTAAATGTCAGAAGGATTTGTAGCATCTATAATTGAATTGGTGCTGAGAAAAGCAAATCTTAAAAGAAGAATAACATATTAGGATTAGCAAACAACGTGGCGTTTTGTCAGCGCTTGCCACTCAGTGTCTCCCCTCCAGTAATAAAGCTGTGCTCTTAAAGCGCATGCTTAGCTTGTTTGCCCTCGAGGAGAGCTACCATAGGTGATGAAAACAGGTAGCTAGCTACACCTTTCAGATGACACAGCTGGTGTGTGTGTGTGTGTGTGTGTGTGTGTGTGTGTGTGTGTGTGTGTGCACGCACGCTCCTGTTTGGTGTTTTGTTTTTCTTCAGGTTTGGAAAGTGTACCGCCTCCCCCCTCTCCTCCTTAGCAAGAAGTAGCAAATGACATCACAGTCATTAAGCCTTTTCTGAGATAGACTAATCCGGCCAGCTCTAGGAAGCCGGAGGCACCATTTCCATCACAAACACCAGTTCTGAGAGTTTTTAATTAAACTGACTTGTCCAGCAAGACCTCAGCTGCACCAAGTGACAGAGCTATTGCAGAATGTCGGCCTCAGCTTCAGGCATCCCTGGGCAGGAGAGGCCCTGTGGGAGTGGGAAACCTAGAATCCATCCCCCACTTTAAATGAGATCCAAGGCACTTTTTAGCCTCAGAATAGACCGGTGGGTGCTGGAGCAGTATCTAGCCTGCACCAAGGAAGCCCGAGCTATGAGGGTACAGCAGTGCAGTTAAGGCCATCACGCCTGATGCTACACATTTCACACTCCACCTTCTCCAAAGCAGAGAGCTCTGTATCCTTTGGCAAGAAGACTGACTTTAGATTCTGCAGCCTTGGTTTCCGAATGGGCAGCCTGCAGTGGCAGTGAGGTTCTGCTCCGTGAGTCCCTCTCCCCAAGTCCTTCCTTGCCAGGAGCCTGTCAAGAGCATCCTAGCCATTCCCTGGTTATCCGTGGATCCTGCTTTGGCAACACAGCCTGCAAGACTTAGGACAGATCCACGATCGTGGTATTCTCCTGGCAGTTCGCATGGCACATCTCCTGCCAGGTGGTAAAGTAGCCATAGAAACCAGGGCCCCTTACAGATGCCTGCACCACACAGGCAGGAAGTGCTGCGCTTTAGTGTTGAAGGAGTGAATGCAAGTAGCAAAAGAGAGAGAGAGAGAGAGAGGTCCACTAGAGGGGTGGAGAGAGACTAAACGGCCAATCCTGCCTGCAGAATCACCCCATTCGCATTGCCCTTGAGGAGTATCGGGGGTCGGGTCAGCTGCCCTGAGCTGAAGAATGCGGAGCAGTTTGGGACATTCCTGGGATTTGATGAAAGTAGTTTGTTGTTTTTAATTCTTTTATCGTTGTTGTTATTCTGAGATTTCTGAGACGCTAAAACCACGGCCAGGTTAGTTGAAGCGATGTTGTTGTTGTCTCCTGTTTAATAGATTTTTGTTTCTTTTTTCTTTTTTTTCTTTTCTTTTTTTTTTTTTTTTTTTTTTTTTTGCCAACTTGACATTCTGCAAGGGACTTATAAATCTCACTTGGAGCCAAGTTGTTTCAGGTTTTTGTCAAAAGAAAAGCTAACTCCCAGCTCTAACCAGCTCATGGTGTATAAACTGATTTGGAGTTATAAAATGGTGCAGCATGATGGGGGTGGGGTGGCAGACCAGGGTTTGTGCCACAGTAGGGTTGTCACACTCAGCCTTCAGTGTTGTCTGAGGTAGACTTAGCCAGCTCACTCATTCCTCTGAGTATGTGTATGAAGTTATTTGGATGAGGTTAACTACACAGACCGTGGTTATCGAAAACTGGAATGACTGTTTTATATGCATGTACCAAGCCTGTGCTTGGCGTTCCTCCCCAGTACAGCAAGGGCACAGCTTTATCCCACAGTAGACACACTAACACCCGTGACTGCACAAGAGGCTTTCCTTTACCCGAAGACTGGGCTCCTTTAGAAGACCTCCGCACCCTCACCTCTTTTCACTTAAGCTGCAGCAGCTGGAGAGTTTGCCTCCAATGTCTTTGTCCGACTACAAAAAGGAGGAAGAAATCCGGAGAGGTGTTCCCAGGAAAAGGAGCAACAAATGGGGTGGTACCCACAGGGATGCATCTCCTCCCTCAGAGGAGCAAGACCTTCAGATGATGGTGACAGCCGTGGCCTTTCCACTTAGTAATTCCTCAAGAGAATTCCTATTCTGAATTCTCACCTCTTGTGCAAGATAGGAGAGGTGGAGGCTGGTGGACATTGCCAAAGATCCACCTGTGGGTCATCTGTATTGCACACAGACTCCTGTTTTTATCTGACTCTGACAGCCAAATGCATCCGTTGCTTTTTGTGACCATGGAGGCATCAGCTGCCGGTGCAGGCAGATCTTACCAGATGGCAGACAGCCAGCATCACCCCAGCACTCTGAGCCAATCCACCGCACAGTTGGAACTGCCCCCCACCCCACAAGAGGAAACCAGAGATGAATGAGAAAGAACTGCTCTCCACAGGGGAGGCCGGACCGTGACAGGCACTTAGGAACAGTCACAGCTCTATTACTGCCTCCCATGGTCAGCCAGGGGTGGGAGCAGGGTGGAGGAGAGGTGGGAAGAGGCAGCCAGGAGCTCATAACCAGCAGTGTTCCCTGTAAATTAAACATCAGTTACCTTCTGTGTCCATCTGCCGTAATTGAAGGCGGGAAAAGTGTCTTGGTGATTAACTAGCAGTAGTAAACTTTCTGATCCAAGTGAGTATCAGAAGGTAGCTAGAGAGATTGCACTTATAAATATCTGCAAAGGCTGTGTGTCCCTGAAGGTGGGAAAGAACTGAAACATAGGTGGTTAGTGTAGGCGAAGTCCAGGGGGAAACAGCTAGACTAAGCACATTTGGAGAGCAAAGGTCAACTGAATAGTTGGGCTTAAGTAAGGAACCCCACGATGACGGGTTTTTCTGTTTCTTTGTTTTTGTTTTTAACCTTGTTTTGAGAGGGTTTTCCTTCTTCCTGTCTTTCTTTTCTTTTTTTTTTTTTTTCTCCTTCTCCCCACCCCTAAGCACAAACATACCAGCACATCTCTTGGGCTGTTCTATGCCTGAAGTTGGAGTAATTAGTCTTTTAATAGTGGATAAGAGTTGCCTGCCTCCAGATGGGTAGGGGCTGTGTCTTCAACAGCTTCTAGAAACTTCTGTCTGCTTTCAGCCCTAACAAAGTGGCACCTCCCCCCCCCCCCCCCCCCCGCCTCATGTAACTTTTTCTGCATCTGTATCACTTTGTCCCAAATCTGAGACACACAGAGTTTATTGAAGTAAAGTCAAACATTCAGTTTGAAGCCCACAGCAACTAAAGATTAGTTGATATCATTCAAACACAACTAACAAGTTTTACTATTGGTCTTTGTGAGAACATTTGAGTGTTTGCAGTGAGGTGTATCTACACAATGTAAAGTGTGGTCCTCCAGCAGGCACCAGAATCCAGTACCACCCTGTGATGGTTACACTTCATCATCGGCTTGACTGGTTTTAGGATCGCCATGGAAACACACTCATGGATGTGTCTGATGATGTCTCCAGAAAGGTTTAACTGAAGAGAGAAGCCCAATTCTAAATGTGGGTGGCACCATTCCATGATTCTAGACCAAATTTAAAAAAAAGCAAGCCCAGTACCAACGTTCACCTCTCTCTGCTTCTGACTGGGATGCCACGCAACCAGCTGCCCCACTCAGTCCTGCCGCCGCCATCCCTTCCCTGCCAAGATGGACTATATCGTCAGAATGGGAACCAAAACAAGCTCTTCCTTCAGTTATGTGTGGCAGGTCTTTTGTCTCTGAAGAACAATTAATGCAAACCCCACAAAAAGTACTTTCCATCAACAAGCTGCTTCCTAAAAGACAACAAAGTTCCCCTGAACCCAGTCTGCCGGTCGAAAGGACTTCCAGGACACCGGGAGCCTTATTGTCTGCAGTCAGCAGCACTTGGGCTGAGGCAGGGGATTCCTCTCCACTACATTTCAAGTGGAGCTTATTAAACACGTTGCTGGAGGGGCTTGCTCATCACGGAGTAGACTAATTGGCTGCAGCACTCTGCCTCCGACCCATCTCCATCCTCCAATTAAACTCCCATCATCCTGTTGTCCAGGCGACCTGCCGCTGCCTCTGACTTGGCATTTCTGTTGGGGTTTGGGGTTTGAGTTATTCTGTAGTCCTTCCCAAGCTAACTCCATGGAACACTTTAAATACTCCACGTTCTAATTGAGGCCCTTTTAATTAAAGCTCTTTCCATGGGAGCCTTAGTCACGAGTTATTTCCCCACATCCTTCAGTGCCTAGTCTCCAAGCAGAATTGGAAATATCGATAGAAAGTGTAAGCCCTGCCCTCCCGCTGAAAACGTTGTATCAGGTTTCGGCTCAAAAGAGTACCATTACCTTTAGCTGTCACGGATCTGTACACTTGATCGATAAACTTCAAATATTATTAGAGGTGGAGGCTTCAGAGATTTGCTCTGTTCTTTGGAGAGAGACAGAGATAAATCTTTCTTAGAAATTGACTTGAGTTTGCACTCGGTCTTCCCGGTGAAATGCATTTCTCTTAGGCATCCAGCAGCTACAAGGGGGGCAGATTTATAGGCCATGTGCTTCATGTACTGAAAGATTTAAATGGTAAATCCTTCACATATGACTTCACAAATCATGTAAAGTTAAAAGATTTTTACCGTTTCTGTTGCTGCTGTGCTTAAATTGTAAGGTACAGCCAGTAAATCATTTTAATGGAGGTGTCGTACTTGACTCAATAAAAAGAAGAAAAAAAAAAGACAATGGTTTAGCTTCCACTCCAAAATGTTAATGTATTAATCAACGGGAGAATAATTGTTTTTTACTATGTTATAAATCTCGGGTGCCATTAGGATTTCAGCAAGGGGTGATGTAGCCACATTCCTAAATTAAAATTGTTTACCCTGCCATACCTCCATTCTGCATCGCCATAGCTCATTCCGGGTTCATTCTGAAGTTGTTCCCCAGCCAAAAACTCAAAAAGGGAAATCCTGAGGGAGCGAGGCTTATAAGAGAAAACTAATTGCATTTCAAGGTGTTAAATAAATAACATAAAAACCGTCTGTGGCGATGGACAAGTATTCCTTCCTGTCTTAACGTTTTCTCTCTCCCTCTCTCTCGCCCTCCCCTCCTCTCTGAATTGGGCTTTTGGTTTTAAATTGAGGCTTTCCCCTCCTCACATCTTGTAAATGTGGCAAGCATGTCATATGTCTTTAGTCTCATAAGCCTGGTTTTAGCTCTACACAGCCTTGCTTTCCCTATTCGTGTTTCCTTAAGAGTGAGCTATGCCCCCCCCCACACACACCCCGTTCTTCTGATAGCCTAAAGATACCATCTGTGGTGCCCATAAATAGTTAAGTCAGCCTCCTTAATTATTAGTAGCTGTAAGTTCCAGGTTGTGTATAGTGAGTGCTAAGAATGGGTGAGAACAGGCAGGATCCACCACACACACACACACACACACACACACACACACCCTCCCTAAGTTTCTTTCACACACAGTAGCACTCCTCTGCTGCCTCTAATGAAATTGCCTTGTGGGGAGAACAGATCAATTCAGCGCTGGACAGGTCAGTCTGTTCCCTCTATGTAACTTGATCCATCTGGTTTGTTCTCGCTGACTCCTCCATTAAAAAAGAAGGTAACCTTCTGACCCTGGAGGCGGTGTCCCTGGGGCTCCTGGTGTCTTACCATAAGTTCTACATCCCTATTCCTCTTCTGGTTCCAACAGACTCTCGAGCAGGTGAAGAGGGCGCCATTGGGGCAGTGGACCACGCGGTGATCGGCGGCGTTGTAGCTGTGGTCGTGTTTGCCATGCTTTGCTTGCTCATCATTCTGGGCCGCTATTTTGCCAGACATAAAGGTAAGCAAGGCGCTTTGGCAGGCTGGAGCAGCATGTCGCCACAGCCCTGGAATTGGGGGACCTCACTGTTGCCATTAGTAGGCAGCTTGCTGTAAAGGATGACACAGAATATATGTTCCCTGAAATGGGAAGAAGCGTGGTTGGGTGGGTGAAGAAACTTAGCAAATGTTGCTGAAGACTGCATGAAGAGATTTGGATTCCCTATAAATACAAAGCTGTACAGCTCTGCTGTTCCCCAGTCTACATTTGGGGATAGAGTCAAAATAATAAGGTAGGGGCTGGTGTGACGAGTGGCCTGAACCCTGGGTGATTGTATGCATGGCAAACATCCACAGCCTGCTCATTTCCCCGGAGAAGGGAGGACCAGTTCGCTGACCCTGAACTCTGAGTAAGCTGGTCCCCAGGGCCAGAATATTTCCTCCTTGATGTGATGTACCCAGGTTTAAAAAAAAGAAAAAGAAAAAGGAAAAAAAAATCCTTTGCGTTAAAAGCCACATAAATATGTATTTTTTAAATTATCAGGGCAATTGATTTAAATTGCCATTAATCATCACACTTACCAACTGTGCAGACTGGATGGGCAATCATCTTTGCCAATGCTCTTCCTCTCTGCCTCATGCTGCTCTGAGCCTCTTCTCCCCTCCTGGTAATTTAGTCTTCCTTTTCTTTGTCGGCCCTTGTCTTTCTCAGTTGTTTTTCTCAAGCACTGGGCAATGAGCTTTGGGGGTTTTGTGGGCGCTTGCATACTGCTTGATTGTGACTTGGGTTTGGGGAGGGTCCCTGGAGCCCAGCAGTGGAGGTCCAGGGTGCTTAACAGCAGACTTTAGGATCCGGAAGTGTCTTGTCTGGAGCACAGAACAACTGGGGACTCTTGGAGCTGTGTGGCCCAGAACCTCCAAACTTAGAGTGTGCTTAACTTGATAGAGCTGGGAAGGTAAAGCCAGGGCGCCAAGCCGAGTGTGCACAGCACCTGTGGAGGATCAGAGGACAGGGGTAACATGTCTCTGCAAGAGAGATGACTCAGGAAGGAAGCGTTTGACCACCTGCTTGCTCGGCTTATCGCTTTAAAATCTGAAAATTCAGCAAAATGTCTCAGGCTTTTTGGAGTATCAGAACATAATGGGAAGAAAGCTATCAGATTGTACCAGGCAGTTGGAGTTCTACCTGCCTGCTATTCTGAGGTGAAGTCTTGTCTTCCTCCGTGTAAACCCTTGGGATTTGGTGATAGAAATGTCACCAACTTGGTTAATGTTCTGTCTATTGTCATTATAAAGTGGCTGTGCCAATTAGCAAATCCATGAATCCGGGTCCAGGCTCCAGTCACATGGTGAGAAAGAATCCCTTGGTCATGAAGACAGAGCCCAAGCCTCCATTGTAGTTTTTACAATGTCAAATTATGCCTCTGTCTGATGCCCTGCTCTGAAGTGGAAGGCGTAGAGAAAGCAGCCCTTCTATAAGTTCAAGACAGTTTCACCTGTGGGTAGCCAATAGCAGTCCTGAAGCCAGGAAGACTGTGGTCGGAGTAACTGATCCAAGACGACAGTAGAAGCATCACTGGGGCCCTAATTCATTTATTGGCTAATTGCTTTCCTTGCTTTGGTCTTTACCCATGTGCGAACATCTCTGGTCATCGGTCTTTGGTGTTTACTGTCTGTGCGTTAGTCAGCAGCTCTCCAGCTCTCTGCATTTGAGCCCCACTCGTCTTCTTCTCTGGTCATAACCTCTGCTCTAATGTCTCTTTGCTGAATTGCACCGCAGCGGCTCAGTTGGAGTGGTACCTTTGGAGCCCCGGATCCCATCTGTCTCACCCACCTCGCTCTCTTCTTCCAACTGTTTTTTTTTCCCCTCTGCTGCCTGCACACCACTTCGGCTGATGATGGCCATAAGGCAACTTGCCATCTCTGTACCGCTTCACCCAGAGGCCATCAGAGAGTCACAGTGCTTTACCCCTTCATCTTTCAGGTACATACTTCACTCATGAAGCCAAAGGAGCCGATGACGCAGCAGACGCAGACACAGCTATAATCAATGCAGAAGGAGGACAGAACAACTCGGAAGAAAAGAAAGAGTACTTCATCTAGAGCAGCCTTTTTGTCCCAATGAGGTGTCCAACGGGCCCGTTTAGATGATAAAGAGACAGTGGTACTGGAACTTGCAAGAAGCTCGTGTGTTTTTTATGAGTGGGTGGAAAGATGCGAGACTGGGAAGGCTTGGGATTTGCTATGTAAAAACAAAAAGAAAAAAAATGTTCTTTGAAAAGTACGCTCCGCTGTTTGACACCTCTTTTTATCTGGTTTTAATTTGGTTTGGGTTTTGGTTTTTTAATTTTTATTTCTTCCTACCAAGTCAAACTTGGGTTTTGGTAGATTGCAGAAAATTCTGTGCCTTGTTTTTCATTTGTTTGTCGTGTTTCTTTCCCCTTTTCCTTTTTATGCATTTATTTTTCCCAAAATCAGTTTTTTTCCCTCCCGAACCTCCCCTTTTTTGGAATTGACCTGCTGGGATTCCTAAGACTTTCCCCCATTGTTGTCGATTTCTGCTTTCATTTGTTTTTGTGTTGACGGTGACTGCTTTCTGTTCCAAATTCAGTTGCATAAAAGGAAAACCAGCACAGTTTAGATTTCATAGTTCAGAATTTAGTGTCTCCATGATGCATTCTTCTCTGTTGTCGTAAAGATTTGGGTGAAAAAAAAAAGAAAAAAAAAAAAAAGAAAAAAACAGTGAAAACTCTTTGCTGCTGCCCATGTTTCAATACTTAGAGCAGCGAAGACTAGAAAAGTAGACTGTGACTCCGAAACTGTTGTTTGCTGTGGATCTTCATTACTGTACAGGGTTATCTGCAAGTGAGGTGTGTCGCAATGAGATTGAATCTGTCTTTAATTCTGTATCTGTAGGCGGCTCAGTATAGATTACCCCACGCTGTGCAGAAAGGTTTGGGGTGGAAAGTCTCCTCCTTCCTCGTTGCCCTAAATAGACCCAATAGGTGAGGTCTGTCCATTTGATGTCAGTGGACAAATTTGAGTTGCCCCAGGAGGGAAAGCAGGAAGGGGATAAAGCAGTCCTGCTCTGGTTGTTTCTACTCCAAACAACTCCATCCACCTTTCCCAATTGGCCTTACTGCTCAGTGATGTGCAGGAGAGAGCAAGTCCGTGTGTTGTGTGAGTGACGGAAGGGGGCAGGTTTTTGTTTGGGGTTTTTGTTTGTTTTTGTTTTTGTTTCTGTTTTCCTTTGTGCTTACTTAAGAGGGCAGTAGGATGTGGCCTGCATGTACTGTATATTACAGACACTGTCCTGCTGGGACTCTCGTCCTGCTGGGGCTTCCAACTCCAATCCCTGCGCAGCTCTCATTCCTTCAGATTTGGCTAGACAAAGGCAGGAGGTACAAAAGAAGGGCCGACATTGTTCTCGAAAGGTCAGAGCCTAGGTGGAGAAGCAGCCTGTAGAGACTTTCAGTTACTTAATCAAAACTCAAATGTGAGTGTTTTTATCTTTCTACCTTTCCTACACTAGCCTTGGCCTCTTTCCTCAGCCTTAAGAACCATCTGCCAAAAATTCCTCATCTCGCATGATGGCAGCCATAGCGCACAGCTACTAAACTAAGTTACCTTGAACATATCTCAGACTGGAGCCTGGGGGACCGTAGAGGGTCCAGTTACCGTTTGCATTCTTTAGAGCTAAGTAGGGCTTTGTCGCTGATGTGTTGAGGAAATCCAGAAGTAGTTCTGAAGGATGAAAACCTAAACTCTTACCCTATGTGTTGGTAGGCTCCAGACTCCAAATAACAGTCCCTTATGGAAAGGTGGCATCAGAAAAGATAGATCTATCTATATATATAAATATATAAATATATATTATATAACATTTTCAGTCAGTACTTTTGGATTTTGCAAGGTGCATTTTTACTATTGTTACATTATGTGGGAAACTTACGCTGATTTATTTAAGGGGAAAAAGTGTCGACTCTGTTATTTGAAAGCATATTTCTTTTTCTTGTCTTTATTTTCACTTCTGATAGAATCATTGCAATATGGGGGCCTTTTGGGAACGGACTGGTATGTAAAGGAAAATTCATTATTGAGCAGTGTTTTGTTGACCCCCCTCTCCTGTCCCTAGGCACTTAACCAAGACAAAAAGCCACAAGGAACATCCCTTTTTCAAGAATTTTATAATGTGCATCTATTCCGAGCCCTTAGCACCCATCCTGAACATAGTGTGACCATATCAAAGGGTGAGAACCAGTTAGCATGTCGTTGAAAGGATTTTTCAGCTGTTCTTTTTAGAAAAAAAAATACAAAAAAAAAAAATATAAAAAAACAAAAAACCAACAAACAAACAAAAAAAAACTACCATTGTTCACAGAATTGGCATCTCATTTTCGGGACCGCCCATCTTTCTGTTTTGACAAGTGTACAGTAGTGCAGCGTTCTGATGTAACTTGATGACTTACAATGTTGACATGTCTCAGGTTCCTGTGTTTTGATTGGTGTTTTTCCGTCTCAGGTAGATTGCAAAGTGTAGGCCCCACACATTGGAAAAAAAATAATAAATAATAATTATAATTATAATAAAACAAAGCAAAAACAGGAAATTACGGATTTTAGTTGTATATTGGTTTACGTATTTTTCTTAAGTATACAGTGCACTGTTTGAAATGTATTGTTGAGTATTACTTTGTACAGGTTGATCACTTTTTTTAGAGTGAAGAAAGAACAAACTTGGTTTTTCGTGTTTTTTTTTTAAGGAATATAAAATAATGAAGGATGTATAATTGATGCCAAATAAGCTTGTTCTTTAGTCACGAGGACGTCTTGTTTTTCCCTCTAGGCCAGTTCTGTTTCTAAGGTGTACAAGGACCATGTTACAGTGTAAGAAACTCCACATCCGTGTGTTCCCATTCGCATTTTGTATCGGTTCATGTATACCATTTTTACAAAAAGAAAAAAGAAAAAAAAAGAAGTACTATAAAATATCTGTCTTCTTAATAAAAAAAATTAATGTTACAAGTGATCCTTCAAATCTCTTTCTGGATTCTTACAACACCCGGCCTCTGGTCCCAGCTTCCTCTCCTAGGACCTTGTGTGGGGGCCCAGAACCCTGGCAGTAGGTGGCTGGGAAGTAGCTGCCAGCTGGGTTTGTCTCCCTTGTCTATTCATCCTTGTCCTGTCCTCTTCTCCCCTCACAGTAGACAGGGCCTGAGTCCGGTGCTTGGCCGAAGGAGTCACTCCAGTGGGCGCGGCGATTTGTGCAGGTGTACATGCGGCTGCCGGGGACGGCATCTCCCATGGACGTGTCCACCACTGCCCTCCCCGCTCTCACCCACCGACTTCCCTGTGTTGCCTGCTCCACCATCTCTTTCTTTGGGGTTCCTTGTCCTAACAATTCATACTGCCTTCTTCCTTTTAAAACTCTCTCTCCTTGCACAAAAATGAAGAGGTGAGCTGCTGAGGGCTAACAGTCTGGCTGCCTGCGGGTTGTTCTCACTTACCATTTAGGTTTTGGAGACTTCCGGGCCCAGGTGGACTGTGAGATTCAGCAGCATGGTATCAACGTCCTTGCCTTGCAGGCGAAGGTAGCAAGGACCACACTTGAGCAGAAGTCTGACCACCCCAAAGTGCCCTTTCTCACCTTCCCCCACCTCTCCTTGGGTCCCCCTCTGTCTCGGTGAGGTAACCAGGAAGATTTGGCAGGGAGAGACAAGGTAAGCTCCAGAAAAGACTTCAGTTTCTTCCATCGTGGTCTGTCTGTCCCTGAGCAAAACAGCACCCACAGAAGCAATTTTGCAGTCATTGCGTGTCTGGACGTGGACATTGTGGGGGACACAGAAAGTGTACATGGTCACTAGAGGCTGACTAAGGTGCCAGTTCCACCAGTGAAGTGACCTCACTTGTGAGTGCCACGCCCCATGTAATGGTGGCAGAAGCTGGCTGGAGGTGGGGGACGAGCAGAGGCTGGCAAGTCAGCTCAATGTGAAGAGCTGGGAGCTTGGCCGGGTTTCTAAGGACATGAGAGAAGAAAATGGAGTCAGCTGCAGGGGGCAATGAATGAACCTAGCCAGCAGGCAGACGGGAGGAGGAAGGTGCTCTGTGAATGGGATCCATCTTGTGGCGGTCCTCAGAGTCTAGGCGGAAGCTTTGGGCGTTCACTGGCCTCTCCCAACTTCTGCCAAAAGGAAAAAAAAAAAAAAAAAAAAAAACGGGGAAGATGATCTACCATATCTCTAGCGGATCCAAAAGGGCAATTTAGGATAGTACTCAAGATCAAGAGCTAGAGTGGACCAGCCTTGAGTTTCAATAACTATCTTTACTAGCTGGGAAGCCAGTGCACCTGCTCTTCGTCTTCTGCTGGGTAAGGTAGAGTTTGTTATAACCTCCAAGACCATTAGGAAAGAGAGATACACACCACGACCTGGGGTATAGCTCAATGGTGAGGCCTATGCTTAGCATGCAGTGGACCTTGAGTTCGATCTTCAACTCCACCAAAAAGATAAGAAACTGGTGCTTAGGCAGTAAGGTGGCAGACAGGAAGTAAGCACCCATTACGTGTTCATTAGACTGTAATGTTGATTTAGAGGACAAGGTGGCCCATGGCTTTAAGAGCTGGCTACTCCTTCGAGAGAACTGTCTGTGGATTTTTCCGTAGAATATTGAAAGGCTTTTCCCATCATGATTCCTCAGTGTACTTACTTGTAGCTGTTCTGAGCCACATGCATGCTCTATGTGCAATGTCCTCACCCATCTCCTCGCCTATGGTGTGAGGCTCCAGATTCAGCCTTAACACACAGAGCAGGGACCCAGGTGGTCAGTGAACTGAGGCAGACATGGTGGCAGCTTGGCTCGTAAAGCACCGTAGGGCTTGTACATAAGAAGATGCCGAAGCAGCTAAGTTAGTATGTGCTTGTGAAGTTTCCTGTGTGCCTCTTAGTGTAGTGCAAAAACTGCCCCTGCTTCCTCTAGAGGGTTCTCAAAAGTGTTTGGCCTGGTTGCGTTCTCCAAATACATCATCTGGAACCCCGAGGTGATGCCCACATGTTAATTGGTGCAGTCTTTCACTGTCTCCTGTCTGGTTGAAATGTGACCCTTACAGTGTGGATTTGCTCTATGGAGAGCTGTTCCTTTGAGTCTGTCTTCCAGAGCCTTTAAAGCAATCATGTGGTCCCCACATGACAAGTAGAAAGACCCTCCTTCCATGAGGCATTTCTGTTGCATTGCAAAATGTGGCCTCAGATTACTAATAAATCTTTTCACCGAGATGCCACAAATATTTAATCATGAAGAACTGGCAGCCAGATTCCTTCAGTGAATTCTGTATTTGCGCAGAAAAAAAAAAAAAAAAAAAAAAAACAACTAAGATGCAGCTGAAATGGCCCGACCCCCTCTACAGCCGATGAGAGAAGAGACTCTCTGCTATCCCAGACAGGCTCACAGCCCTCTGTCACGGTCATAGCAGGGACATAGTAAACTCTCAGCGGGCATTAAAGGACCAGCAGTCAAGGGCTGGTTGCCTGATTTTGACTTTGCAAGTCCATCCCCACCTAGATAGTTCCTGGAAGGCCTCGAAGATAGGTGCCTGTCCACCCCACGTTCAGCACTCTTGGGCCCATCTGTCCCCGAAGCCCGTCTGCATTGGTGTTTGTTCCTCCTTTGGGGGAGGATGGCCTCTTGGGTAACGGCTGAGCAAAGCTGTAAGGTAACAATGTCATACATCATAAGGGTCCTTCAGAATGAGGTACCACGGGTTAGAAAAAATTGAAAATATGGCCCTTCCTTTATTTGTGCTCATATAAAAATGCTAAAGTGTGCCTCTGACAGGAGCTATGGGGTAATGCAGTTCCCCACACCACTTTACCTGGTAGGAAGAGGGGAGTGGCCATCAAGATAATGCGAGCACCCCAAAGCCTAGACCTGAACATGACAAGAGTCATGTTAAGGCTTTCACGTCTTACTGTCCTCCACAGCCGGGCTCTTTTGTACAATATGAAACTACATGCTTTGGTGGTGGGTTTTGTTTTTGTTGTTTAGTGTTTTGGGGTTTTGGTTTGTTTTTGGTTTGGTTTGGTTTTTGGTTTTTGGTTTTTTGGTTTTGTTTTGTTTTGTTTTTTCAGGACAGGTTTTCTCTGTATAACAGCCCTGGCTGTCCTGGAATTCACGTTGTAGATCAGGCTGGCCTCAAACTCACAGAGATCTTGTGCCTCTGCCTCCTGAGTGCTGGGATTAAAGGCGTGCGCCCTGACCCACCACCACCTGACTAATGGTGGGTTTTTGGTTTGTTTGTTTTTTGTTTACTTGGTTTGATTTGGTTTAGCTTGGGTTTTGTTTTTTTGTTTTGTTTTGTTTTTCATTGCCAAGATACTATATTGTGTAGCTCCCCTGGTGGCCAGTGTAGGAACTACAGCCCTTGCTTATTTAAAAATAGAATTAATTTCAAGACTTTTCTCTGGCACACACGCACATCCACCCACATTCCCTGCTTTGCTCCCTCCTAATCCTTTAAAATATTGGGCTGGGGAGTCAGAACCACTGCTGAGGAGCAAAACAACCCACGCCCTGGTCCGAGACCTCTCCGGCTGTCCTGCATACATGTGCTGGCTCATGCTCATATTTCAGACATGCTCGCCTTAAATCTTCCTAAGTGCTATCTTCTCAGGTTAATTAATCACCAGGCTTAAACTTGCTGTTACCAGCAGGAAGTCCATCCTGAAGTCAGCAATGTTACGATTGCATCTTCTAATACTGTTTATCCTGCATTAGTGTTTACTTAGGGGGAAAATTGATCCGTAATTGATATTTCAGTCTTCCAGAGCTGGTGTTGGAAGAGCCTAATGCAAGCCTTTAATAGCAAGCAAATATTTAAATCCCTTAATGGCTGCTGAATATTGAAATGTGTGACTTTATTACTCTTTTCAGTTTGTTTTCCCTGTACTTGTGTATTTCATCCTTTAAACTTGCAACGGATGCTGGCAGGCTCCAGTCTAGCTAATCCACACAAGCCGTTTGCCCAGACACAGCAGTCCTGATTAGAAAGTATTGCTATGGATGGGGTCTTCTACACTAATCGGTCTCTGTTAGCTAGTGACGAAATTACTCTCCGTCTCTCTCTCTCTTTCTCTCCCTCTCTCTAGGCCTGTTTTCCCTAACCTCCTCTCCCAGAATAAAGTGATGGGGGCAGCTGTAGTGTCGCAGTTAGGAAGGAGCATGAATCTTTTATCGTTTGGACAAGGAAGGGGAAATGCCATTACTGTCAACTGAAATGTCCTACTTGGTTTTTTTGCTCCTACTTCGCTGCCAAAGCCCATTGCTGCAGCTCACAGCTGTCCTTGGTGGCTTGGTCCTTAACACAGCCAGAAATGCGGCCGGGAGACACTTAAGACAGTGTATGGAAAATAATAGATTTCCTTGCAGAGACACCAAAACCTCCAGAAGGGCCTGGATTCGAGTATAGACCCAGCCAAGATCACCGGTTCTCTCCCTTTCTGGCCTCAGTTACAAAGCCTCTTGCTCAAAACGCACAGGCCCTCTTGAATTCTCTGTTTTCCTGGTTGGTTTCTGTCAGCACCCGCAAGTCTGGCTCTGGAGCCCTTTGTCTCGCCACTCGCCCGCAGCCGCATGAGATCCGAGAAGAAACAGTGCCTCCACACGTGGACAGAAAGGATGCTACGATGTGGAAAAGAACCTCCAGGAAAGCCAGCGGAGGCGAGCTGAGACTCAGCTCAGCAGCCTGGGCGCCCCAGAGACAGCCGCCTATATTGGAGGCCACCACTGCCCTCCCAGCACAAGGGTGGGGCCCTTCCTTCCCCACGTGGCATCCCCATGTGGCCAATCAGGAATGCCAAGAAGTGGTGTAGTTAGCTCTGCGCCCTTCAGCCGGCCGGCTATGCAGCCCCATCACCTTGCCAACTCTCAGCCAGCCTTTAGTCAGGAGCCTCCGGGAAGGGCATCCCCTTGGGCAGTCCCGGAGGAAGTGGCTTCTTGCTGACCCATCCTGGGAGAGCGGCAAGAATGGCAGGACCGCAGGCTTGCGGCTCCCAGACGGTGGATGCAAATTCAGGTCCAAAGCCATGAGTCTTTTCCCCAGCGTGCCTGGAAGTGAAGGTAGAGGGGAGTGGCCGGCAGGCTCCGGCCGTCTCTCTCCCTTTCCCCCTGCAGTTGCCAGCGTCCCCAGCCCTGCGCCATCACTCCCCCACTGTTTTATTCTCAGCTCCTCCTAAATGGAAACCATTAATCATACTAAATTGTGCAATGATTCCACGATAGGGAGAACGCTGATGGCAAAAATCATTCTCCTTTGTTGTGCCAGGCAGGCAAAAGGCAGAAGTATTAGTTTGTCTTGTGCAAGAGCCTGGCTCCTTGCAAATGCTGACCATGTGTTTGCCCAGGCAGCTGCCTCTATGTGCACAGCTTATTTTAGCATCGGACGAAGGCACCCCAACTGTTGACAGAAAACAAGGCTCCTAGCCTCCTCTCCTTTATTCCAAGGGTTGCCAGGAATCCTTAAATCTGCGGGTGCCTTCGCCCAAGGTCTTTCCCGTGTCAAGGTCCTCAGATGGGGGAGGGCTGGGATGGGTGGAATGTGACAGGGTGGCAAACCCAAAGGTGGTCTCAAATGGGGTAAGCTCTCCATCCACCCTCCCCCCACACACACACACTTCTGCCAGCTGGATTGTAGGAGAAGCCAGGTGTGGGTACCAAGGAGCTTTTTTTTTTTTTTTTTTTTTTTTTTTTTTTTTTTTTGCTTTTCAGAATTTGATGTCTGCTTCGCTTTCGACAAGCCTCTTTGTAAGCCACCCCTTCTGAATTAGAATCGTTTTCCAAAAGCTCTTAAGCTATGATTAATGCCAGGGCTGTTTTTAACAATCATCCTGCCAGTCTTAAGCTGTAGTCATTTTCAATAATTTGGAGCGCTCAAAGGCAAGCCAGGGGTTTGTTGACAACAAAACCCAGAAGAGCGCAGGCAGGCAGCCACAAAAGATGGAGAAGCAGAGGGACCACTTGGGCTTAGCTGGCTTTCTGCTCCTAGAGTTTTGCCACTAAAAGTTTGATTGAATGCTCACAATGCATTAAGGATCCAACTGTGAACATGGCTGGGCAAGAGGGCTGCCAGCCTGGCTTTTGTGTGAACAGACGAGCAGCGTGTTTGCAAGGCTTCTGGTTTACTTATGGACACGTGGTTCATTCATACCGTCCCCAAACCAAAGCCTCCTGTGTCTTCCTTCTGCCAACCTGGAAGACCGAGAGAGAAACGCCATCCCTTTTGCTTTGGAGACTGCTTCCCAGGAATGCCGAACAGGTCTCTGGTTAGGATTTGGGAGAGCCAACCATCCCCCCAGCCATGTTAGGATTTGGGAGAGCTGGCCGTCTCTCCAGCTCTCTTTTTAATCTTGGCAATTTCATATGCGAGTTTCCACCTGTTTAAAGCCCAGACCAAATGAAGCTGTTGCAAACAATGCCATGATCACAGGTTTCCTTAGATCAGACTTCCATGGCTAAACTTTTTAGTTCATTGCTTTCTCCAGTAGGAAAATGGGTGATAGGAGTTTAACCCAGTGAGTTAGGTGTGGTTGGTAGAGTTGTGTCTCAGTTCAACCCTGCCCCCCAGGTGTGTCGCCAGTGAGAGAACCCCAGGAGAGCTGGGGTGTTCACAAGCTGACTTCCAATACTTCCACCAACCATGAATGACAGCAGGGTCCCTAGCATGTGCCTATGCTTTGCACTTCAAGATGCTTCCTTCTGAGGCAGAGTGAACGGACTCATAGTGGCTGCTGGTCTCTGGAGCCATGTTTCTGGTGTAGCTAGTGCCATTCCAAAAGGTATCAAAATCTTCCAGGGATACTCCAAGGCCTTGAAGGAGCTTTCATGGGGATCCCTGGCAAGTTTTCAGTGGACACTGTCCTGCTGTAGGTATCCTGCCAGGGGTCCTGAGCCTCTGGAGAAATGGCATTTCCTCAAGAGTGCTTGTTCCCTTATATACCTTGTATTAGCTACTCCCCCAAACTAGGGACTCCGGCATCATTCTCAAGTCTCTCTGCTCCATCACCCACTTCCAGTGGTTACCGGCTCCTGCCCATTGCCCTCTAGATGCTTCTCAGACTCCTTCTAAACTTGTATATGCATGTCACCAACCTGGCCTGTGCTTCTTCAACTCAAAGAATGTGACAGCCTCCCCTCTGGCTTCCCCGCTGTCTGCCCACTAAGTCCATCACTAGACCTAATGACCTACCCTGGGTTCCTCCCCTGCTCAGGCAAAGCTCCTGCTTGATTTTGGGTTTACCATCAACTCGATGCTCACAACATGCCTTCACCTCACTCTGGCCCTCAGCCCTACTCCATGACCCTCAGCTACATGGTCTGTGCTGTTCTGTGCACTCTGACTACTTCAGCACCCTCCCCACCTCTGTGCCTTGGAAAATAGGGGAGTCCCCCCCAGGAGGGGGTACTGATTCAGGATGCTTCCCTTTGCCTTCTCAGTCCCTCATTCTGACCTCAAGTTCTGCCCTTATCTCATATCCGAACTATTTGTTTACTTTTCTGTCTCCCTCAATAAAACAATAAATTCCTTGAAATTAGAGACAGAATCAAATCCAGCTCTGTATCTCGAAAACCAAGTGTGGTATCTGGCTCTGTGCTCAATAAATTATTGGATAGTAAAAGACTATTTTTTTTTTCATCTGTGGTTGGATGGGTCTTCTTCTGTCTGCCTCTTTTCTGGAAATAGGCAGATATGGCCTGTTCTCTTCTTTCTAACCAGCAGTTCTCAAATATCTCCAACTCCTCCTGCCTGCTTTGTGGAATTTGGGTTTTGCTCCTTCCTGTCACAGTCAAAGTTGTTGGCTGTTTTTCGTTTTATCTTTCCCATCCTGACCTGTTATCTCTCTAGGCTGCTTTATCCATTGAGGTCCATACTAGCTAACACCTTCAGGGTTTGTGAATGTATTTGATGCCTGGAAAGGAAATAAATTGGAGCTCCAAAATCCAGAGGACACAAGAAAACTGCCCCCTCAAATGTGTTAAGTGTTCAATTAAACACCTACAAAACTACGACATTGTCAACCAATCAGCAGTCCACAACAAAACTGAGTTTTTAAACTCCAGGCCTTAAGTGTAAGCAGTGGAGGCTGCAGGCTCACACGGGGTGGAAGCAAGCTTCCGTTTTGAGGTTCTAGGCCTTGTAAAGATTTCCAAACTACCACTGCCCCCATTTCTTTTCTTTCCTCCCCTCTTCCTTCTCCCCATCCCTGGTCTCGTCATCTTTTTCTTCTCTCTCCCACCCCTTTCCTTTCTCTTCCCCTGTCCTTCTCTCTCTCTCCCCTCTGCTTCTCCCCCCCCCCCCGAATCTCCCTCTCCCTAAGTCTATGAAACAAGTTCTGGAGGAAGCTGCTTGCTCAGGGAAAGGAGCAGAGCTGGCATGTAGGCAGAAGGTGACCCTTCTCACGGCTCCACCCTCACGCATCGGGAGCTCAGCGTGGCAAGCTGTTCTACTCCAGATAGTCACAGAGCGCTGCAGTTACGAAGTGTTCACTTAAACACCATCTTTAGCCGTGGTTCTCCCTTGTGCAGCAAGGGCAATTGCAGTCGGTAGGGATATGTGACCTGCACACCCGAGCTTCAAGACTGCAAAAGGCAAGCTGTCCAGGTGATGCCCCCAGCTTCAGAGGGCAGCTGTCTTCCCACCCCACGGCTGTGTTCCAGCTGTGGGGTTCTCTGGTGCATGGGTAGAGGGATAGGCTGGTGCTGCGGAGCTGGAAGCCAGGGGCCTGAGTAGCTGTTTCCGGTGGTACCTCTGATTCAGCCTGTGACCTTGGGCAGTCACTGCCTCCCTGAGCCCCGCTTTCCCTCTGTAAAGAGCTTCAGTCCCGAATTGTTTCCAGTCCTGCGTAAAGTGCTTTGCCCTCTTAGGTCCAAGGCACCACCTGTGAGCAAAAAAGGGATGCTGTTGTCCCAGGGCATTTAGAACCCCGACAAACTGTACTGCCTGCTCTTGAGTTGGAAATTAAAAAGCTGTAATACGTGGTGACTAATCCCACTGCTGTTTCATGGTGTCCTTGCCATCTTGGGGTCGTCCAATTTGGGCCCCTTTTCTTTAAAAATAAATAAAACTCTTTTGTGAAGAATGGTTTCATTTGCCACATAATTTTGACTTGTATAATTACTTTTGTGACTTCTCTCTGCAACTTCACTCAGGTGAAAGAGCCCCTGCTCCCCACAGCCCCCCACTGCACCCTCCCATCGCTGGTGCTCTGTAAAGTAATTGTGCAATTAGGACGGAGAGGCCCGCGCCCCACATTTCTCTACATTGTAAGTTGGGAGTCTGACTTTGACTCCGGCTTGCTGGAGTGGGTGAGCGGCCCGTTATTAAAAAAACAATTATGCTGTTAAGAAATCAGGAGCTCCACAAGTGAAGAGCATCGATTGGCAAGAGTTGGTCAGTTATCACCAGAAGGTCCTGACAACACACTAATAGGTTTTTCTGAAGATCCAATCAAATTTTCTAGGCAGAGGCTGGAGGTGTTCCACATGGGATAATGCTTGTCCTGTGCAGTATTGATTTCAGTGTGTGGTTCGCGCCTCTCTCCCCTCTCACGGACTCCCACTTCTGCTGAGGCTACCATTTCCCCCCTCTCTCTCTTTCTTTCTTTTTTTTTTTTTATTTTTGGTAATAAAGACTTGAGCTTTGTAGCCCATGTTAACGGTGGGATGAGGGAGGGGGAATCTCGGATGCCTCCCTCTGCCCTTGACTGGGACCTCCACGTGCTCTCTCTTTTGTTAGTCCTCCCTTAAAGAGAGATGCATCAGGGCTGTTTCTGCTCTGCTTCTCCCTGACCTTGTGGACTGTGTTCTCACGGCTGCTTCCTGCCTAGCCAGTGGCCCTCTTCAAAGATTCAGTTGGAAAGCCTGCTGGGAAGGAGGGAACAAAACAGGAAAATCACAGAGGTTTCCCACCCGCATCGCCACGACCAAGGGAATACTCTGAAAATAATACACCATGGGAATATCCCTGGCCCATGCTCAGGGGTGAGTGTGTGTGTGTGTGTGTGTGTGTGTGTGCGCGCGCGCGCGCGCGCGTTACTATGGATGGTAAGAGGGACACAAGACTACCAGATACAATTATATGAACTATTTGACAAGGTTTCCAGATCACAGGAGTCCATAGAGACAGATAAGACTCATCCTCTACCAGCCAAACTCCATGCCCTGACACTTAGTGACAGTATCTTTTTGTTTGTTTGCTTGCATGATTTTAGAGACAGGGCCCTTCTGGATAGCTCATGCTGGCTAACTCACTGTGTAGACCAGGCTAGCTTGAAACTTTTATTGGCCCTCTTGTTCCTCTGCCTTATTTTCCTGAGTGTAAAGATGACAAGTACTTACCACCGCACCCAACCAACTCTCTATGTAGACCAGGCTACCCTGGAACTCTTATCAGTCCTCTGCCATATCTACCTGAGTGCTAGGGTGGCAAGTGTTTACTGTGATACCTGAACCACATACATCTCCAAAGTCTTGTGCAGTGGTAATTTCTAATTACTACAACATGAGGTACTCTGTTATGGGATTCTGCTGAGTCTGAACTCTTGGCCATTTCCAGGATCATCCTCAGATGCAATGATCATGTTAGCACTTCTCACGGCCATTCTGTGGTCATTAACAACAACTGTTGGCCTTTTTTTTTTTTTTTTTTCTTTTTTTTTTTTTTTTTTTTTGAGACAGGGTTTCTCTGTGTAGCTCTGGCTGTCCTGGAACTCACTCTGTAGAGCAGGCTGGCCTCAAACTCACAGAGATCCACCTGCCTCTGACTCATGAGGATTAAAGGCCTGTGTTATCACCACCAGGCTCTGTTGGTTAAACCTACTTGGTCAGCATTCACCTCACCCCTCAATTAATCCAATTTAAGACACCCCACAAGGCCCGGGCAGGCTGCATGGGGCATGTCTATCCTGCCATCTTTCATTCTCCTTGTCCAACCTTTTGAAGAACACGGGCTTTGACTGACAATTGGTTCGAGCTCAATTTCTCTTCATGAACATCAACTTAAGATGAGTCTAAGCCTGTTTCTTCATCCCCCAAATATCCACCTCACACCAGCTGATGCGGACAGTACAGGTAAGCATTCTCCATTACTGTACTAGTAAGTATCAGCTATAGGCATTGTCTGACTCAGAGCTCTGGAGCCCCACCTCCTCTCAGGGCCTTTCCCCTCACCACCCCCATACCCTGTGGTTAACTCTTAACCCACTCAGATCAATTAGCACATAGCTATACACACACACACACACACACAAAAAAAAAAAAAAAAAAAAAAAAAAAAAAAAACACAAAAACCCTCGTTGTTTCAAGTGTGTTTCCAGTGCCTTGAGCAGAAGGGCTGTCTTACACTCAGCTTGGATTCCCACAGCCAGCCAATCGGCTGAGCCTACCATGGCTATGGGATAACTCCTTGACTTCTTGGGTATTTACTGTTGTGCAATTTTTAGCATGCAGCTCTTCCCACCCATGAAGAGACTTAAATGGAATCTGTAGCTTTGGTTGAGTTCATCCACTCATACAATACAGAATGTCAGATCTGCCAAGCACCCCAGAGCTCATCCAATTTACAGACTTCGACTGTAAGTAGCCTCACAGCGGAGTACTAGGTACCAGCTTCGGAGATGTGCTACTGACCTCTGCCCTCCTCCAAGCGAGACAATGGAGCCAAGTTAAGGAGGCCAGTGAGTCAAACACCCAGAACCCAGAACTCGTTAACATGTAGCTCCTCAGCCCCACCCATTGCCACTGACTGGAAGTTCTGTGTGGCGGGGTTCAGCAATCAGCTCTTCCTGTATGTCACCAGGTGACCAGATGTCCACTCTACTGTGAGCCTTGCTGCCCATCCTATTGGAAAGGCGCTAACTTGAAATCCAAGAGCAGCCGTGGGCTTTGCTTCCTGGCGTCAGTGACTCCGTTAGCGAGGCAGGAGCCTAGCTCACCTCGCCCAGCTTTTGTGGACTCTCGCCAAAGGACACACCTGGCACACAGTAGGCACTTAAGAAGTGTTAGCAGCATTTGAGGTGCCACTTGTCTGGGGTGAGTGGCTGGATGTCTGATTGCAAAGCTGATTGGAGGACATGTAAGTTTCATCAGTTTCATCAGGAAAGACAAATCTATTAAGTGGCTAAATGCATGGCATTCTGTGAGTGACATGCAGAGGGGGAAAAGCATTCTACAAACTGGGCTAGACAAGATACAGTGCAAAGGCCAAGGGTTCTGAGTGTTAAAGGACCATGTTCTGAAGGCCAGTCGCAATCCAGTGAGCTGGCTGCATGGCCATCGCAGACTTACACCGACACTCATCCACTCCACAGATATTTCAGGGCCTCTACTCCATGCCAAGCAATGTGCTAGGCATAGAAGACACAGAAAGAAACAAGCTTGCTAACACCTCGTTATAGATCGGAGAATCCACCAGGTCCCTGTGCTCCAGGCCCTTTATAGCAGGGCAGGGTGTGATGCTGCCTCTCAGGGGCTGAGGCTGCGTGTTCCCTGCTCCAGCCTCTCTTCTCTGCCACAGCCTCAGAGGAGGCCAGAGGCTCCACAAAGGGCAGACGCCGCCACTGCTCTGGGTCTCTGAGTAAGAAAGTGGAGTAGAGACCATTGCTCATCACCATGGGACACGGGGCAAGACAGAAACTGGATTGGAAGTTCATGATGATATTGCTCAGCTCAGCCTCTCCTAAGGAGTAAAGACTGCACCCACCTGGGTACATGCACCCACAATGCAAACACACACCCTCTGAAATATCCAACTGGTATTGAGAAGTCCTATGAGAGAGCCCAGTGGATTACTGTGAAAGCATGTAGGACTGGGTCCTTACCCACCCTTGGTGGGTTGCCTCAAGGAAGATGTGGGTTTCAGCTTTCCATGAATATCACAGACACCAGAGATAATCAGTGTGGGGGGGCGCAGTTTATGGCTCATTTTTGGAGGTTTCAATATGTCTTTGGTTGGTTGGTCCCATTGCTTTGGGGCAGTGTCTCATGGCACAAGAACTCATGTCTGGGAAGTAAATGAGAAGAAAAGGATGGCGTCAAGGTGCCACTATTTTTGGGGCATGCCCACCATCACGGGAAGACCACCCATTGAGTCCCAGCTCTGAAAGTGTCCATCACTTCCTAGTAGCACTAAGTTAGGGACCAACTGTTAGTATAAAGGTCTTTGGGGGGACTTATGAAAAGCTTCTCTGGAGAAAGATGAGTTGAGACACGAGCGTTGAGTGGTGATTAGGAAGACAGGAGAAAGCTCAGAAGCAGAGGCAATAGGCACAGGGAACAGTCTGACCAGGAAGATCACATGGAGGCGGGCCAAGGGTGTTATGGAATAGGCCAGGTACGAGATTTTGGATTTGATCTTAACACCAGAGACAAAGACGAAATCTTAAAATGACAACAGCAGGAGATTTGGCTTTCCTGGTGCCTTGAGCTTTACTCTCTTCAACTTTCCAATGAGTGTCCTGGGGCTGCATGGCTGCTTCGAAGCCTGACGAGGCTAGGGTGGCACACCCTAGGTAAGACACGGCCCTTCTCCAGCGCCCAGCACACGGTAAACACTTGGAAGATCCAGCTGCTCTCTCTGGTCTCAAGTTCCCCCTTGCTCAGCAGGTAGGTCCCGTGCCAGTGTACTGATGATGTGTTGTTCCTTTGTGAGAGACTCTGCACCTCAGGAAGAAGCTCAAACACCTTGGCAGTGAGATCATAGCCGACACCAACTGTTACTCCATGACCCCATGGGCCGAGCCTGATCACAGTGACTTTTGTTCAGGGGGAGAAACTCACAAAGAGAGTTGCTAAAACTATTTGTCAGGATCATGTAAGATTTAAATAGCTAGGTATATTGAAACTGAACTCTAGATTTGGGCCTCAATCCTGGGGCCTTCTCTCTTATTCACTAGGCTTCATTAACTCTTTGAAATCCATGGGATTTAGGAAATCAAAGTGGTGGTGGGGGGATCTTGGGTCAGAACCAAAGAGCTAAGTGGAAGCAATAAGCACAGAATACCTGAGATTGGAGTCTCGGCCTACCTAGGGCATCACTTCTGTTCTATACCCCTGTGAGTGATACTCCTACTGCAGGTCACCTTCATCAGCTCCAGGGAACCCTTCCCAGACAAGCTCCTCCTTCCCACAGACCCTGCTCAGCGACAGCCTCAGAGCCACAGTGAGAATACCATGGGAATGGAGCCTGGAGCATCAGCCATCAGCAGGGCCCTTGATGTGGGAAGTGGAAGAAGGTGTGGTCCTAGCTAGACCTGGAGGCAAGTAGGCAGGATGACCTCCCAGCTCCTGCCCCTCTCTGCAGTCAAGCAAAGTTAAAAGAAAAAAAGTGCTCAGTGACCAGTGAAGCAGATGGCGGAGAATATCACTTGTATACAATATTTATGAAATGGGAGCTGAGCAGAGCTGTGGCTGAGACTGCCGTCCCGGGCAGAGTAATTCAGCCCTGTGTGATGAACAAGATTGTAATTGGGGTAGTTCCAATTTACTAACCATTTGCAAAAGATTACATACCTCTCACATTTTATCCTCTCCTAATCTCACTTTAATGAACACTACTCTATCTGGATGTATAATTTTCAGGGCGGGGTAAGGGGGGGACACACAGGACAATTTGTAGCCGAGAAGCCGAAGCTGTAGCTAATACATTAACATCCAAATTCGAGAGATGGGGGAGAGACTGTGAGGTCTATAGCAAAAGTCATCGGAAACCCCCTCCCCCTTCCATACAGTATAAAGCAAGGTGCTTCGCCTTACCACCCATGTTTTCCTGGTGGGGAAAACCCTCTCCAAGCTTCACTTGGACCCACCCACTTCACCTAGAGGGGACTCCTCAAGATCGCATCTCTCGGTTGGTTTTCGCTGGAGGAGATGGGCCATTCTGTGCGAAGAGGAAGCGAGGTGTACTGGTAGAACTTCCATGGAGTCACAGCTGTTGGTGGACACCCCTTCCCTAATGCTTATAGTCTGTAGGAAATGAGTTAACTAACTTAGTTCTACCTCATGTCATCATCTACTGAATGGGCATAAGATGAAACAAAAATGCTGCCTCCCTCCCTCCCTCCCTCCCTCCCTCCCTCATTCATTCATTCATTCATTCATTCATT
This sequence comes from Peromyscus leucopus, assembly GCF_004664715.2. Lineage (NCBI taxonomy): Eukaryota > Metazoa > Chordata > Mammalia > Rodentia > Cricetidae > Peromyscus > Peromyscus leucopus. The sequence goes on along the minus strand of NC_051069.1, from coordinate 25,327,524 downwards.
CACCATTCATTCAACAATTTCAAGACTTACTAAGTGTCCAGCATTCTTCTAAGTGCTGGGGAAACAAAGGTCAAATTAAGTAGATGAAAGAAATAAAGAAAGAAAGGAAGGAAGGAAAAGATAGGTAGCTCACTCCTACACTTAGTGAGCTTGTATTGGTTTTTAAAAAATCGGTAGGCTAGATTTTAAAAAATCCCTGCATTTAGAGAACTCAGAACAGAATTTTACCTCATATAAAACTGAGGAAGGAGCCAGGCGGCAGTGGCACATGCATTTAATCCCAGCACTTGGGAGGCAGAGGCAGGCAGATCTCTGTAAGTTCGAGGACAGCCTGGTCTACAGAGTGAGTTCCAGGACAGGCTCCAAAGCCACACAGAGAAACCCTGTCTCAAAAAAAAAAAAAAAAAAAAAAAAAAAAAAAAAAAAAGAAAAAAGAAAAAAAACAACTGAGAAAGGCATGAGACTTTGAGGACATCCCAGGGATCCCCTTCCTGCCTGGGCGGTGATCCAGCACGACTCCCCTACCCCCACTCCCCACCAGTTCCCTCTGTAAAATGGAGACTTCCTTCCTGGAGTGCCACTGTAGAGCAGGCCCTTGGCCAGGGCTCTTCTGACGAGAGGAGGAAGGTAGGAGACGCTTCACCTACACGAAGGAGGCCAAAGCACACAGACACGGAAGGGGAAGGCAGGCCTTGGCATGGTGCACACCATGTTCTGGAATCCTCTGAGAGACCCATCTGCAGTGTACCGCCAGGCCATGGGAGAGAGGGCTCACTCCGCTCCTCACGAGCCCAAGCTCAACAAGCTATGAGGCAAGGGACTGAGGAGAGACAGAAGAAGAAGAGTGGGAGTTTCCATAAGGACCAGACCTCTGTCATTTTCCAGCACCTTCTGTGGGTCAGCAGAGGACATGCTCCATGATACTGGCTGCTCCTCTGCAGTCTGGGCCAGAGCCATACTGAGGACCGGGTGGACCCCAAACATGACGCTGTGACAGGCCTTTCTCTCCCAACCCTTGACCCCAAGAATGGCAGGGAGTGGGAAAACAACAGCCAAAATGGATTTATCCAGGCCTCTCCAGCCTTCCTCTGCCACCTTCCCAGACCCCTTCTGCCCTTGCCGGCTTGGCCTTTGGCTAAGAACTGAGGAGGCCTGGGTGAACTAGAGCCTATGCTTCTGGATCTTGCCTTTTGGACACATGTGCCTCATCTGCCTTCTGTCTCTATATTCTTACTCTTAAACATATACACAGAGTCACCCGTGTATACACAGAGTCACCTGAGCAACAGGGCGTGGACTGTCTAAGGCCGGCTTGATGACACGCAATCATTGAGGCCCATGTGGGAGGTGTGGGAGGAAGAGAGCTCAGGAAGATCTGGTTGCTGCTTGCCCCACATCAGGCAGATGCAGTTTGGACTTGATGAAAAGCTTTGCCCTGTCTTCCCTCACTGAAGTATTAAGAGCCTTTTGTACTGATGAGAACAATGAGGCTAAGATCTAGGACTTAGATCACTTATAGAGTATTTGTCTAGCATGGAGTAAGCCCCGGGTCCGATCCTCAGCATCGTGCAAAACCATTTGTAGTGGCACACACCTGTAATCTCAGCACTTGGGAGGTGGAAGCAGGCCACTTAGCAAGTTTGAGACTAGCCTGTGATCCATGAGACCCTATCTCAAGAAAGAAAAGAAAAAAAATGGGCCTCCCTGACAAACATTTATTAAAATTTTACTCCTTGATATGGTGATGTTTGGGAATGAGGCCTTTGGGAGGCAGCTGGGTTTGGGAAAACTTTTGAGTACAACACCTCAGGGTGGATGGCAGCTCCATGAGGCTGAAGGGACTAGTGTTTTCTTTTTTCTTTGCACATCATCAAGAAGCAAACTGACAATTTGGCCTTGGATGTTCCAGCCTCGCATAATTGTAAGAAATACTGTGTGTTGTTTAGATCATCCAGGCTGAAGTATCTCAATAAGACACATGGTGGGTGGGATTAAATAGACCCTTCCAAACACCAGGCCCTGCCTAGTGGTCTGACAGTTCCCCCCCACCCCAACCCTGTTCTTCCCAGCTGGTCCTGGTTTCTACCTGTATAAGTGTGTGTGTGTGCTATGCACACACTTGAAGGGGGAGAGAGAAACCTGTACCAAACACACAGTAAAAAGGAACAAAGGAAGTGTGTGTGTGTGTGTGTGTGTGTGTGTGTGTGTGTGTGTGTGTGTGTTAGAAAATGGTTGTGAATGCCAGTGTCCTGGACTCTGAACAATTGAACTGGGGCTGCTCTAATCTTCTCAGAGGGGTGTGCTGCTCAGTCCTCTCAGCTTTTCCCAGGGATGAGGGTGGTCTGGAACAGAGAACTAGTAGGATTAAACCAGGACCAGCTGGGCACAGGCTCACTCTCCAGCAGTTTGTGTTTACAACAGGCTCTCCTAAGCAGGATCCTGGAGTGGAGGTGTTGCCGTTGGGAAATGGTTACAAAGAGAAAAGACCTCTCCTCTGTTTCCCAGCTCCTTCCTGGATGCTGCTGCTTCCTGCTCAGGGATTACGGGAAGGGTGGGGTGGTTGTAACAACCATGGTGACAGCTGACACTCACGGGGTGCCATTCACACATGGCAGGCACGGCCCTAAATCCTGCAGATGAATTAACTCATCTGCCTTCCTAATGACCTCTGAAGCAGATGCTGCCATTTCCACTCTAAGAAACTGAGAATGAGAAAGGTGACTTGTGCCCCAGGAAACAAAACCTGGAGGAGTTGGCTGGTGGGGGACTCGACCCACAGCCAGACCTCTGGCATGGGTTTTCCACTTAGCATGGGGGCAGCTAAGCTTCCTGTTACTATGGAAACTGGTGGGCTGGAAGAAGCAGAGGCAGGGGGCTATTTTCTGGAAGCCAATAGTTAGAGTTTCTCTTGTGACTGAGATAGAGTGACCAGGGCACAGGCCTGGGTCCTCACGGCTGTTACCTGAGCTTCTGTGGTTATGGGCAGGCTCTGGCTGGGGTTCTGGCCAACTCCCTCCCTGTCTTTCCAGGGTTAATGGCCTCTCCTCTCTCCAAGGACTTAATGACCAACCCTGCCACACTGTCAGAGAGCAGGTGGCGGCAACTCTCTGAGCCCGTGAAAAAAGCAAAGGGAATAGTTGATCACAGGTGGCTGCTGACAGCCTGACTGTCTCTGAAGTTTTAGGTTGGGAGCTTCCTGTCTTCCCACAGCCAGAGAAGCCCCTCTTCGTGTGCCTAAACCCAGCCCAGGGCACTACAGCTACCTCTGCAAAGAGAATACTCGTGGGACACACACCCTCACAGGCCACTAGCGATCCTGGGCTGAAATGCCTTCCTTGGTGTTGGGTTTCTCATCCCTGACTTCCCATCCCTGTGTCTGGGCCAGAGGGCGGCGTCTTAACATTTTGGTATTTGTTTTTGATGTGGGTTCTCACTCTGTAGATCAAGCAGGCCTTGAAATCATGGTCCTCATCCTGTCTCAGCCTACTCAAGTGCTGGAATTGCAAGCATGCTCCACCACAGCTGGAGAATGTGTCTTTGGCAACCAGCCAGGCTTCAGTTGCAATCCGACTCCCAAGCATAGCCCCGTGGTGACATTGGTAGTGCCACCAGACTTCTGTGTCCTTATTTTAAGACCACAATCTCCACCTGCTGCGTGTGAATCTGGGATTATATAAATACTTGTTGAGAGTGCCTGAATTTGTGTCGGACCCACAGAAGGGGCTTGATAGGCAGTAAATATAATTAACCCAGGTCAGAAAGCTGAATGCACAGGGGGACCTTTCCCCTCAGAGGGGCCAGCACCTCAGAGGGTGACACAGTAAGGGGCATCTTTGCTGTGAGTTTTGGAGTTCTCTGGGGAAAAGGGGGTGTTTGAAGCCTCCTGATGTATCCACGTCCATGTTTTAATAACTCCCCTCTGGGATAACTCTCCTTTTGTCCAACCCGAGACCCTCATGCTCTCACGGGGGTTTATTCTATTCCACCTGCTTTTCAGAAGCGGCTGAGGAATGCCCAGGCCGTTGCACTGTGTCTTCACGAGAATGAGGTCTCTCTGGGCTGTGAAACCGTTCGGTGTGACCCTGCCTCTACCAAGCAGGAATGGATTGCCAAGGAGCACGGATTCACCCAGCCTCTCCAAAGGTGACTCTCCAGCAGGTACCACTTTTTGCAACACTAGTCCATCCCCATAATCCCAATCTCCCAAGATTTACATTCTAGAATTTTTTTTTTTTTTTTTTGATTACACGAAGGGTGGGCGTAACGAAGGAAATACCATCCCAAGCACTGAATGTGTCTCCTGAACTGGGCGGTCTCCCCATTTCAGTGCCAAGATTCCAGGGAGAGAGGAGTGTGGGGACCTGAGAGGGGCGGAAGGGACCCTGCCGGGGTGCACATCTCACGGCCCTCTCCAGGAGGCCCCCACCTTCCTGCGCTGGCTATGCTTCCCAGGCCACTTGCCATTCCATAATCAGCACCGTTATCTCTGGATCATTTTTCCTTCTCTCGGCAATGAGGCCTATGACAAACATGCAAGGAAGGGACCTTTGGTTCTGGGACTATGTGAATGGGGGACGCATGGCTTTGATTGCAAAAGAAAAATTAAGCCCAGGAATCCCTGGTGGGTGCCTTGTGATCGTACCTGAGCCAAAGCACGTCCCACCAGCTACCACCCCAGCCTGAACGGTAACAGTGGTCTGTCTACCCTTTCTTTGGCTCACCTCAATTTAGCAAATCTACAATGTATTTAATCTCTTGAGCTAATGGGCTTAGCTTTAAATGCCAAATTTGCTGTCAAGAGCGCTAGTAATTCTCTCCTCGCCAATGAGGATAGTTAACAAGGGTTTTGCTTGTCCAATCAGCTGTCTGCCCCTGCCCCCCTCTGCCATGTGGCTAGCACCCTTGATGCCCTGGGATGGGGCAGGAGGAGGTGAGAGAAGGAGGCTGAGAGCTGATTCTCCTTTGCCCCCCACCCCTACAGGCTGCCTATGAACCCTGGGCATCCCCACCTCCCTCATCAAATATCCTGGGTCCCATACCCTTTCCACCCCATCCTCAATCTTGCACTGCCCCCACCCTAACTTCCACCTCCTACTTCCTCCATCCCTATACCCCTCCCTTATCTCCCCTACCACTCACCCCTGTCTCCACCCTTACCTCCCATGTCCCTACCCTGCACCTCCCCCATATTCCACACCCATCCTCCATCACCCCTTCCTCCATTCCCCATCTTCCCACCTCCTCCACCCCTACCTTCCACCCTCCACCCTCTCACCCAACCCCCAGCCCTGGCCCGCCAAGTTCTTCCCACTCCAGAGCCATCCTGAAATCCTGCCTACAGTCATGAACAGGAAAGAACCAGTTCCTTGCAGAGGAACATCCCGCCCCACCCCACTTCACCCCCTGCCGTTCCGGAAGACCAACCCACACCCCGGGGAGGACCACACAGTGGAAAAACTGTCCTGACGGAGGTGTCAAGACGATTTGCCTGTCGTAAAACCGATGAAAACTTCCCGGAAGTGCAGTCTCCACAACGGGGCTGAGCAAGTCCAAGCTCACAGGTGTCGTGGCCAGGGCTGGGAGCTGGGGGTGCTCTAGGGAGGAGGTGGGGGGCAGGCTGTGGGGCAGGACTGGGGAGCAGAGAAGTCAAGAGGAAAGCAGGCCCCAATGCCAAGACTCAGGCCTTGTGTGGCAGTAGAGGAGCAAGGGAGGTCTCTGTGCAAGAACATGATGAGAAGAACTGGAGCCCAGTGGCTTACTTCTGTAATCCCAGAAGGCTTGAGGCAGGAGGATAACTGTGAGTTTGAGGCTAGCCTGGGCTATATATGTTTTGGGGGCCAGCCTGAGCTACGTAGTGAGATCCTGATTGAAAGTAAATAAAGAGGGCCTGGGGCGCAGTTCAGTTGGTAGGTGCTTATCCAGGAAGCATACATTTCCGGCTTCAATCCCTAGCACTGTATAAACTGGGCATGGCGGCTCATACCACTTGGGGAGGGGACGGAATGGGAGGAAAGGGGAGAGGAGGGGAGGGGAAGAGAAAGGAGGGGAGGGGGAAGATCAGGAATTCAAGGTCATCCTCAGTTACATATGGAGTTCAAGGACAGCCTGGAAGATCCTGCTGAGAGAGATGATATCTCAGCATTAGCCATAGATCCCAGTTTGGTGGCTCTCGAGTCCTATCTCAAAGGACTACCACAAACCCTCTCCCCCTTTTCTTTCTCTCTTGATAAGTGAGATTATAGGGGGGCTGCAGAGGTGCAGACTATGGTCTGATAAGGTGAGACCGGGAATAGCTGGAGCTGTTAGAGGGTTTTCTGCTGAGATTCCTAGAAGATTCTAGAAGATTGCAGGTTTACAGCTGAGCAGGGAGAAGGTCTGAGGCTGTTGACTGTGCTGATGTTCTTGCTTCCCAGCTGACGAGCAGCCTCGACCAGACTCCCCGGTGAGGGGTTCCTTTCTCTTCCTGTGTCCTTGTCACCTTCCCTGTCTTTCTCTCATGCCTCAATTTTATCCTGGAAGCAGGTCCCCCTCCACCAGGACCAGGGCTGGAGCCAGACGACTCCAGATTCCTTCACTATACTTTTCCCTGACGCAGTTAGAATGTTCTGGATATAAGTGACAGATCACAAGATTTGAGTGGGCATAGCTCACTAGAGGGTTCCACGGGATCATGTAGCTGAATGTAGAGAGTGCCCGTGTCCATGTTCTGGGATGGCTGGAAAAGAGGGATCTGCCACTCTGAAGCAAGCCTTCACTGGTGTCACATGGCTAATCTTAGTTGAAGGCCCACATCCTGGCAGGACCAAGCTCAATGTCACAGAGTTTTCAACTTGCTTACATTGCTTAACCGTCTTTGTCTCTTTGTCTCCTCTGAGCTATGCAGGAATCAGGAATGTCTGTGAAATAGCCATTGAATCCACAGAAATGACAGGCCAGTTCTAGTTGTGTCTGCCCCCGACACACACACACACACACACACACACACACACACACACACCCCAAGGAATGAGTGACTCCTCAGAGAGAAACTGAAACTGAGTTCTTCTCTCCCCAAGAAGGTTTCACGGTAGCTACTTAGTTAAAGCAAATGACGTCATCACAGGCCCTGGAGCAGCATGGATGATCCTCTCATGACTGTGTAGTTCCACAATAAACCTGGCTAAAGGTGACACTAAATTTGTCTTATGATAGCTCCACTTCTTACCTAAAATAACTTCATTTCTGGAAAGTGGAAGTTTATTCAAACAGAAAGAAAACAGTTTTATTAAGCAATTAAAAAACAGACCAAGGTGATTTGGTGAGCCTTGATGTCCTGGAATTCCATCCGGTCACTTGATGGCCGTCTGCTAAGGGAGTTGCTTAGCTTCCCCCAGCTTGTCCTCTACTCCCTGACTTGAGCTGGTAAAAGCTTCTCCTTTGGCGAGATGATTTGCACAAGGTACTTAGCACGTGGGTTTGACATGGGTTTGCTTTTGTTTTGAGGGAGGCCATCAAGAAATCATAGACTCACCCAGCTGCATCTCAAGTATGCTTAGCATGTCCGCAACAGATTCCAGGCAGAAAAACTGAAGCCACGCGTGAGCAGACAACTATTTTAGTAGGTTGGCATCTGAGACCACGGATTTCCAATGGAGTCAACCTCCAGCCCCAGTCTTTGAGCATCTGTCTTTCCCAGGACGTGTCTTTGCCTCCGCAGAGACCACTGTGTGGTAAGGGGAGAGACCTGGTGTCCATAATCTAGAGGGTGTGTGTGTGTGTGTGTGTGTGTGTGTGTGTGTGTGTGTGCGCATAAGCATATGCTTGTATGTATGTGTACCCTCATGATATCAGGTCCCAAGTAAACAATACTGTGAAGAGTTACAGATTCTACGGAGGGGCTGTTCTCACCTAAACAAGGCGAGTCAGATGGTCCTATGATCCTTACGCCTCCTAAGACAGGACACACAGCTTCCTCTGGCTCCATAGCAGGCAGATGAGAGCCTTCAACTGGACTGAAGGCCCTTATCCTTCAGAGAGTGCCCTGCGCTCTGTTCCCTGCAGGACTGCATGCCTGCCCTTTAGCAATCCTGTGCCCTGGGGCTAGTCCCTTACCCGGTCTTTAGTTCTTTGCTGCCTTTTATCCCTCCCTCCCTTCCTTCTTCCTCCCTCCCCCACCTCTTCGCCTTCATCCTTCCTTCCCTTCCTCCTCCTCCTCCTCCTCCTCCTCCTCCTCCTTCTTCTTCTTCTTCTTCTTTTTCTTTGCGATGATGTCTCATGAAGCCATGGCCTTAAACTTGTAAGTTGAAGTTGGCCTGGAACCCTGATCCTCCCACCTTCACTTCCGAGTGCTGGGATTATAGGCATAAATCCTCCTGCCCAGAATTTCCGTCTTTCGGAGCTTTAGCTCTGGAGAAATGCAAGCTGCATCCCAGAGTTGCTGAAGAGATGGAGTGAAATAATCTGTATGAAGATAGACATTCAGTGCTGTACGGTGGCCAGGACTGGATAGTGAAGGTGAGACCAGAGAAGTGACTGGTCCTGCTTCAGAGGGAAACTACGCAGCCTGTGAAGGGGAGATGCTGCAGCTGTTCAGGTAACAATGAAATCTGTATGGAAAAGCAGGGTACCACTTTGAGATGAGAGACAAGCTATATCAGTGCCATGCTCCATCCTGTGGGGAGTTCCCTTCCCTGACACACACACACACATACACACACACACACACATATACACACACACACACAAACACTTGCATAGACAGACTACATACATACTACACACATAGCTGCAGATGTTCACACAGTACATATACACACCACAAATTCATATACTTCATAAACATTCACACATAAATACAGATGGTCACACACCACATATATGTGCATATGACACAGAGATACACTATACACATGTATACACATTCCACATGCATACTATATATATAAAAACAGATATCATATATACACTACATACACACATACAATGCTCCTATCACATACATGTTACGTACACAAACACAGATAGTCACACACCACATATGCACACATCAAATACATACATACACATTCCATATGCATGCTACACACAAACACAGATTGTAACACACCACACACACACATATATACATGCCACATATATGCTACACTCACACATAAACTCAGATGTTGCATACCACATATACACAAGCACACACTACATACTGCGCTCATACACATGCCATATACATAGATGGTCACATACCACAGCATGCCACATATGCCCATCACATCCTATGCACATACTATGTTTAACCCCACATACACAGATGCTCACACCGCATGCATGCATACACACCACATACATGCCCCACACATACATACACTTTGTACATAACACATACATACAATCAGGCATACTACATACACCTGTAATCACACATCCCTTCCCCAGCAATGCCAGTTTCAACTAGATGTCATGATGAAAAGGAGTTGAGACCAGATTAAGATGTCATAGTATCCCCTTTTCATCATGTGAGTGAGTGTGTGTGTGTGTGTGTGTGTGTGTGTGTGTGTGTGTGTGTGTGACTTGTGTTGTCAGTTTCTCCAAGCAGACTTGGGATCTCCACGGCAGGGGCTTTCAGAAGCAGCCCAGCGTTCTGAGCATCTCAGCCTTAGCTATGAACTGTCTCTACCAGGGCCTGCTGTAGACTGCTGCTGAGGTCAGAAATGAGCCTTCTTCAAAGATGTGTGTGGCTCTTGGCAGACAGGGCTGCCAAGCTCCTGGAAAGACTGGCGTGAGCAGTGGTGGTCTCCCCAGCCCCGCAGACAGCTGGAGCAGGCAGGGTTCCTGGAGTGGCCATGCCTGCTGGGGCTGGGCTCCCGCCTGCCGAGGCCCATGTTTACCCAGGGTGGGCTGGAGGAACCTGGACGCTGAGCAGGCTCCCCAGGAATTTGGACAGCCATCCCTGGACAGCCACCAAGGCTCTGCTTTCCAGACTGAGATGGAGTGCCACACATGGGGTGGTGGCATGAGTTCCACAGGTAAGTGACTTGGTTTCCTGGTGTTCCCTGCCAAACGGGCATCTGTCACCTTACATTATTGTCATCTTCCATTTAGGTCCCTGCTTTGTGATGCTTTTCTAAATAAGAGAAGGCAAGGGAAGCGATGTGTGGCCGAGCTCCAAGCTTCTCTTAATTGCAGATTCCCTTAAGTACCACTTCCCTGGAGCTGCAGGCCTGTCTGCTAGCCAGGCCCACTTCAGTCTGCCTCATTTTTAATGGGCAGGAGATCACTGCCAGCGTGTTCCAACCCTTCCCTTTTGTTCATCGGCACGTTCTCGTGTGCAAGGGATCTTAAATTATTCGAGAGAATGAACCTGCCCCCTTTCTTTCATTTTTAACACTAAGGGGAAAGACAGAGAAAAGGCTAGGAAGAAAGGAAGACAGAGAGAAGGGAGATGGGTGATTGAAATCGAAGGCCAGAGTATTAGCATTCACGAGTGGGGCTGATGCGATGGAGATCAGTGGGGCTGACAAGTTGACCAGATATCAAAATAGGAATGGACCCACCACCCTGAGGTCCTCTGGAGCCTTCCCGCTCCCCACTTCCATCTGTACCCTCTCCTCCTCCTCAAGGACCACACTGACTTCCAAACCAAACATGCTAAGGGATTTAATGCGGCCATGTGGGGGGGGGGCAGGGCAGTGTTCTGAGTGGTCGGTGTTCTGGTCTTAGATCACGTTAACTGTTTTGGGCCAAAGCAAGGAGGTAAATGGAGTCAGAAGGAGACTGTTTTCCTTCTAGGGGGAGCGGGAAAGCAGAGTGGAGAGCAGAATATCTGGATGTGTAAATAAGTGGGCTGCACCCCAACATGGTAGGTCCTATACTGTCTGTACCGTTTAATTTCTGCCATGGTAAGGTAGACCTGGTGATGTGTGTTGTAAAAAACCATGAAGTGTGTCGTGAGAGGCCCCAGTCCACCACAGACACACACAGCTGCCCTCCCTGGAGGAGGTCAATTCCTCGGGCTAGCAGGGCTACCCCCAGGTGGCCACCGCTGCCTCTGATAGTCAGAAGAGGTCGGGGATAGAGACAGCGAGGCAGCCTTGAGAAAGTCCAGCGAGAGTTAATATCAGAAACTGCTGGACTGATGCAAAACACACTTGCTAAATTGCCCTGGTGCCCAAGGAAACAGCTGCACGGTAATACGAAGGGGAAGGGAGGCCCGGAGATGGGAATTGGTGTGGACACTCCATTCTTCTTGACTCACTAGAGCCTCTGTGTGGTGATTGCTGTCCAGCGAGCTGGCCCGTTGGCTCCCTGCAGTGCCCTCAGGGGGCTGACAGCAGGCCCTTGGCTTTCCCTCTGGAAAAACAGGCAGAAGAAGCATGTATAGGGTGGTAGATAGGGACACAGAGTGGAGAGAACTCTGTTCTCTGGTGCCTCAGCTCTACTACTGGCTGTGAGGTAGCAATGAGCAAGCCCGCTAGCCTCACTAGGCTCTGTTTTTTTTTTTTTTTTTTTTAATGACTGGTTGTGGAGAAACAGCAACAACTCTGGAGAAGTGAGATTAAAAACTAAGGTGAAGGGCCTGGGGGAATGGCTCGGTTTATAAAGGGCTTGTTTTGCAAGCGTCAGGACCTGAGTTCAATACCCAGAGTCCTCATTTAAAAAAAGCCAGATGGGTGGCATAAGCTTGCAAGCCAAGTACCAGGGAGGCAAAGGAAGGTGGAGTCCCGGGGTTTCCTGGCCTGGAAGCCTAGCCTACTTTGTGAGCTCAGGTGAGCGGTGAGAAACCCTTTCTCAAAAAAAAAAAAAGTGAAAAAGGTGGGGGGGGGCAGTATCTAAGGAACTATAACACCAGCGATTGTCCTCTGGCCACCATATGCAAGTGCCTCCATGTGCATGTGTAGACACACACACACACACACACACACACACACACACACACCACGAGGGTGCTTTGAGGGGGAGATTTGGTTCAGAAATAAGGAGGTTATTCTGTTACAGCCCATGTCACTCACTGTGGGTCTGTACCAGTCTTCCTTGCAGGACATGAGAAGGAAACATGAGATTGGGGACAGGGTGGTCCAGTCCGTTTCTGTGCGCTCATTGGCTGGCCAAGAAGGTACTACCGAGCAGGGGCTGAATTCAGTGCCTTTCAGTCTAAATGTCCTGAGACGACTGCATTCCTACTAGCCTGTCCCAGGCTCACTCTGAACCCCCAAGCAGGACTGGCCTTGAAGAGTTCCCCTTTCCCCTGCTGCAGGCTGCCCCTTCCCTTCACATGCTGCCTCTGGAGAAGTGTAGCAGCCATGAAGGAGAGACGGGACTGGGGACTCGTCTGTGTCTGGGCTACTGCTGCAGCAATTGCTGCAGGCCGTGTTGCATGTGAGCCATGCCACCCATGCTCCCTACCCCCTCCATCCTCACCCCACCCTCCTCCCCCTCTGCAGAATTATGACACCGGCATGGCCTACAGCCTAGATGCCGCTGGAACACAGAAAGGTTGCCAACTGTGGTGACAAGTGTTCTCCTCAAATCCTTGGACTTCTGGTCCTGCTACCTTGCATCAACTCAGGCCCTAGTGGACTGGCTAAACTCTTGTTCCCAAGCCCACTCAAGGTTCAGTCTCTGTGACCTCAACCAAGTCATAAAGGCCACCTGAAGCTCAGTGGCACATTATGGATCTTCCTTCTTCCTTAAGACTCTCTACAAGTCATTCCTGGGGGAAGGAGCACGGAATTAAGAGTCAGACACAAACAGGACCAATTCTTTAAACATACTGAACATACACACTCAGAGCTGGAAAGACGGCTCAGCAACCAAGAATACTTGTTGCTCTTGCAGAAGACCTCAGGTTCAATTCCTCCACCCATATGGTGGCCCACAACCATCTATAACTCCAGTTGCAGGAGATCCAATGCTCTCTTCTGACCTCTGTGGGCACCAGGCTTGTACGTAGTACATAGACATACACGCAAATAAAGCACTCATGTGCATAAAATAAAGAAATCTAAAAAAATTAAAATAAAAAATAAACACATATATTCAACCCATAGAGTATGTACTCAATTCAGAGATTCTATGTCTAACCTAAACATAGGCTCCACCACCTAGACAGAGCTGAGAGTAATATATGAAACAGTCTTTGTAAGCCCTGACTTGGTTCTCATTCCTCTCCTTCGCCTCAGCCTCCCTTCCATAGTGGGTGACAGTACCCATCTTGCAAAATGAATGAGACCCTAGACGTTAATGGCCCAGCAAGGGGCTGGACCACGTGTCCATCATGTGGTCCAGCCCATTGCTGGGCCATATGAGACTTGCAGTAGCCAGCATCCAGCCTTGCTTGCTGTTCCCTTGTAGCTCAATCATCTCTTGATTGATGCTAGAGGCAAGATTCTGGCTATTTTGAATTTTTCTACATGAAATCAAGTGGGCAAGCATCTGAAAATGGTCTAACTTCTGCCCCAGGTGGAAGAAACACTGACCTCCTTTGCTGACCTGGGCCACTTCTGTCTCTGGCCCTGGGCCTTTCTCTGAGATGCCTACTGGGAGTAGTCTTTCAGCTGGGGTCTCAGAGCCCATTCTACCAGTGATCCGGGCTCTTGGCTGCTCCACATGGAAGGCAGATGGTGTTGAGTCACCGCGCTTCTCTCTTCCCGCGGTAGGTTGGGCCAACTCAGCAGAGCTGACTTCAGCATCCTTTTGGCAGTGCAGATGAAGCTAAGCATTCCCGCTCACCGTCTGGGTGGGCACAGCCCAGGAGGCAGGGTTGACGGCTTTTGGAGTCCTCCCTGATGCTGTAGTATTTCTGGGGAGGTTGCACTGTACGCCTCCAACGTCCCCGCCATTGAACCTCCCGGAGACATCTCTCTTTGTTTGCCTGCGTTTCACTCTGCCGCTGCCTGAAAGGCTTCTTCCATTTGCTTTTATATATTCATCTGAAATGACTCCTCCAATATTTAATCTTTATCAGAACCTGGAAGCCTGGTATTTATTTTGTGGGTCAGTTGCTCATCCATTTTCCCTGAGGCCTCTGGCAGGAGGCTGGAGAGCCTGACACCTTCAGGGGGGGTGCTGCCATCAATGTTAGTCCTGGTGACAGCAGGACAAATCAAAGCACTGCAGGCTACCAGGGAGAAGATAAATCTGGCGAAAGGCTAATGAGTGGGCTGTTCCCGCGGCCCGCATGGCTGCCAAGAGTCTTCGGGCCTTCTAGAGGCCCAGCAGGGGTCATCTTCTGGGCTTCTGGTTGGCATGCGTGAGGCAGCTGACCTGTGTGCTGAAAGCTTTGTATGACCAGGCATAGAGTTGGCAGCTGCCTGAATTCCTAGCGCTTGGTGGGTGGCGGCAGGAAATTCAGAAAACCAAGGTTGTCCTCAGCTCTGTGGTGTGTTTGAGGCTAGCCTTGGCTACATGAGGATCAGACTCAAATTAATATAGGGCTGTGTCAAAGGAAAGTGGCATCGACTCCCTGTGGCTAACAAGTCTAGTCACCCTATCACCATATTCACACTACATCGTGAAGGACTGGGGTGTTGTGTGATATTTTGTTTGTGTTCTGACCAATGAAGCTTGCCTGAAGATCGAGAGCAGAGCTGGCCACTAGCTAACCATAGAAGCTGGGCGGTGGTGGCTCACACTTTTAATCCCAGCATTCAGGAGGTGGAGACAGAAAGTGGTAAGGTGGGGTGGAGACAGGATCTCAGCCCTTTTGGTCCAAGGATCCGGAGAGGTAGGATGTCACTGATGGCTGCTCTTCTGTTTCTCTGGTCTTTCGTGTTTTTAGCCTGATATCTGACACCTGGTTTTTATTGATAAGATTAATTAAATTTAATGCTTCACTTCACTGGAGGTAAGCAGATGAAAGGAGTTTTAGATAGCCTTGACCAACTAACTATAAAAAGTTATGAAATAGTTTCCTTTTGTAGTTTTTTGTTCATTTGTTTTGAGACTGGTTCTCACTACGTAGCCCTGGATGTCCTGGAACTCCATATCTAGACCAAGCTGAGCTTGAACTCACAGAGATCCGCCTGCCTCAGCCTCCCGAGTGCTGGGATTAAGGACGTGTGTCACCACACCCAGCTCCTTTGTAGAATTAGGCGAGGTTTAAAAACCGCTCCCTGGAGCTGGGCGTGGTGGCACACACCTTTGATCCCAGGATTCTGAGGCAAGCGGATCTCTGTGAGTTCAAGGCCAGCCTGGTTTACAAAGTGAGTTCCAGGACAGCCAGGGATGTTACACAGAGAAACCTTGTCTGGAAAAACCAAAACAAACAAACAAAAATGAATAGAAAAATTAATAAATAAATAAAATGCACACTGTGTCTATAGAAGTCATCTTCATCTCCAAAATCTGCCCAGAACATCTATCTATGCTGAACTACACCAACCGGTCTCTTAGAGTGTAAAGGTTGCTCCTGCTCACAAAGAGAGTATATAGGTAGCTAGGAAGCAAGACAGCCCATGGTTTCTAATCCCCTTGTCAAGCTTATTTATTAGGAAGTAGTTGATTGTAGTCTCATGGTAAGAAAACCTGGGAAAGGACATTTGGTCTCAGGAAGAAAGTGGAAAAATGATTTATTGATGCCTACATTGTTCCAGCATGGGCAATGGTACCCACTTCCTCTCATGCCAAAGGAATGGAGCATATTCATTTCAGCAAAAGTGTTTTTGAACATCTCTACCCGTCCTGTGCTAGGCGTTTGGGGGGTGGAATGGAAGCCATTGGGCAGAATCCAATCCAGCTGGGGGAGTGCGGGGAACTGGTTGGTGGCTGCGCCTTTCTAAAATTGTCCGAATGGGAAGCTGGTGGAGTGCTGGCTCACACAGGAGTCCTTGGAGCAGAGAGGGAGATGAGGAGCCACCGGGGGAACAGTGGCGTCTACCTGTACTAATAGCATTCCACCATCAAAAGCTGATCGTGAAGAGCTGGCAAGAAAGGATGGAGGACAGCGAAGCGCAGGTGAGCGGGTTTCTTATTCCTTCCTTTTAACTTCCTCTGCCCCTTCTCTCAGAAGCCTCAGAAGCAGATGCAGGCCGCTGTGGCGGCCCCTCCCGCCTGGGCCTGTGCATTTCAAAGCCCTGCCTGGTGAAGAAGTCGTTGCTGGACTCCCGTGCTGACCCCACTCCAGCAGGCATGTGATGAATATTTCATAGTCCAGATGTAATCCTGCCTACATTTTCTTCATCTGCCTCTGGCCGGTAACTCTCTCTCTCTCTTCCCAGTCCTCCATTCCACCCAAGCCCCAGTCCCCAGCCTGGACCCAGTCGGGAAAAATCAGTCACAACGTTTATCAGGAATCGGTATGAACCAGCCAAGCGCTGTGAAGAGCTAATCTGTTCAGAGCTAATAAGACCGAACAAAGTCGCCACAGACTCCGCCATGGGCATCGCTGATAAGGATTTGTCAGAAGAATTGCAGGTGAGATCTGAACAGCCCCGGGAAGTGGAATGCAAATGCCTCGCGCCCCCATCAGTTTCACGGGGCCTCTGCACCCAGGGACTGCCCACAGGACAGAGTGGGAAACACACAGGGCGGGGCAGGTAGAGGACTGCGGGATGCAGGCATGCAGAATCACAGAGCACAGTCAGAAAGACTAGGGCTATGGTGGGGAGAGGGATGTGGAGATGTGGAGATGTGGAGTAAAGGATGGGTAAGGAGGAGACAGGAGCCTTGGGCAAGCCTAGCCTCTTTGAGCTCCTGGGCTGAATGGATGTGGTACACTATGGGTGTTGACATTGTTTAGAGGAGGCCAGGAGATAGCCTAGGCAGCAAAGCGCTTGCCTTGACAGTGTGAGGATCCTAGTCTGAATCCCCACACCCCGTGTAAAGGTGAGCACAGCAATGTGGGCTGTAACTCCAGTGTGCCTACTAGGAAACGGACACAGGAGAATCTGGAGGCAGGCTGGCTGGCCTCGAGTAGTGACAAGTGATAGAGACAAATTGTCCTTGACCTTTATGTGTACAGTGTGGTACACTCATGCTCCCTTCCAAATAAAGACAACAACAAAAGGAAAAAGGAAGGAAGGAGGGAGGGAGGGAGGGAGGGAGGGAAGAAAGAAAGAAAGAAAAGAAGCTGGGCAGAAGTAAGACCTCCACCATCTGGAAACTGCGAAGCTGCTGGAGACAGAAGAGGGGTTGAGAATCACCCACTGGGACCAGTAAGTGAGTGATGCTGTAGAGCTGAGGTCAGAGTGGGGTGGTGAAGTCAGACAGACGCAGGCCTGGGTTTCCTTCTGTTGTGCCCAGCTGTTGAGACCTCCAGAAAGTTGCCCACGTGCCTTCCTGAGGCTCAGTTTCTTCAAGACTCTGCTCTGGGCACTATGGGATGGGACACAGGAAGGCTATAGAAAAAACATTAGTTATTTTCTGTCATCAATGTTGCTTTTGTTTTTTTCTATTTTGGGACTGGGGTTGGACCCCAGTGCTTTGGGCATGCTTATACACACTGAGCACCTCCTCCTGAGCATCTACCTCCTCCTGAGCATCTACCTCCTCCTGAGCACCTCCTCCACTAAACGCCTCCTCTTGTTAGTTGTTGGGCATGTAACCAGAGACCATCTACAATGGAATGCTCTCATTTGGCTATTGATAAACTTTTTCTGTAAAGGACATTTTCAGCTTTGAAGGCCAATCAGTGTGGATCTCAATGACTGAACTCTGTTGTTGGGTCAAAGCAGCAACAGATTGAAGAGCAAGACTGTATTCTAATAAAACTTTATTTATGGCCGGGCGTGGTGGCTCACGCCTTTAATCCCAGCACTAGGAGGCAGAGGCAGGCGGATCTCCATGAGTTCGAGGCCAGCCTGGTCTACAGAGCGAGATCCAGGAAAGGCACAAAGCTACACAGAGAACCCTGTCTTAAAAAAGCATAAAACAAATAAACAAACAAAAAACCCTTTATTTATATGGAGAAGGGCTGTCTTACACCTGTAATTTAGCACTCAGCAGGCACAGGCAAGAAGAGCAATGCCAGACCGGTCTACTTCGTGAGTTCCTTGCTAGCTCTGGCTACCAAGAGAGACCCTGTGGTTTGGATTTGGTCTTTGGAACTTTCTTTACTGAGCCCTAATGAAATAGATCTACAAAGCTATGTTAGGCCCCATTCTCAGAAAAACTCCAAAGGCAGGCCATGGGCAGGATGTCTTTGAGCCAACTGGTTTCCTGAAGAGTCTGGAGACCTCAGGGGTTGGGGTTTGGGGGTATGTGAGACCCGGCATGAAGATGGCTGCACTGGGTTTTGGTAGGGGGCAGACTCTAAGAGACTGCAATTTCCCTCCAAAGAAGACATCCCATCCCTGGCTTTGTTAGAGTCTGCCCTCTCTTCATCTGGCTGAAAGTTTACTGTGGGCTGATGTATTTTTACAGCATCTCTTAAAAGCAGACACGTCTTCATCTTTTTCTTGAAATACATATCGTTAAATCTCTCTCCCAATTCCTTCTGGCTTATTGGACTTGGGAGCAAGCTGTGAAGAATGATTTGTTTTTGGACCACAAAGCTACCCCCAAGACAGGCTTCTGTCACACCCCTGTAGCCACAGGGGAACGTGAAGGCGGGGAGGGCGTGAGGCTTTGCTGTGGGGTGTAAATGAGGTTTTTGAATAACACTGGTTTCCTATCCCTCACATGTTTTAAAATCTGATAGTTTTCTCAAGTGCTAAACTCCCCACTCCCAGGGCAATAATAGTCCTGCATCTGTGTGTAGAGTTACAGTGCGGGAAATACTTTCTCTCTCTGTCTGAAAGTCTCCACTACCATAAGGAAGCAGGCAATCCATCGATGAGGAAACGGAAGTCTGGAGGGGCTACTCAGGAGCAGAAGAGGCCAAGAGAGACGGTGCTGGGAGTGAAATAAACAGTGGCCTCTAACAGATTCAGGTCCTGATGCTTGGAGCCCGGGGTGTGACAGTTGAAAAGGGGGTCTTTGCATCCTGAGGAGGATTACCCCTGATTTTCCATGTGGGCCCAGAATGCCATAGATGTTCTTAGAACAGGGAGCCAGAAGCACATACATACATGCTCATGCACCTGCCACATGCATGCTCTTCCACATGTATGTGCACACACGCTCACATATATGCTCACAACACATGCATACATGTACACATGGCTCACACATGTGGATGCACACACACAACACATGTGAGCACAAATCTTTGCACAAATCTGTTCATGTACACAAGCTCATGTCAGTGTAAGCATACACATGCACACACATGATCATGTGTACTTACACATGAGAGTGCATGTACATACAGAAGTTGAAAATGGAGGAGAAAGAGATTGTTGACATTGAAGATGGGAGTGATGTGGCCACAAGCCAAAGACTGCCAGCTGTCAAGAGAATCTGGAAGAGAGCAGGCACGGATTCTCTCCTGCAGCCTCCGGATAGAGCATGTCCCTGCCGACTCCTTGGTTTTGGCCTGAGCCGTGACCGTTTTCCAGCCCCATGACAGAATCATCTTTGTCGTTGGTCACCAGGAACCAGTGCTGCGGTAAAAGAGGCGCTAAGAGGTCAGAATGTGTGGGAAGAAACCTCTACCTGCTACCCTGCTCTCTGCCAAAGGTGACCAGCCAGCCAGCTGCTCCTCACTGCTCCTCACTACGGTGCTTAGAGATGTGGACCCAGGGAGAACATGAGTCGGGCCCATGCCCTCAGATGATCACAGGCTGGCTGGGGGTGTAGAGCACAGTGGCACCCGAGCAGAGGGCACAGGTGAGTATGTGATGGCTTCCCTGTCTGTGTGCTGTGCACAGTCATTCGTGAGGCTGTGGATCTTTCCAACATAGCCTGCAATGTGCTCTGGCTCCTTTAAACTTGTCCCTAGAAAATGGTTCCAGGAGAGTGTGCCTCCGATGGACATGGAGGTCCTTTATCTAGGCATACAGTAGGTGTGAAGGTATCCTATAATACGATGGCATTAACCTCCTGTCCTGAGAAAGCAAGATGCCCTGTTCAGCAGGACCCTTGACCAAGAAGCAGAATGGCCAGGACCCCAGGAGAAAGTGGGAAAGTGACAACAGATGTGATCTCAAGGACCAAACAAGGATGAGAATAAAAAGATAAGTGAAAATAAATTAAAACCAAATTGATTTCTTGTGTCTAATAGAGTTTTCTTTCTGTCTTTTCCCCCTTGAAGCAACATTTGGCATATGTAACGGATACTGTCTTAAGTCACTCGAAAAGAGTTAGAACTAACTGAAGGAGTGGGGTGCAGAGCTCAGCTTCATATGAGTCACCCTCAGAGTCTGAAGTCCCTAGTGCCTGGGGAGGGCTCTGTCCCCCACTTGCCGTCCCTGCTGCTCCATATTGGTATACAGTTCATTTAGGAGGGCCTCAACCCTCTGGCCCACCTCACAGAAAGCAGGCTTACCTTTAAGTTGAACCCAAAATGTAAATATCCTAATTGGCATCTTATTAGCACAAGCAGCAAAGCCCATTGTCACAGAAGAGAAAGTTCCCAAGCCCTTACCAATTAATCTTTGGCTATGGCCAGCCCCTGCTCACTCCATCAACGGGCCAGCTTCCAATGTGTGTTGGAGGTGGGAAATGGGCTGGAGGATGGGCTCCTCATGGGTGCTTACTTTAGTCAAAGGGCACAGGCTCCGGGAGAGGTGAGAGAACTTGCTGCTGGGACATCCAGATGGCTGCACAGGGGACACAGCCGTGGAAGAGTGGAGATTGAGGACGGGGGATGGACACCTGTCATCTGTGGGGCCTTGAGTGGTAGCTGTGCAGCACCACAGTCTTGGGCTCTCCTTCTGGGAGTGTGGGACCCTCTGGCCATATACAAAAAAAAAAAAAAGAAGAGGAAGGCAGGAAGGAAGAAAGGAAAAGAAAGAAGGGAGGGAGGGAGGGAAGGAGGATGGTAACACATGACGCTATCCTAGGAACTGATGTTAAATGAAGCTAGGCTTTGAAATCAGGAATAAAGAAAATGGCATCACCAAGCTGATGGATGGTTGTCACCATGGCTGCTCATCTGAGGAGTTTGTATTTGAACTAAAGCTGGGCTTCCATTTGTGTACAGTTAAAATGGGGAGAACAATGTGGGGGAGGCACAGATAGCAATTATTTCCTTGTTCCTAACATATAGATATTGGCTCACTGCCAGAGCTTAAAAAAAAAAAAAAAAACAAAAAAACGCTGAACACCAGATTTTGCCCTGCATAGAACTCTGCCTGAGATCAGCTCTTAAAATCCCATCAATTGTAAAATTCCACTGCTCCCTTAGATGCTTGATACTAACCCAAAAGCTAAGGAGTCACGTGGTCTCTCATTGTGTGGCCACATCCCCAGTCCTGGATGCCTTTTAAATAAATTCTCATTCTACTGCCAGGAACCAACACACCCCACAAAAGCAATGCATTCCACCAGACAGGACGAGGTGTGGAGAAGGAGTGTGTTATTTCTGGAGAGTCTGGCATGGGTGAGACTCAGGCACTGTCCCATTTAATCCTCACAAACCCCTTTGAAACATCTCATGAGTTATTTCTATCACTCTACAGTCTAGGAAGCTGTGGGTTCAGAGCTGGTTCATCTACCTGTCCACCAGTCAGTGGCAGATCTGGCTGTGTAGCCTGCTGCCCATGCTCCATAGCTGTGCCCCTGTCAAGTGACTGGGTGCTTTCAGGCCTCTGGCTAAGTGGATAGGTTTCATCCTTGGGCTTCGTGCAGCTCTGTATCGCCGCTCAACTTTAGAGACTCGATGGACATTTTCTCAAAAGATCTCCAGGATCCTGTTCCCCAAGGCCAACGTTTATGTCTCTTCCCTCTGTACCATGGCATAACAGGTGGAATCCTTTCCTAAAGATGACCCTGTCCGGCCTCCATCCTGTGAATCCACATTCTTTTCCAGAGACAGCAAGCTCCTCGAGGCCAAGGTCAAAGTCTTTGTCCCATTGATCATTACAGTAACAGGCATAAGGCATGATGTCTCTAGGCTCAATAAACGCTTCACAAATGAACAATGATTCAGGCCTAAGAAATGCAGAGGAAGTAGAACCTCTAAGTTCATACTACCAAAGGCACCATTTATCCCAAAAGAGGAAGATCACCTTTGTGAGTTTTCTTACAAGATTGATTTTAATTTTTAATTGTCTCTGTGTGTGTATGTATCAGTGCAGCTTGTGCCTGCAGAGACCAGAAAAGGGCACCAGATCCCCTGGAGCTGGAGTTACAGGTTGTTATGCGTTGCCTAAATGACAGTTCTGAGAATAGCACTCTGGTCCTTTGGAGAAGCAACAAGTACTCTTCCTGCCTGAGCTCTCTTCTTGGTGTTTTAATAATACACTCAAAGTTAGTATATCAGTCAGGGTCCTCCAAGAAAGAGAATCAATAAGAAATTTACGTATGTATTTATTTACATATATTTATGAGACCAGTTATGGAAATTGGTTCATGGAGGGCCAAGATGTCTTAATGGTAAGCTGTCTGCAAGCTGGAGAAACGGCAAAGCTAATGATAGAATTCAGGTGATGTCCAAAGTCCCGAGACCAGGGGCACTGGTGACTGAGGGTGGAAGGTGGTTGTCTCAGCTCAAAGCAGAGAAGGAATTTGCCCACTTACAGCTCTTTTGTTTTCTTTAGGCATTCTGGAAATTAGATGAAGTCAACCCATGATGGAGATCCCCACCTATGATGGATTTTCTTTTTTCTGTCTATAAATTCAGTGCTAATTGCCTCTGGAAATCCCCTCACAGACACACCCAGATAAATCTGGGCACCTCATAGCTCAGGCAAGTTGAGATACAAAGTCAATCATAGGCAGGAAATGTAGGGTTATCTTTGAACCTCGGTCATTATCAGTTAAAAGGTTTGTTCAAGGATAAATAAAGGTTGGGAATCTAACACACTTTGTTTGGCCTTAGGCTGGTCCTTGGCTAAGACCCAATGAAAGATAAATCATGAGAGTGGCTGAGCCCCCACTTTCCCCACCCCTCCTAGTCAATGTTGGGCTTCACAATGAGCCCCCCATGACTACCTGATGATAATCCCTGCTGTGTATTTTATATCTCCAGTGTCTTCCTATAGTCCTCTAAACATGGAGCCCTTTTATGAACTCATTTGGAAAATTTATTTTGGCTTTCTTGTTGTTGTTTTCTCAAGCCATACTCTTACTCTGTAGCCCAGGCTAACCTGAAATTCATATAGCGCAGGTTGGTTTTGAACATGCAACAATTCTCTTGGTATGGTCTCCTGAGTGCTAGGGTTACAAACGTGTGCCTCTACACACAGTTGGAGAATTAAGTGTGTGTGTGTGTGTGTGTGTGTGTGTGTGTGTGTGTGTGTGTAGATAAGGTATATGAATTTGTTTACATTTATATGGATACATGCAAGTGCATATGTGTGTACATGCCTGTGGAGGCTAGCAGTTAGTGCTGAGTGTCTCCCTCAGTTGTATTCCATTTTTTGAGACAGGGTCTCTCACTGAACTTGGAGCTCACCAATCAGCTAGGCTGGCTGGTCAGCAAGCCCCAAAGAACTCTGGTGTTCATTCCCCTGACTGTTACCCTTACAGAGCAGCACCTGCCACACCCAGCTCTTACATGGGTCCTGCAGACCTGAATCCCTCCCATCTAAAGGTGTGCATAGCCATCGCCTTATTGCCTGAGGCATCTCTTCTGGAGAGTTATTCTATGATAACTCAGATACCAGTCAATAGATAAGTGAATAAAGAAAATACAATTTTATACAACGGAGTTCTTAATTCAGCCATAGAAAACAGAATTATATCATTGGTAGGAGGATGGGTGGAACCGGGAGGCACAATATTAAGAAAAAGGTTGAGCCAGGATCAGAATGATATAGAGTACATGCTTTTGCTTGTATGTGGAATCCAGTAAGATAAAAAGGACATTACAGTAGAAGTGAGATTGTTGCTGGGGAATTGTTGTAAGGGGAGAGATGTAGGGAAATGGGTATGAATAAAACTAAAGCATGCCTGGAGCACCTTTAATCTAGTACTTGGGAGGCAGGTGAATCTCTGGGTTCGAGGCCAGCTTGGTCTACTTAGTGAATTCCAGGGGCAGCCAGGGCCACACAGAGAAACCTTGTCTAGAAAAACCAAAAACCAAAAACAAAACAAACAACAGAAAACAAAACAAAAACACCCAAAACAAAAACAAAGCATGCTATGGACATGTATGAAAATGTCACAACGAAACCCATTATTCTCTACAATTAATACACCCTACTAAAAACATGACACCAAACTGTAGGAAGATATGCAATTATTATTTCTTTTTTCTTTCTTTTTTTTTTTTTTTTTTTTTTTGGTTTTTCAAGACAGGGTTTCTCTTGTGTAGCTTTGCGCCTTTCCTGGAACTCACTTGGTAGTCCAGGCTGGCCTTGAACTCACAGAGATCCACCTGCCTCTGCCTCCTGAGTGCTAGGATTAAAGGCATGCGCCACCGCCGCCCCTGCTGCCGCCGCCACCCAGCTCAATTATTATTTCTTAATACAAAAGTTAAAAGCAAGCCGGGCGGTGGTGGCGCACGCCTTTAATCCCAGCACTTGGGAGGCAGAGCCAGGGGATCTCTGTGAGTTCGAGCCAGCCTGGCTACCAAGTGAGTTCAGGAAAAGCGCAAAGCTACACAGAGAAACCCTGTCTCGAAAAAAAAAAAAAAAAAAAAAAAAAAAAAAAGAAAAGTTAAAAGCAGATTCAGGCAGGTAGCCTGAAACAGTGTGCTAAAACTGGCTGGAGCTCTTTGCTCTTCCAACACTCATCCCCAGCTTCCTTGCCCGGCTCTGTGAACACCGGCTGCAGGCAGGCCTGCCTCAGCCGCTTGCCTCTGGACAGCCAGGTTTGTATTCAGATCAACTTTGATCACGTGAGTGCTCGCTCCATACACAGGACTCGAGAGCATCTCAGACCACCTGTTCTACACTGAGAGGAAGCCTTGGGAGGCAGCTCTTGCCTGAGAGAATTTAACCCCCATTTCATTTTAAAATTCTACTTTCTGTGGCCCAAGGTCCCCACCTGCCTGGAGCCCAGCTGACTGAGGCAGGGGGAAGACTGTCCTTGGATTGTTCTCATCGTGAAATAATTTGCAGCCAGCTACGGCGGAGCCTCGGAACCACTCGAAGTGTTGTCTGGAGAAATCTTGCCCAGATATAACATTGAGACAACATTTAAAACCTCATTTAAGTGAACACAAAGAGAGGGCTCCTGGGTAAAAGAGACTTAATTAATCTCGTTTCTGTGTAGATACTTTTAATTAAATGTAACTCCACATTCCTTGCAAGTAGATTGGAAGGGCCAGGCAGTCTTGCTACTTGGTGGTGCTGAGCACAGGGGGGCTGGCAGGTGGGCTGAGGCAATCAGACGCTCTGGAAGTGCGCTGCTGCCCCAGAGCTGGAGATTGTGTCTGTCTCCGCCTCCACTCCACCTCCACCTCAAGCAACAGGTGCCTCCTGGTGAGCTCCAGTTTCACCATCCTCTCTTGAGTGCCTCCTCCTCTTTTTACGGCTCATCTTCAGTTCTAGTCCAGGCTCTTGACAGTCTTTCTTGGATTATCACAGTAGACGGCTCACATTCTCCCCTCTCTGTCCTGCATCCCTCCTGGTCCATTCTAATTTAGTTAGCTAACTGGCTCCTCTTCAAACCCCACTCCCATTGAAATAGCACTCCTCTGGTCAATAGCTCAAAACAGCTTCCTATGTTCTCATTAAGTGTGAGCTTTTCCTCTTGGGATGGCCAAACTATGATGTCCCAGAAGACAGTTGAATC
Organism: Peromyscus leucopus; assembly: GCF_004664715.2. NCBI lineage: Eukaryota > Metazoa > Chordata > Mammalia > Rodentia > Cricetidae > Peromyscus > Peromyscus leucopus. Next base: position 25,301,832 of record NC_051069.1, on the reverse strand, counting down.
TGTGCCTGGAGCAGGGGGTGAGCTAGGATGGAGCCAACAAGATGTCTCCTGGGGACAAAGAGGACCAGAGTCCGGCAGGCTGTACAAATCAATTTGACCAATCTATGAAAAGGGGAAGAATTTGGATTTGAGTCAATGGAAATCGAAGAGAGCAGAGGAGAGCCAGCTTTCTCATTGAAGGAGAAGCCTCCACAAATTCGGGATCCCAGGAGGGATCAACGGAAGGAAAGCTGCTGTTGGGTGAGCTGCAGCCTTGGGCACAGGAGAGTGTGCTAAAGAGTAGTGTGGTCACAGCAAAGACTAGTCCCTCACAGTGGCGGTGTTCTTCCTGGTGTGTGGCCTCATCCATTTCCTCCCTTCCAGATGGGTGGGGCCACTTACTTACCTGAATTTTGGCCAATGAAATATGGGTGGAATTGCAGCGTGCTCAGATCTTCTCAGAGGTTTCTACCCCGTCTCCTTTTGCTCCACACAGCTGGAAGGAGGTCCAAGGAAGATGACAGAGATGTTAGACAGATGGACTCTGAGCCTCTGGGTAACTTCGATGTGTGAGATTGTGACATGGGTAACCAGTATGCCCATGGAAGGTTCCAGCATGTCCCTTGAGAGCCACAGCCCAGAACCTTAATCCTCAGTGTGGTGGTGCTGGGAGCCAGAGTCTAGTGTGTGCCTGTGGTGTGTGTGTGTGTTTGGGTCATGGAAGATGAATCACGGATAGAGTACTACCTACCTTGTAGGAATAAGTTAGCTGTTTTAGGCCTTGGGGCTTCTTTTCTTTCATGCATCCCTAGCCACTCTTCCTCCATTAGGCTCCCACCAAAAGCCAGACAGATGCTGATGGGATGCTCTGGAGATACCCTAAACCCCGAAAGCATGAACCAAAACAAACTTCTGTGTGTGTGCATACATGCACACACACACACACACACACACACACACACACACACACACACACGTATGCACACACACACACACACACACACACGTATGCACACACACACACACACACACACACTTAGTCTTGGGTGTTTTACTATAGCAACAGAAAGGGTCAGAAGACATCAAGTGACTGAGATGTGGGGACTGAGACACTAGCCACCCCTCTCATAATTAACACAATAAGCTTTGGCCATAAGGAGTCTCTTGGGAGAAAAGGGAGGCGACTCTAGACCACAGTGGGTCCCTTCAGCCTGTGAAGGTCTTGTCACAACCATAGGCCCACTTGCCACGCATGTCAGCATTCTCCTCTAACTCTGAGGGGCCTCAGGGACCAGAAGAAGAGGAAATCTAGTCTGGGCTCTACCTCAAAATGGAGGTTAGGACTACAATGGCTGCTGGATTCTGCTGGGACGTGGCTGCAAAGACCAAAGGCTTGTAACAAAGGCATCTGTGGTTGTCACTCCCAGTGGTGTGTGCTGACTGGGGTAGCAGCTTTGGGCTGAGGGGTGTGCTCAGATCTGCTCCAGATGTGACTACTTGTAGATCATGGCTGACTGCAGAAATGCTAAGCACTCAGCTAAGTCGTGCAAGCACACCGAAACTTCTGCTCCCTGGCGCAACACTAATGTTGTGGTGATCAAAGCAAGTGATGAGCCCAGAGTCAATGAGGTAGAACTGTTTGCTCTGGGTCCAGTGAGTCACACCACTGTGGAAAAGGAAGGAGAATTGCAGCCTTGTAGCTCAGGGGTGGAAGGCTTGCTAGCAAGCAAGCAGGCTCTGGGTTTGAATCCTAGTACTGAAAAAAAAAAAAAAAATCCTGCCTAGAATTCAATGCCCTATGGGCCCAGTGTTTGAGTAAGAGGCATTATATCTGCACAGTGCACCAGGGGATTGTGGGTAACAGAAACAGAACTTGGAGAACTTGGAGGGGAAAACGCCAGTCTCTTGTCCTGGTGCTGAGTGGCCGAGGACCTTTGGGAAGTCACTTCTCTCTGGGACGCACTTTAATTATCTGCAACGTGAGCAAGATGGGCAGAGTGCTTTCTACGATCTTTTCAAGCTCGCAGCCCTGAAGACCCTAAGCAAATCACCTCTGTGACCCTAAACTGTGGTCTTTCTGAGGCGGTTTTCTGCCTGCCAGGCCCACGTGCTGTGTGGCTTTTGCAGAGCTGTCCCGGGAGGGAGCTGGGGAGAGGAGCCTGAGTGCAGACTTGAGTGTATTTCTCTAGGCTTCTAAAAGCCCTTAGATCAGGCTGCTCAGGGCCTGATAATTTTTCCATTAAGAGGAAATAATTTTCTGGGTCTGTTTTGGTTGTATTTATCTGCAGTTGACAGCGTCAGCCACCTCAGCCGTGACATAATGCCCACCCCTCAGACCAGACCATGTACTTACGGGGAGAAGAAAGGGGCAGAGGTCTTGCTTTCTCCTGGCTGGGATGAAGGGGAACACAGCCACAAAGTGACCCTGGTATCTATCTCGTGTGACCCATGGGTGACCCCAGGCACCTCCTACTCCCTTTCATCCCTAGAAGAGAAATGTAAACAATAAGTCCACCACGAAAATCCCCACTGTGCTCTCTCCGCCCCAGCCCCCACCGGCTGCCTATCGCTCCTCCTAAGCCAGCCTGACAATAACCATTCATCACCAAAAAGAAAACAAAGTACAGAGAAACAAAAACCAATCTAAGGCCGCAAATTGACGTCAAACTTTGAAAAATGGACTGTGAGATGGTGTGCGGTGTGCTCTGTCTGCCTTCCAGAGCAGACAGGGCTGGGCACCTCCTTGTCTCGAACCCTCGTGGCCTCGAGTTCAGTTTGGAGGTGATTACAGCCGGGGATTTGGCTTGACTCTCGAAGGTAACATTGGGCTAGGGACGGGGAGTCTGCCAAGCAGCCACTGAGCCACCTCTTGGGTTGGGAGGGCTGCTGTCTTGCGAATAGAGGCTGGGATTATGACAAGGTGACATTGGCTCCATGACACCCTTCTGGATTCTGCTCTCTTGGGAGTTGGGGTATAAGATCCTGGCAGATATGGCGTTAGGGGAGGAAGAGAAAAGTCGGAGATATTGATAGCTTACACTGTACACAGGCCTTAACCAAGCTCAGGTGCCTTTCAAAGGCATGGCCTCAAGCTGTGGGGTGGACAGTTGATCCCACTGCGTAGCAGGTAAAGTAAGACGCTGCTGTCTTCCATATCCCATGATCCACTCAGAATCACACAGAGTCAGCAGCCAGGATCTCCTGCTTCCTCAGTGGGCAGTCCCAGAGAAAACCGGGAATCCTTCAAAGAAGTTCCCCAGACAGAGTCTGAGATGGCAATGGGTCAGAGGCAGATGGAATTATCTTTCTCCTGGGATTCTTCTGGGGACTTCTTACCTGTTTATTATCTGTTTGTCCCTTACATCAGCCCCAGGGCAAGATGAAAGGGATGGTGATTGGTCCTAGAGAAAAATGTGTGAAGGTTTGTTTCTGTCTCCCAGAAAACACTGGTCTCCTTTCATTCCTCCTCCCCCTTTTCTCTCTGTCCTCCCTCCTCCTCTCTGCCCTCCTTCTTCCTTCTCTTGGAGTCCGGTCCTAATTCTCCAAATGGGTACCCAGTGCCTTTGGCCTGTTTCCAGATGCTATGAACTCCCTACCAACCAGCCCACATCTTTGAAGAGTACATTAGATACAGCAGGCATCATCCATAGTCTCTCTCCTTTCCAGCCTTCAGCCAGTCCCTTGGTCATTGTCCATTTGCTCAGGGGCCTGAACTCTGTAAGAAGAGCCAGATAATCCGACAGGCAGAACAAAGGCAGGCTACCAAGGTTCGAATCCAGGTCCCCCTATGAGCCTTCCATCTCCAGGCAAGTTAATTAACCTCTCTTAGCTTTAGTTCCCTTATCTGAGAAATGAGCATAATAGCACCTCATAGGGTTATTGGGGACTGCGAATGAATTTATGTAAAGAACTTAGCACAATGCCTGAAGCATAATAAATATTCAATAAATGTTAGTTATTTTTGGCTTTTAAACCTATTCATGATCCTGTCTTGGTAGAGGCTAATGAATCACTCCAAAGTTAAAATAGATATGTTTTTACAGCAATCTAATTAAGAACAAAGGATTTTATTCCCTGAGCTACACCTTTGGAAGAGACCCTCTTTGGTACTGGGGTCTCCTATCTAGACCTTCAGAGTTTGACCCAGGTTTCAGGTATGGATAACCACGTGGACTTCTAGATCTGTCTGTCAACATTACCGTTTGAACCAGAGCTCACACCCTTCAGCATATGCGCCCAGCAGATTCTGGAATCATAGTATGCGATAAGAGAGACCTGAGTGGAGAGGGGCAAATGGGGAGGTGTTCTAGGTATCTGTGGCCTGGGTACCATCTCTGCAGAGAGACAGAGGATGCAGATGGAGTCTGGAATCTAAAGACCAGGATTCCAATCTTCCCACCTTCATTGTGTTCTGCTGTAGTGTGCTGGCTGTTTTTTCTCAACTTAATATAAGCCAAGCTGGGTCATCGGAGAAAAGGGACCTCAACTGAGAAAATGCCTCCATCAGTTTGGCCAGTGAGCATGTCTATGGGGCACTTTCTTGATTGATGATTGATGTGGGAGGGGCCAGCCCACTGTGTATGGTGCCACCTCTGGGGTAGGTGGTCCCAGCATGCACAAGAGAGCAAACAGAAGAAGCCACAGGGAGCAAGCCAGAAAGCAGCATTCCTCCATGGCCTCTGCTTCAGTTCCTGCTCCAGGTTCCTCCTGTCTTGAGTTCCCAACCTGACTTCACTTCATAATCAGGATATGTAAGCCAAACAAACCCTTCCCTCCTCTAATTCATTTAATTCATTCATGATGTTTTTTCAACAGCTGTAGAAAGCAAACCAAGACATGTAGACATCATACAGTTTCTCTGACCATTTATTTTCTCCGAGGAAATGCTGGGAATACATAACACAGACAGAAAGCACTTTGTTAATGATCTATACCGAGGTACTATTTTTCCTTCAGATAGCGTGAGTCTGAAGTCAGGAGAACTTTAGATTTTGAAAGCTTATTTGTAGCGTGCGTGAACACTCTGGCCCATTTCTTCTTTCCAGGGCCACTGGTTGTAAGAAGCAGCGATTCCAGAGTCTGGGGAGATCGCTCAGGCAGTAACGAGCTTGCTGTGTGATCATACAGACCCAAGTTTGGATCCCTAGCACCCATGTGAAAAGCTGGGCACGGTGGAGGACACCTTAACCCTAGTGCTGGGAAGGTGGAGACAGGAGACTGCCTGGAGCTTACTGGCCAGGCTGTCTAGACAATTCATGAGTTCCAGGTTCGGCAAGAGGTCTTGTTTCAAAACATAGGCTGGCGAATGATAAAGACACCTGTGATGAGGACCTCTGACTTCCACATACACACACAGTTGCACACCCACAGGTGCATAACTCACATGGGCATATGCATGTTACACACACACACACACACTCACACACACACACACACACAGGAAGTTGAGACCCCTAGGCCACCACTGCACTGTGTATGGAGAGGAATTTGATGGGGATGAGGGTCTCGGGGCTGCAGAGTAGCAGGGCATTGTGGGAGGGAAGAGGTAAGTCTGGTTCAGCAGTAGCTGAGCTCTGAATCTCTGCCTTCCTGCCGGAGCTTTCTTTTCTGCCTCTGGTTTTGCCTTTCTCAGTACATCCATCCTACCTTCTCTCCACTCAGCTTACCCCACGTGCTTCTCATTTCCACACACCTTATAACCAACTTATCTGTGCCCACAGATTTCTTAGTCCTGTCTCTGTACCACCTGCTGTCACCAATGGCAGCTCCCTCTCAAAGTCCCTGTCAAACTCCAGAAGGGACCTGATCTTCACACTCCCCCCTGACCACAGACCCTTGCCACAGGCCACTTTATGGATCACCTTGAGTGTCCTGTCCACCCGACCCTCTCTCGTTTACCAGTTGCTGGAGAACAGGGTCAGGGACTCTGAGGTGAGGGGAGACCGGGGCTGAAAGGGTGTATTGACAACTTTTCTCATAATTGTGACCGAATATTTGGCAACAACCAACCAGAGAGAGGGAGGAATTCATTTGGGTCTTGGTTTGAAGGCATACAGACCACTGTGGTGGAAGGGATTGGCCTCCATCAGATTGGCACTCAGAAAGTAGAGAGGGAGGAAGCCCGAGCCCAACTAGATTTCTCCTTTATCTCTTTTTATCCAGTCCAGGAAAGGACCCCACGGCGGATGGAACCACCCATATTCAGGGTGAGTCTTCTTTCTCCCTCTGACTCCTTGCTGGGAAAGCCTTCACAAGACACATTCAGAGGTGTGCCTCATCAAGCTCTAGCTGTGTCTTAATCCAGTCAAACTGACCCTCAAAATTAGCCAGCAGGAGCCAGTTCCCCTAGAATGGGCTTTGGATGGGTTAGTAGACAAGTCACCTCCTCAAAATGTCCTGGGGTCATCTGGAAAATGGGGGGTGATGTTGACTGCATGAGGGGCTCATGGAAGGTTCCTGCCAGTCCTCTGACCTACCCCGTCCTGCCCCCTCCCAGAGGCTTTCTAGATTCAAGCGTTTCCCCCTCTCACCTGGGCCAACACAGCAGCTGGTCTCTCGCCTCCAGGTTTACCTCTTTTCCATTGGATCACATCCATTTCCCACCTATTGCCATCCTGATTTTGAAATGTGAAGTTGAGGAGCTACACCACCAACAGCTGGTAAAGATGAGACAAAACCCGGCGGCTCCTATTTTGCTGGTGGGATTGTTTAGTTCTATGGCGTTGGGGGAAGTCAAGGCAGTGGTATCTGTTATGACAAGAAGACTATAACTTTTGATTCAGCGTTACCACTTTCAACAGATCCATCCTATGGAAACAAAAGCATTGGTATGAAAGACTGCCAGATTGGGCTGCTTATTATAATGCATGACTTTAGGTAATGACATAATTGTAAATAACCTGGAGACCCAACAGTAGATATCTGAATATATTTTATTAACCCATACCCTAGAAAATAATATACATATCTTTTAATGAGTCAGTCCTGTAACTGTTGAATAGGGATGTATTACAACATGAGATAAAGAGGTTGCTTTATAGAGAGTATCATTCATTTTTTGAAAAGGCGTCCATGTGTACATGATGAGCGTGGAAGGAGGTGCTGAAAATGGCGGGTGCCTTGCATAGCATGCAGCAGAAACCCTAAGCTTTAACACCATAGGTGTTTTGGCTTGGGTGGAAAGGCTGCATGCTTGTGTTGCACACTTGGTGATGTTTTAGGGAGATGATAAAAACGTTAACAGAACCAGGCTAGAGGAAACAGGCCCCTTTGAAGGTTGTAGGTGACCTCTGGTCCCTTTCTCTCTATTTCCTGTCCACCGTGAGAGAGACAGACTCTTTCTCCATGTGTTCTTGCCATCATGGTGTTCTGTCTCACCATGGGCCCACAGTCGATGGAACCAAGACTGTGAACTAAAATCTCTGTACCTGCGAGCTCAAAGGACTCTTTCTTCCTGGATAACAGATGTGAGGAACTGCCTCATACAATCATCAATACCTAGAGGGCTGCTTAGAAGGTGCTCGATGCCTGGGCCACCCCAGAGTTCCCGACCTTGCAGCGGTGGCGTGACCAACCCTGGGTCTGATGAACACATACTGAGTGACATTACTGCCACCCTTCTAGGGAACACACTTTTGAGAACCATGGTGCAGCATAGAACAGGGGTGGGGGCAGCAGATGTGGGGGTGATTATGGACTTATCTTCATACATTTCATGTTCTTTCACTAGTTTTAGCATGATGATTTTGTCAAATGCTATCAAGTTTGAAGACTTTTTTTTTTTTAAAGAGAGAATGGCTCAGAGGATAAGAACACTGACTGCTCTCCCAGAAGTCCTGAGTTCAATTCCCAGCAACCACATGGTGGCTCACAACCATCTGTAATGAGATCTGGTGCCCTCTTCTGGCCTGCAGTCATACATGCTGTAACATAATAAAATAAATCTTTAAAAAAAAAAAAAGAAGAAAGAAAAGAAAAAAAAACCAAAGAGCAATCTACCTAGCCCATGTCACATCTTTGCCAATTCCCTTTCCTGGCTCCCGGAGGCCTACAGAGTCAAGTCCAAACTCATCTGTGCACTCACCAGTTCGGTATCACCTGACAGTGCTCAGTAGACCTGCCCAGGAGGCACAAAGCTGGCCATCCTTCCCCAGGGAGCTACGGTTCCCTACATCTGCACCTTTCTCACATACTGGCCTTAAATGAATACATAGAGGTTTCTTTCTTCTGGATTTGCTGGGATGGAACTCACAGACTCATACTGAGGAAGCACTCGCCCACTGAACCCCACCCCAACCTAGTAGACCTCTCTGTATGTTCCTAGCACTGGGAACAGGCCTGCAAATACAGTAGGTAGGTGCTCAATACATATTAGGGGTTGGGGAGGACAGATGAGTGAACATCTGGTCCCCAGGGAAAACCTCTGCTCTACTCGGCATCTTCTCCCAAGGGCTGGCTCTGCTTCCCCAGGTGCTGGTTTGTCAAGGAAGCAGCAGACAAACCCAGACAGCGGGAGGATAGGCAGGTGTGCCAGGCAGGGTGTGCTCCGGCCCACCTGTCTCTCCTCCAAGCTCTTCAGGCCGCTCAGCCTCCCGGAGCCCACTCAGTCTAAGTGGGTAATGGTGAAGGGAGGGTGGAGGACGCAGGGAGGTCCCAGCATGAGACCGTAAGCAGGCTGCATCCTTATGCTAATTTCTCCTTGGAGTGAGAATGTGTGTTTGTACGGATGAATGGGCACCTATGGATGTGGGTGTGTGAGCATGTGCATACTCATCGGTAATTAATTACAAAGCCTCACGCTTGTGTGGCACTTTACAGTTTATAAAGCATTTCACGTCCATTATCCTATTAAGTCCTCGTAAAACCCCGTGACTTAGGCTGTGATAGTTATTTACATTTTTGTAACGGGCAAAATAAGCCTTAGAGAGTTTAAGTGACTTGCTTCACAGACGGCACCTTGAGCAGACCCAGGGAATAAAGAGTACAGGTATCCCTGGCCATGTGTCCGGATGCTGACGCTCCTCCCGGTACTCAGGATGACTGAGAGGAGGCAGGGTAGGATTTCACAGCATCACCTAGTCACCCCACCTGGAAGGATGCTATTCCAGGTCCTCATACCCCGATAGTCAGCATGTCACTCACTAGACCATGCCCAGGCACAGTGGGGGATTTATGTGTGTGCAGGAGGAATGAACCTTAGTGGATAAGAGGTCACTCTCTGAAGTCCAGTAGGTTTGGGTCCCAATGTTATCGCTGTTTCTCTTCCTAGCCATGGACTGTTGGGCAAATCACTGATCCTCTTGGTTCCTTAGTGACCATATCTGAAGAGAGAGAGAGAGAGAGAGAGAGAGAGAGAGAGAGAGAGAGAGAGAGAGAGAGAGAGAGATGGATCTTGCTGACTTTGACTACCGGGGTATCAAATGGTGAGAGTGTGTGCAAGGTGCCTCGTGTAGGCTCTGGTGTATAGCCAGCCCTCAACAGCCGACAAGCCATGATTACCTCAGAGGATGCAGCCAGGGAGGGGCTCTCAGATGAGGGGCCTCTTTTACTGAGTCTTTCTGGGTGTCCCTGAGTTGCAGCAGCATCGGGGAGTCTGGGCGAAGCAATCCCCCCTGTTGTCTCTGGGACCTGACTTTCTCTCCGACATCCTGTATTGGCAACAAACTACCAGGCGCGGGGCCACAAAGGAGGAGGGCGCTGTTTGGGCTCACAGCCTCAGAAGGTATGGCTGACAGCTGACTTTGACGGAAGGAGCATGCTGTGGCCACTTCTTCCCATGGTCAGAAGGCAGCGGAAGTGGGCTGCAACCTCAAGGGTACCGACCTTCAGAGTCCCCTCCCCAGGAACCGAAGGCTCCATAACTTCCACCATGTAGCTGAACCAGCTGAGGACCAAGTGTTCCACACAAGTCTATGTGGGCACTTCCCTGTCAAATCACAGCCAAAAGGTAAGAGCTGGTAAGCAGGAAGATCTCTGAAGGAGGCCAGGCTCCTGCGGGCACTGGGGCAGCCAGAGGAGGGGGATGTGGGAGAGTTTGGAGAAGAAGGTGGAGACAGAGACAGAGCAAGTGTAGGATCAGGCCTGTAGACAGCTCTCAAGCAGAAGGGTTGTGAGTATTAGGAACTGCAACCCCTTAGAGGTTGGAGGGTGGAGCCCATCATAAATGGCCCTCTGCGCATAATTCTCTCCCATCCTTCATGCTGACAGGTTTTCTCAGTTCTTGGGTCTCAAAGCCAGAAGATCTGGTTGGACCGTGTTTACTTTTCATACTACCTACATCATCTTAGGCTAATCCCTGACCCTCTCTGGGTTGCATTTTCCATCTCTGTAAAGTGGATAATGTCAACAATGCCAAGCTTGAAAGTTTATATCCTGAAGATTGGATGGAGCGATGTCCCTAGCCTGCACACAGAAGGGAAGGGACAAGTCTGAGTTATTGTCCCCTAATGAACATGACCTCCCTTCCCATCTCCTCTCTCCAGGCGTGGAAATGACCGCCTAGCCACAGAAAGCCGAAGAAATGCACCTGTGTGAACAGGGTTTTCCTTTCCTTTACCATCCTGGCAGAGCATCCAGTATAATGGAAGCAAGGCCTCTGGGAAGAAATCTGGTCACGGTGACGGAGACCAGGTGCCTCAGAACCGGAAGAGAAGTGGAAAATGGGTCCTCAGACTTCTTCCGTGAGTACTCACCTCCTCCAGTCTGTCTGCAGTAAGTACCCTTTCAAGTAATCACTCTAGAATGTTCAAGATTATCTCTAATTCTCCTTTCTTCCTCCTAGGTTCAACCTGTGATTCTTTCAACAGATATTTTTTGGGCACCTGCTACATGACAGATGCTATTTCATGTCTGTCTGCACTTTAGGCAAACCCGAGTTTTATAGAATGTCCATGACAAGAGGTGGGACCATCTCAGCTGATGCTGAGAACAAACACAAGGGGTGGTATCCAGTATTCTTATTTCACAGATTGAGGTCCTGGTGTGTGTGTGGGGGGTGTCAGTGATTCTGAAGAACTTGCCACATCACCTAGTTGGTGGGGAACTAGAATTGAACTCTGAATGTTGGGCTTTTGAGATTTAGTTCAGTTTTATTTATTCTCTGTCCCTAGCTAGGACTGTTGCAGGGACATTCTCACACTGTCCCAACCTGTCATCCCCCATACTACCACCAAATCAACTTTCGAAGTGCCACCTACCTAGGTGACTTTCAAAGGCCCTCTTGGGGCAGCCTCCGGTCCCCAGATGTGGCCTGTGGTTTCTCTTACTTCTCCAAAAGACTAAGCACTCCGCTGCTCTGTGCTCCCCCCCCACACACCTCCCGTCATATCAGCTACAATGAACTGGACTCTGAAGCTCGCTGCTTCCACACCCATCAGCATTGTCCGGCCTTTGAAAGTTCCTTCCCTGTGGACACTCACCCTCCCTTTCTCCTCTCTGAGAAGACTTGGCGTGAGCCAAGCAGGGAAAGAGTCTACCTGCAACTTCTGCTTCAGGAAGCAACTCACTGCATCCTTGAAAAAGAGAACAGGAAGAATAAGATGCACGTTAGCAACTCCATGCATCATCTAGGTGCCCAGGTGTGGGAGAGGAGGACCAAAAAGGTCAGTGCTCAGAGTTGAGAGTTTTTTTTTTTGTTTGTTTGTTTTTGTTTTTCAAGATAAGGTTTCTCTGTGTAGCCCTGGGTGTCTTGGAACTCACTCTGTAGACCAGGCTGGCTTCAAACTCACAGAGATCCTCCTGCCTCTGCCTCCCAAGTGCTGGGATTAGAGGCGTGTGCCACCACTAAAGCATCCTTCTTTTAAAAACTCTAAAATCTGAAAGCCTCCCAAATCTGAAACTGTGTGTGCACATGTGTGTGGTGCATGTGCATGTATATGCACCCTCTTGCACATGCAAAGGCCAGAGGAGGACATGGGTGATTCCTCACCTTGCCTCCTTGTGTCTGAGTCTCTCATTGAGTCTAGAGTTGGGCAATCATCCAGCACACCCAGCGATCCTCCTGCCTCTGTCCTCTCATGGTGCACATGCTTTGATGCTTTTGAGTGCTGAGGATTCAAACTCAGGCCACAGGGCTGCACAGCAAGGAGTCTTAACTCACTGAGCCATCCCTTAGCCCCCGACTTCTGACATTTTTGAACGATGACATTGTGAAGGTCCACACCTGACCCCAAGTGAAGAGTCAAAATTTAGGTGCACTGAAAATGTATAGAACCACTGCCATGCTGTGTGGTGGATGTGTGGGAAACACCTGAAATCTCATATTTAGACTTGGGTCCCCAAAACATTTCATTATGTATATGGAACTATTCCAAAATCCAGAAAAATCCAGTATCTGAAACCCATCTCGCTTCAGCATTTGGAAGAAGGGATGCTCAGTCTGTCCAGGGAGAAACATTACTGGGGCTGTTTTCCCTTCCAGCCTCCTAAGCCACCAATGGAGAGGGCTGCCCAGGAGGGGAACTGGCCTTGGCTCCTCTTCCCCCAGAGCTTGGCTAAGGTTTAACAAGGCAGAGGATTTGTTTATCGAATTTGAAATGTGGAAAGGGTCCAGGGGGAAGGTGAAGAATATCAAAATTCTTGCCAGGGCTGAGCAAAGAAAGATCTCTGTCTGTCCGTCTGTCTGGAGGTCTGGGTTTGCTCCAGTGGCACTGTGTTTGCTTTGTGTGTGTTTGTGTGTGTGTGTGTGTGTGTGTGTGTGTGTGTGTGTGTGCTTCCGTCCCCCCTTTCTGGGCTTGGGTGCTAAGGTACCTGAGAAAGGCTGTGTGCCCACCCCTTGGAATGCTACATGCTAATGAAGGAGGCATTCCAATGCTGCTCCCCCAGGGCCCGGGATCACATCTCCATTAATACACCCCTGGAGTTCATTGTGATTGGCATCGCTACAATAAACAGTAAATGAGTGAATAATAATTGGCCATCTATTTGACAGTGTTTCTGAGGTTGCCATGGCAATCACACCTTTTATTAAGCTTTATTAAGCTGCAACATAGGCAGTGAGGAGGCAGCAGCCTAGCACCCTGGGCAGCTGCAGCCAAGTCTGACCTGCTCCATGACCTTTTTTGTGGTGGGGTTGGGGGAGGCTTGTGGGGTGGTGGTGGGGGTAGCCGTAGGTGCAGGTGCCGGGTCTAGGGACACTCCCTTTTCATTGATTTAAAAAAAAAAATTCACCTTCTTTGGGAGCATTTGGGAGAGACTATTTAATGCCCGGCTGGAGATGTGTAAGGGTTTGTTTCTGTCTTCTCTTTTCTTCAAATAGCTGAGAAGTGAAAATTGAGGTTCTAGAGACCAGATGATGTTATTTTATTTTTGCCCTGAGCCTTTCCCCCTGAACCACGGTAACAATTAAACTAAGGACAAATCTGGAAATTAGAACCGTGATGGAAATCACTCAGGGAAGGTGCTCTTATCTATCCCTCCTTGAGTGTGTAGGCTCCTCCCCACCCTCTGTCAATGAGTTCCGCATCCCTCTAGGCACAGGAAAGGGCTCCTGTCAAACAGCCCAGCCCACCAGATCACTGCCATCGTCATCACTGTCCATCAGGGGCAAGGCTTGAAGACTTCCTGACGGCAGCGTCATTTGCACATACAGGAGGGAAGAACTGCCTGCACCCTGGGACAGTGGCCTATTCTGTGTGTGTGTGTGTGTGTGTGTGTGCGCGCGCGCGCGTGCGTGTGTATGTGTTCCTCCCTTTCTCTCTCACTCCCCTCCCCCCATCTCTCTCACACACTGTGTGTGTATGTGTACCACTGTACTTGTGCAAAGGCCAGAGCAGGTTGTGAGGTGCCCACTCTGCCACTTCCCACCTTGCTCCTTTGAGACAAGGTCTCTTGCTGAATTTGGGGCTCACAGTTTTAGCTGGGCTGGTGGCCAATAAGATGCAGAAATCCTCCCATCTTTATCTTTCCCCCAAAAGTGCTGGGGTGGCACCCTTGCCTTTGTCTTGTGGGTGCTAGGAATTTGAACTTGGGTCCTCATGCTTTTCTGGCAAGGGCTTACCCCCAGTGCTGAGGCTACAGGTGCATGCCAGGTTTTGGTTTTTTTTTTTTTAACAGATTTTTTAAATTAATTAATTTTTAAAAAAATTTTATGTGCATTGGTATTTTTTTTTTTGCCATGGGTGTCAGGTCCCTTGGAACTGGAGTTACAGACAGTTATGAGCTGCCATGCAGGTGCTGAGAATTGAACCCATGTCCTTTGGAAGAGCAGCCAGTGCTCTTAAGCCCTGAGCCATCTCTCCAGGCTTTTTAGGTGGGTGCTGGGGATCTACACTTAGGCCCTTATGCTTGAGCACCAAGTACTTTGCTGATCAAGCTGATCCCCAGCTAACTTCTGTGATGAGAAGTCAGACACACTGGGTAGAGAGCCATAGACTGCAGCCCAAATATCCGTTGGTTAGAACAGGGGCTTGTTCTGACACCTACTGTAACCCTGTAGGAGAAGACTCCTGCGTGGAGGTGGTCACAGAGAAGGGGAAAACATGGTTTCTTTTTTAATCACAAAAGGTATATATTATGTTGTCTGTATATTTTAAGACTTCAATGCAATGTAGGTGAACAGGGTTGCTCGAGTTAGCAAATGAAAATACAGAACACAGAGTAAAAATGGGTGAATATAAAAAAACTTCTTAATGTGAGTCTTCCCAAATACTATACGTATTTTTACTATCTACACCTTTTTGTTGGTGTGATAAAATGCCATGGCCAAGGGCAACTTAAGGAAAGAAGCTTACTTTGGCTCCTGGTGGCGGAGGAAAAAGAGTCCACCATGGTGGGAAAGGTGGGAGCAGGCAGACATGGCGGGGGCCAGAAGCTAGAGCTCATGTGTCCAGGTCACAAGCAGGAAGCAGAGAGAGCAAACAGGAAGTAGAGTTGGGTTTTAATCTCAAAGCCCGTTCTCAGTGATACATATCTTTTTTTTGAAAGATTTATTTATTTATTTATTTATTTATTTATTTATTTATTTATTTACTTATATTTTTGGTTGTGAGCCTAGCCTTTAACAGCTGAGCCATCTCTCCAGCGCTATTTATTTATTTGTTTGTTTATTATGTGTACACTGTTCTGCCTGCACGTCAGATCCCACTATAGATGGGTCACCGTGTGGTTGCTGAGATTGAACTCAGGATCTCTGGAAGAGCAGCCAGTGCTCTTAACCTCTGAGCCATCTCTCCAGCCCAGTGATGTACATCTTCTAGCAAAGCTGCATCACCTAAGTTCCCCAAAAAGCACTACCAACCGGAGACAAAGGGTTCAATTGTCTGGGACCATGAGGGGCAGGCACTTCTCATTCAAAACACCACAGCAAGCCTAACTGTGCAATATCATTTGATCTAAATTCTATGGGGGTGATGAGTTAATGTGTGAGTCATCCCACAAGCACACTTCCAGGGTGCTTCAAGTAGGTAGCACATGGGATCCCAAGCTAAAATACAATCCCTAGGCAGTTAGTGCAAGACCATCAGCAGCTATTTTTTTTCTCAATCAATACCAGAGATTTTGCTAATTACCATAATTAGTGTCACAAAATTGTCTTCTTTGGTAAATCAAATAGAGGTCCATGTGCACACTCTACCAGAAGTGTCAAATGCGGGGCCCTTGCTGCCCTCTCCAGAAAGGTCTACAAACTTAGGAAGTCCAATGACCACACACATTCCTTAAAACAATGCACTAAGGTTCTAAACAAGCCCATATATAGACACTCATCAGAGAATCGCTCCTAACTCAGTGCCCAAGGAATGCTATGTTTTCTTGCAAGGAGCTTTCACTCAGAAGTGCCCGAATGACTTTGACATCACTGGATAGATGCTTTGTTTGGGGACAGCTTGCTAATAAATATTTGTATGCATGGGAGAGCCAAGCCTGAAATGTGCTTTCACTGAAACACACCCCCCGGGACTGGGAGCATTCCCTCAGCCCTCTACAGAAAGAACTGATTGGTTCAGGTCAGTTTGGCTCAGAAGAGAATCTTGCAGAGAAAGAAGCGAAATTTTGGTTCTCAAATGGGTCTGAATAAACAGAAATGGGGGGCTTCACAAAGCCTTGGGGGCAAAAATTATGTGCAGAAAAAAATACCACTTTTTAAAAATTACTGTGTGGGCTGGCAAGTTGGCCCTGCAAGTGAGGACACCTGTCACCAAGACTGGGTTCCATCCTGTGATTCACAGGATTGGAAGAAGGGAATCAATAACTCCCATAAATTGTCCTGTGACTTCCACATGTGGCATGGCACACACATGCCCATACACATATGCATGTACACATGAAGAAATGCCATTTAGAAATTATTATTTACCGTTGCTAACTGTGCAATTAGATAGCACAAAATAGACTCATAATTCCATGCAAGCACAGCCACTCTCCCTTGTCAGGACCTTTCCATTACATAAATGACAGTCATTCACAAGCACTTCTGATTTCTACTCCTCCCCCGCCCCCGGCAACCACTACGCTATCTTTCCTCTGGGCAGATTTGCATACGCACATGGCAAGTGTCTTTTTGTGCAGAATGATCTAAGAAGAGTCTTGGTAGTACTGTTGGAGTCAGAAGTTCCTTCCCCTCTAAGTCCAAATGAATTTGTTGCATGTGTACTCCATCTCTACACCCATTCACCTGTTCAGGGAAGTTTTTCTAACAACGAGTTTGAGGTTCTGACGACAAACCTCAGTTCTGGTATTGCTGTGTTACCTCGGGTAAGTCCCTCAGCTACTCTGAGCCCCATTTGCCCCATCTCTACACACCCTCTTCTTGTTCCTTAGACCTTGGCTGTGAAGAGCAGAGCAGGGAATGAGTGTGAACAGCCAGGGCCTCATCGTGTACTGCAGCAAAGGAAAAAAACAAAAACAAAAACAAAACCAGAAAACAAACCCTTTTCTTCTCCAATGCTTGCAATTACTTCCGTTTTTCAAGGTTTTGCCAGTTTTCCAAACACGATTGAATGTAAATATCTCGAGGCTTCGTATCTCGCAGCTCAATTTATTACAAAACTTTGAAATATTTAAGAGTAAATTCAATTAGTAAAAGTGTAATTACTGCCGCGGAATAAACTACACTTTAAATTTTAATATGCCAAAGAGGATCGCTTTCTGAGCAGAGCAAGCGCTGTGTGATGGATTTTTAACATTCTTTAACTAGTGACACACGACCTAGAAAAGACACTAAAACAACGATTCTATATCCCCCCCCCAAAAAAAAATACCCCTACCCCACCCTGAATTGAAGTAAATGGACCCCTTTGATTTGATGGTGTCAGGATTCCATTCTGTGTATCTAATCAAGGTCTATTTTTTCTAGGTGAAATTTCCCTGCTTCTCTAACTGGAAGGAAGGAGCCTGCAGGGGACAGGCTCCCCAGAGGGAGGAGGGAGAAGGTGCTAGGAAGAAGCTGTACTTAGACCCTGTTCCTAGAGACGCTTGGCCCCAGGGGAGCACTCAGGTGGGGGTGGGGCTCTGATGAAGTAGGATAGACCAACAAGGCACTATGGGGCCATAGTGCATGGCTAGAGCCGGTCTTCAAAGACACCTGGACATGTAGCAGCCTCCATGTTCTAGGCAACACATAGACCCCAGGAGCTCTCCAACAGCCTTGGGTCCAGTGCCAGAAAGAGAGGGAAAGGAAAAAGAGGGATGACCAGACCAAGAGACAGTACTTGGAGCAGTCTTGCCCTGGCCTGTTCACAAGGTCTACTTTTCAATGAAGCTTCCAGCTCATGGGAGCTGAGAGGTGTTATGCTGGCCAAATTCCCTCACCCGAGGCTTCCCAGACACTTGGAGGGCCAGTAATTAGTCAGTAATTACCCCGTTTATTGCCTCGTTAGAGGGACCACCTTTTGGCAAGCTTTTCCAGGAGTAGACTCTTCTCCAAGGCAGGCTTCTTCATGCCAGGGAGGGAGCAGTCAGGCCTGCTGGCCCTGCTGCTGGGTGAGTGGAATTAGGCCCACCCCCACCCTCACTACTGCCATTGGCCTTCACCCAACCTTCTGCCTTTTCTTTTATCGATAACTCGCTGGGCAGAGAGGGTCCCACTTGAAGCGTGCAGCCCTCTTTCCCCTTATATCTCACCGTGACCACGATGCATCAGATGTCAACTTAGCATCTGGCTTCCCCCCAGTCCTTCTCTGACCCCACATTTCCCACCTGCATGGGACTTCAAGGGCTTGGGGCAATGGCCTCAGTTAGCGTCCTTTAGAATCCCACCCACAGGCCTGATAGTTCTAACAGCATAGGACATTCTCCCTGGGCACAGGAGAGCAACTCAGAGCACACCTTAGGCTTCTGTGAACCTTGTTTTGAAATAGTAGGAAAGGGCGCGTGGACGGGATGTGGGGAGTTGGATCTACTACTGTCTATGTCCCCATGTCTTCCAAACAAGTCACAAGCAAAAAGGGGGGGGGGTGTCAGAAGGGAATGGAGCTAGAAAATGAACTCGGTTTTCTATGGAATCCAAGTGAGAACACCTTCTTTGGGGCCGAGTGAGTTTGTATGGATTCATTGCCTGTGCCTTTGTCGGGGACCCTGGGGCCCACTCAGTTTAGGGCCCCACTTTACAAAGTCAAGAAAAAAAGCTTGGCACAAGTGACAAAGACTCAGCGCTAGTCCTTTACCCAGCATGCATTTGTGGGTGGGCATCTTATAGGATAACCCCGTGTTCCCTGCCCTTTAGCTGCTTCTCACTGTAGCTGGGGCTGCCAAGGCCTCCCCTTTGCTTACTTTCCTGGCCTGGAAGGACATTTCCAAAGGTGGCCTGTCCTTTGATCTCTGTGAGAATATCGCGCTTTCCCAACACTTCCAGAAAGACTAATCTTGCCTACTCTAGAGCTCCTTACACTCAGCCCAGCGGGATTTGGACCCGGTCTGGCCCTCCCGGTAGTGTCAAGACCTGCAGGATCTCCAGGCAGGGGTGCAGGCTGCTGTTTGCATGAGCTCTGCACTCAAATGTAGGGTGGGACCTGGCACCTGATCTCATTGTCTGCAGCCTCGTCTCTATGGAAGCTGGCTCTGTTGCTAAGTTACCACAGCCCCTTCTGTGCAGCTTTAGAGCCCAGTGAGGAGTGATGCACAGATGGTATCAGGGTCTTGTACAAACAGTACCCAAAGCCTTGGGCCAAGAATCTTTGTTTAGGAGGAGGGTTACATCATTCGTTTATCCATCTGTCTGTATGTCCATATGTCCAGCCAGCCAGGAAAAAATGTATTGTGCGCTTTCCACTGCCAGGTTCCTTACTGTCGCACCATGTCAGGTAGTGAAGACACGGGAGCAAGCCCGTTTCTCTAGCACTCCCTGCAGACCACGATCAGCTTAAACCCTAGCCATGCAGCTCCTTAGGACAACAGGAGTGGGCACTGGTCAGTGACTGCTGTGTTTTAAGAGCTTAAAGACTTTATTTGTATGTGTGTGTGAGTGTGTGTGTGTGTGTGTGTGTGTGTGTGTGTGTGTGTGTGAATACTGCATGTGTGTGTGCAAGGAAAGGCACCTTCAGAGGTCAGAAGAAAGCATGAGCTGCCCTGGAGCTGGAATTACAGGGGGTTGTGAGCTGCCTGACGGTGGGTGCTGGGAATCAAACCCCAGTCATCTCCAGGAGCATCACATGCTCTTAATGGCTGAGCCATCTCCACAAGCATCACACACTCTTAATGACTGAGCCATCTCTCCAGCTCCAGTTTTTCAGAGCAGACCACATCTAACAACGGATTCTGCTGACTACCCTGTTAGGTGTTGGGTCCACCACAGTCTCCATTTTGCTGAGAACGCAGAAGCACAGAGGTAGATGCGAGAGTTTATTAACCAACCAACGTTATTATTACAAAGCAGAGCCAGGGCCGAAGCTGAAGATATTGGTTCCTAAATGTGCCCTTTGAACCCTGGACTCTGGTGCTAAGATTGTTTTTATCCCGATCCGTGGAGAACTTTTAAGCTTGCAGTTAGGGCCAGAGGGTTTTCAAAGTCAGACTGAGAGCTGGGTGGAAACTGAGCAGTCAGGGCAAGGGTGGATTAAGATGGACCAGCAAGGAGAACTTTGCAGGGGTCCAGTGAGGAGAGGATCAAATCACAGATCACCTGGGACAGATGGCAGGGGCTGAGATCAGAAAGGCGGGGCTAAGGAAACTCCCTCACGCGACAATCTATAGACTTGCTTTAGATTTCTGATTTTTCTCCTGTCTGGTCTTAATAATGTCCCTTCATCCCTCTTGGTACTTTGGCCAAAGACTTATTTATTTGACTAACGCAGTTCAGTGAAATTTAAATTTTCAATCTAAGCCAGATTTAAAATTCATATGTTCTACTTTTCTCAACCCTAACCAGGCTTTGGATTTTGACCAGAAACCTTCTCTGTAGTACCTTTCCTACTCAAGTGGTATTTTTTTTTTTATTGGAGGTGTAGGCTGGATTTGGACAGGGGACTGTTACTACCTCTTTCCTGCTCTCCTTCTGAATCTCTCCCATCTGGTGGTAAAGCCAAGTGGAGACACAGAGCTGCTGTTGGAACAGTAGATGACAAAGTATGGTACTTTCAGATGCCCATAATGTACTCAGAATGAATGAGGGACAAAATGAATTTGAAAGACATACATGAATTATGCTCCTAGTGGTAATGAGATACTGTCTGCTACAGAATGAAAACTCATGAAGGGCAAGGACTCTCATCTGTGTGCATGTGTATGTGTGCGTGCACGTGTGTGAGCACATGTGTGTGTACAATTGTGTGTTTCTATGCTCGTGAGAGCATGCATGTGTGGGGGTGTGTTTGTATAGGTGTGGTGGATGTGCACGTGGAGACAGAGAAACTTTGAGCATTTTCTCCTCTACCTTGTGTGTTTGAGACAGAGTCTCTCACTAGCCTGGAATTTGCCAGCTGGCCAGGGATTCCCTAGGAATCAGCCTGTTTCCATCTCCCTGCTGGGATTGTAAGGGCGCACTGCCACGCCAGGCCTATTAAAACCGTGCATTCTGGGGAACAAATCCAGGTTCCCATGCTTGCAGGGCATGTACTTTTTCAACTGAGCCATGTCCCTAGCCCAAGAGGTCATTTTGAGATGGATGATTCCATGTTGTGTTCCATAATCCAACCTACCTCTCCAGTTTTAACTCCTTGGCATGATTTTCTGTTCCTAATCAAATACACTGCTTTCTAGTGTGTTAGGTATGTCTTTCTTGATGGTGGGAGTAAAGTGATGTGCCTTTGAGAGTCTGTAGACAGTTTAGGATTGTCTGTTCTGTTACCAATTAAACTTTAAGGCTGGTACAGAACAGAGCTGCAAAGTCACCTTCAGGAGGCAGAACGGCTCCCTGGGTGGCATGACTTGACAGTAACCTGATTGAATGTATTAACCCACCTACAGGAAGTGTGTGTTAATCAGAAGTGACGCTGCTCAGCCATCTTGCATAACAAACAGAAAGCCACCAAGGCATGCATGGCCACATACAGGAGAAGGCTAGTGATATTCTAGCCCACCCTGTGGGTGTGGATATCATGACCATATATCAATTCACCGCTCAGACCCTCTACACCAGTACATCTTGGGGGGAAGCTGCCCTATCTTAAGCTTACCAACATCCCTTTGGATTTTACTATTTGGTGAGAATAAGAGCTTGATAAATGCTAGTTGTTTCTGTTATTCTGATTGTGAGTTGGCCTCCTATGTGTGGAGAGAACATAATCACCAAATCAATAGAACGGTTCCATCAAGGCCGGGAGGAAATATAGTTGATTTGGGAGTTCCTTACGGCGGAGTCTGTGTCTATGAGCATCACTTCCCTACCTGTCAAATGGGGATAATGGCAATCATGCTATAGGGTCACTAGGCAAATAACTCAAAGGGTCCATTCCAATAGACAATGTATTCAAGAGTTTCTTTTTGATGCAATTGTTATCACGATTCCTGTTTGTAGCCTCTGCTCTTCACAGCTTTGTTGCTGGTATGAGACGTATATGTGATTGTGTGGTGGTGACAAATTATGTAGCTACCTTTTCTGAAGCCGTTAGAACACAGACACATGGGCTGGCACCTGATCTCCTCCAACTTTAAAACCGTCTTGAAGTGCTTCATATTGCCCAGTGACCCTGGCCAAAGATCTGTACATCCCTGACTCTTGGCACAGTCCACTCCCTCTGTTTGAGATACCCCCCCCCGTAAGGCCCAATAAAATGTGTGGTGGTATTCTAATTGTACTGAAATGTGATTTTGATTGTATGTTAATAAATAAAGTTACCTGGGGGTCAGAGCTATTAGAGCCATAGACAGAGTGTGGCGGTGGTGGCACACGCCTTTAATCCCATAAGATCTCTGTGTGTTCAGGGATACAGCCAGCATTGGAGACATATGCCTTTAAGACCTAGGGGGCTGTACATTCAGACAGTGACGAGGCAGTCATGTGTTTGGGTTTACAACCAATGAGAAGGCAGAACAACATACTATTTAAAAAAAAATGAACAGACAGGATATAGCTCTCTTTCGGGAAGCTGGGACACCGCAGGCGGAAGTGTGAGATTTTAGCTCTGAGCTCTGACCTCTCGGCTTTCTCTTTTACATTGTTTCTGTGTTTCTTATTTAATAAGACGGTTGGTTACATCAACAAAAATGTCTTTGAACCTGAGGTAGAAGGGGGTTGAAAGGCAACCAGGAGTTGAAAGCCACCCTTAGCTGTAGAGCAAGTTTGAGAGCAGGGTGGAGCTATGTGAGACCCTGTCTCTAAACAACAGTGTCACTGTGTGCCTATGTGTGTGCATGCATGTTCTTGGGTGTGCAGGTTCACATGTATTTGCACATGGGTGTGAGGACCAGAGATCAACCTCAGATGTCACTCCTCGGACACCATCTACCTAGTCTTTTGAAACGCAGACCCTCAATGGCCTGGAACTCTCCAAGTAGCTAGACTGGCTGTCTCCACTTCCCCAGCACTAGGGTCATAAGAGCATCCCACCACATCTGGCTTTATAGGACTCTCTTTGTTTTCTCAAGTGTTACTCTCTCTGCTCTTTTCACTTCTTACCTCTGCTGTGCATGCCCTTTCCATCAGTATCTCTTCCTCTGCCTTTGCGTGAATCCATCCCACGGCAGGGATCGGACATTATCGTTCACACCCAATGCATACATATGACACATCTATATATATACACGGATACACCTGTCATAGTCAGAGGCCACGGTCCTTCCATGATTTAGGCTTCAGAGCTCAACAGCAGCTGATGTCACTTGAGAGGGTAAAGTGGCCCCATTACTTCATAGCACCTACCTGAAACTCACTTGCCAGTGACAGAATTGGGTTGCTCTGGGTTGCTGATGTAAACAATAGATAAGCCTGGCACAGAGATGACTCAGAGTAGCTCTGAGCATGATGTGCATGCATGTATAGAGAGAGCAGTGATACCACGGGACAGCAGGAGGAGACGGAGTGACTGTTGTGGTCACTGCTGGACTGCGCCCAATTGTCATTACCGACCACCCCGGGAGCTGGAGCTTTTTATCTTTTGTCTGGACATCCTAGAGAATATACGGGAACCAGCTCTCCACTCTCTGATCTGGGTTGAGAGGAAAGAGAGCATATGTTTCGTTTTCTGGGCTCTCTGGACCACTAACCAACCCTATGCAAGACCAGAGACAAGATGGTGGCTGGAAGGACGGTCAGGGAGAAGTTTGCATTGAAGAATCTTAAGGAAAAGATCATTACTGATAAACAAACCCAGCACTGCTCTAAAGCAGAGCTTGTGTTTTTCTCTCAAGGGCCCCGGGAAATCAGCCAGCAGCCCACACATCTGAGAGCAACAAGGCCACCCCTCCTGACCTCACATTACAGCTAATGATAAGGGCTGGAAGCCCAGCTCGGGGCCCCCCAAGGTGAGAGATGTACTTTATCTTTGGGGATTTTCCACAACCGGTTTATTTTTAGCAAGGAGAGATTTTAAATCCCACAACTCGGTCCAACTTGTTTGCTTAAACAAATTGTGTGTATGCTCGCTCCTTCTCCAGAGAGCACCGAGGAAGGAGGTTGGAACCGGTCAGTTCTGGCCCTAGGAGGGAAGGTCATTTTCACAGAAGTCACGCATGGAGAGTCCCCACACCAGCAAGAAGCTTCAGGGGACATCTCTGAAAGACGCAGACCATTCTGCTCTGGTCTCTGGTGCCCCTCAACTTCCTCTTGTTTCTTTTTCAAAACAGAACAAGGCAGAACCTTGTTTTCCAGAGTGCTCTGGGGACTGATGGTCCCAGAAGGCATGGCCCCTTGAGGAAGTGCACTGAGCTCACGCCAGCCACCCTCAGGCACACACCTGTCTCAGGCCCTTTGCACTTACTGTACCTTCTGGTTGATAAAGTCAACTTTGAGATACCTACGTGGCCAGCTCCGTCCTTCATCTTTAATTCCTGATTCAGACGTGAGCTCTTCACTAGACACATCCACAGCCTTCTTCTCTGGTCTGAGTTTTTTTTTTTTTAGAGTGCTCATCACCAAGTTAATGAGTTTTTCCACTTTCTGCTCCACGGATGACATCTGTTGAGCCGTATCCTCACAGTCATCATTCCGAGAGAACATAAATATGGCAGATTATTGACTGAGTATTAAGCTTTCAGTAGCACATACCAGTCTGGCTCATGTTTCATTGGACCAACCCAGTCCCAGCATTCCACCTAACTTAAAAGGGAGAAGGACATGCCTTGGTGCCCTGTTCCCAGAGGGAGGACCCGAGTCTCCACCCTCGGTTGTAATGACTCCTGTACCTGTCTCACACCCTCTAGCAGCTTACCCTGGTCCATGGGATAACACACACACTGCTCTGAAAGGCTTAAATATGTCTGCATGATCTTGGACTCACGTCTCAGCTGAGAGGCCAGTTCTTCCAGGAAGTCCTACCTGACTGCAGTGTCTGGGAAAATGATTATTCACAAGCCACTGCTTCCCAGCCCATCAGCACTTACTCAGCTCCATCTTCCACTATGAGGTCTCCGTTGATTTGTCCTTTAGTCTCTAAGCCAGTTTCACGGTGCATCAGAAAGAAATAAACAGAGCAACAGAACTCCTAGTAGCATATGTAACAAGGGTTGGTTGGATGAAAGTTTTGTCTCAGCTATGCGTGTGTGAATGGATCCTGTTGCAGAGGCTGACTTGTAAGCTGTATTTTTAAAAGATTCTATTATTTATTTATCTATTTATTTATGTGTGTGTGTGTGTGTGTGTGTGTGTGTGTGTGTGCGCGCACACGCGCGCGCGCGTGCATACAGGTGACCATGGAAGCTACAGAAAAGGAGTCAGATCTCCCCACCCCTCCACCCCACCCTCGGCTGGAGTTGTAGGAAGTTGGGAGCCACTTGTCTCAGATGCTGGGATCTGAACTCTGGTCCTCTGCAAGAGCAACAAGTGCTCTTAGTCAATAATAAACCACTCCCCAGTCCCTTACACTGTATTTCTTAATCTCTTGTGTATTAAAGTGTTTGGGACTGTGTCTTGGAGGGCATGACTTCCAGGGAACATGGGACCGTATTCATTTCCCTTATCTGAACCTATTAGCCCTCAGGGACATTTAAAATTACGTTATGAATGAATTTTCAGTGACTTTGGACAGGAGCAGCATGGAAGGTAGGACAGCTTGGTTTTAGTCTTGCTCCCCCTGGTGAATAAACACCGGCTTGAATTCCCAATGCCAGCTGACCATTGCTTCCACAACCAGCTGAACAGATATGGGCAGCATTCTACCTACCTCCATAGCCCTCTGGCCTAAGCTGGCAAGCCTGACAGGGTCATTTTCTTGATTGAGCAAGGCAATTTATAGGGAAGGGAGGGTTTATTTGGGCTCAAATTCCAGACGGCTGAGAGTCCATTATGATAGGCTGAGAGTCCATCATGATAGGGAGGCATCACAGCCAGGGTCAGGCTTGGTAGCTTGAACAGGACACTGAGGGCACAAAACACATAAGCACAGGACAGAGGGGAGTGTACTTGAAATGGCCCAAGTCTTAAACTCACAAAGCCCACCTCCAGGGACACACCTTCAACAAGGCCACACCTCCTAAGCCTTCCTGAAACAGCTCCACCAACTGGAGACCACGTATTCAAATGTCGGAGACTGTGGGGGACACTTCTCCCTCGCCCTCCTGATCCCCCTCCCCCCTCTCTTTCTCTCTTGGTTTTTCAAAACAGGGTTTCTCTGTGTAGCTCTGGCTGTCCTGGAACTCACTCTGTAGACCAGGCTGGCCTCCAACTCACAGAGATCCACCTGCCTCTGTTTCCCCGAGCGCTGGGATGAAAGGCGTGAGCCACCACCGCCTGGCTTGACATTTCTCATTCAAAACACTGCAGTGACTTACAGGAGTGTGGGCAACCTGGGCAGCTGCATCAGCAGAAAGCTGGCCCCAGGATGGTCAAGGATTCCAGAAAGCCACAACCCTGGAGCAGTCTCCCCACCTCTGCATATTTACTGCTTATATGACTGTGCCCAGAGGGGCCTGGTAAGTCTCCTGAGTTGTTTGTGAGTTAAAACTCTCCTGAATTCCCTGAGCCTCTCTCACTTGCCTCCATGAAGGGATGCTTTCAATCCAGAGCAAATAGCCATATAATAAATACCACTTCCTTCTGGAAGATACTGCCATCCCTGTGCCAAGAGGCTGAGATATTTGGAACCTCAGAGTCTTCCTCTGTAAAAGAGAGGCCAGGTACCTTCCTTGTGGAGTTGATGGAGAGCCCTGCAAGACAATCAGGGCTATTTCTCATTATCATTGTGGTCACTGACGTGTGTGTGTGTGTGTGTGTGTGTGTGTGTGTGTGTGTGTGTGTGTTTGCTGGAGATGGAACCCAGGGCTTCCCACATGCAAAGCTAGTGTGGTGAGAATCCCTCTCAGGAGCTTAAGCTTGGGGGTAAGGCATCCTTTACTCTACACTGCTCTAGCTTCTCTTGGGAGGGACAAAGGATCTGAAACGGTCACCGACATTTTTGTATGACTAGCACATCTTCTCTCAGAGTGAGAGCAGCTGAGGTTTGGCTTTGATGGGAAGGAAGAGGAGAAGCAGACACAGCAAAGAAGCTGGGGATGGTTGGGGCGTGTGTGGCCCAAGGGACCTGGGTGCCTAGAATATAAAGATTCACACAGCTTTACTGCAGTGGCAAGAGGCAAGGAGCGGAAGATTCTCTGGGCCTTAGTTTCCCTTTTTGGAGCAACAGCTGCGTATTGTTGTCTGCATACTCCAGGGAGGAGTACAGAATGCAAATACCAAAGTGTGACCCTCATCTGAAAACAAGGGCAACAACAACAACAACAATAATAATAACAACAACAATAATAAATACAGTAATAATCTCTTCTTCCCCTCCCCCTCTCCCTGGAAGAGTTTTTGGCAGAGGGAAGGAAGGAGGTGACTGTCTGGAGTCAGGACATGGAGAACTCAGACAAAGAGCTGCTGCCCCCGCCAGAGGAAAGCCCCAACAGAAGACACAAGAGGAAACCGGACAAAGCTTGCAGCTTTTTGTCATCAGCTCTGGGCTCAAGTCCCTGCTCAGATACTTCCAAAGGACCACGTACTGACTGTTTTCTTTCTTTTCCTTTTGATGCTAGAAGGCAATCCAGGGCTGCGTACATGCTGTATGCGCACTCTCCCACTGAGCTACATCTGCACCAAAGACTCAACCTTCTTCTCTGTTGAGTGGGCATAAAAATAATTCCTGTTTCATGCTCCTGAGATGTTGAGCAGATAGGAAAAACAAGTGTTCTTCAGCTTGCTGTGGACTGGGAGGTGGCGCAGTTGGTAAAACCTGGGAAGCTGAGTTTGAATCTCTAGCATGCACAGAAAAGGCTGAGCAAACCAGTGTGCATCTACTGTGTGGGGGCTGGAGCAGTGGAGACAGGAGCGGACCCCTGGGGCTGGCTGGCTCTATTCAGTCAGTGGGTTCTGGATCCAGTTAGAGACCACATCCCAATAAATAAGGTAGAGACGTGACTGACGAAGGAGCTACCTGAAATTGACCCCTCTGACCTTCACACACGTGTGGACGAATGCGCATGTGTACCTACACATACATGACCCACACATGCTCATACTCACATGAACATATTCATGCACAATCGGGTGAGCATGCACACACACACACACACACACACACACATTGGTTAATGTTGTGGAAAGTGGCATAGAATAAGAACATAATTCACAATTATAATGCTGTTTGGGGTGTTCCTGCATTATGATTCTATACTATTTTCAAATACAAAAGTCCTGATATTTTTGTTGGTACAAAATAACTGCTATTTTTATAATAGTAAAATAATAGGATTTAACTGTCATAATTTATATAATCTTATATGATTACTTGCTGGTATGTTCATATAAATAAAAATTTAAAGTAAATTATTATTATATTCTAATAAATACCCAATGCTATCATTTCCAAAGTTGTAAAGCATGAACTCTAAATTATCTACACCCCCTAGACAAGGGAGAAGAATATGCTTTCCACATTTATGGGTTCTTTGTTTTGAGGTAGGATTTCACTCTGTAGCCTAAGCTTGTGGGGAACTCACTGGATAGCCCAGGCTGGCCTAGAACTCACTATGTAGCCCAGGTTGGCTTCAAACTTCTGGTGATTCTCCTGCCTCAGCCTCCTGAGTTCTGAGATTACAGAGGTAAGCCACCACACCTGGCTTTCAGTTTTCAACTGAACAAAGGTACATTGTTTTGAAGACATTTGACCATTAATCTTCCTCTAGGTGAGACTTCCCAGGGCAGCCTATTTTTA
Organism: Peromyscus leucopus; assembly: GCF_004664715.2. Taxonomy (NCBI): domain Eukaryota; kingdom Metazoa; phylum Chordata; class Mammalia; order Rodentia; family Cricetidae; genus Peromyscus; species Peromyscus leucopus. Next base: position 25,273,138 of record NC_051069.1, on the reverse strand, counting down.
TATTTAATTTCATTGTCTAGCATTACCAGCAGAAGCAAGGTGGTAGAGGATGAGGGCACAAGACCCTCTGCTCCCCAACACTTCACCACCGTGTGCTCCTTCTCCAGCTTTGCCCAACCCCTTTGGTCCACCAGATCCAACTTTATTCTCTTGGTGGCCAGGAGAGAGGCCACTCCGCTCTGGGATGGGGGCTGTCTTTCATTTAACCAGCATCTGAGGACTAAACTGCACAAGAATTGAGACCCTTCCTTTCCCCATTATCCAATGTCAGTATTCAATAGTAGATGGACTAACTTTGCTATTTTGGTTAATGTTGCTGCCACTATAGATACAAGAGGAGAATTTAGGGACTGGAGAGATGGCTCGGCAGTTAAGAGCATTAGCTGCTCTTGCAGAGGACCCAGGGTCTTTCCCAGCACCCACATGGTGACTCACAGCTGTCTGTAACTTCAGTTGCAGGGGATTTGATGCCCTCTTCTGGCCCCCTCAGATATCATGCACACCATGGATGCACATACATGTAAGCAAATTGATACACATAAATTACAAATAAATATACCGATTTTTTTAAAGGGAGAATCTGGTGACTGTTATCACTTTGGGGTTGTTAGCCAGTCATAAAACATCATGCTCCAGTTACCTTCTTTAAAAAAAAACAAAAACAAAACCAAAAAACCCTGAGTTTGTGTGTATGTACATGTGAGCTGAGCACACATTGCAAGTGTTACAGCTCTGGAGGGAAATGTACCCTGACTGTTGGAAGGCAGGCTATACCTGAAGCTGTGTTCTGGTGGGGCATGGTCTCCCCGCAGGATGTGGTGATCCTGCTCCTCTCTGAGAGAGAACCCTTAACAGCTGGGCTCTGCTCTGCTGCTCTAAGGGAATTTCCCAGCAGAGGTGTTGGTTGCTTCTCTGCTCTGCTCCCCTGGGGAGTTTCCCAGCAGAGATTCTGCTCTGCTCTGGAGAAAGAAGGTCTTCACCCAAAACTCTTTCAAGAGATTTATTTGGGGAGGAGGAATCCAGGAGGGTGGCTGCCTCCGCCAGGGTGGAAAAGGTCAGCTGCCAACTGAACAGGCTCGGGGCTTATTAGGGGCGGAGTTTTTCCAGGGAAAAGATTTGTCAGGGTGGGAATTGGTCAGATTTCAATCCCTGAGCTTGACAAGCTCAGAGATGAGCTAGATTTCGTGCTCGGGGAAAGGTTGGTTTCGTGCTCGGGAATTTGTCGGTTTTCCTGCTTGAGGATTGGTTGGTTTCACGCTCAGTTGGTCAGGGGCAGAGTGTGTTTGGTTCTGATTTCAGGGCCAAAGTGTGTTTCTTTTGCTGGCCCTTTTTAAACTTTTGGGTCTGGTTTCAGGGTCAGGGTGTGTTTCTTTCACTGGCTCTGGTTTCAGGGTCAGGGTGTGTTTCTTTTACAGGCTCTAGTTTCAGGGTCAGGGTGGGGTTCTTTGGCTGGCCCCTTTATTCTACACATTATGTACATACATGCTTGTGTATGTGAGTGACAGTATGCACATTCCATGGCCTGCCTGTAGAGGTCACAGGGCAATTTTTGGTGCTGGTCACTGTCTAAAACAGTCTCCCGGCTTTTGCCTCTTCATATTCCAGGCTAACTGGCCTGTGAGTTTCTATGGATCCTCTTGTGCCCTCTTGCTGTCTGCCTGTAGGAGTACTTGGGTTACAGAGACAAGTTCTACACTGGCTAAAACCAGCTTTTAAGTGGTTTTTTTTTTTTTTGGTTTTTTTTTTTGTTTTTTTAATTCAGATCCTGGTCTCATACTTGTACAGCAAGCACCTTGCCTACTGAGCCATCTCCCCAGCTTGCAATTCCCTTCTTTAAAATGGGAACGACATCAAATTGACGTGTGTCCGTGTGATAGTCAGTGTGGCATCAGGCCTGCCTGGTACCTGACCCACAGCAGACTCGCGGGGAAGACAAGCTCTTTCTCAACTAGACTGCATTGTTCCACACTAGCCCGAGAACCATCTAATTAGAGGTTCCCCCTTCAGCCCCACATGATGTTTAATCACCCTCTCCGACATCTCAGTTACACGGTGTTTGTGGCACTGGCTGAGGCTGTGAAATGAACTCCGATTAGCAGTTACTGGGAAGAACTTTCGGTCTTTGTAACATAGAGTGGTGCTATTTGTTTTCCTGGTCAGCAAGCAGGACTAGGAACAAAACAAGTTTCCAACCTTGTTAACGACAGGTGTTCCCTCTGTGAACACTGCACAGTCCCATTTGTAGGAAGAGCCGAGGATTCTGGGCCACGGCCTTGAAGATGGGTTCCAGAGTAAGGCTGCAGCCACTTAACAATGCTTCAGTTCCCTCTCCCTTGAGAAAACCAAGGATCAAAAGTGTCTGGGTGCAGGAGGGAGCTGCGGGAGAGGGTGCACGTGGATTCCTACATGAGAGGTTTCTAGATCATCCAAGGGGTTGGGGTTGGTTATTTGAGGATCCTTTGCAGTCAAGGGGTCTCTGAGATGTGTTCTATGGCAGCTCTCTGATGAGATTTGGGGTTCTTGTAGCCAGGCCACCACCTGAGTATGAGATGAGGGATTCCTGTAGCCAGGACACTCCCCGAATATGAGATGTGGGGCACCTGCAGCCAGGCCACTCTCTGAGTATGAGATGTGGGATACCTGTACCTAGGCCACCCTCTGAGTATGAGATGCAGGGTACCTGTAGCCAGTCCACCCTCTGAGTAGGAGATGCAGGGTCCACCCTCTGAGTATGAGGTGCAGGGTATCTGTTGCCAGGTCACTTTCCGAGTTTGCTGGAGCCTCCCTGGTGCGGGGATCACAGGCACATACCTTTGTGGGGGAGGACAAAACAGCTTGACCACACAGCTGCCATGACAGGCTCAGAGGCCCAGACACAGCTTCTGTCAGGCAACACCTGGACCCAGGAAAAGCCATAAGCTGACCCCACCCAGGGAGGCCATCTTTAGCTCTACCATAAGTTGGAGGGCAGCCTGGGCGACAAGAAATTCAGTGGGACAGGGAGGGGAGGCAAAGTACCACAGTGTCCACCATTGGAGGAACGACTTCCTGGAAGCCCAGAATCTATGTTTGGGTTCTGTAGCATTTCCTGAGCTGAGAGGCTGGGTTGGCATATTCTTGAGGTCATTAGTGACCCTTCGAGGGTTATGCAGTAATCTATTAGACATAAGAACTTGGAGAGATCCTGCACACCTGGATTGCTGACTGTGCAGAGGACGCCCCAGAACGTCTGTCCAGCCACAGTTCTCCACCCTGCAGAGACCCTCTGCAGACTCCTGCTTAGTCATCATCACACCCTCCCTTCTCTGCACCCCACACTGGGACTTGTTTATGTTTCTCTCTAGACGCATTATATCATATCTTGAGTTTTCTTTATTTGTTGACGTGAATGTTTTCCTTCTGCATTGTGAGTTTCTCAGGGGCAGGATACAATGCTTTATTCAGCACACAGCCATTCAGCACTTGCAGTGATTTGGGAAAATTGTCCCTTTGTAGGAATCTAGACTGCTGACTCTGGACACCTGTTGTTGGATGGGAATCCTCAGTGTGTGCCCTTGGGCAGGACACTCAACCTCTCTGTGCCTGGCCTCTATTGTCTATAAAATGACAGTCACCATAGCACCTGCCCCTAGGGTTACTGGGAGAGAAAATACATTAATTTTCACCTAGTGCTTAGGATAGTGACAAGCACTCAAAAATATTAGCTATTAATAGTAAGTATTATTATTCTCAGCACCTCACGAAGAATAAGTGTTTTCTGAACAGATGTCTGAGTGACTAAGTGTAGAATTCCTCTAACCTCAGCATCATCCCTAGTAATGTTTGCTAGAGAGCTGGGGTACTCCAGTTGGCAACAAAACAAAAATATACTTGTACTGGACTTGGGTTCTAGTCCAGTTCTGCTGGAAACTAGGCACACATGTTGGGAAAGTCATCCGACCTCTTGTTGCCTTGTTCTTATTTTCCAGATGGAGTAAACTGAAGTGGGTGGTCACTCTTAGATTTAAAAGCATAGCCTCGGTCCTCACACTTGCCTTTAGAATCAGATGCTCTACGTAAGTGGAGTCTGGAAGCCTACAGGACAGCTCTCCTCCCCACCCCTCCCTCTGTGACTCACTGGCTTTGGTTAGAAGCCGTGAGGATCCTGATGCCAGATTTCTAAAGTCAGCGTTGACTGAGTGGCCTATTGTGATCGGCTCAAAATAGCCTCCTGCCTCCATGTGGGGTACCAGGCCTTTGCCTAATACCCAGTAACTTCATACTCAAAACATCAGCCCGCTATTGTGTAACTCCGATGACAGCAGGTTCTTGCTACAAATCCTGAAAGCTGTCTCTTGGATACCCTTAACGTATTCATAACATTGGTATTTATGTATTTATCTCTGAAAACCATAACCTTGGAAAAAGCATTTAGGAAAAAGAAGGCTGTAGTGATTAAAGAAAGCTCTGTTCATTTGAACAACATTAAATACAACTGGCGTAATGACGACTGCGAGATCCGATAGAATATAGAGAAGGCTGCAGATAAAGGGCTTGTATTTCCCTGATGGAACATAATGGTCACATTTTTCTTTCACAATGGTTTTGCCGAGATAAAGAACAAATTATACTGATTTGATTGCTACTTAGAAATACTTAAAATTGAAAAAGACAGCAGGTGGGCCTGGTTAGAAAGGATGGTTATTTTAGCATAACAGATGCATGCATGAGACATCGCCCCGCCAATTTTTTAATCACAAGACCCCCCCCCAAACTTTTCCCTACTTCTTTTCCTTGGGGATGTGAGCAAGTAGGGGTGGTGGTGGTAAGTAGGCCCTGTTGGAGGGCACGCTCTGGGTTCTAAGCACCAGCCGGTTTCAGAGAGCCCATGCTAGGGGTAAGTTCTGGGGCGGAAGTCAGCCCAGAGCCTGTCAAATTACAGGGCAGAACAGGGCAGGGAAGGGCAGGGAAGGGCAGGGCAGGGAAGGGAAGGGAAGGGAAGGGTAGGGAAGGGCAGGGAAGGACGCAGGGATGGACCCACTGACCACAGGCACTCAAGAGCCAGGGGTCTGGGACTTAGTGTTTCAAGCCACAGAAACAATGCTTTGTACATTTGTGCTTTTTTTTTTCTTCCTATAGACAGGCTCTTGCTATGTAGCCCAGCCTGGTGATCTATGTGTATGTGTGTACACACATTTTTGTGTGTATGTAGGTATATATGCACATGTGTGGGCATGCACAATATTAGATCTCTTTCCTCAGACACAGTTCTGAGTATATATATACTTTTTCTTTCTTTCCTTTTTTCTTTTCTCTTCCTTTTCTCTTGACAAGGTTTTCTTACATGGCCTGGAACTCACCAATTAGACTAGGCTGGCTGGCCTGTGAGCCCCAGGGATCCACCTGTCTCTGCCTCCCCAACAATGAGATTTCAAGCAAAAGCCACCCTGCCCAGCTTTTTGACACAGCTTCTGGAGATCAAACTCAGGTCCCCACGCTTGTTAGACAAGAATTTTACCAGCTAAGTGCTCTCTCTAGCCTCTTGCCTCAGCCTCCCAAGTGGCGGATTTACAGGCGAGCCTGAGCCTAAAATTCTGCTTTCTGATTACCAGGGAAAGGTTACATTTGGCTCCTCAGTCTCTCTTTCATCACGGGGCCTCTTTTTCCCCCATGACAGAACACCATTCAACCACCTTATTTGGCTTCGGGCTTTCTGCTCCCATGAAACATAACTTTGGGATTACAGAAGGAAGAAGTACCCATTACCTCACTAAAGAATGCCTCATGGCCTGGTAACCTGACTCCCCAACTCCAGTGGGTTCTGTTTTCTCTGTTGGAAGGTGTATAAGTCATTGACTTGTGCAGTTCTTTGTTAAAAAAAGAGAAAAAAAAGAAAGAACTGCTTTATTCTGGGTGAGCGAATACAGTGACACTGGTGTCTGAGCGGCAGGTAGGCAGCACACGTTGGCTTTGTCTTGCTTAACACAAAGCCTTCTGATCTACGGCCCTGCTTGCTCTGCTCCCAGCCAGGCAGACAATTGCGTGTAGATCTGGAGGCCTGGGGAAGCAGGGGCACTGCTGGCAGGAACCAGACCCAAACTCCAGGCTCAGAATGAAACTGGTTCCCTGGTTCTCCCGGCAAAAGCACTTTGTTCTTGGTTTCTTAATGCCGCTTCTCCATCTAGTCTGTTTCCCATAGCCAGCTTCTACAAAGGGCTCACACAGCCCAAAGCTCTCTAATTTCTTCCCTTGACATGCTTTTGTTTTTAAATAAACTCCTTTTTTGAAGCAGAGTTGGAGTGTATTAAGAGGCTTTTTTTTTAATTATAGATTTTATGAAGAAAGAATAAGAGAAAGGGGAGAAAGATGGCTGAGAGGACAAGCAAGGGCTTCCTGATCAAATCACAATCCAGTGTCTTTAAGTCGCCAGGGCTATCTTTACAGTAACCACAGAGACTGTTTGCGTTTATGAAGTCCATCTCAAGGATGGCTGATGATCCTGACTGAGCTCATGGCCTGGTTCCTGTGAATTGGCTGGGAGACCATGGGGTGGTTCCTGTGCACTGGCTGGGAGATCATGGGGTGGTTCCTATGCACTGGCTGGGAGATCATGGGGTGGTTCCTGTGCTCTGGCTGGGATATCATGGGGGTAGTTCCTATGCACTGGCTGGGAGATCATGGGGTGGTTCCTGTGCTCTGGCTGGGAGATCATGGGGTGGTTCCTATGCACTGGCTGGGAGATCATGGGGTGGTTCCTGTGCTTTGGCTGGGAGATCATGGGCTGGTTCCTGTGCACTGGCTGGGAGATCATGGGCTGGTTCCTATGCACTGGCTGGGATCTCAGCTGATGAGGCAAAGCCTAGGTCACAAAGACTGCAGGGCAAGATGTTTCTTTACTACTAATAAAAAGCTAGTCTTGCTTTTGAGTCCCAGAAAATACCTAGGAAAGGAGTAAGGCCATACTTGAAGGTCATACAGGCTCAGGCTTGATGTGTGTTTCATTGCTATTTTATTTTATTTTTAAAAATATTTATTTATGAGCCGGGCGGTGGTGGCGCACGCCTTTAATCCCAGCACTCGGGAAGCAGAGCCAGGTGGATCTCTGTGAGTTCAAGGCCAGCCTGGGCTACCAAGTGAGTCCCAGGAAAGGTGCAAAGCTACACAGAGAAACCCTGTCTCAAAAAAACCAAATATATATATATATATATATATATATATATATATATATATATATATAAAGATTTTCATACACCACACTTTGAATATATTCTTTAGAAAATGTTTTAAAGATCTATTTATTTTTACTTTTATGTTTTGCCTGCATGCATGTATGTGCACTGTGTGTGCCCATTGGATCTCCCCCTCACCCCGTACTAGGGTTATGAACCATCATGTGGGTTCTGGGAATCAAACTTGGGACCTTCGCAAGAGAAAAACATGCTCTCAACTACTCGGCCACCTCTTTAGAATCCTTGATTATATTCTTAAATGACCTTTTGATTGTAAAATAGTTTTTGAGTTACAGAAAAAGTATTCAGAGATGGGTAATTCCTGGGAGGTGCTCACTAACCTAAGACAGAGTGCCTGTGTGGCCTGGGCAGGTGTCTCCATGACAGGTAAGGTGACCTGATGATGTCCCATGCAACCTAAGTCAGAAGCTTATTTTTTAGTAAAAGGGGGACCTGTAGGTCCCTGGCCCCCGTTTTGAGTAGCTGTTGCCTTGCTTGATGACCTTGACCTTGATATCCTCCCTATGCTAATTCCCTGCCAGGTTCCACCCTCCTGAATGCTTAAGGCAAGATCCTTGTTTGTGTATCCTGTATAATGGACGTTAACAGCTTAGATGCAAGATTGTAAAACATCGGTAGTGAACTTCTGCCCTCCAGGGTTCTCCCATTGTGCTGTAAGCCTGTATTTAAGACCTCCTCCCTCCTTCAATAAACTGCATTCAGCATTAAAAAAACAAACAAACAAACAAACCAAGGTAAAAAAAAAAAAAAAAGAAAAATTTTCCCCCATAAATTGTTAAATAACAACTATAAAAAAACAGAAAAGAAAAATTAGATGACAGAAAAGAAATTTCCCACATACTCTATTTCAGTTGCCATGAGATTACTATCTTATGTTTAATATGTTATTCTGGCCTTAGTTAAAAACATTGGTACATTATTATTATCAACAGTGACACCTAATTCATTCTTATTTCCTTAGTATTTATGTATGTTCCTATTCCCTCTCCCAGCCTCTCTCATGTGTGGCGTATGCATTCATGTGTGTGCCTGACTGTGAAGGTCAGAGGTCTAGGTCAGGGATCTTCTTCCTCTATGGCTTTTCATCTAAGTTTTTGAGATAGCATCCATCGCTGAAATTGGAGCTCAATGATTGGCTAGACTTGTTGGCCAGTGTGCTCCCAGAATTCACCTGTCTTGCTATCCCCTCCCAAGTAAATCTCCACCCATGTCCAGCACTGGGAATATGGATGCATGCTGTTGAACCCAGCATGGCAAAAGCTTTACACAGCAAGCCCCCTTCCCCGTGTGTGTGTGTGTGTGTGTGTGTGTGTGTGTGTGTGTGTGTGTGTGTGTGTTTTGAATAAATGGCCAGGCTGGCCTGGAACTATCTGTGTAGCTCAGTCTGACCTCAAACCCAAGGGCCTCCTGCCTCCACTTCCAGTGCTAGGATCACAGCCATACACGGCCACACCAGGCTTTCTTCTATTTATTTTCTATTTTTAGTCCTGCCTCCCACCAGACATATCTCATGGCATTTAGCCACTGTGTCTCCTCTTGGCTTCTAACTGTTTCTTAGCCTTTCCTATTTTGGGTGACTTGGGTGGTTCTAAGAATTGTCAGGTGAATTGTTGAAGGGCCTCAGTGACAGTTTCCCATGGGGAGGGTGGCATGTGTTGGTGTGAGAAGGGAGACCTCAGGTATTTTCATCATATCTAATCAAGGCTGTCCTACCTAGTAACACATTTTGGGTGGATATAAAAAGAATTTTCTAACGGTTACTATTGCCCAAAGGCATAGATGATTTCCTGAGTAGATAATGATGCCCCTAACACAGGAGAAGGAATATAAAGTTAGACTGAGCAACCTCCAGAACAGACCATTGTAATTTAAAGACCCAGAAACTGAACAGGAATGGAAACCCAAGATGTCAGAACTAGGAAGTATTTAGACCTTTCAAAGCTCATCTTTCCTGGTTCTTCTTTGTTTTAAAATTCTCCTCTCTGTCATTTTCCAAGGTAACATTTTTGCCCTTCCCCAGTGACCTATCATTGACTGAAGCTACCTTACAACCTAGCCTTTTCCAAAGCCCCCACATAGACCCAGTAAAATAACACCAGATAGTTCTGATTAACAGTTAATGAAACAATAAGGTACACCATATGCCCACATTCTGCTCTGTCCCTCCTGTCCCCAGCCTCTTTAACAAAGACCACAGCTCCCTAATCTGGAAGTGGACCCAGCCTCCACATGGTTCAAGGTAGGAATTATCTAGACCAGCCAGGATTCTTCGGAAGAGAAAAGAACCCTTCATCTGAAAGCCTGAGAATGAGACAGATGCTACCGTATGTGGTTTGGTGAAGGCCAGCCATGGGCTAATACAATATGGCCCAGGGCCACACTTAGCCGCATCAGTCTGCTCTTGCTTGTGTTGACTAGCCCTCCAGGTTCTGGCCATGCCCCTCCTTTCTGGCCACGCCCCTCCTTTCTGTAAGCTTCTTCTTCTCCATCCTTCCCATTTCACCCTGCTCATCACCTACTCTGAAAATCATTTATGCCTTGGGTCATGACAACCATTAGGGAATTCAGCTTATGTTCACCCAAAATGTGTTTCTAGGTAGCTTTCTCTTATTGATGCTACCTGTGTCTCTCCCAGTATGATCGCATAAACCAACTTAACTCCTGCTCAGCGGTCCTTCGTATTTATGAAAGTGTTTTCTTCTTCCCTTCAGTTCTAATTCTATAGAATATCATGAACATTTTCTGTCTTTAAATATCTTTTGAAAACATGATCCTTAAAGGCTTCATAATATCCCATTGTAGTTATGCACTGTAATTTATTTAACTATCCTCATTGTTGAGACCGAGATGCTTTCCAATTTGAGGTTATTATATATAATATGCAGTGAGTGTCATGTGTATCTTTGTCTGTATTTCAATGATTTCCTTGGGGTAGATTATTAGAAGTAGTGTTAGTGGGCCAGAGGGTAACTGTTAGATTGTATTTTGACAGAAAGTAGAGTCTTCCTATTATATGATGAGATCTGGGCATTGCTATGTGGTATGAATCTAGAATGCTGAGATAGATGGGCTGGATGCTTGGTGGCAGCTGAGGATCTTTGGTGGTTACTGAAACATGGTGTAACTTCTGCACTGAAGAAGTGTATTGTCCTGTGTGGAGAAGTTTAGAGCAAGCAAAGACTAATGTGATGTTTTGGATGGGGCTGTATATATCTGTAGGAAAGACCCTTACAAGGCAAAAGTGTCTTTTGTAGGTGGAGGAATAACAGAGAAAAGAGTATCGTGTGTGTGTGTGTGTGTGTGTGTGTGTGTGTGTGTGTGTGTGTCTGTGTGTGTTATTTCAAACATATGCCTGTGTGTTTGAGGGTGCACATACATGTGGAGGTTAGAATTAATGTTGGATGTTTCCCACTGTTGTTCTCTATTTTTTGAGATAAGGGCTCTCACTGACCCCGCTGCTCACTGATTGGCTGGATCGGTTGGCCCGTCCCTGCCTCTCCCTGCAGTGCCAGGCTACACCACCTGACTCCTCCCTTGGATGCTGGGGATCTGAACTTGAGTCCCCATGCTAGCACAGTAAGCGCTCTACCCACTGAGCCACCTCCCCAGCTCTGGCATTCACAGTTTTGAAAGCAAAGTCAGGCTGTCCACAGTGGTACATGGAACAGTTACGCTTCGGCACAATGGAGATACTGAAAAGATCAGAGATGTCATGATTCCAATGGGAGGATTATTGAAGAGTTAAAATTAGATAAAGGGGCAGGTTCGTTCTAGAATGGAAACTGAACAGGAAGAAAGCTCTTGTTAAACTTAGCTATGGGTTTGGAGTGATGAAGAGAGTCTAGGATGCCTTGGCATTTGTTCTGACAGCTTTTTTAAAGGCTATGAGATGAAACGACACTTTTTGAAATATATAGGTGATGTTAGATGACGTGTGGTCCTGAGGAAGCATGTAGGTGTTGGCATCCGAGAAAACTAGGATTAACTTTGATCTGCCCCATAGCTAGCCAGGCAATCCAGGAAACCATGAGTTTCCTCTGTATGGTTTCTACTGCAAAGGTCCAGTGTGTGGGTTACATATGATTCAAGATAAACAATAGTTTAGCATCTACCATGTAACAGGTGTCTGGCTAATGCTCGAGGTTGCTGCTGTATCTGCTGTGAGCTGGAAGCTAAGAGCCCAAGTGTGCCGCTGAGAGTTTCAACATCTGGACGGTGGCAAGCCAGAGTCAAGGCCACAAGTAGAGACAATGTTGACTTACTTCATTGACATCAACAATGCTAGTCACACAGAACTTATCTCAGAAGGTCAAGCTCTTGATGTATACATTCTGAAGTGTTTGAAAGAGTTTGTGCTATACAAAAGAGTCCAAAGGGACCCCTTGCTTTGGAAAGGCTCTGGGGTAGAGGAAGAAGGAGAATTCTTTTTCTTGGGATTTTGAATTTTAAAATGCTTTTGATTGTACTGAGAACATTTTTCACGAGATGTCTCTTCTCAACAAATACACCCTGTGTACAACATATTATTGTTGATGGACCAACCATGTTAGTCGTTTCAGTGTGGTCTCTTTGGGAACAAGTCCTTTGCACATTCTGTCTTACTGCACCCTTAGCACAATTCTGAAAGATGCCATTATTGTATTTATGTTTACTTTCATAGGAATAGAAAGTTCCAGGATCACAGCCAACCTCAAAGCCCATGCTCGCTGCTCTACCTCAAAATAAAGGCTTACCAAAGTCAATGTAGGACGAAATCCATCCTGTGATCTTGGATCTTGGGAGAGCTCACACTTGCTGTAGTTATTTGATAATGGCAACCTTGACCCTCCTCCTCAAAGCGGCTGGTACCCACAATGTGGTATTTCTCACTTTGGTCATTTGCTCTGTTCCCTGCAATGGTCTCTGAAAGATTTCAGATTGCAAACTCTAGTTATACATAGGTATATTTGTAACCTTTACTTCTCAGGCTGCATCAGCACAGAAGGGAAAGACATGGACATAGATATTTTAAAAACAAAATGACCTTCCTTCTTCTTCATAGTTACTGAGCTGCGTACTCTGAATCATCAGGGTTTTCTTTTCATGGTGGTGGAGCTAAGTTTCCTGTTCCTTGCCTCCGGATGTCTGCAGTGGCCACCTCAGGACTCTCAATCATGTGGCCCTCTTTCCTCATATCCTGTGGGTCTGATGTCTAACCCCTAAGAGATACTGTTTGCATTCCAAGACAGCTCTTGATTCCAACCATGGACTATACATCACCTGTCCCTCTCTGGAGTGGTGGCACATAGAATATTTCAGTACTTTAATATTTATTTTAAAACGTTCAGACCTATGCACAGCCCCTTTAAGAACCAGAGGAAGAAAGGATCAAGGGTTGCAATGGGCTGCTATGAGTAGCTGGCCCTTCTCTTCCTAGCTGGGTGCTGCCTTGGAATACACCTCTCAAAGCAGACAGCCTGATATTAGACTCATCGGTAGTTTCAGGATGTTGTCTGGCTTCAGCCTGCTCTTTGCTCTTTGGATGTGTTCCTCCATGACTATGTGCATGTTCAGGCCTCTGCCAGGCTTCCTCTCTCCCACAGTCATGCCCTAGACAATGATGGTGCCACTATTACCTCCAACTCTGGACACACAGTATCCCCAGCTTCTCTCAGAGCTGGCGCTTGTTTAAAGGTCTTCACGTGTCTCCTTCTCCACTTTTTTTAATGTTCTTCTTCTCCTAGACTTGGCATCTACCTCCTCTGGAGCAACACTGAAAGAGAATGCAAGCATCAAGGCTGAGGTTGAAACCATTGTTCAGCTTTCCAACATTCCAACAGTCTCGGTGCCTATGAGCTGTTCTATTTTTACATAGGGACAGTGGGTCACTGCTCAAGACACAACCCCCATCTCTATCTACCCTCTGGATAGCTCCAGAGTCTCATTTCATCTCTTTCTTTTTAAGCAGGGTCTCCTGCAGCCCAGACTGAACTTAAACTTGCTAAATAGGCAAGGGTGACCTTGAACTTCTGATCTTGCTGCCTCTGCCTCTCAATATGCCCTCTTTTGGCTGTACTGGGACTTCACACATGCTAGGTAAGGACTCTGTCAACCCAGCTCCATCCCCAGCTCCCAGACTCTGGAATTTCTGATGATACCTACTAGAGCCTTATGAAAGAAAAGCCACGTGCTTCCAGCTAGCATGTCTGGATGCCTCTGAAGCCCTGCAGGAAGCCCCTTTCTGGACCTGTTTGCCCTTGAACAGAATCTATTCCAGCTCATCCCAGAACAGATGGTACAAAAAATGCTAGAGCATCATAGCCTTGTCAGAATAGGAAGTAGCTAATACTAACAGAGCCGGCTGACCCACATGTCCACAGATAGACCAGCTTCTCAGTTTCCAGCTGAATTGTGCTGGCAAGCCACCCAAAGCCCATGAGTCTTTGCTTCTCCACCTCTGAAATAGGGGTAGAAAGGAGAACTTTCTGGTGGTGGTGGTGGTGGTTTGGAAATCAAATGAAATAATGAATGGGAAGTGGATTGTGAAATGTCAAGCATGTTTTAATGTTAACTATTAATAGTGATATGTAGTATTATTAGCCTATGATTCCACAGGATGCTTTAGCAGCAGAGAACAGAAACCCAGAATCCAGCTGGTTGAACACCAGGGAGATTTATTCCCTCGCATAACTAAAGATCTGAAAGTACAGCAGGCTGCAGAGTTGGTAGGCCCGGGGCCTCAAGGGTAGGACTAGGGTCCAGGTTCCTTCTGTGTCTGTGTTCCACCATCATGGATATAAGCACCGTCTTTGGTCCTGTCTGAAATGCTTATCAGGTCTAGGCAACACGCAGATACAGCAAGTCCTGAGGAACCAAAGAGCTGTCTCCTGTGAGTGAGGAAGTTTTTCCAGGGCGCCCTGGCAGCCTTCTCTTTATGCTGTTTTATAGAAATTGGCTCATATACCTATTTCTAGAACAATCAAGGGCTATGAGGTGTTTGGATTAGTTAGGCCTACAGGTGTGGAGGCAGCATGGCCTCAGACTATTTGGGTGGAACCAGGATGTATTAGCTTTCTGTTGCTGTGAAAAAACATCCTAATATCCATTTAAAAGTTGGAGTGGTGCTGGTTTCAGTCAATAGTCCTTTGTTCCTGTTGCTCTGGGACTGGTGCTGATGCAGAAGAACATGGCGGGAGCTGGTGATGGAAGAGGATGCTCACCTCATGGCAATCAGAAAGGTTGGGAAAAAGATGGCTGTGGAAATGGGTCCCGGTATCTGGGGAATCCAACACCTTCTTCTGGCCCCCTCAAGTACACACACATGCATGGCATGCACAACACACACACATACAGGTGTAACACACACACACACACACACACACACACACACACACACACACACACACACACATCTTTGAGGAAAAAAATGGTTGAGCACTATTTTACTGAGCTTTCCCAAGCATTGTACTAGGGAATGATCCCAAGGACCTCACTTCCTTCCACTAGACCCCACCGATCAAAGCTTTTTACTACGTCCCACAGTGCCACCTGCTGACAGACAAACTTTTGTTCCATGGGCCTTTGGGGAAAACTTCCAACCCCCACCAGGGAACACATGGGGACTAAATCCAGGGTGACTGGCTGCTGAAGATGCCACAGCAGTAACTCATAAATTAAAAACAAATCCTATATTTAGACTGCATACTCTACTCTACATGTGCCTCTCACAGCACCTAACACATTCTGAGAGCTCCAGAATATTTGCTTCATTGCCTTTAATACCAGTGCTTGGGGAGCAGAGGCAGGCAGATCTCTGGGAGGCCAGCCAGAGCTACATAGTGAGACCATGTCTCCAAAAGTAATTGTTGTTGTTAAAAGAAATAAATAAGAAACAGCGCGAGATGTTGATGGGGGCCCCACTGATACAGGAATATGCTCAGACATATCCCACTCTGTAGTAGGTGCTCCTTCCTGAATGTCAGGACTGTCTCTCATGTTTGGGGGCCCTCAGCACTGAACACAGTGTCTCCCACACACTAAGTGCACTATAAAAATAGGCTAAGGAAGAGAATGCCACATATTTGTGGAAGGAATTGGACTTTTCATGCTGACAAGAGATGTTTATATCCTGCTTCCTCCATTAAAGATGTTGGATTGCATAAGCACTGTCTAGCTCCTATAATCCTCTGAGGCGTTGGATACTGTAAACATCTCTATTTTAGGAGGGCCCAAGGTGGCCTCGAACTTGAGACCACTCAGCCTCAGCTTCCAAAGTGCTGGGATCACAGGAGGGAGGCATCCCCTGAGCACCTGCACTAACACGGTACCTTGCAAAGCCACTTCTCTACTCTGGCTGGCCTTTAGCTGCATACATCCAGCACAGGTGAGCCTGGGGGCTGCTTCCTGTTCTGATCCGAGGCTCTGGTAACTTCCTGTCTTCCCTTTTCAGCGAGTCTGCCCTGAAGCCGTTTGCCAGAGGACCTGCCCTACATCAGTGTTTATCGTGGAATGCCCATTTCAGGCTGTCCCAATTCAGGCTGTCAGAAAGGGAGGAGAATCTCTGGGGCTGAGCTCTGTGCAGGCAGGAGGAATCAGGCTGCACCGTGAAAGGGTTGCTCTTCTCTGGCTCTCAGGCTGGGCCGAGTCCCCTGTTTGTGAGCGGAGCTAGCGTGTTGTGGGGACGGGTCTTCTGTAAGAGCTGACACTGACACTAGATGGCTAGGCCCCCTTCGCAGGACAAGGAATTAGCCTCATTTTGAGTCTTTGCTTCCATCCCTCAGACCCAGTCACAATGTCAGAAGGATGGAAATGATTAGTATTGAGAGAAACACCAATAAGAAGCCACTCAATGGCCATTCATTACATGCTTGGCACTAACTTCCAATCTAAGCACTCTGCATATGTTAGGCCATCTACTCCTAGAGGCAAGAACCTCCTTCCTGTCTCTACTCTGCCAAACAGGAAACTGAGGCACTGAGAAGTCCCGATACTTGTAAGTGACCAGGCTGTGCTTCAAGGCCTGACCTCTGGCTCTGGAGCTGCACACTCAGCCTCCTTCAGCATCCTCTGGGTCCTCGACACCTGCCGGGCTCCACTCTTGGGACTTCCAAGCTGTGTCTAACTCAATTCTCAACACAGCCCCAGGTCGTCAGAACCATCGGTGTCTGAAGGAACTAAGGCCGAGAGAGGGTAATTGACTTGCTCTGGCCAGGGGTCAGTAAGATGTGCTAGGATTCAACTCTTGGCTTCCAGCCACAGTACTCCATGCCTCTTAGCCTCTTTCATAAGAAATACAGTCGGCTGTCAGTCGAAGCAGCTCGTCCAACTTTGTCCCTTGGGCTTACTTTCCTCCATCATTTCAGTCTTCTCCTCTGGGAAGCCCTTCCTTGGGCCCACAAAGAATCTGTCACACAACTTAAGAATAGAACACACTCAGCATTGATTTCTCCAAGCCCGGGTTTCATGCGATCTGAGCTCCCTTTGGTTGAAAGGAGCCTCCTGAAAGCTCCATGTCTATTTCCTGCCTCTGGGCGAGGCTGCCTCCAACACACGTCTGCTGGCCTGGTGTCGTTCTTTCCAATTGTTTCCAGGGAGGGAGACAGAAATCTCTAGGAAGATACACACACAGGGCTGGGTCAGGATGACAGGAGTGTCTAGAAGTGCAGGCAACCGGGGGTCATGGGCCAGGACGATCTGGGGGAGCACCAGCCCCAAACGCCCTCACTCAGCACTCAGACCCTCCCCCCACCCCATCTCACTTCACCAAATGCAGGCGATAGCTTGAAAACAATTTGTCCGGTCTGTGAGTAATGTCTAGTCACTAAATGCTAATTAATTTGCTGTTGCATTTGAGTTAATTTATGGGGTGTTCTCTTCACCAAGTAAATTTTAATTAAGAAGAGTAAAACAAATGACAAAGTAATTTCCAAAAAATTAATTTTCAGTAAACACAAGCCATTGTTTCCTCTTTGTTATCGAAATGAAGTCAAAGTGGAGCCTTCCTGGCACCCCCTCCTCCAAGTCTCCCATCTCGAAAGATGAAGTTTGAGCCTAAGCCAGGCTCTTGGGGTGGAAAGGCAATGGTGTAAATTATCAGCCAGGCAAGGCCAAAGTGAACTGGGCAGACAGCCTGAGAGAAATCAAGCAGCCGGCCCCAGAGAAACATAACAATTGCTACTTCTAGTTTGTTGTATGTAATTTTCATGGAGCTCTGTGGCTTTTTAGGGGCTCAGTAGGGAAAGGGTACCTTGTACTTGCCCAGGTAGAAACATGAAATTCGAGAGAATGAGGTGGAGATGTTTTATTGCAATTTTAAAATGAATCAGACTGCATGAACAACTAGGAAAGAGGAAAGAAACTAGTTGAAGGCCGGAGAGAAGACTCAGTGGCTCATTGTGCGCGTTACACGCTCCAGCAGGGGGCCGGAGTTCAGTTCCCAGCACCCACACCAGGAGGCCTCTAAGGACCAGTAACTCTAGCTCCAGGGGATCTGATGCCCTCTTCTGGCCTAGGGAGGCACTACACTCAGGCACATGTCCACCTAAGAAAGCAATTGGGAAATTAATTGCGTGTGGCTATTCTCACGGTCTGACATCTTTCTGAGATAATAACCCAATACTCCCATATGACAGACCAGGAAGGTGAGCGTCAGAGAGCTAACTCCACTCCAACGTCAGATTTGACACTAATTGTAGCTCCTGAGCTGTCCACCGATGTGTGCTTTCTCGTCAACGACATGCCCAGCAAAGCGGTTCCTGAGATGAGTTTGCCTGGCTGTGCTGGATCTGCCTGCTACGCAAGGGATACGATCGGTGAAATTCCACCTGGAGTGAAGTTCCGGAGGGAGCTAAGTAGCTTTGATCGCAGTGCAAGGCTGAGCTCGAAACAGCCTTAGGAGCTCAGAGGGGTGGACTCCTTCCACACTGCACCGCGATGTCTGCTCCTGGAGTTCCACCCTCACCCCTAACGCCCCCGCTTTCCCAGCCCTCAGCAAGGCTGCGCTACACACACATGAGCGGAGCCTCCTTGCTCACTAGAGTAAGAAGACACGATCCAGTGTGGGGAGCTGGGCAGAGGTCAGGGCTGGCAGCTGCGGAGCGGGGCTGTCATGGTGGTGACACGATGCAGGCACTAACGGTAGAGCCTGCTTCTTTAGAACCCTGATTGTCCTGCTACAGTCACGGGGGGGGGGGGGCATGAAAGTATGGATTTGTGTGGGTTTCTCTGTTTAATCCCAAATCTGTCAGGCCTTGTTAAATTTGATGGGGCCTGAAAGGTCTGGTGTTAAGCAAATACTCGGTGACCAGAGTCTTTGATGAGAATCAAACTGAAGCTTAATCCTGAGGTAATGGCTTTCCCCATAATCCCAGGAGGCCGGGGATAAGTGAAGGGGAAGTGGAAGTCAGGAGGCTGCCTGAAGCAGAGCTTGCTGGGAGTGAGTTGAGGGTGGGGTGCGGTGGGGGTGAGATACGGGGAGTAGCTCCCCCTCAGTTAGGAGGTCCAGAGGACCCCCCTCCAGCCTCCTGCCTCTATCAGGTTAAATGTACAAGCCCCTCAGGGAATATATTCTGCCAGAAGTGGGGTGAGACAAGCCAAGGGCCGGGCTCCTCGCTTGCTGTTTATGTAGATGGTACTGGGATAAAGAAAGAAAACAGGAAGGTGTCCAGGAAGGAGGATAAAAATCCACTTCAGCATTTCAAGAGAGCAAAGGTTCCCTCGGCTTAGGTGTGAGATTGGAGAGGCTGTGCTGGGCACTGTCCACTCTTCTCACAGGGAGACCAGGATCTACAGGTGGTGTGCCAAGAAAAACAAGGGCCCCTTTATACCACCAGATAGCAACATCTGGAATCACTTTGAGACTCTTGGCCATCTGGGGGAGTTGGGCACCCTGGCTTGGTGCAGTGGTGTAGAGGTCTTTGTGTGTGTGTGTGGGGGGGGGGGTCGCGCAGGCACACAGACCATGCAGAGGCGCTGGCCACACTCCCAGCCACCCTATGTGACAAATAGGACTGATGAAGCCATCTCCAGCAGTTCTCTGAAGATGGCTGCTGTGTGCTTCGTCAAGGTACCTGATTAAAGATTCATGGGGAAAAAAAATAAACATTTTGCAAAGAGATGCTTAAGCAATCAGGCGCTTCAGGGGGTGGGTTACCACAGCACAGCAATTGCATGCCCCAAGAGTAATCGGCATTTAATGTTACCAGCGCCTCCTGGATCCCCACATGGAGGCATGGATGCTCACATCACCCTTCTTAGAGGCCCCACCCACCAGGAGAGACTGAGATCTCCCAGCAGCTTAGGCTTGGCTGTTTATTCTTCCTCCTTCTTTGTTGTTTATTGAGCACAGTGTAACCTGGGTCGGGGGAGCCATTGGCTCTTGGTGGAGAAGGAAGACGGGAGACTATATAAGGACCCTTATTCCTGCAAGGAGTAGGCTTCTGGAAGCCTGGCCTGAGTGTGGTTCACAGACCCAGTTTGCCCAGTCTTCCTCTCCCAGTGAGTGAGTCTGGAGCTGTGACACAGACTGGCATGTGATCCCTGCCTTCTCACAAGTTGTGAGTCTGTAGACAGCGATGCTGCTGGTGACGGCAGGTACTTTCACACATCAGAGACTAGGGTAAGGCACTTGCCTGTAGTATCTCATTTATTTACTTATTGAGTGTGTGCGTATGTGTGCACATACTCATGTGTGTGTGTGTGTATGTTCACATGCCACAGTACACATGTGGAGGTCAGAGGACAACTTTCAGGAGTCATTTTTCTCCGACCATGTGGTTCCCTGGGATCAAACTCCGGTCATCAGGCTTGGCTACAAGCACCATTACCCACTGAGCCATCCCTCAGCCTTGTCAAATAATTTTGTAGATGTGAATGGCCAGACACTGAAAGGTTAAGAACTTCCTCGGGGGATTGGAACCCAGATACCTTTTGGCTTGTGTTTTCCCATTAGCTTCATCTGCTAACTGCAGACAGAATCCGGTTTTGAGTTCACTTGGAATGCAGTGCACACAGTTTCAGTCACAGGCCCCCTCATGTCCCCACGAGACAGTCTCCTTAGCTCACCGCCATCGGAGGCCGGTGCCTCATGACAGCAGACAGAAGCCCCTGTTTCTCTGTACGTGGCAGGGGGACCAATCGAGCAGCTGCCTCCTCTCTGCTGTGTGCCTCATAGGAGGGGTGATCCTGACACCCAGAAAGCTGTGCAGATGTTTGACCAGTATGTTGGTTAAAGAGGCAAATTAGCCTGGCATGCCACTCACACCTGGAATCCTAACTCTCGGAGTGTTGGGGGAGGTGGATGCCAAAGTAGGAGGATTGCTATGTCTGCAAGGCTAGCCTGGGCTACATAGCAACGCTGTCTTTAAAAAACAATAAAAGAGAAGTGGGGATCTGTTCTGCTGAGGACCGGGGGCTGAGTGTCTGGAGGCATCATCTCTTAAAACTAGAAGAGCTTTCTTCACAAATTAAAGCAATTCACTGTGCATCTGTAGTCAACTGCACACCTGCACCCTTTTATTAATATGGCTTTCTCCATAGCTAATCATCGATTAGCAAAAGGGTTCCTCATTGCACAGAGGGCATTTACCCAGCAGGGCATGGGGGAAAAGCCAAGGTCAGAGCACCAAAGGAATTCTCACCTAAGCGTGGGACATGGGGCCAGTTGAGGTCTTGAATGTATTCTGGGAGGTGGTCACCTTGGGATGGGACAGGATATGGTAGAGGAAGAGCATCACACAGATTCCCTCAAGCTTATCCATCCATCTAGCCATCTGTCCATCTTTGTCCTTGGTCAGGGTAGCAGGAGGGAGAGGTGGTGTCTGCAGATCTCAGCATGCCTGCTTCTAGGCAGGGGCTGGGCTTTTCCAGGGAGTGCCAATTGTTTTTCTGCACTTCATGCAGAGCAGTGGGAAGTGAACTGCTGGACAAGGGGGCTCTTAGTGCCCAAAGTGGCATTTGGTCCTACCTCTTGATTTTGCAAAGGAAGTAAAAGCCCAATGAAAACAAGCCAACTGCTTGAAGACACACTGCAAAGTTGAGTCTTAACCCCAGCTTCAGGTATCCTGACATGCATGGTGCCGGGGCTGTGTACGTGTGTGTGTGTGTGTGTGTGTGTGTGTGTGTGTGTGTGTGTGTGTGTTGACATAAGAGGCCTGTGCAGCAGCTGGTTGAAGAGGCTGTGCTTTTTCTCTTGGGCCTGCGTGCTCCTCCTCCTTTCCTTATGAAACATGGTTTCTTTCCACTGTAGGTGTCCTTGGGCAGGGGAACGGCTTGCTGTGGACTTCACTGTCAGTATCTGCCCAGCAGAGTCCATTAAGAGAGACAGGCTCCTTGGAGGTGAGTGAAGAGCGTTGCCCTCCTGTCAGAGAGGATGAGGGCTGGCCTGGTGATCCATGGTTCTGAGGGTGACATCTGAGTGAGGCAGCTAGTGAGGGCTGGGCCCTGGGAGTCACATGGGTTGATTCTTCCAGTCAGCCTGCAGAGAACCTGCTGAGTGTGTGTGTGTGTGTGTGTGTGTGTGTGTGTGTGAACACTTACTAGAGGACTGCCCCTGGGATGGTAAGAATGATTTCTTTGCCTCTCTAAAGGGAATGATATTGGGTGTCTCTGCATCCTCTGCTGTTTGGTTTCAGCTCCTATCCCCGATGCCTGGTCCTCAGGCTACTGTGTCTCTATTCTTGGGAGGAAGTGTACTGAGGACTCATACTTTCAGTTGCACAGCTGAGGGCTTAATAGAGAGTGCATGGATGCGTTCAAACCCCAGCTCTGCCTCTTTCCAGTCACCGTGGGCCACTCACCTAATCTTCCATGCTCCAGACTTCTCCTCTCTGTCACAGGACTGTGGTAACAGGATGAGATGACAGAGCAGGATGAGTTGAGTAAAGTATTCTCTATGTGTTAGTCCTCAGGCATGTAAGCTGATTCGATGTTAGTCTGTAGCCCTCAACAAACCTGATCATTTTCAGATATGACAAATAATAGGTAAGAATATACTTTGTTGGGGCTGGAGCGATGGCTCAGTGGTTAAGAGTACTGGCTGTTCTTCCAGAGGACCTGGGTTCAATTCCCGGCACCCATATGGCAGCTCACAACTATTTGTAATTCCAGTTCCAGAGTTCTAATACCCTCATACAGACATACATCCCGGCAAACCACCCTTGCACATGAAATAAAATATATTTTAAAAACAATACACTCCGTTGTCTCTATAGATTAATATAATTCCACTGTGTATATGTGCCACATTTCCGTTCGTGTGTTGATGGACATTTTAGACCGTTTCCAGTTCCTTGCTATTGTGAACAGAGTAACAAAACCCACGGATGAGCAGGTGTCTTCACTGTAGAATATAGAGTCCTTTGGGTGTATGCCCAGGATTGATACCACTGGCTCATATGGTAGCTCTATTTTAATTTTTTCAATTTCCAAAATAGTTGCACCAGTTTGTACTTTGATCAGCAGTAAATATGGGCTCCTCTTTCTCTACATCCTTGCCAGCATTTGCTGCCATTTATCTTCTTGATGGTAATCATTCTGACGGGGGTGAGATGGAATTTCAAAGTAGTATGAATTTGCATTTCCCTGACGGCTGTTAAAACCGTTTATTAGCCATTTGTAGTTGATCTTTTCAGAATTATCTGTTCATTCCATTAGTCAGTTTATCAATTGGGAGTTTTGGACTTTTGTGTCTAATATTTGCAGTTCTTTATATATTCTAGAGATTAATCCCATGACTGACGACATATAGTTATCAAAAACTTTCTCAAATTCTATAGGGTGGCTGGGATGAGTTAGAGGGAGGAGTCAGGATGAATATGATTAAATTTCACTGTATGAAATTCCCAAAGAACTAAGAAAAGTGCTATATACATGTATGTATATATATATTTTCTTTCTTTCTTTCTTTCTTTTTTTTTAAGGAGTGATGTACATTGACTAGGCATGACTTCTCAGGAAAGCTTCTTGAATGTGCTGTATCTGTTTTCTCATCTAAAAATTAGCGATGATGAGTATCCATATCCTCCATGAGACCTAAGACTTAGCTCAGGGACAGCAGTGGGGCAGTCCTTGTGCCCAAGAGGTGCCCAAGAAGTATAAGCTGCCCTTACTTTGTAGTTTGAGTGTGAGACAGAATAAGCCTGAAGTGGCAGCTCTGTGCCTTGTGAGCATCTGGGTTGTTAATCTCAGCCAGCCTCAGTTTCTTGACTGTTGAACATGGTGTTCAGTATGCTGTCTCAGACCTGGTGGGACTGAATGACAGACGGTGTGTGGAGTGTGGGGTACAGTTTCTGGCCTGTAGCAAGTGCTCAAGGAGTCTTTCTGCTATACTTTGTGAGCTCTTCACTATCCTCGGATATTGGCTTTTGGCTCATAGCTCTCCTACCTCCTGCCGTCCCATCCTACTCACAGTGATGGATGCCTGAGAAAACAGGACCAGGGAGCATCTAGAGCTCACAGATCTCCCTTTCTTTTCTGCAAGCTTGCAAGCTTGCTTTAAGTGTTCTCTCTCTCTCTCTCTCTCTCTCTCTCTCTCTCTCTCTCTCTCTCTCTCTCTCTCTCTCTCAGTCTCTCTGTGTGTGTGAGAGGGGGGGAGGTGTGTGCACATGGAGAGGCCAGAGAAGACATCAGCTGTCCTGCTCAATCACTCTGTGCCTTCTTTCCTTGAGAGAGAGAGAGTCTCTCACTGAACCTCGAGCTATGCCAGCAGCCAGAAATCCCAGCTATCCTCCTGTCTCTGTCTCCTACAGCGCTAGGGGTTACATACACATGTGCAGACATACACAGCTAGTTGGGTAAGGGCTGGAACTTGAACTCTGATCCTCATGCTTGTTCAGTAAATGCTCTTACCTCCTGAGCCACCTCCCCAGGTCCCTGAAACCCTGTGGTTTTGTTTTTTAAATATTCATTATTTTTTTACTTCATGTGTATGAGCATCAGGTTGCATATACGCATGTGCACCATATGCATGCCTGGTCTTATGGAGGCCAGAAGAGGGATTGAATGGAATCCTCTGGAACTAGAGCTGCAAATAGTTGTAAGCCACCATGTGGGTGCTGGAAATCGAACTTGGGTCCTCTGCAAGGGCAAGCGCTCTTACCCACTGAGCCACCTTCCTAGGCTCCCACTGTCTTATTTTAAATGTCACCACCACCTTACTGGTGTGAAGCCCTTGGTATTTTTCAAGGTGATTTTGTGTCTTTGACACAAGTTGGTCTCACAGCAATCCTATAAGGTAAAGTATATATAACTTTTCTTGACTCCCAAGTGATCAGAAAAACAGTGACTCAGGGATTAAGTGACCGGCCCGAAGTCACCCAGTAAGCTAACTGCATATACCATATACCCAGGTCCATGTCCCCCATTCAGGATCCAGGAAGAATGGTAGCCCCTTCTTCACTGCTATATCAAAGACTTCATTATATATGATCTCATCTGTGGGGTAGCTTTTACCATCATCCCCCTGCTGTAGACCCAGAGAGGCTAAGTGACTCGTTCAGAAATGCCCAGCAGATAAATGATGAAAATGATCTTTCGATTCTATAGTCAGTTCTATGGTCTTTCTAACTCTTTTTTTTCTTTCTTTCTTTCTTTTTTTTTTTTTTTTAAAGAGGCTGGTTGACCATAAAACAAACAAAACACCAGGTAGAACAAGAGCCAGCACCTCGGCTCTGACAGTCAGGCCACACCGTAACTTTTTCTGACAACAGCAAGGATCAAGATACCCAACAGGAAGCATGGAAATCTACCAGGCAGCTCCCCACTGAAGGGTGTAATTAGAGAGCTGACAGGCTGTACACGCGGCACCATTAACAGGTCCACCTGTGAGGGAGACCTGGCGAGCACAGGTAATTTGGACAGAGTATAGCACTCAAAGGAGACTCAGGCTGCAGGTGCCCAGCCTGACCCTGGGGCCGGCAGCCTCCCCAGGGAACAGGAGGAAGGGCCTGGCCTGGACTCTGCCGGTGACACAAAGCTGTTTGCTGTGGTGCTCACAGCACATTATGCTAAAAGTGTGACAGATTTTTGAGGCAGTCTGAGTGGGAACCATGGAAACAAGTTAGGGGAGAGGAAAAGCTGATTGCGGCTGCTCCTGTTAGAGAGACAGGGGTAAGTTGCAGGGCTGTATCCTCCCTCCTCCACCAGCTTTGGCTTCTGCTTTCATCCCCAGCTCCCCCAGCTGCCTGCCTTCATGACCCCTCCCAAGCACACCAACAAAGGGAGGTGGGAAACATGGGGACAGTGATAAATCGTGGGGTCTTGCAATCTCCTTTTCTGGGCTCTACCACAGAGTCTGGGCATCGTAAGAAGTACCCTTGGCTGAATACTTACCACTTACCGTGTGCTAGGCACTGTGCGGCCTGTCTCCCTGGCATTGTCTCCAGCTCTTTCACCACCTCTGAGTACCCTCATCATGTGTGTGAGAACCGGGGGGCTTGAGGGACTAAGCAACTTGATCAGGCATGCAACTACTTTTGGGGCGTATGGGAATCTAGACCTGCCTTGAAGAGCCATGCTTCATTCACTACATCACACACACCTCCATGACCCCACAACCCTCTACAAACATTGACAAACCTAGTTTTCAACCCAGTCATTTAGGGCAGAAAAACAGATCCGTGAACTCCTTGTTTCAATATGCACAAGGTCACAGGGCTTTTCCACAGTGATGTCCTCTCTTCTGAAGAGGGTGGAGACAGCATCCACTCTCCACTTTGAAGCTGCCCTCAGACAGAAGGAATTGATGAGCTACCTTGCAATCAAAGTCCCTTCCTCTCAGAGTCTCTCCCAGCCCCCGTTTTCTCTATGCTTTAGCCATGGCCATCACCATGGTTTCCAGCCTCTTGAGCAGAGAAATCTGTCTCCTCTTCATGTCAAGAGTGCAGGGGAAGGGTGCTGGGTGTGGGGCCGAGAGAGCAGCAGGGAGGGGATGGCATTCTGATAAACAGGGGCTCTGAACAGGGCAATGGCTGCCAAGGGCAGACCTAGCTCTGGATTCAGGCAGCTGCTGGATATCGAGGGGAAAGAGGGTGGTCCAGGAGCTTGAATCCAACCCGGGAAGACACCATACAGATGGGAAATCCCAGACAGGTTCGTTCAGTGACCACTGAGCGCCTGAACAAGCAGAACTGTGCAGGAGCACTCTAGGGGGATTAGGGAGATACACTGAGTGGGGGAAGCCTTGAGCTATTCTGATTCAACAGAGTCTGGACTTCAATGATTTTATGCAGGACTGAGTGGAGGTTACATGAAGTGGTGATGGTTTGATCAGGAATACATGTCCCCTATAGGCACATGCATTTGAACACTTAGTCCAGGGCTGGTGGCATTCTTTGGGAAGGTTGTGGAACCTTGGGAGGTGGAGCCTTGCTGGAGGATGTATGTCACTGGGGGTAGACTTTGAGCTTATAGCCTGGCCTCACTTGCTCTTTTCTCTCTGAATGAAAATGTGGTGAGGCAATTTCCTTGACCTGCTATGCCCACCTCATACCCCTGATGCCACCATGCCTTGTCTGCCATGATGGACTGTAAGCCAAAGGAAACCCTTTCTCTCCAAAGCTGCAGAAAAGCAACCAATCCAGGCTTCCAGGGTAGGAGACAAAGATCTCCAGACAAGTGTTCCCTAGGGGATGGGACGTGCCTTGGGCCCTATGAAGCAGAATAAAGGACCAAAATCATTTTAGGTTATGTTATCATGTTAGGTTAATATATCATGTTGGTTATATATCTCTGGGAGTGAGGTTGGAAAGAATTCACGAAGAACCCCTCATTTGTAAACTCAAGTTAAAGACGTGCCCACGGGAGTTAGGGCAGATGAGAGAACGCAGAGGGTGCTGTGACTATCTAGGACAGATGTATGGGATCTCTTCTCTCTTGTGAGGAGAGGCAAAGCTCTCTACCTAAGCCTTGGCTGGTGTTAGCACATGTACACACCCGTTCCTGTGCCATCGCATGGCTTCACTCTCCGTTGGGTCCCATTTATGCCAACGCTCTCTAGACAAGCCTTCCCCCTGGTGATATACAGGCTGTGTCTGTAGAGGCTTACTCCCATCTAGAGAGTAAGGCAGGCAGACATTGAGCCATATAACACCTACAAATGCCAGATTCTATTGATGGGAAGTGTTGAGACTTCATGAGACAAGGTATTCCATGAGTACATGGCAGGCTGGTATGATCTAACTCCTGGACCACAGATGGTGTTCAGTGATCAACTTATTAGCAAGTCCAATGATACTTGACAGTCATGAGATAACAGTCTCCCCTGAAAAGGTGCTTCAAGGGATGTTCTTGGGTGCAGATGGACTCAAACAGAATGGTGCATCATGGACTGACGAGAGAACTCCTGGCAGGACCATTTGATGTGTCTAGACCCCTTATCTGCAGTCTACCATTCACAAAACTCCTGTTTTGATTCTGAGAACTACAAAATCAAATCAAAACAAACAAAACTTGCAGTGTGCTTGAATCCACAGAACAAAAGCAGTTAGGAAGGTCATTTTGGGGGCTCTTTACCCTGAATGCTTTTCTTTACCACATGATTTGCCACTGTCCTTTATTAGAACATTCAAATTACACCATTTTTTGGTGATGTCAAACCAAATTCTCCATCACGTCCCAACTGACTCATGTTAAAATCAATATTAAGTAGGCTATGCCCACATTGTAGCTCTCACATGCGGGCTGGGGTTTAGTTTTGTGTGTGTTTTCCTTCCTTTCTCAGGAGTGAGGCAAGCAAGGGACTGGGCAGAATACAAAATGATTTATCTCATGCTCTTTATCTTGCCCGCCCCTCCCCTCTGCATAGCCTAGTGTGTGAAGAAGAAAGGGAAGAAACAAAGGAAGAGGAAGGGTAAAGGGTAACAGAGGAAAGTCGGAAGGGAGGATTGGTGAACAGATACGGGGACAGGCAAATGGACGGATGATGAGTGGGTTGATGGGGTAGGTGGGTAGACAGGTGGATGGATGGGGGATGGATAGGTGAGTGGGTGGAATAATGATGAGTGGGTGGATGGATGGATGGGTGGACAGATGCCTCTGAAGTTATATGAAGACACAATTTGAGAGGCAGCAAGGTGTCATTGAAGGAGCAGTGGATGAAAACCTTTAAGAAGTCCTGCGTTTGGGATCTGAATGAACCACGAAGAGTTGTATCACTATCTGCATTTTTCTTGAACCCCTGGTTCCCAATTTCCAATGGATGAAGTAAGAAAATCGAATTGTTTGATTTCTCAGGCTCCATCACACTCTGTATTTCTATGCATTCTCGTTCTCACAGGGAATGATGTCATGCTCTTGGGTGGAAGCGATGTCCCAGCCGATGCACACGTGGTGTTCACGGGCTCCCAACAGAAGGCTAGCAGCAGCATGGTGCTATAAGTTTTACAAAGGTAAGAAGAGGGCATGCCCCTTGCTTTCAGTGGAATTACTGTTTGTTTAGAGAGGTAAGATTGGGCAACCGTCCAGGTCAGGAACAACTGCTTTTACCAGCTTCCTTCACTCTCAGATGCTACGATAAATGCCATTTTGACCCAGTATGCACAGCTACCCCACTTCCTTAAGCAAAGCTCTGGCTTCTTCCAGCTCAGTGCCTCTGTACCAAAGATTCTGCTGTGCTTGGGAGACGTCTCTAACCTCTGTGGACCTGTCCTGGTTGCTTAGTCTATAATCTAAACTGACAACAGACTTTCTGTTTTAAAATAAAGCCCTATCATTTCCATCCTCTGGGCTCCGCTCCTCTCCTCCTCTCCCCCTCCCTCCCCCAGCTTCATCATCCCTCTTCCGAAGTTGAAAGTGAGTCTTATTAAGTGGTGCTGTGTCATACACTGTTGAGTTGTGTCAGCTGGAAATGGAACATGATTAAGTATATAAAGGAGCCCCAGCTTTGCCTGCCACAACATTACACAACAGAAGCCTTGGCAACCTGAGAACATCTATTCTCTCTCTTTTCTTCCTGGTGAGCGCTGTGACCTGACTCTCACTTCGTGGGTCCTGATGCTGGGCCCAGCTGCCTTTGGAAGAGGTGTGTCTGGGCAGCACATTGATATAAGAATAGCCCCATTATACGAGTGCCTTGAGATCAAGTGGAGTTCATACAGAAATAGGCCTGCAGGACTTCCCCAGATATTTGCCGAGCCCAGAAGAGTCTAAAGCATGTGGATAGTGTGTTCTTGAGGGCACTAGGGCCAGGTGCACTGTCGTGGCACCCTCTGGCCGGGCCATCTCTTCCTTTCACTTTCTTTACAGACTCTGCAGGAGCGTTCTGTTTTCGGATAAAATCCTCCTAAATGGCAGCCCTCACCTGAAATGCTTTAGGGACTGATCTTTCTTGAATGCTGGCCTCACCCCAATCAGCTGGTTTCAGCTCTATAGGAGGAGGCTAATATTCAGGGTGGAAGAACTCCCAGACAAACACAATGAGAAACATAGGAGAATCCATGACATTTCATTGCAGCCTTGCACCACCCATACCCCCACTTATTTCTAACTTATTATACTTTTCTGTCTCTTGTCTTTGTACTCCTCTGGTCAAATTGTGCCCTGTATTGCGGTTGTGGGGTATCTGACATCTCCAGCTTAACCTCATTCTAGTCTTGACACCTTGGTCTATGTCTGGACTTGTATGCATGTGCATGTATACACATGTCCCTGTAAGAACAGGTACATGTATATGTTTCTATGGAAGGGTGTATGTCTGTGTGCATGTGCATGTGTGTGTGCACGTGTGTAGGTCAGTGTTCAGTCTCAGGCGGTAGTCCACAGGAGCCCTCCACTTTATTTTTTGAGACCCAGGGCTTCTTAATTAGCCTAGACCAGCTGGTCAGAGAACGCCTGGGATCCTCTGTCTCTTCCTCTCCAGTACTGGGCTTGTGAACACTCCACTGGACCTGCCTTCTTAATATGGATTCTAGGGCTTGAACTGAGGTTCTCTTGCAAGTACTCTTCTGACTGAGCTACCTTGCCCCAGTCTCCTAGGTTTGGACTTTTAAGCATCTTACTTGTTTCGGTCAATAGCACCTTGATTCAGTATACTACCTCTGGTTCCAGTAGCTGTCTCATTTTGAAACGAAACTGGGACATGGCAGTTGGCATAAAACCTCTGTTTCTCATCTGATTCCTTCTCTTTTACACCATAGCAATTTCTGCTTTGATTGGAGTTAGGGATTTTGAGCCACGGCAAAGAGTCATTCGCATCATGGCTGTCCTCAGGGAGCCATGACAGTCTCATCTCTCTGTGACCTTGAGCAGAGGATACAGTGTCCCCAAGGTCCCCAGTACTTTGCCGAGTCTCAGACCCTGATTTTCAAAATGCCTGCTGGGTACCTCTGCGGCAGATCCGCTCTCGCATCCCCCTTCCTTATTGCTCCCGTTCAATCAACGCCAAGTGCTCTGGCTTCTACTGTCTAAATACCTCTTAAATCAATCACCGCTGAACGGGCTCCGCAGCCACAGCCTTAGCTCAGGCTTGACATTCCTTCTTGGGATTATTGCCTCTCAGCCTCCTGGCTGCTCTCCCGGCCATTGTCCTTCTCAGCTTTTTTCAACGCCTTCATATTCCTGCGATAGCTCTCTTTCTCAGAGACACACCTGCTATTGCTTGGAGGGAAACCGTCCAGTGGATCTCCATCATCTTTAGTGTGGTGTACAGGGCTGTCACAGCTTGGCCCTGTTTTCCTGGAGTTGTTTCCTGGCACACCCCCTTCACATTCTACACTCTAGTCATGTTGAACGTTACACCAATGTCTTGACAAGCTGTTTTTACCCACGTCTCTATGGCTTCTGTATAGACTTTGCCCTCAAACTGGAACACCCTCCTTGCCTTTCTAGCTCCCTACCTGGGCCACACCTCATTCTCCAGATGAGGCTGAACTGCCCCCTCTTCCATGAGAGGCCCCCTGACTCTGTAGGAGGGAGTCAGCCTCCCTCCTTCTGTTCCGCTCACATTGTTCTCTCCATCATCCACCCGATCGATTTATTTGTAATTATTTGTACATAGGCACCTCTCCCTCATCAAACAAAGACCTCCCCGAGTGCAGGAACTCAGCTCCTAGCACAGTGTCTGGCATAGACTGTAGGTTTTCGATAACCATGACTGACTGAATGCAGGACGTTTGCTAGATGAGCTGGAAGGGTTTGTGGGGAAGCATGCGGAGCTGAGAGGAGACAGAAAGGACAGCTTTTGTGTCCCCCCACAATGTCCCTACTGGTTATCTAGCATGGATTTTCAGGGACACTCCTAATGTAAAATATTTATTCATGCTTCCTTTTCATGTACACCTATCCACAAGTCAGATAAAATCCTTTGTCTAGCCACGTGTTTCTGGCTCAGCTTTAGATAGCAGCCTAGTGATAACCAATGGAGGATCTGAGCTGCTACAAAACTGTTCTATGCCTCTCCCTGATGCCTTCTTTTTTGCTTCTTTCTGCCTCTCCAAGCCTCTGTTCCATTTTGCAGAGCTCTGTGGGTGCCCAGAATTGGAGGTTTGAGTGATTCTGGGTTGAAGATATGATCTGAAGCACCAGAGCCCATGAGGATCCTTATTGGTTAATCTTAGTGGCTGGGGTGGCCAAGAGAAAAACCCACATGTGCTTCTGTGAGCAGGCTCTCACCTCTGCAGCCCCAGGGGATTTGGCATTTAGCTGGCTTCTATTTGGCTTGCAATGTTTTTGTCCAATTCTAATACATGGGCTTTATGTGTTTAGCTTGTGTACAAAGTTTATGCTCATAAATGGCTTATATTCTGTCTAGAGGGACTCTGAGTCCTGGGCTAGAGCCTGTGAACAGAGTGTAATGTAATTCTGGTGTTTTATTAACCATAATAACCAGAAGTCTCCAGCCACTAATATATCTGCATAGAGGTTTGTCTGGATTTCCAATTATTTTCACTTTCAGCACAAACTGGACAGAAAATTCATTTCAATGCAGTTGAGCCTTTTATTCGTCCTAAGCTTAGATTAAGTCATCTGCCATGTGAACCGTGAGTCCAAGGGCAGGGAGAGTAAGTGCCTGGGCTCCTCTCCCTGGCACCGTGGGAGGTCCCTAGGGCCATGTGGGTTGCATAGGCTTAGAGGAGTTATTTTTCCATTTTCTACCACCTCTGAAACTGACATTCTTAGTACCCAGCTTCTGTCCTAGGAACTGAAAAAAAAAAAAATCCCAGAGATTTACTTCCAATGTTTAGGCTCACATTGGTGCATTTTTTTTTATCTTTAAAGTAGAAAACAAAAGCAAAACAAAATGCTCTGTCTAGTGAGGTGAGGGGTGGGTGAGGGGGGTGGGACTCAGTTGGTAAAGCACTTGCCTTGGTAAGCCTGAGGCCTGTGGTGCCCAGCACTCAAGGAAAAGTACTGGGTGTGGTGGTGTATGCTTACATAATCTCAGTACTGGGGAAGTAGAGACAGAAGGATCCTTGCACCTCACTGGCTAGCCAGTCTAGCTTATCTGGTGAGCTCCAGGCCAATGAGAGGCCCCCATCTCAAAAGAGGCAAACGGGGTTCCTGAGGGTGACATCCTTAGGCCTCTCCATGCAAGTGCACACATATGAATGATCACCTCCACACACAAGAACATGCACACATATGTGCATTGAAACTATCCATCCCTTCAATCAGTGACAAAATTAATTGACTCCCTGGCTGCAGATGACTTTAGACTATGACTTGGGATGTTATTGATTTTTTTTTCTCTTCATAAAGCTTTTCTATAAAGTAAAAACCTGAAGACCTTAAGTTACAAAGTTTGAGTTAAATTATGAGCCTTTTAGCTTTGCATTAGAAGTGGTATCTGGAACCTGATTTGCTAGATCAGACCACATTAGTTGTGTTATGTTATTTTCTAAAAACACATTTCAGAGAAATAACTCCAATCTGCGTTGCATTTTATAGAGCAAAATAATTGAATGGCGGCTGTTTGTAATTTTAGCAATCTCTTAACCTTAATCATATTTAATGGCTTTTCTCTTCAGGCTAACAGGAGAGAGAGAGAAAAAGGTTCCAGCTCCCTTGTATAACGGCGTGACAGTAATGCACCCCGGTCCTCGGCAGCACAGTAAATTCCTCCTCTCTGAATTGTTGGTTCGGGACAATCATTCAGCAGGGAATTACTTTCTCATCTATGAAATAAATGAGATGTTAAACTAGTTTTCTGCTTCCTGTGGTACAAATGTATCAGTGTGTAGCCCCGTGCAGAGAGAAAACAAATGCCCAGGGTCTTGGATGCTGTTGGCCAGAAGGGGAGAGGCACTTGGGGTCCCTGGGATCAGAGATGGAGAGCAAGGCCAGTGGGGAAAGGCTAGCCTAAAGAAACGAGATGATGGGAGAGAGTGGAAGAGTATGCCAGCCGCTAAAAGTGCCGGGGTGCAAGCCCCAGAAGCAAGGGGATCTCAACAGGGGCTTGCAGACAGGAAAGGGGATACTTTAATTTGTGCGGGGCTCTGTGCTATCGTCTGACTCCCACGGAAAGGAACAAGCAAATGGGGTGATTGGTGACAGGTGACACTCCAGGGTATTTCTAGGTTAGAGCCCGAAACATATTCCCTCAGGATTCACTGGTTTTAGGTCCTCAGTGGGATGTTGGAAGGAGCACTGTCTCCATGTTAGAGATGGTAAAAGCTGAGAGCCAGGCAAGGGGGAGAATCAGAGCCACAGCTAGGGTGAAGATGAGGTCGAACTCAAGTGCCTCAGGGAGTGTAGGCTATGAATCCCGGCTTCCTGGTGACAGATAGTTCTGGGACTGGAGTTCCTGAGTGTCTCTTCTCCTGGCTCAATAGCCTCACCTCCAGACTTGTATTCATTCACAGAATCCTACTAAGCGGATTGTGTAGCCAGATGTCCTTCTCTATACCTTGTTCAGTTGTTTTGCCAAAAACTGCAGATTCCCTTTAGAGACAGGGCTCAGCTCCCTCAGGTGGGTCCCTTCGACATTGCTGAGGTAACTTGTCCGTCTCTTTATTGGGAAGAGATAGTAAAGAACTAGGCTTTGTCTCTAGATACTTCATCAGTCACAGGTTGGAAGGCTTTCTGAAATCAAAGCAATATTGTTTTTATTCATCATTTGCTATGTATCTTAAACCATGCAATGTACTATCAACACAGGATCTAATTTGATCTTTATATGGTAAGCCTATCAGGTATGTGCCCATCTTATAGGTAGAAATTTTGAAGCACAAAATGGATAAAGTGGTACACAATC
The DNA here is from genome assembly GCF_004664715.2 of Peromyscus leucopus. Classification (NCBI taxonomy): domain Eukaryota; kingdom Metazoa; phylum Chordata; class Mammalia; order Rodentia; family Cricetidae; genus Peromyscus; species Peromyscus leucopus. The sequence continues at coordinate 25,238,746 of NC_051069.1, read as the reverse complement.
TGTATTCCTAGAACTCAGGAGGTTGGGAGATCACGACTTCAAGGCCAGCCTGGGACATAATAGCACCTTGTTCCCCAGATGAATAAAGGCCTATGGCCCAGCAGCTCCTATGCCTCAGCAGTCACTGGGGCTCTGGATCTAAGTCCAGTAAGAGACCCCAGCTTCCTACAAACCTGTATCTGAGCATCCTAGCCATTGTGTGTAGTTGCTGTGACCCCAGAGACCCTAAACTCTACTCCTTAAGATTGCCCTCAAGTCATCCATCCCCATAGGGAACAAGTAAAGACCTGAGTGAATATGTATTGGTTGACATAGGAATGACCATGGCAAGAACCCTAGTGCCTCAGCCCTATGGGAGTGGCCAAGTCTTCTGTTGGTGAGTCTCAGAGGGAGGGAAAAGCCTGCAGGTCCAAGTATAAATGTAGATAGTATATGTAGGAAATGTCCACTGTGACTTTCTCTTCCTTGATGTTCACAGCCTGAAGACTGATCACCTACAGAGAGTGTTCCTACCAAGGTTAGCTGAACCTGCATCCTCGTTCAGCTGTATACCATAAACCCCACATCTTTGTTCAGCTCTATGCAATAATTCCCCTCCCTGTTCAACTGTATAAATAAACATTCTGAGCTTCTTGGGTGTTGTGGCTTTTCCATCCAAGAGCTCAGGCTATCTAATCCAGTGGTTCTTAATCTGTAGATTGTGAACAGATTGTGTGTGTGGGGTCAAATGACCCTTTCACAGGGGTCATAGCAGATATTTACATTACAATTCATAACAGTAGCAAAATTACAGTTATAAAGTAGCAATGAAAATAATATCATGGTTGGGGTCACCACAACATGAGGAACTATATTAAAGGGTTGCAGCATTAGGAAGGTTGAGAACCACTGCTCTAATCCAGTTTTCGTTTTGGGGTGTGTGTGTGTGTGTGTGTGTGTGTGTGTGTGTGTGTGTGTCCTTTCTTCATTCCCTCATTGTCTCTAGTCAGGGCTCCTGGACCCAAGCCATGCAAGGATATGGCAGAGCCCACCACTGGAAGTCCAGCATAGTGGGCTAAAATCTCATATAAATGACAACCAACACACAAGTCTCAGATGCCCAGGCCCCACTGAAAAAAACACAAGCAATAAAAAAATCCCAAATAATATGTTCCCTTCCTCAAACCCCAAGAAAATCTTCCCCAAGGAGAACAACTTGGATGACATTCAAGACACATAGCTCAAAATAACAGATGCAAACATGGTCAGTGAGTTCAACTAATTCAGACAAGAGTAACTGAAGTCTAAGAAAACACAAACAAGTGGTCAAAAGAAGGAATGAGGACAATTCAGGATATGAAAACTGAACTCAATAGAAACAGAAACACTGAAGAAAACATAAACTGAAATGAAACAAGAAATGAAAAACTCAGCAAGTTTAATGAAAAGGTCAGGAGAAAGTACCTCACCAACAGAATGGATCACACAGAGAGAGAACAGGGCTGGAAGACAAGCAGAAGAATTGAATCACTTGATCGAAGAAACGATAAACTAAAAATCCCACAAATGAGGTATGCAGCAGACTTGGGACACAATGGAAAGGCCAAGTTTTATGAACTGTGGGTCTAGAGGATGAAGAACTCCACACCAAAGACATAACAAATATTTTCAATAAAATCATAAAAGAAAATTCACCAAATTTAGAGAAAGAAAGGCCATTCAAGGAAATGAGGACTACAAAACATCAAATAGGTAGGATCAGGAAAGAAACTCCCCCTGGCATATTATGGTTAAAACACTAAAATCACAGAGTAAAGAAAAGCATTGAAAGTAGCAAGGGTGAAGGACCAAGTTATACATAAAGGCAGACCCATCAGAGCACCAGCTCTCTATTTGATGGAAACTTTTTGGATCTCGCTCTGTAGATCAGGCTGGCCTCAAACTCACAGAGATCTGCCTGGCTCTGCCCCCTGAGTGCTGAGATTAGAGGCGTGTGCCACCACCGCCCAGCTTGATGGAAACTTTTAAAGCCTGCAGGCTTGACAAGATGTATTCCATCTTAAAGATCACGATGGTCAAGCCAGACCATTATTCCCAGCTAAAGTGTCTACTACAATTGCAAAAGAAGCAGAAACTTTTCCTGATAAAAACAGACTAAAGGGATATAAGACCACTAAGCCAGTTCTTCAGAGGACATTGGAGGGAAAACTTCAGACACAACCAAGAGGCCACAAAGGAAAGGTAAACAATACCAGAACAGTTCATCAGAAGTTATCTAAGAAGACACCACAAAAGACTAGAAGGACAGGAATTACTACACATTGTTTAATAATAACTCTGAAAATGAAAGGTTTTAATTCTCAAAAAAAAAAAAAACACAACCCACAGGAGATCAGGTTGAATTAAAAAACAGTCTCCATCTTTCTTCTGCCTCTAAGAAGCACATCTCACCATCAAAGATAGTACCACCTTAGAGAAAAAAGACAGACGAGGGTGTAGGTGGAGTTTTTTTTGTCAGGACTACTGTCTCCCCAATAACTGACATGGAGACTTATTATTAATTATAAATGCTTGGCTGATAGCTTAGGCTTGTTACTAACTAGATCTTTAAACTTAAATTAGCCCATATTTCTTGTCTACACTCTACCATGTGGTACTACCTTCTTTCAGCATGGCATGTTCATCTCTTGGTTCCTCTGCCTCTGGCTGGCAACTCTGTCCTCCTTCTTCCCTTGTGCTCTCTTTTTGTCTGCAAGTTCTGCCTAACCTCTACTTGCCTAGCTATTGACCATTTAGCCCTTTATTAAACCAATAAGAGCAAAAAAAAAGTCACAGTGTATGAAAAAATTGTTCCACAACACAAGGGTAACCAAGCAAATGCAACTGAAAAAACAGGCAGACATATTTAGTCTAATACTTGACAAAACATACTTAAAAAAAACTGATAAGATTTTATAAAAAAAAAATTGCTTCATACTCATTAAAAGAACAATCAATCAAGGAGGTATTCCCATTCTAAACATATATGCACCCAACACAGGTGCATCTAATTTCATAAGATAAATACTACTAGTTGTAAAGCAGCAGATTAACCTCAACACAGTAACAGTGGGTGACTCTAGTATCCCATTATTACCAATCCACAGGTCACCTTGACAAAAACTAAACAGAGAAACACTGGAGTTAATTATAGCATAAATCAAATGGACCTAATAGGCATCTACAGAGCATTCTACCCAAACACCAAAGAATACAGATTCTTCCCATAACCCATGGAACTTCCTTCAAAATAAATGACATATTAGGGTACAAATCAAGCTTCAACAATTACATGAAAATTAAAATTACATCTTGTATTCAATTTGACCCTAGTGGAAGAAAGCTGTAGATCAACAGCAAAAGAAACTACAGAAATCATACCAACTCATAGAAATTAACAACACATTATTGAACAATGAATGATTCACTGGAGAAATTAAGGAGAGAAGAAAGAAATTTCTAAAATTCAATGAAAATGAAAGCATATCATCAAAATGTATGGGGCACAATGAAGTACTATGTGCCTACATTAAAAAAAAAAATCAGTGAGGTCTTAAACAAGTAACTTAACAGCACACACTAGAGTCTTGGAAAAACAGAAATAAACCAATCCCAAAAGTAGTAGATGGGGAAAATAATTAAGATCAAGGCAAAATTAATGAAATATAAACAAGTAATACAAAGTATTAATGAAATGAAAAGTTGATTCTCTGAAAGGATAAACCTTTACCCAAATTAATCAAAAGAAACAGAAAGACAACACAAGTTGATAATATTAGTAATGAAAATAGAGATATTACAATAGACACCAAAGAAATGTAGAAAATCACATGTAAATACCTTAAAAACCTATATTCCACTGAATTGGAGAAATGAATCCAAAAGAAATGGATGAATTTCTGGGTGCACTTGATCTGCTGAAATTAAACTAAGGAAATATTTAGACAGATCTATAACTTGTAATGAAATTGAAGCATCAATAAAAAATTTCCTAAGAAAAACCCAGGACTAGTCATCTAATGATGCCCATTAAGGTCTTGGAAAAAGAGGAATAAACTAATTCACAAAGCAGTAGATGGGGAAAATAATTAAGGTCAAGGCAGAAATTAATGAAATACAAACAAAAAAATCATAAGATTAATAAAATGAAAAGTTGGTTCTTTGCAAGGATAAACTAGACTGGTAACCCTTAGGTAAATTAGAATTCACTGCAGAATTTTACCAGACCTCCGAAGAGGAACAAATACGAACATTGTCCAAATCATTTCATAAAATAGAGCAAAAGGAACACTTCCAGACTCTTTTTATGAGGCCAGCATTACTTTCATAAAGATAAAAAACAAAACACAAAAATTACAGATTGATTTCCCTGATGAATATAGATTTTTTTTCTAAGTCTTGCAAATGTACTTTCCAACAAGCTTGATGACTTGAGTTCAATCCCTGGATGGGGAACACTGACTTCTGTAAATTTTCCCCCAACCTGCTTACTTACTTACCCACCTAACTACACACACACACACACACACACACACACACACACACACACACACACATAGCTAGAGTTTTCCTGCCTGGCCCACAGTCAGGACAAATCTTTGTCACCCGCCAGTCCCACAGCCGCTCAGACCCAACCAAGTAAACACAGAGATTTATATTGCTTACAAACTGTATGACCATGGCAGGCTTCTTGCTAACTGTTCTTATAGCTTAAATTAATCCATTTCTACAAATCTGTACCTTGCCACGTGGCTCTTGGCTTACCAGTACTTTACATCTTCCTTGTCCTGGCGGCTGCTGCAGGCAGTGACTCCTTCTGCCTTCCTGTTCTTTTATTTCTCCTCTCTGTTAGTCCCGCCTATACTTCCTGCTTAGCCACGGCCAATCAGGTTTTATTCATTGACCAATCAGAGCAACTTGACATACAGACCATCCCACAGCACAGCCAAGTGCAGACCATCTCAGACATCTGCACTCAGGCTTGTGGTCCTAATCATCCTCTATGCGGATCTGCTGGGTAAAGCCACGAGGAACCCAAGTATGGGCTCCCACAGGACATACAGAACATCCCACAGCGCGCGCGCGCGCACGCACACACACACACACACACACACACACACACACACACACAGAGAGAGAGAGAGAGAGAGAGAGAGAGAGAGAGAGAGAGAGAGAGAGAGACTTACAGACAGACAGACAGACAGAGATAGAGAAATAGAGGCTAAATATAGAAATAAAATGTAATAAAAATACTACAAACTGATGTTCAGGCCGGAGCTGCAGCCAACTCCACATGGTGCTGCCACAGTCAAGGTCTGTGTTGATGTCCATGGGTTACTACCAAAGGTAGTGCAGATGCCCAGGGTCTGGGCTGCCAACGAATCAACAAAAAATTACGTTAAAAATGACTACAAACTGAATTCAGGATTTGTCATCTGTCATGATAAAGTTGCTTTTGTTCCATAGATGGTTCAACATTTGTAAACCAATAAATGTGATTCATCACCTCTGAACTCAATGACAGAAATTGCATGATCATCTAGAAAATGCAGAGAGGGACTTTGACAAAAATCCAACATCCTTTCTTGACATCAATCATGGAGAAGCTTGGGATGGAGGTGCATGTGTCAACATAATAAAGGCAACATGTGACAAACCTGTAGCCAATGTCATGCTAAATGAAAAAAAAAATCTCAAAAATTCCCTCTAAGATCAGGAGCTAAACAGGGTTGTCCACACTCTCCATTTCTATTCAATGTAATAATTGAAGTCTTAGCTAAAGCAATAAGACAAGAGAATGAAATAAAAGGGGGTACAGAGATGAAAAGAAGAGGTCAAAATGTCCCAATTTGAAAATGATACGATTTTATACATAACAGATCCTAAGAACTCCACCCAAGAACAAAACCTGTTAGAGATGATCAACACTTTATGCAAAGGGACAGGTACAAAGCAAACCTACAAAACCGAGAAGCCCTCCTTGTACACCAATGGCAGACATACTGAGAAAAATATTAAAACTTTCTCATTAAAAATATAAAATATTTATGAAAAACCTTATGAAGGAAACAAAAGTCCTCTACAACAAAAGTTATTAAGATAACAAAGAAAGAAATTAATAAAGATACCTGAAGAGGGAAGGTCTTCCATATTTATGAATCAGAAGACTAAATATTGTGAAAATGACCACCCTACCAAAAGCAATCTGCAGATCAATGCAATCCCAATCAAAATTCCAGAACTGTTTCTCACATACACATAAAAAATAATCTCAGCTGGGCATGGTGGTACATGCCTTTAATCTTAGCACTAGGGAGGCAGAGATAGGTGAATCTCTGTAAGTTGGAGGCCAACCAGGACGACGTAGTGAGATCCTGTATCAAAAAACAGCAACGAAAACATAATCTTAAAATTTATATGGGAGCACAAAAGACCCAGTATAGCCAAAGCAATCTAAACAAAAAGAATACTGAGGGAGCTATCACCATACATGATTTCAAATTATCTTACAAAACAAAACAAAGCAAAACACATAGGTCAGTAGAAGAAGACTCAGATATAAATACACACACATAAGCTATCTGCTTTTTGACAAGGATGCCAACAATATATGCTAGAGAAAGGAAAGCATCTTCAACAAATGATGCTGGCGGCTTGGATGCATGAAGAAAAATGAGACTAGATCCCTACCTCTCACCTTTCACAAAACTCAACTCAGATGGATCAACGACTTTAATGGAAGATAACTCTGAGAACTGCTCAAGGAAAACTAGGAAGTCCACTTCAACCTATGGGCATAGATCTTTCTGAATAGGATTTTATTTGTCCAGGAAATAAGACCAACAACACTCAATGGAGTCTCACGGTGTGGAAAAAAAGGAAAATGTCACTACAGTGAAGAGGCAGCCAACAGAATGGTAGAAAATCTTTCCTGATGATGCATTGGACAACAGATTAGTGCCAAGGATGTGCAAAGACATAAAAATAATGTGGACTTTAAGAAAAAAGCCCAATTTAAAAAGCAGTCTATGGATCTGAAGCAAAGTTCTCAAAAGAAGTAATGCACGTGGCTAGAAAACACTGAGAAAGTGTTCACCACAATCAGCCATCAGGGAAATGCAGATCAAAACTATGCTAAGATTCCACCTCATCCTAGTCAAAATGGCCACTATTGAGACTATAAATGACCACAAATGCTGGCATGTGAGGCAAGTGTAACCCTTACATCATTGGTGGGATTGTAAACTCGTGTAGTCATTTTGAAAATCAATCTGGGGGTTTATTAAAAACAAACAACTGTAAATAAAACTACAGTGTGATCCAGATGTACAACTGCTAGGTATATACACAAAGGACTCTACACTATTCTACAGAAATACTTAGACAATCATGTTCATCGCTGCTCTATTCACAATAGCCAGGAAACAGAAGTAGCCTAGACATCCATCAACTGATGAATGAGTAATGGCATGTACAGCTATGCAATGGAATTTGATTCAGCTATTAAAAAAGCAAAGGTAGGAAATTTTCAGGTGAATGAACAAAGGTGAAAAATTATACTGAATGGGCTAACCCAGACCTAGAAGGACAAACACCGGTGTGCTCTCCTTCATATGGGTTTCTGTGGTTACTAGCACTGGGCCTACACAAGACTAGCCCTACAGTCATGGATTGGAAAAGGGCTTTGGGGCCTCACCCCTTACTGCTAAAGTACAGGCTATGAATAGTTACTGTCTTCAATTGAGTACCCTCTGCTGATCCCATCAGGCTTCAGCAGATAGCTCCAAATCTATGGTCACACAAACGGCCCTGGTTAAACTCAGCGGCACACAAAACCAAACAAATAGCAATTTGAGAGAGATTTGTAGAGAAAAGATAGGGTAGGTGGGAGCATGAAAGAGACTTAAAAAGGGGTAGGAGATGAGAATAATCAGTATTATGATACATATGTATGAAATTGTCAAAGAACAATCTTAATAAAAGAAAGAAGTGAATAAAACCAGAGAAATAAAACAAAAACAATCCCATCATAAAGTGGTTGGGTAGCTTAGAGAGTATGATTAATTTAGAAAAAAAGTTATACCTAAGATAAGTGACATGGTTGGAATTTAAGCTCACCTCATTGTGCTTAAATATCACTTCTACTGGGAAATCCTTGCCAGCTTCTCAGTCTAGTGAGACTCCTCATGGCGGCCTGTTCTGTACGGCTCAACTGTTTGTGCAGGAATTTCACATTTTCCAGGAGACTGTAAGCTCCTCAGGGAGAAGGACTATGTCTTTTTTGGTCACATTCCTGAGGAATCCTTGATGAGCATGAAATGGATGAATGCACTCTTTGCTTACTAAGCCCAGGGAGTACCAGACCAGCCTGTATGGGCCTCAGGGGAGGGACAGACCTGGTGCCTGACTGTCTATGTGCCCACACTCCAATCTAAACCAAAGTCCTGAGATTTTTTTTTTTTAAAGAACTTGTGTCTTGGACCAGGAAGACGGTTGCTGACATATTCAAGCTTAGTATAGTCCAGGATGCAGCTCCAGCGAAGGAAGTGTTCACAGATTGCGAAGCCTTTGTGTGTCGTTACTAATTAGAAAATTGCCTTTGGAATTGAAATATGTTTCACAGTGAATTTACTGAGCTCCTTGCCGAGGTGCGATTCTCTTGTGCCTGTTGTGAGACAATCCCACTCCAAGGTGGCATATGGAGATGCCCACAGCTCTGCAAATTAAAGAATCATTGGTGTTTCAAGAAGCAGGCTGGCTTCTTGAGGGCCGGCAGTGAGCCAGGCTGACCCAGGTTTGGAGTCTGGCTCCGGCTGTGCAGAGGGGCAGCAGCTGGCTTCCACCAGATTGCCCCTTTAGTTCAAGGCTCTTTCCTTTGGTTCTGTTTCTGGCCCAGGGCTCACTGTGAGTCTGGAAGTTCATCTAGGAGCTTGATCTGCAGTTTACTCTTTAGCCAACAGCTGAGTTGAAAAATCACATCTTTCCTCGTTCAGAATAGTACTGGCCACACCATTAATTGAGATACTACTCTGGGCATTATTCTAGAATCATTTCTAAATGAGTATGGCTGTATCTGAGACTCGGAGTCAAAAAAAGTTATTTTTTTTATAATCTGTATAAACACAAAATGGGGAAAGGTTGGGAATATGCACCAAGAATTATCACTAAGACATGGCTGGAAATAATTTTTGAGCTATTGGTCTGTGTCACAGAGCCTAGGAAAGGCACAGTGGCACATCTTTGTGGATGATAGCCGGTCATCCAAGAAGACAGCACATATGAGTTCTCTTCCTAGTGTAACCACTCTCACCACGGCGCATATTATATTTTACTTTATTTCATTTTCCAATCAGCCCTCTGCCTACAGGTGGTAGTTTGGGTGTAAAATATTCCGCATAGGCTCACGCATTTGACCACTTGGCCACCAGTTGGCGGTATTGCTTTGGAAGGTGGTGGAACCTTAAGAAGGTGAAGCCTTGTTGAAGGAAGTGGACCACTGAGGGATGGGTCTTGAGGTTTTCACAGCTTGGCCCCACTGCCTGTCTGTTCTCTGCTTCCTGGTGAGTAATGCAATGTGAATAGCCAATTTTTAAAATGATTTATTTATTTGCGTTGGTGTTTGCCTACATTTGTGTCTATGTAAGGGTGTTGGATCCCCTGGAACTGGAGTTACAGACAGTTGTGAGCGGCCATGTGGGTGTTGGAAATTGAACTCGGGTCCTCTGGAAAAGCAGCCAGTGCTCTTAATCACTGAGCCATCTCTCCAGCCCCTGTAAATGGCCAATCTTAGGCTTTTGGCCACCATACATTCCCTGCCATGACTGACTCCATTCCCTCTAACTGGGTCAAAATTAACCTTTCATCCTTTCCGTTTTTATTGCCAGGTATTCGGTCTCAGGAAGAAGGAAAGTAACTAACACTCTACAAGTGAGGGGGGATGTCTTGGGGTGGTTAATTACCAGGTTCACACAGCTGGTCTGGGAAACAGCTTTGCTACTGAGACTACACTTTCTGCAAACCCGTGTTCTTTCCACAATGAGAAAGGACCACAGAGAACATGGTGAGAAAGCCCGGGAAAAAGCTGTGAGAGGAGATGCTGTAGAGCAGCCGCCAGAACTGGTGTCTTCTCAGGACTCCCAACCGGACAGAGCCACCACCTGGTCACCAGAGTTCCTCACCTCTTCTGTGCCTTTTTATTACCTTTCCCCTCACATTCTTGTTAATAAGTGTTTGCTGGATAAGCATGTGGGACCATCTTCAGAGGCTTCTCCGTGAGAAGGTGGGGAGGAGGGTGGTTCTAGGCAGTCTATGGGTTTCCTGTGGCTGCCATAGCAAAGGACCACAATCTGGGTGGCTTAAATGAATGGAAACATTCCATTACCACAATGCTGGAGGTTGAGAGTCCAGAATCTTGTTCCCCTGGACTCTAGGTGGAACTCATCTTTGTCCTTTTCTGGATGCTCATGGTGGCCAGTTCCTGGTTTGCCGCCACATCACTCCTAGTGGGTCCTGAGTGTTTCTGTCACTCTCTGGTGGTTCTCGTTTACAAGGTCATTAGTCTTAGTGGATTGAAGTTTTAATCCTAAGGACCTTGTTTTAACTTGATTGCTACAAAGACCCTATCTCCAAGTCATGTCACACTCTGAGGTACTGGTGTTTAGGACATACACATGTCATTTAGGACACAATTGTCTGCAGGTGGTGGAGTAACCACAGCTCATCTCTTGTTCTTCCTTGGAAACCTAAGAGGAGGAATCTAGACAGATTCCTTAGGCTTCTGCAGGACTGACCTGACAGCTTAATGAAGCAGGAAGTGAGGTACAATGGCAGTCAGTGTAACCTGGCTCCCTGAGGTTGTGTGTGTGTGTGTGTGTGTGTGTGTGTGTGTTATGTACATGTGTAGGCATGAATGTGAGTGTGCATGTGTGCATATAGGTACATATGCATGTCAGTGCACACACATATGTGTGGACGTCAGCATCTTCCTCAGTCTGTCCCACTTTATTTTTCTTTGAGGCAGGGTCTCTCTCTAAATCTAGAGATCACTGATTTGCCTAGACTGACCGGGCAGCCAGGAGTCCTCAGGAATCTGTCTGTCCGTGTGCCACCCATCCCCAGCACTGCCCCTCCTGGCTTTTTCCTTGGGTACTGAGGATTCAAACTCAGGCCTTCAAACTTGCACAACAAGCATTTTACCCACTGATCCATCTTCCCAGCTCCCATGAAACCTTTGCTCAGTTCCCAGGCCACTTCTGGAAGGCAGATTCCTTGGTTTCTCCACTGTGGCTTGTATGAGAGGGCTGAGGCAGAAGCAAGGGCCCACCCATACCCCTCCCTCGCTCACATCCTCAGTCAATTCTCAGCATCCCTTCCATGGCTCCAACCTGCTGCGCATGTCAGCAGCCCCTCTGCAGCCTTTTCATGGCAGGGTTCCTAAAGCATTAAAAATGCATCTGTCTTATTATCCTGGCGCACAGCTCATGTGTGTGAGCGTCTACACTTGCGTGCGCCTGTCTTCTCAGCTCCTGTCTGACATCAAAAGGAAAATATTAAAGAAACCAATCACCTCCCTCCCCTCGTCGAAAGTACAAACAACTTAGTTATCTGGTGAGCTAATGGCCTGGCTTCCCCCGCTCCCTCCACAGCCAGCTCTTGGAGCTACTTGCCACTGTCCTAATTGTTTTTAAATGTCTGTGCTAACCGTTTCACATGGAGAGCATCAATCTGAGTGTGGGTAACTGAGAACCACGCTGCCTCTTACAATGACATATTTTTTTTTGCAGTAATTAAAAACAAGTGTGAGAACACTCAAACCCTCTGCTGTAGCACTCTGCTGGCTGGGGTTAGGGGTTGGAGCTGCATTTCCAGCCAGTGGGCCCTGTGGGGGGCAGCTGAGCTCAAACCCTCCTAAGTGGGCAGGAGGAACCTGCCTGCTGGTGCAGTTGCTCAGGGTAGCAATCCACGGGGCCTTCCTTCTGAAAATGGTCGGTAAGCCCCTCCGGCGCAGGGGCCGCGGGAGGTGAAGGGTTGCTATTTCTTCCCCACACCCTGGTTCCTCCTGGAGAAAGACGGAGAGCTCTGCTCAGGCTTGGCACTCAGGGATTGTCTGCCTGCCCGCCCGAATCAGCTGCTGCTTGGCTGCCACCGACCGCTTAGGGACCCGTGCACAAAGCAGAGCCTGTGGTCGAAGCTGGGAAGCGGCAGAAGGAAATTCTGGGGTGAAGGAATGATTTCAATCTCCTCTTCCCTCTCTCGGGAGTCCCTGGAACCTCAGGGGTGCACTTTCTGTACTGTATTCGGGCCTTACACACAGGATGCGGAACGTGTCAGGATACCAGGGAGAGGCCAGGGACATGTTGGGGTTCCACATCCAGTTGCACTGGGCTTGGATGGGCTTGGCTGGAACGGGCCGGGCTGGGGTTGAGCTGGGCTGCCCTGGCCTGGGGCTGGGCTAGACTGGGCTGGGGCTGAGCTGGGCTGGCCTGGGTTGAGCTGGGCTGGGGCTAGGCTGGGCTGGAGTTAAGCTGGGCTGTGCTGGGCTGAGCTGGGCTGAGCTGGGCTGGGGCTAGGCTGGGCTGGGACTGAGGAAAGTCAGAGGGCGACACACTTCTGGCTAGAAAGAGGTAGAGCAGCTCCAGAAACAGACAGTGTCCAGCTGGAAAAGCAGTTGTTGTCTGGCAGATCCTGATGTTCCCACCAAGAGCAAGACCTGTGACACACTGTAGAGCCTGAGACCTGAACCCAATACCAGGCTCTCCCCTACCAAGCTGCTCCTGGCTCCAGCTGTAACAACACCTGCCGAGGCCAGAGGCCAGGCTAACAGAAAGCGGGATCTGCATGGAGGAGTTCCCTCCTCTCTGGATTTCAGGCTCAGAAAATGCCTTGTAAACACAACTTCAAGCCCAGTACCTCAAGCATATGTGTGTGTGTGTGCACATGTGTGCATGTGAATATATATATGTGAGTTCAAACAACCATAGAAGAAGACTCATACATACATTTGGTCTAACTTTCCATGAAAATTTAGTTCCACATCAGCCTCCAAGAACACTTGAACCTCAGACGTTGTTTAAACATAAATTGCATTGGAAGCAGTACATCCCCTCAGGTCCCAGGGAACAACTAAGTAAATACAGGCAAACAGGGGTAGCGTTCACAAAGAGCAGAGCTCTGAAGTGTGTCTGTGGCTGGAAGGAGCTGACTCTGATGCCCTCGCCATCCCCACGGGGAGGTGAAGTGAATGCGGGAAGATGCATTCCAGCCTCACTCCCGAGCAGTTTTTCTTAACCAACACATTGTGCATTAACCTGTAAGACAATATGTTTTCAGAGAACCACATTCATCACCTTAGAAAAGTCATATTACCATAATTTCTGGGAAAGAACAATGGGGGGAAAATGTTAGTCATTGTTGATGGAGCAGGTAAGTTTCAGTAGCATGATCTGTTGAATATTCATTCGATATTGTTTTTGACATTTAAGAACTCAATTATCCGATGACTAATCAGTCTTTTACAGTATGTTATTTTTGTGACTAGAGTTGAAGTACTGATCGGCCCCAGGAGAACACAGTGTTCAGATGGATTTATTAGTGTGTTTCAACCCTGGCTTCTGCTGGCATGCATGTCCAGGGGAATTTAGTACCTGTGACAGTGAGGGGCCGAGGGTCTGGCTGGAGCCTGGAAGTGCATGGAGACCAGATGCTGAGCTGATGGAGTTAGTTAGCTCTGCTGAATTTTTTCGGTTAGGGAGGGTCAGCCAGCATTCTGATGTGCCCTAATGCTTTGGGCTGGGAACCAGCTCACCTTGTCCTGGCTACCATATCACGGCAGAGCAGGGGGGAGCATGCCTGCCAGGCCCTCACCCCAACCCCCACCTTTGGGCACTGCATGATCTGCACAGCAAGGCAGTTTGCTGCTGTGACAGTTGAATGAAATCTATTTTGGGAAGCTGCCAATGAGTTTTTTCTTCTTCTAAAACTAAGGTCCCTGTAGTGAATCTGAAGATTGCAACAACGTCTTCACTACTCATCCCATACAGAGAAAGCCTAAACCTTCCGCTCTTTGTGTGCATGCGTGTGTGTGTGTGTGTGTGTGTGTGTGTGTGTGTGTGTGTGTGTGTGTGCATTTCATGCATATAGAGGATAGAGAATAATCTTAGCTGTCATTCCTCAGATTCTATCCATTGTTTTTGAGACAGGATCTCTTTCTGGACTGGAGTTCATCAAATAGGCTTGCTAGCCAGTGAGTCCCAGGAATTGACCTGTTAGCCTCCCCAAGCCTCAGTGCTGGGATTACAAGTGTGCACCACAGCACTCAGCCGTTTTTATTCAAGCACTGTGGATCAAACTTGGACCATTCTGCTTACAAAGAAAGCACTTTACCCACCGAGTTAGCTCCTAGACTTAGTTCCTCTCTTGGATCTATACTACCTTTTATGATTGGGTGAGCCTATAGGATTTAGCGAAAGTGACATTCTGGAATTCTCAAGACCAGGCTGGAAGAAACCTTGCAAATCTCTTTAATATACTTGTCTGTGGAAGCTGGCACCATGTTGTGAGGAAGCCCAAGCTTCTCTATGGAGAGGTCCATGTGAGGAGGACTCCAGAACTCTTGTCAACAGTCCTGATTGAGCTTTCCAAATGACAGCCATCACAAACGTAGAGCCCCCAGGTCTAATCAAGCTCTTCTTGCTGAGCCCACACCAACTAGAGGCCACCACCAAGCCCCAGCCAACTGGCGGGCTTTGAGCAAAATCCGCGATATTTTCTGTTTTAGGTTGCTATATTCTGACATGGTTCGCTTTGTACCAAGAGCTCCCCAGAATTGTTCTCAGACAGCCAGTGGAAATTCTTTGAGTCAGAGGCTGGCTGTGTCCTTGGTTCTGCTACCACATAGCTGTCTGCATGTTTCTGAGCACGTCTTTTCTTTCAAGGCAGCCTGCACAATGCAAAGAACTTGTGTTTCTGGGCCAAAGAACACTAAGTTCAAATCTATGTTCTGGCACTTGAATTATTTAGGGAAATCTATTTACCTCTTGTTGCTCTCTGCTTCCTTGGGCATTAAGTGGGGGCCATCACTCTCCTGTGAAGAGTTAATTGTGAGAGCTGGCAGGCCTGAGGTTGTCTTTAGTTAGTGGTAGACCCCATGCTCTCTTCTGTAGAGGGCAGGTGCTGGTGTGTTAGCAGGATGCAGGACACTTGTGGAAATGTTTGCACTCTACATCTGGGTCCCAGCGGATGATCACTTACTTGACAACCTTGCCTGAGGAAGAGACAGGCAACAATGCCACTTAGTGGGTTATGCAAAGCAAACAGACTGCACCCTTGGACAATCATCAATCAATGCGCCTTCCCACAGCCTGGATCTTTTTTTTTTTTTTAAAAAAAATATTATTTATTTTTATTTTATGTGCATTGGCGTTTTGCCTGCATGTGTGTCTGTGTGAGGATGCCAGATCTCCTGGAACTGGAGTTACAGACAGTTGTGAGCTGCCATGTGAGTGCTGGGAATTGAACTCAGGTCCTCTGGAAGAGCAGCCGTGCTCTTAACCACTGAGCCATCTCTCCAGCCCCCACAGACTGGAGTTTAACTCTTAATATCACTCTTACCACCTTCACAATTACACAAGCTGCTCCCGGACAGTTCTTAGTTACTCACAAACTACTTTTTTTTTTTTTTTAAGAAAAAAAGTTATTTATTTATTTATTTATTTATTTATTTATTTATTTGTTTGTTTGCGCGCGCGTGTGTGTGCATGTGCGTGCGCGCTGTGTGTATGGAGGTCAGAGAGCAACTGTCTGGAGTCTGTTCTCTTCCCACTACCATGAGGGTCCCAGGGTTCAATTTCAGGTTATCAGACTTGGTGGCAAGAGCCCTTTATCCACAGAGCCATCCTGTGAGCTCCCTCACTAGTGATCATCAAACAAATATTTTCTGATCTGTTTCCAGCCTCATAGAATGGAGGAAGCTGTACTTCCAAATCCCATAGAGCTATTGTGAGAATCAAATGAACAAACCTATAAAATGTCCAGAAAGGGGCCTGGCACAAAGGACAGAGTTAGTTTTCTTCCCCTTCCTTCACAAAATAATGTGGAAGGCTTTAAACAAAAGCATCTCCCGACTATCTAAGAGTGAGCCATGGAAGAGAAAAGAGTTAGCATTGGCCCCTGACACAGTCAAAGGACCAGAAGAAGTGGGAGGAGGACAGGATAGGAATGTCCTGGAAGAGTCTGCCAATTGCTTTTGGAAAACTCCATTCCTAACATTCTGTCTTCTATGGCCTACTGATGCTGAAGGTCTGTAGAGCTGGGTATTGTCCATCAATGATGTCATTGGCCTAGTTGGGGGACCTAAGCTGACTGAGCCAAGTCAAGAATTCATGTATATATAAGAGTCAGATGGTCACAAAAGTAAGTATCCCCCAGTATTTCTCACAGTCCCCCTTCCTTGTTTTTTATTGTTCCCGTTGTCTTGTTTTGTACTATTATTAGCTGGATGGGTTGTCCTCCACTCATGAGCACCTTGAGGGCAAGAGCTATTCATCTTTGTTTCCTCAGCACCTAGCATAATCCTGTGAATGTTTGCCTTCACAACCCAGTGCACTTGGGGATGGTGAGAGGAGCTGCTGTTTATTAGGTGGCATAAATATTCAGGAACATTACTTAAGTTATCCATTGACTCTTGACAACATCCCTATTTATGGGAAAGGAGAGAAGGGAATAACATTTGCTGAACCTGATCTATGTGCCAGGAATTCTGCAAGGGACCTTATACACATAATTTAATCCTTTAAGCAAATTTGCAGCCAGGCCTGGCAGAAGAAGCCTGTAATGGCAGCTACTTGGGAAGCTAAAGCAAAAAGATCGCAAGTTCAAGGCCAGCCTAGGCTGAAGAATCGGTTCAAGACTAGCCTGTTTCAAAGTATAAAGAGGACAGGGGACTATAACTCAGTGGCAGAGTGCTTTCCTGTCATGCACGAGGCACTAGGTTCAATTGCAACACCAAAAACAAACAAACAAACAAACAAACAAAAAACCATTTTGAATGATAGGTATGTTATACCCATTTCAAAGACATGCTCAGATCGGGGGAAAAAAAAAACCCCGCTTACTCAAATAGACATATTTAAGGGTGGCATAACTGAAGTTTGATATCACACACCCTCCTGCAGGATAAAGCCAGAAGCTTGATGCTCCAGACACAAACACCAGAACCCAGTTTCAAAGCCAGGGAGAAACTAGAAGGGGTGAGGAGGTGAGTGCTTATTGAGGATCTGCTTTCTGCCAGGCTCCCTGGTTACATGGGCTGTGTCACTGAAAGTCTCTGCGATTGTTGAGCCTATAATCCACTGAGCAATATTATACAGGGGCAGGGCTGAAGGTTAGATCCTGGGTACTTCTTGTTTTTGTTTTTGTTTTTAAATGTGTTTTGCCTACATATATACGTAAGGGTGTAAAGGATGCCCTGGAACTGGAGTTACAGACAGTTGTGGACTGCCGTATGGGTCCTGGGAATTGAACCCACATCTTTTGGAAGAGCAGCCAGTGCTCTTAACCACTCTTCATCCACACTGGGTATCTATTCTAATCTGCAGAGGTTCATAGGAAGAGTTGGAACTAGCATGTTTTAAGCATACAGGAGAGTATTATTGCGGTTTAGGCTTGGTTACTATTACTGATAAAATATCAAGTAGCAAACATTCTCTGGGATCACTCTACACTGGAAAAGACAATAATTCAGTGACTTGAAATGTGAAATAAAAGTGGATGGTATAAGACAGGGAAAGATTGACTCACTAACGAGGCAAATGTGTCCTAACAGCACTGTACAGCCATTGGGATTGATCTTTTGATATCAACACAAAGGAAATGTGTGGTAGTTTGAATGAGAATCGTCCCCATAGGCTCATATATTTGGATGTATGATCCCCAGTTGGTGTGGAACTATTTAGAAAGGATTAGGAGGTGCAATCTTGTTGGGGGAGGTGTGTCACAAGGGGAGTGGGCTTTGAGGTTTTAAAAGATCACATCATCCCAGTTATCTCTCTCTGCCTTGTGGCTGTTGTCTTAACACGCAAGCTCCCAGCTACTGCTCCAGCACCATGCCTGGCTGCCTTCTGGCATGTTCTCCACCATGATGATCATGGACTAATCCTCTGAAATTGTAAGCAAGATCCCAATAAACTCTTTTTTTCTGTAAGTTGCTTGGTCATGGTATCTCTTCACAGCAAGAGAAAACTAGCTAAGATAGAATACCATGGAGTATGTTATGGTTTGAATCAGGAATGTTCCCCATAGGCTCATGGTTTAATGCTTGCTCTATGTCTGATGACATGGTTTTGGTGAACTATGGAGCCTTTAGGAAGTAGGGCCTGACTAGTAGAAGGATCTTGGGGGTTTGCAGGAAGACTTTTAAGGAAAGCCTTAAAGATTATACAATGTGCAATGGAGTTGAGTTCCCTGCAGGAGCCCCTGAATGGGCTATGCATGAAATTTTGAGGGAGAAGTTCAAGTTATAATGAAGACCTCAGATGTTTTGATGTCTATAATGTGAGATGAGTGCTAAGAGGGTTGCAGGTACTGAGGGGAGTAAGCCTAAGAGATAAACCCATAGATGTTACAGGAAGTAGGGCCATAACTCACTGATGCCCAAGACCATTGGCGCCCACATCATGCCACCATGTGCCCCAGATGCTGGACATGAAGCTACAAGATTTGATGATTTTTTTTCTGTTGGGCTTTAGTCTTGCTTTGGGTCATTCTTTCCTTGCAAATCTTCTGTTCCTCTCTTTTGGAATGAGAATGTTTACATGCAGCTGTATGTTGGAAGTATGCAACTGTCTTTTTGATTCTTATGGGGGCTCATGGCTAAGAGCTTGCTCTGGGTTTCAGAAGAGATTTTGGACTTTTGGAGCAGTGTTGGGGTTGTTAAAATTACAGAAACTCCTGAGGTTGAACTAAATGTATTTTCAGGTATGAGATAAGCCATGAACCTTGGAAGCCAGGGGTGAAATGTTATGATTTGAAAGTAAAATGTCCCCCATAGGCTCACGGTTTGACATTTTGCTCTCTGGCTGGTGGTGCTATTTTGGGGGGCTTTGGAAGTTTTAGGAGGTGTGGCCTGACTGGCAGAAGTAGGCTCATTGGAGGAAAGGCTTTGAAAATAATCCAGCCCCTAGTACTGACAGACACACTTCCTATTTCCTGATTAACTCTACCTCATGTTTCCTGACAAGCACAGAACCATGTCTAGCCTGCCAAGATGGTCTGAGACCCTCTGAAACTGTGAGTCAAATAAGTCTTTCCTTCATTCAATAAACTGTTTCTATCAAGTACTTTTAGGTCACAACAGCATAAATAACTAATCCCAGGGGCTGAGGAGATGGCTTACTGGATAAAGTACTGATATGCAGACCTGAGTTTGGGTCCCTGATCCACACATGGAAGCTGGGTAAAGTAGCATGAACTGGAAACTGCAATGTAACTGATGAGAGAAGTTGGTAACTCCAGTGACAGGTGTATCCCTGGAGCTTGCTGGCCAGCCAGTGTAGCTGAATTGGTAGGCTCCAGCTTTGGTAAAGGGTCTCTGACTCAGAAGGTAAGGTAGAGAAGGATAGAGGACACCTGACATCAACCTCTGGCCTCTGTACACATGTATACATTCACACGCAAACACACATACAGCACATACACACAAATACATAACACGCACACACACACATCAGATACAGACCATGCACACTTTAAGAGTTAAACAAATTATTGTATTTGGAAGCTCCTGGAATATGAGACCCTTCCACTGCTTAAGAATACTAGCCATGGCCACAGACCTCTCCACACTGAGAAATTTGGAACATCTACCCACTTACTTTCCCTACCCTGAACCATCACAAGCCCCTTGCAATATGAGGGGGAGAGTCTCTCTGAAGTCAAGCTGGGGGTCTTTGTTTTATACACTGTACAAGCAAGTCATCCAGATGATCACTTCTTGATTGTCTGCATGAATTTAGGTTGTCTTCCCAGCATCTCCTGGGCATAGGTAACTTAAAATAATGGGGAATCTAAAAACCATTTACATTTGGCCTTGGGATGTGTTCTGTGCTTTTATTTTTTTTCTTCCAAGCTGGTTTACTTTCATAATGATGTTTGACTTAGGATGATATTAAAATTTGTTAGCTTTCTCAGAGCACACATCATCTGGGGAGTGGGAGGAAGGAAATAGAGAGAGGCTCAGGGACGCTTGGGGAGGGGGCGGTGATGGCTGACCCTGGATTTGTAGCAGATAATCCCTGTTGCTGACAGTGCTCTATTCAGAGGCACGGGCATTTTTCTCTGGGGCTTGGGGAGGTCAATATTTGATCCCTCAGATTCAGATCCAACAAGATTTATTGGTGTGCCAGACACTGGGAGAAACGCTTTAACATCTTTATTTCATTTAATCTGCCCAATGGCCTCATCACGCAGGCATTATTACCCCCAAATTACAGAAGAGGAAATTGGGTCTCAGAGAAATGAAATGCTTCAAAGTTATGGAGCTATCAAATGGCGGGGCTAGGATTTGACCCCAGGTTTTCTCATTAGGAAGGCCACCGCTTTGCCCATGTCTGCCTTACACTTGGCAGCCAACATGCACTCAAGCAGGGCTTAGTGGACATGTCTGTGCCCGGCACAGCGGCAGGCACCAGCTGTGTGGAGACGAAGGAGCCTTGGCTTTAGGATGTTGGGCGAGGTGCTGAGCTTTGCCTCCCCTCTAAAATTCAGATGAAAGTGAGATAAATGCCATGAATTAATCATAGGGAATTTTAAGCAAGTCCCTCGGTGGCTTCTATCTAGAGGTTGAAGCTTCTTTGGGGAAAGGAAGCACACCGGTGAAGACGAAGATGGTTGACTGCTTCGAGTGACTCCTCATCTTGTCACAATCGCTCAGGCGACGGCAGACGCTGTAGCCTCCCCATCCCAAACAATTCACCCTGCTCCCATGTCCAGTTTTCATTTATAGACCCCAGAATAGGCTATTTCTCTCCCTCCGTCAAGGCGGCGAGAAAACAGATAGAAGAGGTCGGATGATGCTCTCTGGCCTTCCTCATAATGGCCAAACTGCTTTTCATTTTGTTCTGGAATCTATCCCACCAGCCCTGCTGACTTCATTATCGTCTTTACAGCCCTGAGTGAGGGGAGGGAGCCGACATTCTCCAGCTGGAGGACAGGCTGATCTCTCTCTCTCTCTCTCTCTCTCTCTCTCTCTAGGGCACTTTCTACTTTCTGAAGAGAAGCGAGTGGAGGTTTGGGTCTCCGTTGAAGCCACTCTGTCTTGGATAAAATGTCCTGGGGCTGTGGAAGTCAACAGGGACAACAGCATTTACAGTAACTGCCAAGCTTAATAGCAGCTTGTGATGAAGTTTTACTGTAAACAGCCAAGAGGGCGGAGGGGGGCCGGGAGCGGGGAGGCTCATCCTGGCAGTATTGAGTGCTTTGTCCCCACTCAGAAATAACGCTCCTTATGTGTGCTTCTTTATCAGCTTGTTACATTGTTCCATGTATGAGAGTCCTGGGACTAATACCAGTGTCACTTGCTGATTTTGGATTTTGCGCTCTCTCTCTCTCTCTCTCTCTCTCTCTCTCTCTCTCTCTCTCTCTCTGTCAGAGAGTGGGGAGAGAGAGAAGGAGGGGATTTGTGGAGGTCTTTTATTGTGAACTGGACCCAGCCATTGTGAATACATGCCCCTAACTCTTTCTCCCTCCCATGTCCACCTGACACCTTCCCCTTGGTCAACGAGGGAGGGATTGTCAAAGACAGCAAGAGTGAGAATCCAGACATCTGCAGGTATCACTCCTGTGCTTTCAGGGACATCTGGGACCCAAGAAAGATGTACTTTCTAGATGGTTCCACCAGCCAATGAATCATTTAGAAGCGTCTGTGAAGCCCTGCCCTCTGGGCTAGCGGTTGGCATGGTTCCTTGGCTGCTGAGATGGGCAGAGTATTTTCTGGAAGGAAGTTGAGAGGGGGATGGGCCACAAAAGGCTGAGTGGCCAGGATCAGTTCCAGGGCTGTCAGCAGCTGGCCTTTGCCTTTTCTGTAGACCTGCTGAGGAGGAGCCCCCATATACCTGAGAGCTTGAGGATGCAGAAGGCAAGCTTGTCACTCAGTTCCCAACAAGACAGCTGGGATTTGGATGTCAGCTGTACTCTGAAAGCATTGCCCCTGTTTGCCATCACAGTTAGGCTCTGCTGTCAGGGCCAGAGAGGCAAGAGTGCAACCCTTGGCTGATGCAGAAGCGGACAAGAATAAGGAAAGAAGGCACAAGAGTCAGGCAGCTCTCTAGCACCGAGACTTCTTAAATGCTAAGAATTGACGCCAAAGAGCACCCAAGCTAGTGATTTACCTCTAAGATAGATCCACCTCCTTGATAAATCAACTTTTAAATGCTTGCCGGGTTCACAGTTTCAGAGGTGTAAGTCTGTGGTTCCTGGGTATGGCTACCTCCAGGCTTGTGGCAAGGATGGACACCATGGTGCCAGCCCACGGCAGAGGAAGACATTCATTTCATGGTGGCCAAGAAGCAATGAAAGAGATAAAAGAGGAGTTGGGACCCTGATATCATTTTGAAGGCGCACCTGAGTGACATTCATAACATCTGACGACGAAAGCTACCTCCTTCTACTAGATGCTACCTCCTAAGGGCAGGTCACTTCCCAAGAGCACCACAGGCTGGGGACTCAGCAGCGTGTAGGCTCTTTGGGGCAAATATCCAAGGTCTAACTGCATTCCTCAAGATTTCTGGTTTCTGCCCATCACAGCTATTTGTACCACTGGGCAAGGGTGGCAAAGGTCACCTTGGGGGAACAGAAGCTTCTAAGAGGAAATGGCAGCAGATACAGCCAGACCTCTGTCTGGCCATACCTGAGAGGCATCTGAAGAAGCCAGAGGCAGAGTGTGGGGACTCTTGGGGCATCGCTCATACAGTAGAAGAGCCACTAAAGGTAACAGTAATAATAGAAATAACAAAAATGAGCTCATACTTCTTAGGCATTTTTCTTCCTTGTCTCTACTTTATCTTGGCTTCTGTCTTAGTTAGGTTTCTACTGCTGTGAAGAGACACCATGAGCAAAGAAACTCTTACAAAGAAAAAACATTCAATTGGGTGGCTTAGTTTCAGAGATTTAGTTTATCATCATGGTGGGACATGGCAGCATGCAGGCAGACATGGTGCTGGAGAAGGAGCTGAGAGTTTTACATCTTGATATGAAGGCAACAGGAAGGGGTCTGTCTCACTGGGTGTAGCTTGAGCATTGGAGACCCCAAAACCCACTCCCAGAGTGACACACTTCCTCCAACAGGGCCACACCTACTCCAACAAGGCCACACCTCCCGTTGGTGCCACTCCTTTTGGGGGCCATTTTCTTTCAAACCACCACAGTTTCCCTTCAGATGACCAACAATTGGAAGATGGGAAGCATCTATCTTTGTTATTTACATAGAAGAAAAGTAGGTCCAAGGTCATTCTGTTGATCCACAGTAGGGCCAATAAAACAATAATCTTGAACACATATCAAGCCATTGAGTGCTTACTGTGTGCTGGTATCCACCTCATCGTTCCTGCAGGGCAATTGTACAATTTTCTTCCTACAAGACAGACGACCATGAAAAGGTTATGGTGAGAAAAAGACAGCCTTGTTGTGGGCCCAGTCCATGTCCTTATCTCCTAGGCAACACTACCTTGGAATCACTGCACTAATTTGTGCTAATCTTTAGAATTGGAAGGGCCCTCCTTCATTCCCTCTAAGATACTAGGGCGAAGCAGGTGTGTCAGCCAGCTGGGGCTGCCATGATTGGGTACCAGAGACTGGAGAGCTTAAAAAAGAGAAACTCATTTTCTCTAAGTCTGGAGTCTCAGTGTCCTAGATAAGAATGTCGGCAGTGCTGGCCTCTGGTGAGACCTCTCTTCCTAGTTTGAAGATGGCTACTGTCTTGGTTTGTTTGTGCTATATCATAAGTACCCTACAGAATTAAGTAATTCTTAAATGATATGACCTTATTACTCAGAGTCTTGGAGGCTGGGAAGGTTGAAGGTCAAGCCTCCAGCAGATGTGGTTTTCAGTGAAGGTTTGATCTCTGCTTCAGAGATGGTCCCTTCTTCCTGTGCCCTCACACAGAAGGAAGAGGAAGGGGCAAGGAGACCTGATCTGAGATTCTTTTAAGAGGCTACTTACCCCATCAACGAGAGTGGGGTCCTCAAGACTTAACCACTTAGTGGGAGCCTTACCTCTCAATATCACCAGCACCGGGGTTAGATTTCAACAAGGACTTTGGAGAGACATAATGCTTGTGTTCTTCACAGACACTTTCATCATGTGGCCTTTCCTTTTCTCCCAAGGTACCAGTTCAGTTGGGTTAGGGTCCTGTCCCTAGGGCATTACTTAATCTCCACTGCTTCCTCAAGGGTCCTGCCTTTAAACATAGTCAAATGGGCATTGTGCAGAGATTCATCTATCCATTTCAAAGACACTCAATCCAATCTATGACAGTGGGGAACTGGGAAAGTGAAGAATTTGGGGCCTGGGGTCAGTGTCATACACAAAGGGGAATGAAAGACCCCCAAATGAAGGTAGTATCAAGTGTTCATCTCCAAAACAACATCAACAACAAAAACCACGAGCCCAGCCTTCTCAAGCAGGCCTGATTTTCTCCAGGGATCAGGGACGGAACTGTGGTACAGAATCTCATGTATAGAGAACACCAGGAGTCCCACATTTCCTTCTGTATCCCCAGGCAGGCCTAACCAGAGCATTTGACAGGTGAACCCTGCCCACTAACCCACTGCCGAGAGCTTTTAAGGGGCAATAGCATATGTTCTTTAGCCCCGTCTAAGCCCCAGACACTTACAGCCTTCTTCTGGCGAGCTTTGGCAAAGGGAAATGGACCAGGCCTGGAGAGGCCAGCAGGACAAAGTGTCTCCTGAGACACCTGCGTGGGAGTGCAAGGGCACAAAGGTGAAACCAAGCTAATGCTCTCACTGACATGTTTTCCCAAGGAAGTTCTTCTGGATGACGTGGGCTTGATGCATCCCACAGGAGGAGAAGCCATCAAGACTGTCCCCACAGCACTATTTGTTGCTGTTTCAGCCCTTTCACTGGGACTTCTGGAGATCTCTATGGAAGAGCAAGACCACACTCCAGGTTCTGGAAGAGGCCCAGAGGAGACAAGAGTATCACCAGCCCTTTCCTGCTTGGAACTGCTCTGCTCAATGGAGCGGCAGGGCCCCAGGACCTGTAGAGTTCTCAACCCTGTGCCTGGTTCCTTCTCTCCAGCTCTCTGTCTTCTTCCCACTCAAGAGCAAACGACGGGAAGCTCAAATAAAGGTGGCTTTTCTTTGGGGTGACTATCTGGGCCAGGAAAGAGGTCACATCTACAGGCTGCTGGGAGGTTTGGGATTGTCTGTGAGTTTTGAATACCCATGTTCTTGCCTGAGGATAAGCGAGGCAGGCTTGTTCCCGCTTTTGCGTTTACCGTGGTGACAAACCTTTCCCCGGGACAATTACTTACCCCCGTCTGCATGGCTGGAGGAAAAGCTGTCTGAAGAGAAAGCTGTGACTGCCAGCCTCGGAAAATTCCCCGTTGGTTGGTTTTAATCTATAGTAGAAAACCTCCACATTATTCTGCCATCCCGGGATGTGACAGGTATTAATAACCCTATTAGCTACAATCCCATCCGGCGCTATTTACACAGGCCTCGCCGCAGTCACAGCAGCCACTCCGATGCAAGGGACTGTGGTCGTTCAAAGCTAACGAGACGCTGGCTTCTGTTTTTCTCCTCTGAGCCCAGGGTGTTGACAAATTAGGTTTTCAGGAGGAGATTCCCCCATCCCCACGTGCACACGCTGCATATGGACCCATGCCAAAAAACTCTCACAGCTCTAAGGTGATTTCATAACTCCTAGGAAGGTTTCCCAGCCGGATCCCCTGCCTCCCCAGCCTGAGGGGCTTCTCCTGCCTCCTCCCTTTCTCCATACCTGCAAAACCTTTCTATCCTTCAAGATCCGGTTCAAAGTCACCTTTTCTCTGACACTTCCCCCGAGATCCTCAGCCCAAAGTAAGCTCCTTTTATCATTGACATCACTTCATCTGGCGCTCACTGATGGCGCTCATAAAGTTGTCAACCAGACTGGACCGTGGGATGCCCAGAGAGCTGGGCATCAGCTTCATCCCTGATTATGCCTGGGAGGGTGTTTCCTGGTAGCCTCAACGAGGGTGGGTGTGAACTACTTCACTGAGGACAGGTAGAACAAGAAACAGAGTAAAGGTTCAGTTCGTCCCCTCTACCCATTTTTTGAAATTTTTTTTGGCAGTTACATACATGGAAACAATGTATTTAGATCATATCTGCCCCTACTCCCCACCCCCAACTCCTCCAAAACCTTCCCTACCTCCTCCTCCCAACCCCTTACTTAATCCATTGAGTCTAATCGATGCTGCCTCTAGGCCCATAGGTAAAGGACCATCCACTTGAGCATGGGCAACCTACCATGGGCCACACCCCTGAAGAAAATTGCTCTTTCTCTCCCAGTAGCCAACCCCTGCCAATAGTTAAGGGTGGAGGCTTCCGAGTCCTTCGCCCTTCCTCCATCTATGATGGAGTGTTAACTGGTTTGACCTTGTGCGGACAACCAGAGCTGTTGTGAGTTCACGAGGGCAACAGCTCTCCTAACTAGAAGATACTATTTCACAGCCGTCCCACCCAGCTTCTGTTTCTTACCGTCTCTTCACTGACTCTTTCATAGTGCTCCCTAATCTCAGAGTGAGAGTGTGAGGTGATATGTCCAATGTCTAGTCGAAAGCCATCATTTCTTGCCTCAGAAATCAGAACTTCTGATTCTCCAGCCTCAAGACTCCAGGCAACCTGTCCTATTGGCCTCCCTTGGCTCTCCATGGCCGTCATACCTGGACTGAATTTCATCACTGCCTTTTCAGGCTCTCCAGTTTGCAGAAGGTTGGACTCTGGGACTTCTCATTTTGCATAAGCACCCGAGCCCATATCTGTACTAAAAGCCCTCGTATATAGATCTCACTGCAGAGCCTTGTCTCATACAGACACCAATCACCTTCTGCTCTGCATTCTTCATCCTATATGTTACCTTTCTTCTTAGGGAGAAATGAAGGCTTTGGAAGCATTTCACCCCTCCCCCTGCCATCTGCATCCTGTTTTGCCCATCTAACACAATTGACTCATGCGTGTTGGAGGAAGAACATGGGCAATGTAGCAGGGAGTCAATCTGGGAATGGGGCAAGACTTGCTGGAGCCGGTGGTCCTGGTGAGCTCAACACTGCTCATGGAGCCACACCAAATAGCTCTTGGGCTGGGGGATTTACCCAGCAGAACACTGTCCAATCATGCTGCTGGCCTTGAGCATGAGAGAAGACAGGGTGGGGTACTGAGAGAACATGGAAAGAGCTTAGACGGATTGGATGGTTAACACCGGAAGCAGGTCAGGCAGTTCCTTTCTCGTCTGTGTGTCTCTCTGTCCCCGTCTTGGGTAAGACAATGGCGGAGGTACGTAGAGCAGCCCCCCAGATGTTATACTCACTCTCCCTCTACAGCTCAAGAACAAAACACACGCGGGCCACACCCAAAGTCTAGGAGAAGGGAAAAAATGCAATTAGCCTGTGTGATGAGAGGCTCATAGTTATGTGTGAAAAGATGCAGAATTGAGGAGACCAGTGCATGGAGGTCCACATGGACAGGACATAGTATCCTGCCCACATGTTGTAGCCCTTGACTGACGGCATCATTTCATCCTGTGTCTGCCTTCACCTGCCGGCTTTGCCATTCAATTGTGATGTGCACTTTTGTCCTTTCAGACCTCTCTCCACCATTCCACCATAGCAAATCAGCCTCTGGCCACTTCCGTTTGAGTCTCTGCCTCTTCTCTCCATCTAACCCTCATAAGCATCCTTTTCCCTTTCTCTCATCTCCTAAAGTGATGCTCACACATCATGTGTTCTGAAGGTATGTGTGTATCAGTTAGGAACTAGGAAGAGGGACGGTAAAGGGCATCTCTGTGACGATGTGGTGCATTCCTTCTCTCTGAAAAAGGAAGATTTTGGAGCTGATTTGCAGAGTAACTTCCTGACTCCATCCCCCAAATACCACTGGTCACCAGTCTCAGGGGTTAAGACTCAGGATGTCTAGACACCCTTCCCAATACCTAGCTCTAAAGCCCATGGTCACTGAAATCTGCTCTGATTTTTTTCTTGGTCTTGGTGTGTTTTTGTTGTCCAGAAGCTAGATACTTAAGGCTAATTTTCTTTTTTGCTGTGTGTGTGTGTGTATGTGTGTGTGTGTGTGTGTGTGTGTGTGTGTGTGTGTGTGTGTGCGCGCGCGCTACCCCATCAAGTAAAGACAGGGGGTCCCATTCTTCCCACAAACACTTCTACCATGAAGTAGAGAATCCAAACATTTAATCCTTGACGTCTGGACCCCACTTTATTGCAGATCCTGATTTTGTGCACTTACCTTCTCTCAGTACGCACGATTCCTTCTTGATGGAAACGCTCGTCTGTTTTCTCAGTGGACACTTTGGGGGAATCAGGTACTTCATGCTGCTTTTTGGGTTATTACACTGTCACATTTTCCCACTTTACCGAAAGAACATATTAAGCAAAACAGAGTTCTCAGGAGCAAGGATTGCTATTGTTAGAGAAACAATACTTGGGAAATAATTCCCCCCAATTTTGTCTTCATCTTTTCTCTGCTGTGCAAAGAGAAGAACAATTTATTAACAGGAGGCAGAAAACGATGCTGCGGCTTTTGGGCAATGGGCATTTACGGGGGCTACAATGTGTGTTGTTTTAGTAGCTCAGAAAGCAGGAGACTTTGGGAGCTGGGGGAGCTGGGGGAAGGAAAAAAAAAAACAACCAACCAAAAAACCAGAATTCCCAGTGGGCAGGGTTGCTAAGGAAAAGAACCTTATTTGAATTTCACAAAGGTTTTGAAAATCGAGGCGGTGGTGCCCTTCTGTTTGTACTGTGGGCCTTTATTGTTCCAACTCTTGTCAGTTGCCGGAAAAAGGGGCTGTGGGGAGGGAACAGGGCAGCCTCAGGATTCTGTTTGACTTCACCAGTACCATTAGCAAGGCTGAACCAGTATGCCTCAAGCAGTGACCGTCGTAAGCATCTCTGTGTCTAGTGTCTTCAAGCACGCCCTGGCTCTTTGCTATTTTGGACTGCCCCAACACTTGACATTAATTTGATTTTTTTTTCCATATCCAAACTTGACCCTGAGCCAGTGCTGGAGTGGGGGTTTCTATTTGGATAGTGGCAGCTGTTTCTTGAACACAGGTGACACTCACATCTCTGGCATTTATGCCTTTGATTATTCTAGACCAGCTTAGCTCCACAGACTCTGAGACTAGGGTTGCTTCTTGGCTGTGACTCATGAAACCACATGCTTGCAAGCTTAGTTCCAGCTCCCCTCTGGAAGCTGACGACCACTTGGCCAGTGTGAGGGAGGTGACTCCTTAGGGACCTCGTCAGGTGGGATAGATTTCTGCATTAGCCTATGGAAGGTTGTTGGGTTGAAAGTCAACAAAACCACAGATCGAGATTCAAGAGACAATGCAGATTCTTCAGCTGAGTAAGGATTATCTTCTATTCTTTCACTAACCAGGTTCAAGACCGAGTAATTGCTAAGGTCAGATGAGATGGGATACACTTAGGGTAAAATGGCCATAGGCTATGTGAGGCTTCTTAACCATATGCACCACCATGACTCAGTGTTCAACCATCTCATTAAAGCTAAACATGCCATGGAAGGCCTTTGCTGCTGACTTTGGTCACCCTGGAGACCCTGGACTCGAAGTCAGGAACAGGTGTACTAGGGGTCTGCCTGTAGCTGGAAGCTCAAACTGCATCCCAGCCCAGCGACAAAGGCTTGGAAGCAGAAGCCTTACCCAGCTCCACAGGAGGGGCCCGTGTGACTCTATTAATGAAGCAAAAGATATTGGAATCCAATTGTTGATGGATCATCACACGCCGGGAAAACTCTCAGCTGCATTGACTGGGCGAGCAGGGGGTATCATTTCGAACTTCTGGAGTTAATGAACTATGGCCTAAAATTTACAACCTGGTTGTGAGTGTTATGGATTTAACTCCAGTGCACAATTCCAGGAAGCGGGCACACTCTTTTGGCCTCTGCTCTGTGTGGGCCAGAGGCCTCCAAGGGTTTGGCTTCTGCACTCTCTCACTGTTCTATTTGTCATTAAAGGGAGCCTGTAAGACCCAGTGTGTCGTGTACCACCTCGCCACCCCGAGTGGGCATTGGTAAGACACATTCACTTCTTCCTCGTCCCGTTACTGTGCCACAGGACAGATAATGAAAAGGGTGAACTGGGGTTACTTGTTTCAGCTGCCTTGAAAGAATTTAGAGCACTAATAGTTCCTATGATTTAGAACATGCTTTCTGTTTGTCTTTTGTTTTTGTTTTTCCCTTTCAGTCTGGGCATACTCACTTAATGGACTCAGACCACAAAGCAGTTTGGAATTCTATGAGGAAGAAAAATGAGAGAAGAGCTTGTGGAGGCTGATTGCTAATCTTGTCTGCAAACCAGTTATATACACAGATGCTCAAATTGTACCTGTTCTGGAAACAATTCTCTGACAGAATACAGAAGGATACACAGAGAGATTCACTTCCACCTGTAAAAACACTTACTACCAAGGCTGTGGTCAGTAAATGTATAAATAGTTAATGCTATAATAATGTTTGCCTTGGGAAGACTTGGAAAGGACTTTGGCTGCTACTATGAGGGGCAGCTATATTTTGGTATCTTTCCTTTTCTGTTTGTTCCCATTGGCTTTTGATGCTCAATTTCAGGGCCAGTCAACTTCCCCTTCCTTGATGTACTTTGGTCTTGGCGTCCCTCTTATCTTGCTACTGAGTTTCATCTTTTGAAATTAACCATGCTCACCGCCAGGCTGTGTCCAGGGCCCTAGCCAGGCTTCAACCTGTCCCAGAGTTATTAGTCATAGCCCCACATCTTAAAGCTTTCCTTTCCACGGGTTGGTATGACGATGCACTGTCTTGAGTGTTGCCTGGGTTTCTGGCCATTTCTTGACTTGGTTTGTTCATTCGTCTTCTGCTTGTCCCGTCACTATTGACATAAAAAAAATTAAAATTCAATTCTGGGTTTCTCTCGGCATTCTGACTTTTCCTGCCTCTCTATTCTGTTTCATCACTTTTGAAACTTCAAGCACTGCTTCTTAAAGAAAAGAATAGAGAGACCGCTCATTCTGTATTTGACCTTTCTCCTGAGCGCCAACTCCATTCATTGGGGAAGCATTCACTGAGCATCTAAGAAGTACCAGGGGCTTTCCCAGGAACTGAGAAACAGAGCAAAGAGCAAAACATATGATACTTCCTTCCATGAGCAGACTTGTGTTCTGTCTGGAAAGATATACAATAAACATGACAGCCAGATGCTGGAACTCTCAGTGTTTTCTTTATGTCAGCCATTATTGTAAGTGACATGCACACCCCAGTTCAATGGCTACAACTACTCCATCTTAAGGATGAAGAAACTGAGGCACAGGAAGGATAAGTAAGTTATATAAGATCACATGACTGTCTATCAGTCGATTTGGGACACAGCTCAAGTAATTTGGCACTACTTGGTGTGTGTGTATGTGTGTGTGTTGTGTGTGTGTGTGTGTGTGTGTGTGTGTGTGTGTGTGTGTGTTGCTAGGGATGAAGCATGAAGTCTAAGGCCTACGGACGCTAGGCAGGTGTCCTGTTACTGTGCTCTCAGCCTGAGGTTGTGTTGCTGACCAGTTAGTTATAACACATCTCCAGATGAAGTATTATACGGTGCAAGGCACTGTTCCAAAAAACTGAAAACGAGGCAGGGAGATGTGGTGAGTATGTGCCAATACACCTGTACTTTTGGACTGGGTAGTAACAAAAGGACCCATGAGCATGTGATCTTTGGACCCTAGCGATGTGAGAGAGACAGACCCTTGAGGAATCTGGGGAAGCGGGAGGTGAGAGAGGCTCCCAGGTGAGCCTAACCTTCCTTAGGAGACAGTGAGGGGAGCAGCAGGAAAAGAGAAAGGTAGGACTGTTTGGGGGCAGGGACAGAGCAGTCCCATGATTCAGCTTATGCTGGGTCTCAGCTTCTACCGTGAGAGAGGAGCTGGGCAGAGCATGTGTGGGTGCAGCTTAGAAGATCAAATGGGAGGATTCTCAGAGCCAGTTTTAGGTGTCGGTGTGTCTTTGAGCTGGGTGACAGCAGGAAACGTGGAAGAAGAGGGTCCATTCTTGGTCTACATCTAAGGGAGAGGCAAAGGGTTTCTCGAAGGATTGGGTGTAGGGCACTGCAGTAGGAGGAGATTTGGATGACTCTAAGTCTTCAGCCAGCTAACTCAAGGATTGGAGTTGCCGTTATCTGATATAGGGGCCGTGTAGGGTTATAGGAGGGAATGATCTGCCAAGGTAACATGGAGTTCAGTTAGAGGCATGTTGCAGTGGGGGGCTGTTACACACGCAAGTGGTGGTGACAAGTAGCAGGTTGACTACATGAGTCTGAAGTTCAGGGAAGAGTCCTAGCCTAGACATACATACAACTTTTTTTTATTGAAGAAATTTTTTATTCATTTTACATACCAACTACAGATTCTCCTCTTATCCCTCCTCCCACTCCCCCTCAGCGTTTCTTCCTCCATATTCCATCCCCTCCTCCAAAAGGGTAGGGGCTCCCATGGGGAGTCAGCAAAGCCTGGTACATTCAGTTGCGGCAGGACCAAGGCCCTCTTCCCTGTATCAAGGCTTAGCAAGGCGTCCTGCCATAGGTAACAGGCTCCAAAACACCAGCTCATGCACCAGGCATAGATTTTGATTCCACTGCCAGGATCCCCTCAAACAGACCAAGCTACACAACTGTCTCGAGGGCATAGTCTGGTCCCATGCAGTTTCCACTAAGGTCGGCCTAAAGATCGTGAGTTCCTACAAGCTTGGTTCAGTTGTCTCTGTAGCTTTTCCCATCATGATCTTGACTCCCCTTGCTCAAATAATCCCTCTTCCCTCTCTTCCACTGGACTCCCAAAGTTCAGGCTGGTACTTGGCTGTGGATCTCTGCATCTGTTTCCATCAGTTACTAGATAAAGGCTCTATGATGACAGTCAGGGTATTCACCAATCTGATTACTGGGGTAAGCCAGCTCAGGCACCCTCTCTACTATTGCTAGTAGTCTAAGCTGGGATCATCTTTGCGTATTCCTGGGAACTTTCCTAGCACCAGACAAACAACTTTTTGACATGTAGGTCCTTATATGTCATTGAGTGGGGCTTCTTAAACCTTTTCTGTTTGCAGTTCCCTTTCACCTGAGAAATGTTCACACAACCCTGGGTATCTAGGTCTATAAACTGGGTAAACAACTCATATATTTGCTTATAATAAACCGTAAAGAAATTTATTTTAAAATTCTTTGGAATATGTATAATTTTATGACTTATTGAAGACAAAACAGATGTGTAAACTAATGGGGGATGTAACTGTTTATTTTTACATCAAGAATTTAATCTTGGCTGAACATTTGATCCTGCAGGATGTAGGACATCGTCAACACTTTTCAGAGTGGATCGATATTTTGATTTTTATAATCATCAATGCTGAGAATGTCACTGCACATAAATACATAGTACAAAAAGGCAACTCAAACAGCAATTTTAAAAATCAAACATTCTAACACAATGTAATCCAAAGACACATTAATTTGATTTTTAGAAGATGAGGGATGATGGGAGGAAATGTTAAAATCTTTGTATCCCAGAAGCCATTGTTTCTATAATAACATAAAACTTTGAGGTGTGTGTGTGTGTGTGTGTGTGTGTGTGTGTGTCCATGTATTCATGCTTGTACGTGTATACCATGGCACTTGTGCAACATGTAAGTATGTGGAGGCCAGAGGACAACCTCCAATGTTGATCTTTGCCTCTTGGTTCCACCTTCCATCTTGCAGGAGGAACCCAGAGATTCCAGATGCATGCTACATGTCCAACTTTATTTGGGCTCAAGGGATCTGAACTCATGTCCTTGTGCTCATGGAGCAAGCACTTTACTCACTGAGATACCTCTTCAGCCCCAGAAAATTTAGAATGTGCATTAAAAACACTACAACTCATAATTTAGAATAGTCTCAAAGCTGAGTTGGCCTTGCACGATTAGAAGGTATGCACGGTGAAAATGTGCATATTGTGTGTTCAGAATCAAGGCTATGGTGAAATCATGTGATGTAACAGAGACAGGCCCTTCCAAAAGCATGTGGATTCACTGGGTGCTTGATTTAGAATTAGTTTTCTGTTGTTGCACAGTTAAAACCCTCTTACTATTGCATCGGGTTTTTGGAACTCCCACATTCAGTCATGTGACCCCCTATAATGACTCAGTTTTTAAGCTGAGTTTCCTAGAAATCTAGAATAATATTCTGTTTCTTCTTTCTTACCCTGGAAATGTTTGTTATCAGGCTCCCCTTGTCCTGCTTTGATCGTTTAATCCTGACATTGACTCTTCAACGATACTGCTATTTCCATTTTACAGATGAGAAAATAGAGACACATTCTCTTCAGGATACCATTAAGCCTACCAGAAAAGATGTGAGGTCACAAGAAAATACATAACCAAGAAAAAATTGAAAGCTAGTAATATACAGACAACGTATTTAGGGTAGAGTAACAAAGAAGGATACAATTATGCCAGAATATTTGAGTCAGACTCTACAGTCAAAAAATAAAACTAGCCCTGACCTTGGCAGCAGACCTAGAAAGGCAGACAGCAGGGCCATGAGTTCATCAGGAGAGAGAGATTTTCCTTAAGTGAACAGATATTTGGTTTTTAAAATAACCTCTCCTGAGGGAGTAAATACATTCTTGGAGGGATTATTAGGAGGCAAAATAAGTTACAGAAAAGACTGAAATTGGTTAGATTAATATCCTTTTCTCTTTCTCTCTCTCTCTCTTTGCTTCTCTGTGTTAGTAATCATTTATTAAGCAATTATATATGCCAGGCTCTACATAAGAGTGCTAACACTGTGAGAAATGCAAAGATATTTTAAACCTGTCTTTGGCCTTCAAGGATCTTATGATCTAACTTGAAGATGATATGCAGACATCCAAATGGAGGACAATTCAAGCAACATAAGATAAATGGACAAAGGTCTGATGCCACAGAAGAATTTTATTCCAGACCTTATGAGAGATCTTGAGCCACACTTCTGGACTCCTCTTCCAAGACTCACCCTGACAAGTGCTGTGTCCCTAAGCAGATTGCTTTAGCTTCCCATGGTCAATTTCTTCCCCTAAAAACAGGGTGGTATTACCAGACTGTATTTTGAAAGATGCTCTTGTGATCAAATGCGTTAGTGCCATCTAGGTGGTCAGGATAGGGTACAGAATACATTGCCATGCTGTTTTCAAGTGCAAG
Organism: Peromyscus leucopus; assembly: GCF_004664715.2. Classification (NCBI taxonomy): domain Eukaryota; kingdom Metazoa; phylum Chordata; class Mammalia; order Rodentia; family Cricetidae; genus Peromyscus; species Peromyscus leucopus. Next base: position 25,203,260 of record NC_051069.1, on the reverse strand, counting down.
GATGAGATGATTTGACCTTATGAAGAAGCTGAATTCCACTGCAGGAGGTGAGATTTTTAAGAGGTGACTGGGCCATTAAGAAGGAAGAGTAGCTTCTTCACAGACATGGGTTAGCTGTCTCAAGAGCACGTTGCTCCAGCACAAACTCACTGCTAAACTTTCTTCTGCAGTTGCCCATGAGCCCTCTGACTTCCCATCATGAGGTCCCTCATGAGCATCATAAGGTCCTCACTGGAGCTAGTGCCATGCCTCCGACTTCCCAGGCCTCTGATTTTAAGCAAAATAAAGTAGTTTTCTTCGTACATTTTTTTTTTGTCCTAGAAATTTTGTTAAAGCAACAGAAAACACATCAAGCTAGGACTAAGGCATCATCAGAAAAGCAATGGCAAAGGGGTGGAGAGAGAGAGAGAGAGAGAGAGAGAGAGAGAGAGAGAGAGAGAGAGAGAGAGAGAAAGCCAGATTCATGGTAGAGATCTTTGAATGAGCCCCAAGACCTCTGAACATAGATATGACAACCTTCTGCCTTCATGACAGGCTTGTCATCTCTAAGGGTCCCATCTCTGTTGCTATTTCTACGTTTCCAGTGCATCTTTTTGGAGCAGCTTTTTGAGGTCAATGGGATATTAAAGTGAGCTTGTTATATGCAGCTAAGGGAGGTTCCATATCAGTTTGAATCACATCACGATGATCATGGGGAGGAAAGTTGTTTACTTCTTTGAAACCGGCTCTAGTCCCATCCTTCTGCTCCTGAACAGCAGACAATAGAGAAGCCCGTGCTGAGTCGTCCTCGTGTGTAGAAGGTAGGTGTTCAAATCCCAGTGGCAGGACTCCAGATGCAGCAGTGTAGGAGGGTCCCCAGCAGGTCAATGCAAAGAGCTTTGGTTTCAGCCTCTGGGAAGCCAAGGACCACACAGGCACACCTATCTGAAGACAGAGTCAAATTAACGTCTAACCAGTTACTTTGTTCTAACTCAGACAGGAATAGGTTATTAAGCAAGACCTCAAGGAGACAAGGAGTGGCAGGGAGCTCAGTGGATAAGGGTGAGAATAAGGCATAGGGTAGTGGAGTCTGGGAGGGAAAAGGAGACTGAGGAAGAGTGAGCCTGGCAAAGCATTTTTCTGTCATTACCAAGACAACACTTTGTATCTTTTACCATCAAATGAACCAGGAAAGCTGTACCAAGAGTGGTTGGGTCTGGGACAAGTGTTCAGGGCTTGCCCTGTATACCATGCTACTTTTCTGTTGCTGTGACAAAATACTGCCACCAAAGGCAACTTAAGGAAGAGGGAGTTTATTTTGGCTTATGGCTCCAGAGGGATGAAACTTCATCATAGCATGATGGAGGTGTGGCAGTGAGTGGAGGGCATGGAGCAGGAGCAGAAACCCGAGATCACGTCTTTGATTGCAAGCATGAAGCAGAGAGTGAATGGGAAGTAGCTGAGACTATGAATTCCCAAAGCCCACTGTGGTGGTTTGAATGATAAGGGCCCACATAGGCCCATAGGGATGAGACTATTAGGAGGTGTGGCCTTGCTGGAGTAGGTGTGGTTTTGTTGGAGTGGGTGTGGCTTTGTTGGAGGAAGTGTGTCAATGGGGGTGGGCTCAATGTTTTCAGAAGCTCAAGCCAGGCCCAGTGTCTCACTCTCTTCCTTCTGCCTGCCCATCTAAATGTAGAACTCTCAGCTACCTCTCCAGCACCAAGTCTGCCTGCATGCTTCCCACCATGATGATAATAGACTAAGCCTCTGAACTGTAAGCCAGGCCCAATGAAAGGTTTTCTTATAAGAGTTGCATGGTCTTGGTGTCTCTTCATAGTAATAGAAACCCTAAGTTAGATACTCATCCCTAGTCACTTCCTCAAGCAAGGCTACATCTCCCCATAACCTCTCCAAATAGCACTGTAGACAAGAGAGCAAGTATTCAAATGCCCGAGTCTATTGGGAACATTGCTCATTCAAACCACCACACTATGTATGCAGGAAGACCTGAGTTCAGATCCCCAGCATACAGGTAAAAAGCTGCGTGTGATGATAGGGCACCTGTAATCCCAGGGCTGGGGAAGCAGAGACAGGAAGATCTCTGAGGGGTTGATGGCTAGCCATTCTAGCTGAATCAGTGAGCTCCAGACCTACTGAGCAACCCTGTCTCAAAAGATAATGTGTGTGTGCATGGGGGAGGTGATTGATGAAAACACCAGACATCAACCTCTAGACTCCATACACATTCACACGCACACATACTCCTGCACACACTTATGCACATACAAAGAAACATATGCATTTGTGCATGTGCGTGTACACACACACACACACACACACATACACACACACACACACACACACACATACATATACATAGTACCTTGGATGAAGCCCATCTTGTGAAGGGCTAGCTTACTTTGTTCCATGCTCTGAGCACTTACAGGATGCAGCCTGCTGTGGTGGTAGACATGCCACACAGGAATGCCCTGCTCAGCTTTGGCCTCTGAAGCAGCAATCTTGTCTGTGGCTCACTGGAGACAGTTGCCCAGGTGTGTCTAGGAAACGGGAAATATGTGGTCAGCAGTTACAGACAGAGATGTCGTCTTTAACATGGGGCCTTTTCTGGAGCTCATAACTACTGCTGCCAGCACAAGTGAGGGCTAGCATCACTTGAAAATGAGTTTTGGGGAGGGGGGGTGTCAGCTCTCCAGTAAGGCCAGCCTATCATAAGTGTGGAGGGATCATAAAAGGAAAACAAGAAAAAAAATAGGATTTTTTAATTTTATTTAATTTTTTTTGGAGTACCTTCACTTCTAAGGGGACTCCTCTCCTGCCCTGTCCTTGTTTCTTAGTTGGACATCATATGCTTGAGGCTGGGGCCAGTATAGGAGGCATCCAGTCAGCTCTAGCTAGGCAGGATTTGAAAGGGATGACTTTGGGAAGGTGACCCTACCCAGCCTCTCACTTGTATACAGACTTAGCTCCTGATAGGTCAAGCCGAACTTACCGGGATTAGGAGCTGAATGTTAGTGTAGGAAGACCAGCGTCTGCCCTGGCCCGGAGTATAAACAGGCTGAGGTGGAGAGGAGCGCAATCATACAAACTGACAGAGAAGAGGCCAACACCCTAATGAGTGAGGGAAAACCAGCTCAGAACCAAAGGGCCCAGATAAGAGTAGAACACAGATCCAGGCTAAGGCGGGAAGCAAGTGGGAACAAACTGGAGTGGGGTCCATCCTCAATAGCGGAGAGTGCAGGATCATCAGGATGTGTCTGACTTTCTTCACTCAAGTTGGACCGCTGGTGTGTGCTGGCGTGGAGGGATAGTAGAAATGTCCTTATCCAGAGCATCCAGTCACCAGGTTAAGATGGTGGGTGGGTCATGTGCGGCCGCTAAGGATGGAGGCTGCGGAAAGCTGGCCAGCTCCGGGCAGCCCTCTCCCACCCTCCGCAGTGCCGAGAGAGTCAATACTAGTTTTAATTTTATTCATGGTGCTTGTACTTGTTCTGTGCTGCGGCTCCTCGGTGAATACTAATGCAACTCCAGATTGTTTTAAGTGAAGATCTGAGCAAGACACCTCCTTTCATCTTGTCAAGAGCTGTCATTTCCAACAGAGGGGTTCGGAGTTTCCTTTCTTAACAGATTCAATGCAAACTCCTCCCTCCAAAGAGCTGTGCGTGCCTCGCTGGCACTGGGCAACTGCAAAGCAGCTTCGTGGAAAGCGAAATCGCCCTCAGCCACCTGCCCCCACCATGGCCACTGTGGATAGAGAATTCTCCTGTCGGAGGATGGAAGGAGTGGAGGAGGAGGCAGGCAGGAGGTGGCTCAGAGGGCATCTCTTCGAAGGTACTGAGAGCTGGGACTCTCCCTTGCAAGGTTGTTTTGATCATTTGAAATGTCGTTTCCATTATTTTCATAACCATGAGGCCTTTAAGGTTTAGGAGAATAGCTTCATGGCCATTTGAACTACTTCCTTAATTCCCATTGTTCCTTGTTCCAGTCCATTTTGCATACGGCTCTTGTGATTAAAAATGTTATTCATAGCTTTCACCTACTCAGAACTCCTTAAAGGTTAGAGTGTCTTTCTTACTTCTTCCCTGGCTGACCCCCTGCCTCTCCTCTCTGGCTTCCATCATCTTACCCTCCCCCATCCACCCCTGCCTCCCTCCTACCTTGCTGAGCTGAAGCCACTGCCTTCTAGGCTTAGCCCCAGTGTGGGCTCTAAAACCAATGAGAAACTGATGGGAAGTTAATGGGTTTGCTCTTCTCCCAATGAGCACAGGCTGATCAGAAGCCTGGGACTATCTCCCAACTACTTCCTTTCTACCCTAACCTTCACCATCCGTAGCCTTGTGACCTCATACCCCACATGATCTGAAGTACATAGAGGCTTTTTTGACTGCCTTGCTGTGTGTGGTTCAGAAACAGAACACTTAAGGACTAAGGTTTCGGATTTCTTTGTTATCTTGCAGTGACTACTTAACCCGAGTCCTGTTCCCTCATTGATAAAATCAGGATAATCATAGCACCTACTTCATAAGCTTGCTAAGAAGATGGGTGTCAACTAGCCCCACAGCACACAGCTCAAGGTTAGGCATTTGAGAGATGGGAGAAACCATCCCACTGCTTCTCAGATGGTGTTAACTGGACAATAAGTTAATGAGTCAAGCTTTAATATTTGCATAGCTAGATAAAGATTTGTTGTGATATGACAGTCCCTTTTCTTCCTCAGACATACTACTTCAAACAAATAATATAAACGATGATGATGGTGAAGATGATGATGTAGAACCTGCAAGCAGTGTTTCCTTTTCTGACCCACCGCAACCCAGCAAGAGCTAATGTTGGTGGAATGGCCCGTTAGCCTGCTGGCGTGATACATCTGGTAGACACACTCCTTTGCCTCCTCTCTTGCCTCCCTCTTGGGGGTGATGCTGTAGGGGAAAAGTAACATCTGCCCATGTTCTCTCCCTCTAGTTAGCCAGCTGCCCCTGTAGCTGAGCAATGATCTGCTGCAATGGACCACAACATTATGTCTCCCGGGGGTCTCTGGCATGGGAAGGCCAGGGCTGAGTAGACGTGAATGCTCAAGGGCACTGCTGGGTGGCCGCTAGCCAGAGTGGCCCATCTGTGAGGTTGGCCAGAAGGCAGGACACAGGAAGATGATTTCTCTGTTAAAAAAAAGCAAAAACAAAACAAAACTCTGTGTGTGGACTGATGTTATGGGTGGGAGTGAGTGGGGTCCTCCTTGGCTGGTGGTTGTGCTGTTCCATGTTGTGAGGGAATTGCTCTGGGTTCCCTCGAAGATCTGGTCTTAGGGGTTGGGGAAATAACTCAGCCAGAGAAGCTTGTCTTGCAATCATGAAGATCTAAGTTTGATCCCCAAAACCCACATAAGGAAGCTGGGCATGGTGGTGCATACATGTAAGCATGGCACTTGAGAAGCCAAGAAAGGTGGGACCTTGGGGCTCACTGGCCAGCCAGTCCCATCAGTAAGCCCTAAATCTCGGTGAGAAATCCCACTTGAGAAAACAAAGCGGGCACCATCCAACGAGCCACACCCTCAGTTGTCTTCTGACTTCTGTATGTAGCCCCAAACTTGTGTAGGGGCACACACACACACACACACACACACACACACACACACACACACACGATTTGAGGATGGTCCTTCTGCAGAAGCATTGTGTCTCCACAGAACTCAGGAACTTCATGCTTTGTTCAGGGAAATTTCTCTGTAGTTTTCAGGTCCCTGGTTCTGACCTACATCTCTGCCTTCTTTGTAACACATCTAGTCTCGGCCTCCAATTCCAAATCTACCCACTGTTAGATAAGGAACTGCCTCCAATTAAGTCACAGCTCCCAAGTGTGTGTGTGTGTGTGTGTGTGTGTGTGTGTGTGTGTGTGTGTGTATGGAATTTCTTAAACAACGCAGAGTTATATGTCTATTCAGATAAAAACAATCTAACACAAAGTGGCACTGGTCCTCTTGCCAACTACCACCTCCTTTCTTCCTCCAGAGCCTCCTGGTTGAGAGGTTACTGCTGCCCGCAGTCGGGTGCACAGACCTATTCCACAGCCCTTCATATCTACATGGATGTAGAAGCATGTCTGACTTTTCTGAGCTTTGTGTCTTCTTCAGTTGTTACTTTCAGCAGCTTTATATGTGCATACTTCAGGGAACCAGCCATTCCTTTCGGCTCACCATGAAGTGGTGAAGCCCTTCTCCACCCACACACTCCAGCTCTCTCTATTTAGAAACAACCACTCTCAAATCTCTTAGCTGATCCTTTTGGCAGTTTCATATCTCCAAATACATTTCTTTCATTATTACATTTTGGGCATTTTGGGTATAATCCACCTTGCCTGCCCCCTCCCCCACCCCCGCCATCTCTTGTCTCTCTTGTAACATGATTTTTCCATGTTCCCCAGGCTAGCATTGAACTGGGTTCAAACGACCTCCTTGCCTCAGTTTCCCAAGTAGCTCATATCACAGGTACCCACCATCAGATCGCTAGATGCCCCACTGCTGCACAGGAAATGAGAATTTGACTCTTTGCACACCCACACAGATGCTTTGCTTTCACAATGTTGTAACTGTTTGGAAGCCCACCCTTTCTCTCCTAACACGAAGTTAATAGTTACCTTAATTGTTGGTTTTTTCTGTTATTATCAATAAATCAACCTCAAATATATTCTCAACTGCCGGCAGTTCCTCTCAATTTGTTCCAACATAGTAGCTATTTAGTCTGTACCTGTTATGGACTGGATGTTTGTGCCCACCCTCGAAATGGGGGTACTGTAATCCTATACCCCAGGAGGCTGTGCAAGGAAGAGGAGGCTTTGGGACATGATTAGTCTAAGGACAGGACCCTCAGGAATGCAATTAGTGCCCTTATTTCTTTTAAGTTCTTTGAGACTTTCTCATAAATGCATAAATGTGTTTTGATCATATCCATCCGTCATGCCCATCCGTTTCTGGGCCTCTTACCCCCACAGGTTGACTTCTGGCCTCCACATGGACACTTTCTCCCAGCAACACCCCCTTCTCCCCCCCACCCCCACAAGTCTCTCTAGACTTTTAACATGCTCCTTCCAGGGCTGATGAGTCTCTGGACCTGTGCACCAAGAGTTTATTCATCCTCCACCCACCTTCCTTGTCCTTGGCTTCACTTTGGTCGAGCCACAGATGATTGGGAAAAACTCCAGCGGAAAGTAAACACAAGTTATCTCGATCGGCTTGGGCTGTTCTTTCCCTGTCATCCTGGGTGTGCCCTTTGCTTCTGTGACACACAATCCTAGGCGGCCCCGTGCTGTGTGGAGCCCTGTCCCTCTCCATGTTATTTGATTGCCTTGTTGTCCTGAGAGTGTACATGCTCCAGCTGTCTTTAAAGAAGGTCCATAGAGGGATGGAAAACACCTGCTGCTCTTGCAGAGGACCTGGGTCTGGTTCCCAGCACTCTTGACTGTTTACAGCCATCAGTACCTTCAGTTCCAATGGACCCAGACACCTCTTGTGGCTTCTATAGGCTCCAAGATTTATACTGTGTACATAGACACATATGTGCAGACAAAACATTCATGAATATAAAATAAAATAAACAAATCTTTTTTTTAAAGAAAAGAAATAAGATCTATAGAATGGAGGCATTCATTAATTCATTAAAGTTCATTGGACACATATTAGGAATTCTGGGAAGAAAGTATGTTGTACATGTTCTGGGTGTTTGAAAGACACGCCAGTCTAATATCTCTGCCTTTGAAGATCTCTTAGTCCAGCAGAGCAAGTCTGATAATGGAAATAAATGTAATTAGTGAGAAAGTTATGTGGCATATTAGATAAGGAAAATTCTCACAGGAAAAACAAATTGATAAGGAAAAGGAACGAGATAGGCTTCTCCCTAACTGCGGGGCTTTGGAGCAAGAGTTCAGGCGAGACCCATTTACTTGACATCATCCTTGACTTATGCTGTGTCTAGACCTTCCTCTGTACAAATTTAGAGCAATGTGGATCATTTCATACTGCAAAAAAAAAAAGTTCTTCAGCTCCCATTTGCAACTGCTGCGGATATTCATCTTTTGAATTTGTGTGGACCTTGCAACCAAAAACTGGAATTCAAAGAGAAGCAAGGAAATGGACGTACAGTACACCAAGAGATGTTATTTTCTTCTGCAAAAATCTATTGCATTCATGCTATGGGAGAGAAAGGATTTGACAAGTTAATTAATTTGCCTCAAGTGTTTCTGCCGCTCAAATCCTGCCCGTACTCTCAAACAGCGTCCCTTCTTGAAGTTGGCAGGGACTCAGCCCAGAGACCTTCCAGGCATTCCGACACAGTTGCCTTATATTTCAAGGACAAGGGAAGGGAGATAGAGAGATGTATTCTCCTGGGACAAAGTGGTATCATTGCTGAGAGAGGACATTTATAGAGACAGTGGTGGGCCAGCATATAAGGGACACACCCATTCAGACATTCCTTGATAGACTGTGATTGCCATACATTGGCTTGTAGAAAACCCAAGATCCTAGTTCGAGGCCCTCCTGCCTGGATCTTAGGAGGAAATCAAGAACACTAGGGTGGGTCACAGAAGGTGGCATGTGAGGAAAGACAAGACAGATAGCAGGTAGTCATAATTTGAGGGTATGGGAATACTTTATATAAACATAATGACTAGTACAAAGTCCCAAGGTATGTTCAGTTCTATGCTGTAAACTGTCGATTGACGAATGACTAGACTTCACAAGGTGAAGGTCACAGATGTTCTTAAGTGGAACAGTTTTAGAAGATCAGGGCTTTTCCAGGAATATTCAGAATGAATTAAGTGAAGGAAATCAGAGGAAGCTGACCCAATTGGTAAGATCTTTGTAACTACAAGGAGAAAAATGAGATGGTAACCACAGAGGCCAAGCTTGCTCATTTATTTATTTATTCATTTTATTTCTTTATTTATTATTTAAGTTGACAGAGATTTTAAAAGGTTTTAAATGCTAACTAGAAAATCATATCTTAAGTTCTGAAATTTTTTCTTTAAATTTATTTTTCTTAGTGATTACTTCTTCATGGTTTCTGTTCTCTCCTTGTGAAACGCTAGTTTAATTAGAAATTTTTTATTACTTTTCTGATTTTCTTATATTTTTCTCTTAGATTTTCTATCTATTTGCCTTTGTGCTCTGATACCCCACCTCCCAGCATTTTTTCCCTCCTATGGAAGCTTAACCTTTTTTCATCTGGGTTCCTTTCTTGTGGCATTTTGTTCTAGTTTCATGGATACAATGTAGTCACATTTCTCTGAGGAGTTTGTTCTAGTTTCATGGATACAATGTAGTCACTTATTTCTCTGAGGAGTTTGTTCTAGTTTCATGGATACAATGTAGTCACTTATTTCTCTGAGGATTTTAATGGCAGCTGAAAATGGATGTCTGTTCTTTTGAAGTACTTGGGTCTCCTCAGTTTCTTTCCTTGGTGTTGTTTGTTTGTTTGGTTGATTGGTTGGTTGGTGAGTTGGTTTTTTATTCCCGTCACTCACAGTAAATCTTCCCGCCAACAGCCAGTGATCTGTAGTTGTCTGTTCACATCTGACAGGGGGTACTTAAGACTTAAGACCTAGGGGTCCTCTCATGTTAGTGACACCTGTCTGGGCTGTCACAGTGGGTCCCCATTGTACAGTTTTTGAGTCTTTCCTGCTTAGTGAGTGAGTGCCTGGCTGCCAGCTTCCTGGGAATCAAGTGGGGTGAAGGAGGATATCAGAGGTCAGCTCTCAACAGTCTGATATAATTTTTTATTTAATCTTTGGGCTTTTGCTATGATGTTCCTACCTTCAATATGTCTTTTTAAAAAAATTCTTTCCATAGAATAATTTTCTGGTTTTTAGAGAAGGGTTGGATTTACGGCTGCTGGAGTACAAAGGAGATTCGGCTTTTTGAAGACGAACTCCCAGCCGACCCTCCTCTTCCTTTAACTCTCCTCCTCTTCTCTTCAGACCATTGCTTATACCACTGTTCTCAGCAACCCCCGAGGGTCTGAAGTGTAAACTGAGCTGTTTCTTGGCTTCCCCAGTGGCTGTTTATGAGTTAGAGCTTTGTCAGCTGCACAGTCAGGCGCTATCTGTCCCTCTGCTTTCCTGCTTTTACTGTTTTTATCACCCTGTTCTCTCCAGTGCTTAGGGGTCAGAGTCCTCCTGGGCTAGGGTGATATCTCAGGGGACAAAGCACCCGCCACACAGGCACAGTGACTGGAATCCAGATCCCTAGCGCTCATAGAAAAGCTGGGAGGGAATGGCAGCCCACCTGTAATCCCAGTGACTGGGGTGTGGAGACAGGATTTCCCCAGAGCAAGTTGGCTGGCTCGATTGGCTGACTTGACAAGCTCTGGGTTCCTCATCAAGTAAATGCAGTGGGAAATGATTAAGGGAAACTCCTGATGTCAGGTTTGGCCCTCCAACATATGCACATGTGCAAGCTCATCCACATATCCCTACACACACACACACACACACACACACACACACACACACACACACGCAGGGATGTGCACACACACCTCACCACAGAGAAAGATAAGGAGTATTTTAGGGTAAAGATAAATGATAACCAAATAGAGTGTCTGAATCTTGATTGGATTTGGGACTGGGCTGGAAGCAAGTAGCTTTAAAGAAAATGCTTGGATCAATCAGGAATTTAACAATAGGCAGTAAGTTAAACAGGATGGTGACATCAATTCTAAATCCCTTGGGCGTGATCATGGTGTTGTTATATATGGAAACAATCTTACTCTTAGAGGAAAATTGATGACAATTTAGGGATAAAGTGTCATGATATCTGCAGCTTCCTTGCTAATCATTAAGAAATAGATGGGTGAAAAACACGGAGTTGATCAGAGCAAAAGAGACAGGGACATCAAATGCAAAATCTGGACAAATACTAGTCTCTGGGAAATGCAATTCAAGTGTCAAGTACCTGGGTATGAGTTTGCGTTGTAATTTTTCTATAAATTTCAATTAAAAAAAAACATGGAAAGAATACAAAAATCAAAAGCTGTTTTCACACAGGTAAATGAGTAAGAATCAGACTATTAACACATTTTGACATGGCTTGTACGGATAGCCATGCAAATTACTCCGACTATAAACGTGAATGAATGGTTCATGCTACGGCAAAGAGTAATATAACTGAATGGTGTTAAAAATGTCATTTTTTGAGCATTAAGAAAAAGTGCAGACTTCTAGTTGGGCATGGTGGTGCATGCCTTTAATCCCATCACTCTGGAGACTAGTGGCTATCTGTGAGTTGGAGATCGGCCTGGTTTATATAGTTTTAGCCAGAGCACATAGTGAGACTTTGTCTCCCAAAAGTGCGAAATTTTCATCAAGAAAATATTATTTCTTCATACTTCTGATAATTTCATATCCCTGACTTCATTTTTTAAAAAATAAGTCGATCATTTGGGGTTTCTCATTTAGGATGGAGGATTTGTCAGAGATGTTTAGATTAGTACCTCACAGATTCCAGTTTTATTCTAGTTTTTGAAAAATAGGGTTATATGAGGAATGATTCTCTCTCTCTCTCTCTCTCTCTCTCTCTCTGAACATGTGTGTGAATGTGTAGAGTCTGAGTGTGTTAGTGTGTGTGTGAATCTGTGGTGTGTGAGTGTGTGTGTGTGTGTGTTTGTGTGTCTCACAACAACATTATCTTGAAGGATCAGGGACATCTTTTCATAGTGTCTCATCATCTGGATTTGTATCATTATTTCTTTTTGTTAGGCTTTGTCTGTCTGTCTGTGTTTGTCAAGAAGAGAGGAGATGATGCAGGGGCCTCTCTCAAGTCACACCAGGAGTCTTGTGACAGCTTGTTGACATCATTGGTAAAGCCAAACTTGATGGCTTAGATCCGGAAGTACCTTTTAAAGGTAGTTCGTTGTCTTTCCACCCCTGAAGTGAACTGGAGGTGAGGGAGAGGTGACACTTTGAGGTCACGTGAATAGCCTGTTGTTCCCCAGCAATCTTCAACCCAATGATTTCAGCATCCATTGGTGGTCCTTGCCCAAAGCAATTACCATATCCTGATTCTATCATTTTTCTGTCCTTATTAGATGGCTGTCTCTACTAATGAAGAATTTTCTTCTCTCAGTACCCCCCTCCTTTTCCCTCTCTGAGCATCACTATGATTTTATGGATTTTTTGTTCAATATTATAGCTCATTACCTTCAGTAGTAATTTTGATGCTCAAATTGTCCAACGTTTTTCTAATTAGAGCCCTTTCAAACTGACTCCTTTGTCTTTTGGATGTATCCCCTTTCTGTCTCCGAGTCTCCTTTTCTTTCTAGCAAAGAAAATATTCCAAGCTTACTTTGTACTTTCTCAGCCTCAGATCTGGAGTCAGCCATTTCTTTTGGGAGTCCTGGTTTTCTTTCAGTGAGGACTGGTAATTAGAAATCGAGTCCGGGGCATTGAGTTTGACTATATGTCATGTTTCGTGCAAGGGGGAAGAAATCATGCCTCATATGTGGACGTGTGCCTGCTTATTCTGTAGAGAGAAACCAGATGAGGATGCACGAGAAACAAATGTAAGTGGGGATGGAAAGGAGGAGGACCACAGGAACGAGGCTGCTGTGTGTCCCCACGTCACATGTTTGTACACCAGTGTCTGTTCTCCTTGGTGAGAAATCTGTCCCCCAAAATCTCCTCTATCTACTCATTTACCTATTTCCTAAACACAGTTGTTTCGGTTTTATACCGACGTTGCCTCTAAACTGCCAGCTAATGAAATGAAAGTGTGAGTTTTCTTGGCTTTTATTTATTCTTTTTTTTTTTTTTTTTTTTTTTTTTTTTTTTTTTTTTTTTTTGAGACAGGGTTTCTCTGTGTAGCTTTATGCCTTTCCTGGATCTCGCTCTGTAGACCAGGCTGGCCTCGAACTCACAAAGATCTGCTTGCCTCTGCCTCCTGAGTGCTGGGATTAAAGGCGTGCGCTACTACCGCCCAGCTTTTCTTTATTCTTTATGACTCTCCACATACATGCCTCACTCTGTATGATGCCGGATGCTGTGTTCAGAAGCCACTTCAGAGCATCCCTCTGTGTGGATGCTCATGTTACTGATTTGGTTCATGTTAGGTTCATTTGTTTCTTCTGTGCCCCACCTCAGCATTTTGTCTCTTCCTTTCCTGGTTGTAATTTAAGTTTTGAACCAGTGAAAGGATGACAGGGCTCAACAGTCAAAGCCACACGAGAGCTAGAGGAGTCTCCCTCCTCTCCTCGATTTTCCCACTCACTCGCACCCACTGTAGACGATGACTTCTGTCTTATTTCTCCTTTATCGTTCCCCATTATTTGTTTTTGCAAAACCAAGCCATTTTTCTTACACAAAAATAACATTCTACTGTTCACACAGTATAAAAGTGGAGGGTAGGGATACTGGGGACAGGAAGATCTAAGTGGCCACGGGAGAAGAAAGATGTGGAAGAAGATGGGGGTGGGGAGCACGGTTAAATCGAACCATATATAGGTATATGGGAAGCCTTATGGAAGCCCATGACTGTAAGTCCATTAAAAAAATAAAAGAATTTGAACAGAAGTTCCTGCATGGATGGATGGATATGCTGCTCCCACAGGCCACAGCTTATTAAATGAAAATCCCAAGGCTAGAGGCCCTAAGAACAATACTGGCCACTGTCAAGACTCTTGCTTGTTCTCCAGAACTAGATGGTAACAACCTACTGCTTCAGACACCCTTTGGTTGTAGGATCTATAGGAATTTGATGAGAACGGACCTGTAATGGTTTTCCTACTGGCTAGCTTTTGTAGTTCCAGAAGGTACTATGCAGGCCACTGGGGGGTGGGGGTGGGGGAATGTCACCACTGGTTCCACTCATCGGTGGACCATGCATGCTACAATATGGACTTGCCAGACAAGATATGCCCCATTGGCGCAACAGTGGTACAAATGTTATGGGGTTGACCAACCACTTTCTGATTGGATTTGAGACCTGCCCCACAGGAGGAAATTCATTAGAGGTACTGTAAACCTGGCCAAAACCTCATGGCTGGGGAGTCAGAAGCTCTAGGAAGGTACCTATTCCTGTTGTTTTGCAAATAAATGGACATGACGTCAAACTGCCTTCTAACTACTTGTGTTTATAGCCATAGATGGGGTGGCTCTCAACCCCCCCCCCCCAGAGAGAATCTTCTTTACGTAGTGGGTGGCAGTGAACGTACAGACACATAACTGGTTAAAATGCTGGGACTACGTGGCTGTTGGGGACATCTGTGTTACCACTAGCATTCTGTTACTGTGGGGACTCATGTGGTCTCACCTCTAGCTGAGTGCCTATCAGTAGTTAACAGCTACTGGGGGATGGAAAATCATTTTTCTTTAGGGGTGTAGCCACAGATGAGTTGCCCCTGATCCAGTAAATAGCCCTACACCCATGAGCAGTCCCAGTTAAATGCAGGGTTATAAAACAAACAAACAAACAAACAAACAAACAAACAAACAAACATGAAAATAGGAAGGGGGCACGTGGGGGGAAGAGAAGGGTTCCAGAGGGAGTGGGAGAAGGATAAGAGAGGGGACTGCAATGGTTGTGGTCATACCTTCGATCCCAGCATGACAGGCAGAGAGAGGCAGGTGGATTCCTGTGAGTTCAAGGCCAGTCTGGTCTACATAGCAATTTTCAGGACAGCCAAGCTACATAGAGAGACCCTGTCTCAAAACAAACAAAAAAAGAGATGGGAGAAATGTGGTGAATATGATCAAAATATGTTATATTCATGGATTAAATTGTCAATAAATAAATAAAAATTATTTAAAAAATAAAACCTCTGTACATTATCAAAAAATTCTACTATATATACAATGTAATTCTAGTTTGGAAAAAAAAGTCACCTTGGGATCCACATATCGGGGATCCTATACTCTGATTTTTTTTCTCCTTTCCCTTTGTGTTTCTGGAAGAAAGAGGGGAGGAAGTAGCCATTTTGAATATGGACAGACTTTTCTCTTCCCCTCAATAAGGACTTCTCTCAAGGAGTATTTTCCCATTGCCTGGTTGGGAGTGGGGCATTTAACTCAGCCCCTTACTAACCCCACCACCTTACCCAAAGTTATGGCAGAGGCAGCTGAGAGGAACTTGGGGTGATCACATTCAGCCCTCTTGTCCCTGGGGTCCAGGCTCAATAAGAGACTGGAATTAAAAGATGGCAGATGAGTTCAGATGTCTGCAAATGTCATCATCACATAGTCATGGCTTTCGTGGTACAACAAGGAATGCAAGATCAAGAGCTGCCTAAAACGTTGTCACCTGTGACAGTGCCCAGTACCACAGGCACTAAGATCAACAGCCAATAAGTGGGACCTCGTGAAACCGAAAAGCTTCTGTAAGGCAAGGATGCCATCAATAGGACAAGACAGCAGCCTACAGAATGGGAAAAAAACTTCACCAACCCCACATCCAACAGAAGACTAATATCCAAAAATACATAAGGAATTCAAGAAACTAGACATCAACAAACCAAATAATCCAATTAAAAATGGGGTACAGATCTAAACAGAGAATTCTCACTGAGGAATCTCAAATGTCACTTAAAAAATGCTCAACATCCTAAGCCATCTGGGAAATACAAATCAAAACTACTTTGAGATTCCATCCTACACCTGTCAAAATGGCTAAGATCAAAACCACAAGTGATGGCTCATGCTGGTGAGGATGTGGAGCAAGGGGAACACTCCTCCATTGCTGGTGGGATTGTAAACTTGTACAGCCACTTTGGTAATCAATATGGCAGTTTCTCAAAAAACTGGGAATCAATATACCTCAAGACCCAGATCTACTACTCTTGGGCATATACCCAAAGGACACTTCATCCTACCACAATGACATTTGCTCAACTATGTTCATATAAGCTTTATTCACAATAGCTGTAAACAAAACAACCTAGATGTCCCTCTACTGAAGAATGAAGAGAATGTGGTATATTTATACAATGGAGTATTACTCAGCTGTTAAAAAAAATGACATCATGAAATTTGCAGGTAAATGGATAGAACTAGAAAAAAAATCATCCTGATTGAGCTAACCCAGACCCAGAGAAACAAACATGATATGTACTTACTTATAAGTGAACATTAGCTATTAAGTAAAGGAAAATCATGCTGCAAACCACAGACCCAGAGAGGCTAAGTAACAAGGTGGGGGTATTCAAGGGTGGATGTGTGGATCTCCCTGGGAAAGGAAAATAGAGTAGATTTTGTGGGTGGGTTATGGACTGTTGGGAATGGCAACAGGAGGGATCAGCCAGGGTGGGGGGAGGTGTGAAGGGAGAGAGTACTTGGAGAGACAACTGGAACTGGGAGACATTTGGGGTGGCAATGTGGAAACCTAGTGCAATGGATACTCCCTGGAATCTACCAGAGTGACCCTAGCGAATACTCCTAGTACTGGGGATATGGAGCCTGAACTGGCCATCTTCTATAACCAGGCAAGACTTCCAATAAGAAAACTGGGACACCAACCCAGGTACAAAATCTTCGACCTGTCCTGCCGGCAAGATGTGCCGAGGTAATTGTGGCCCAGAACTTGTGGAAGTCGCCAGCCAATGAAGTGGTCCAACTTGAGGCCCATGCCACGAGAGGGAACCCATGCCTGATGCTGCCTGAATGGCCAGGAAAGAGAGGCTAGACAGCCCGGAGACCCAGGACAGAACCAAACAGGACTGGGAAGAATTCAACTAAATGATTCTTACTGATATTCTGCTCATAGATCAGTGTCTAGCCCAGTTGTCATCAGAGAGGCTTCAGGCAGCAGCTGATGGACACAGATGCAGAGACCCACAGTCAAGCACTAGGCAGAGCCAGGGGATCCTGCACAAGAGGGGACGGAAGGGTTGTGGGAACCAGAGGGGTTGAGGACACTATGAGAACAAGGCCCAGAGAATCAACTAAGCAGGGCTCCTAGAGAGTTCCAGAGACTGAAGAGACAAACCAACTCTCTATGGGTCTGAGCTAGGTCCCCTACATATAGGTCATGGTTGTATAGTTGGGTGTACTTGTGGGGCTCACAACAATGGTAGTGAGAGGTATCTCTGACTCTTTTTCCTCCTACTTGGTTGCCTCGTCCAGCCTTGATATAAGGGGATGTGCCTAGTCTCATTGTAACTTGCTCTGCCATGTTTAGTTGCTAACCCTGGCAGAACTGAACTTTTTTTGAAGGGAAAGAGGAGGAGTGGATCTGAGACAGTGGGGATGGGGAGGGGGGAGGAAGGTAGGAGGATCGGAGGGAGGGGCGACTGTGGTCCAGTTGTAAGATATGAGAGAATTCAAGAAAGAAGAAGAAAAAGAGCTGCATGCTCCAGACTTTGTTTGAGTGGTTCCAAGGAATCTCAAAGACAACAGAGAGTCAAACGCAAGAAGGCTAGTGGAAGCTGGAGTCCAGGACGAACTAACTACAAGCAATTAGTCAGCGCCTGGATTTTCCTTCTAGTGACCCATTTGTCACCAGCTGCTGTCATGGCTTCTGCCCCCAATAGGCTGCGATCCCCTGCATTAGTCCGTCCTCTCCAATGTTCAGGATTGTGTTTTTGCCCCGACATTGATTTTTTTGATGGACCTAAGATGAGTTGGTTTTGAGGGTTTTTTTTTTTGTTTTTTTTGTTTTGTTTTGTTTTTTTTGTTTTTTTTTCACTTGTTTTCTTGTGAGAGTGAGACCCAAGACCCATGATTTCCACATGTCAGACTGGAGGTCAAGAGTTCATTTGCATTCTGAAAGTGAATCTTAAGGCTGAAATCCTAGAACAGCATTTTGTAGTGCCAAGGATGATATGTTATGTTATTCCATGCTGCTGAACCCCTCTGTTGGGTTGTACTATTTTGCAATCTTACAAGCAATGTGTGAGAATGCTGTTCTAACAGAATGTTGTCAAGCTTTTGAATTCCTGGCAGTCTGATGGTGAGAATGGGTGGCTTAATTTAGCTTTATTTTGGATTCCTCTTATTATGAGTAAAATTAGGCATTTACTCATTTAAAAGACATTTTTATAAATTTTCCTGTTGACTTTGTTTATACTTTTTGCTCCATTCTCCACCTTTAAAAAATAGGTTTTTCTTCACAACTAAAGATCCTTTTATATACATGGATTGTTCCTTTATATGTGAGATATTTTGCATTTTTTCTAATTTGTCATTTGTTTACTAATTTTTCTTTTTGTTATGGCTATGCAAAAATTTCTTGTGCATATCTTTAATTCAGCTGGATTCTGAGTCATAGCTAGAGATATTTTGTTACTTGCATATTTTGAAGGATTTCTTTCTTGTTTTCTTTCAATGCTCGGGTAGCTTAAATTTAGATCTTCGATGCATTTAGTGTTCCACTGATTATTGTTTGTGGGATGAAGTATGTTTGTGTGTGTATAAATATAGACATGGATGCATATATTCATTTACAAATGATTAGTTTCCCATTGTCATTTATTTTTTTAAAATCTTTATTTTTTTACTCAAGTCATTTGAGATATAATTTTTCCATATATTAATTACTCAAATATATCTGGGCCTATGCTTTTATTTTCTATGTTCTTTCCTCTCATGCTATATTTCATATTATATAGTAGTACTTCCATGATATGTTTTATTTTCTGATATGTCTAGTCTGCCTTCATTTTTCTTTCCATCCAGATCTTTTCTTTTGCCCTTAGTTTGGTCTTAAATTTATATATTTGGGAGACACTTCTCTAATTCAAGAAAACAAAACTAAGATATTTCATTGGAATCATATTCAATGTACATTAACCCTGGGAGAGCTAACATTCTTAAAGCATGGAGAGTCCTTGAACTTGTTGCTGCTATAACGAGTGACCCCAGATGTAGTATTTTGGAACAACATAAATTCAGGCAGATGTGGGAGTCTACACCAGTAATCTCATTACTTAGGAGGTACAGTCAGGAAGATGTGAGTTTAAGGACAGCCCTGGCTGTACAGTGAGTTGGAGACAAGCCTATCTATACTCTAGGAGATCTTTCTAATAACCCCTAAACCTGTAACTGTACATTTCTGCCTTATAAACTTGTAGTCATAATCTTTCATTCTCAGCACTTGGGTTCTGTCAGGACAACCCATCCATATCCCTTTAGCACTCAAGGGCAGAGGACCATCAACAGTGCTTGAGGTCCTCCTCACTCGCCCAGCCCAGGATTTCCATCCAAGAGACCAAAAGGGCCCAGGTAGTTCATCAGTGACATCCCCATTTAGTTTGCCCACTGTTGTCTTCGATTCCTCTACACTTTCCACTTAATCTTTGAACGTATTTGAAACAATTATGTCAGAGTCTTCATCTAATAAATCTTCCATTTTCAGAAACAATTTCCAATGATTTATGTCTTCCTCTCAATGGGCCATATTTCCTGTTTGCTTCATGCTTTGTTTTTTTTTGTTTTGTTTTTGTTTTTGAACCCTGGATAGTTGAATCTAATAATACAGTAGTGCTGAAAATGAGATTCTTTCTCTCCCATAGGGTTTTCTGTTTTTAAAAAGTTGGCTTATTTTGTAGCTCTGGTTGTTGTCATTTCTCTCTGTACCAAGGACCATCTGAAGATGCAAATGTACTGTCATGTTGGGCGTTTGTGGAATCTTATTTTTCCCTGGGCAAGCATAAGCACGCGTGCGCACGCAAGTGTGTGTGTGTGTGTGTGTGTGTGTGTGTGTGTGTGAGAGAGAGAGAGAGAGAGAGAGAGAGAGAGAGAGAGAGAGAGAGAGAGAGAGAGAGAGAGAGAGAGAGAGAGAGAGAGATTCAGGATTGAGCCTGGTGCAGCACATGCTCTACCACTGAGTTACACACTTGGCTAACAATCACTGCAGATGTCCTTTTATGGGCAGTTATTTTTTTTAACCTTATTGTGTTTCCCAAGAGTGAAAAAGAAAAGAATGAAGAAAGGGCAACTGGCCTGTCAGCCCTTCTAGAAATCTCTTCACACAGAGGGGAGAAGCTTGAAGCAATGGCACACCCACTCTGTGCCCCTGCACTCAGCAGCAAAAGCTCAGGTCCCCAGTGTTACGAGGGGTCCTTGTGGCCTAACATGACACCTTCAAGCTCTGCATCGGTCTCTCTAGGGACGCGTGTCCGGTGTCTTGACATGGTTATGTGAGTGGAGTATAGGTAGCCACTATGGTACTAAGTGCTAAAACTGGCTGAAATTAACCCAATTCATCATCCGACTCCTCTCATGGCAGTTATGAACCTATAATGGGCCTCCCAGTTCCAAAACAGTTGAAACAGGCAGATTCCACCAGCACCATCCAGATGAGGACGCAGATTCCTGGGGCAGCCCATCTCCTCTCTTACCCTGCTTTATGCTTCATTGATTCGATTAGGAAGTGGTTTTTCTATTACATTGATTTCTTTTCTACACGGCAGTGGTTTCATTTATTTATTACTTCTACCACTTTCTATTTTACATCTCAATAATTTCTGGTTTTATCATTTTTCATTCTTCCTGAATACTTCTTAGTAATGTATTGTTCATTTTTGGCCTTTTATGTTGGGAATTTCACATATTTTTATTCCTAATTTTAAAAAGTTTTAACAGAAGTATGATATATATATATACACACACAAACACATACACACACGTATAAAATAGACAGATTTGTAAGACTGAAAGTGGAAAAGCCCTGGTACCAACAAGCCCTTGCAGATAACAAGAGCTACCACTACAGAAGTCCCCTGCTACCCAACGCCCTCCAATTCTGCATCTACTATTGAAAGTCAGTTTTACCTGCCTTTTACCTAAATGGAGGGATATATACTCTGCAGTGTTTTCTCTTTTGCCAAAAATTATGTCTGGGATCTGACTGCAGAGTCAAGCCCTTGGGATGATGTCATATTCTACCTTTTGAATATATGCTATCCTTTATGTTTGTATTCATGACAATATATTAGTTACCTTTGCACAGCCATGACCACAAGACACAAGAGAACAACTTGAAGAGGCAGATTTATTTTGCTCACATACCAGAGGGATCACACCATGGTCACTTGGCTCTGGGCACTTGGACAAATAATCATCACAGTGGGAGAATATGGTAAGGGAGGTTATTTGCCTTTTGGCTGGCCAGACGGTAAGAATGTGGAGGGTCCTGGGCACCTCCTAAGCTTTCCTCCATCTTCCAAAATAATGCCACCAGCTAGGAACGAATAATTCTATACATGAGCCTGTGAGGGGTGCATTTCATATTCAAACGTACAACAATAAGAAAGAGCATATTTTGTATCTGTTCCCAGTTCCTGATGTTGAGGTTCCCAAAGCCTTGTGATTTCCTGATGGATAGTGTCTCTATTAGAGTCCTTAGTCTGTAGAAATCTCTTGAGTAGTAGAAACATCTTTTGTTCTGAGGAGGAGATTCTTGGTGGCTCCAGAATAGCTTCCTCATAGCTTCCGGATGAGGCTGTGAACAAGGAAGCCCTCGCTGGAGCCTTAGAACTCAGCTCACCTGCCACCCGACCTCTATGGAGTAGAGCAAACCAGGGAACTGTTAATAATTGATTATGCCTGTGTGATGAAGTCTTCATAGAAATCCTTAAACTGCCAAGTCTGGCCAGCTCTCAAGCTGAGCACATCCACCGTATGGAGGGTTGTTACAAACCTGCCCTTGTTGCTCAGTTTTAACTAATACTTTGTTCCCTCTAACACTCTGTTCTCCTAATTTTCAGCTAGCCGCTCTGGAGTGTGTGTATTGGCAGCTGCTTGCTGCTCAGAATCCCTTCACATTCTTTTTCTTTAATGAAAATAGATTTTTTTTCATACACTATATTCTGATTACGGTTTCCCCTCCCCCACTCCTCCCATTTCCTCCCCACCTCCCCTCTCACCTAAGCCACACTGTTCTCTCATTAGAAACAAATGGGCATCTAAAGAACAATAATAAAATAATTAAAAAACAAACAAATCAGAATATGTCAAAATGACCAAACAAGAAAAAGGGTCAAAGAAACATATATAGACACAGGAACCTGTACATTTGCACGTGCAGGAATTCCACAAAAACTCAAAATCAAAAGCCGCGCACGTGTGCACGCACCACACACACACACATATGCGCAAAGGACCTGTAAAGTTTAAAAAAAAAACAAAGCCCTAACTTAATATGAGACAAAAAAATTTCAAAGATGCTATTGAGTTTGTTTTGTGTTGGCCACTAACTGCTGGGCGTGGGGCCTACCCTTAAGAGTGATTTGTCTCTCTGGTGAGATTCCCCTGAAGAAAACTAATTTTTCATTTGCAAATGGCTATCAGCTGGGGGTAGTTTCTGGGTTAGGGATGGGGCGTGTGTCTCTATCCCCGTTAGGCTCTAGGACCCCACCTGGTGTAGGCCTGTGCAGGCCCTGTGCACTCTGTCACAGTCTCTGTGAGTCCATGTGTGGCCAGCCCTGTTGTGACCCCACCTCCTGAGGCTCGTACCCCTCCTCTTCTACAGAGATAGCCGAGTCCCGAGGGAAGGGACTTGATGGAGATATCCCACTTAGGGCTGTGTGTTCCCAGGTCTCTCTGACTGTTGTCTGACTGTGCGTCTCTGCGTGTGTACGCCCCTGCTGTGGGAGGAAGCTTCTCTGACAACTGCTGAGCAAGGCCTAGGTCTACAAATACAGCAGGAGGTTATTAGGAGCCATATCATTGCTACATTCCTTTAGGAGAACAGGAGTACTTGATTTCACCCTAGGTCCCTGGGCTATCTAGTTCCAGGGTGTTGGCTACCCAAGCAGCACTGGATCTGGGCTCCATCTCATAGAATGGAACTTAAATCAGATATTGGTTGGTAACTCCCACAAGCTATGTGCCAATATTGCACCAGTGTGTCTTGCAGGCAGATCACTCTTGTAGATTGAAGGGTTTGTAGCTGGCTTGGTGTTTACTTTCCTCCTTCAGTGGTGTTCAGAGGACCTTCCAGGACCCATTCGGTGATGAAGGTACTAGGTAGGCACCAACTTGATCTCTCCATGTTCAGTGAGTTGTGTAGGTGTTCTCTTAAGCACTAGGGCCTTGCTATCAGTTTGTGGAGAGCCACCAATAGTCTTGGCAATAGTCTGTGTTGTTTGGGGATTCCTCTGTGTCCAAGAACTCTATTAGATGTAACCCATTCCAGTACTGGAAAGCTTTGTTTGGCAATGAAAGATGTCCTGTAGGGTTCTGTCTCCTCTGTTATTTGGTGATTTCATTTAGATCACCTTCATATATGTATATATTATAGGAAGCTTCTACTGTATTAGGTTTCCATAAAACCCTTCAAATGGCTCTTAGTTTTAGCTGTCCCTTCCCGTATTCCCTCCCCTACCTCTCTCTTCCTTCCCCCTCCCTGTTTGGTCATCCCATTCCAGTACCCCCATTCGTCCATAATTACCTATTCTATTACCTCTTCCTAATCATTCCTAATTAATTTCCGCCACCTACCTCCACGTCCAGTCCCTTATTCTCTGCCTAACCTCTGAGGTTATTCAGATTGTAGCTTGCTTATCAAGTAGTTTGGGCTGGCATCTGTGGTCTCTTAGAGTTTGTTGAACATCTGTCCAGGCCTTTTGGCTTCTAGAGTATCCATCGAAAAGTCAGGTCTTATTCTAATATTTTGGCCTTTAAATGTCATTGGGTCCTTTTTCCCTTGGAGCTTTTAATATTCTTTCATTGTTCTGTATGTTTAGTGTTTTGATAATTATGTAACTTGAGGAATTTGTTTTATGGTCCAGTCTATTTGGTGTTCCATATGTGTCTTGTATCTTGATAGGCATTTCCTTTCTTCAGGTTGGGGAAATTTTCTTCGATGATTTTGTTGAAAATATTTTCTGCGCCTTTGGCCTGAGTTTCTTCTCCTTCCTCTATTCCTATTATTTGTAGATTTGGTCTTTTAATAGTGTCACAGATTTCCTGGATGCTTTGTGCCTGGTTTTTTTTTTTTTTTTTTTTTTTTTTTTTTAAGATTTACCATTTCTTTGATGGAAGTGTCCATTTATTCTATCTTCTCTTCAATGACTGAGATTCTGTCTTCCATCTCTTGTGTTCTGTTGGTGAGACTTGCCTCTGAGTTTTCCATTTGAAACACTAATTTTCTCATTTCCAGGTTTCCTTCAGTTTGGGCTTTCTTCATTGAATCTACTTCCACTCCAAGTCTTGAGCTGTTTTCTTCATCTCATTCTGCTGTTTGTGTTATCATACATTATAGTATTTATTAGTTTCCTCTTTAAGGACCTCTATCGTATTCATAAAGGCTATTTTGAAATCCTTGTCTTGCACTTTAACTCTATGGAGTTCCTCAGGGCATGCTGTCGTAGGATAGCAGGGCTTTAGTAGAGATGTATTGTCCTGGCTGTTAATGATTGTGTTTTTAAGCTGGTGTCTAAGCACCCGACTTTGGGATGACTGTAATTCTAGGTGCTGATATCTGGTCTTGTTGGGCAGGCATTTGTTACTTGGTTTCTGTCACCCTTTTTGGTTGTTAGGACAGTATGATGGCTGTGGGTTGCCTGGTAGGAAATTGTGAGATCCTGCCAGGTGTGGCCACTGGAGTTTCTGATTAGAATGTTTTTCTTAGTTTTGGGGACTGACACTTAGGAATGGAGATGGGCTGGGAAGGGCAGCTGAAGGGGACAAAATCAAGGTGTGACAACAGGATCTGTTTAGTCCCCTGGGAATAGGGGCAGAGTTAGGTCAGGCCACAGCTGTTAGTCTGCTACAGAGCTGGGGATGAGGTTGGGGTGTTGGATTTGGAGAAGAGGGAGAGTGAAGATCTGAGGATCACCTACCTGCTTCCCTGGTCTATCTGCTTCCCTGGCTGGTGTGGCAGCAGGTTCCCAGGGATGTCTGCAGGAGTTGGCAGCTGAGACAAAGAAATGGGGGTGGTATTTTCTGATGATAATTATGGAGTTCAGGAAGTTTGGTTTTGTTTGTTCTGGTATTTACCTTCATATCACTAACTTTCAGTGCCCCAAGTCCTCTCTGCCCTTATATGAACTAGTACTATTGGGTCTATAAACTTGCATGATACCCTTTGCCTCCTATTAGCTTATATATGCCAGTCAATGCATTTGTCTTTTTATTTGTTTCTACTTCATAAAAAAATCCATCTGTATACCACCCTTATCAAGTCCATCTATGCATATTAGACTGTTGACATTGCTTCACCTATCTTGGATGTCTTTTTTTATTTTTTTCCTCCACATTTTGTCTTTGTATTTTATTCTATATACTTGTCTTCTAGTTCAACAATCTTTTTTTTTTTTTCACTTGTGTACTATCTGCTGTTAATTTCATCTTCTTTTTTGGTACTGTATTTTTATTTTCAGTGATTTTATTTGATACTATTTTGTAATTTCAGGTTTCTAGCATCATATTTCATCATTTCATTCATAATTTTTTGAGACAGGTTCTCTCTTTTTTTCCCTGGATCTGACTATGTAGACTAGGCTGACCTTGAACTTGCCTCTACCTCTATCCCTCGAATGCTGGGATTAAAGGCATGTGCCACTGCGTTGGCTACTTCATAATCTTCATAAATCTTATTCATCCTTTAAACTAGGACTTTTCTTACAATAATTTAAAAGACTGTTTGTCCTTGAGGCCATCTCTACACCTGCTCCTATTGACTATTTCCTCTCTTGACCACTTGTGTGTGAGAGATTTTAAAAAACACAATATAAAATTTTACTCAATATATCTTTTAGAATATAGACTATTGAATCTGAATATGTTTTTAAATTAAAATATAATTACATCATTCCTCACTTTTCCCTTTCCTCCTTCCAATCCCTCCTTTGAACCCTCCCCCTCCTATCCCTCTTGAAACCATGGCCTCTTTGTCTTTAGTTGTTATTAGTATTTTACACACACACACACACACACACACACACACACACACACACACACACACTCTTAAATATATAAATATAACCTATTCAATCTATTTACTGTTGATTGTATGTATATAATTTCAGGGCTGACCATTTGATATTATATGTGAATTTAAAATTATTTTTATTGCATAAAAAAGGAGGAACTGAAGTAAATAATACTTGTTTTCAGCAACAGGCCTCCTAGGGAACTGTCTCCTTGCATTCAACCATCTTAGCACTCAGAGGTTACTAAGGCCATGGTCCAAGATCTGCCCAGTCACTGCTCAAGCTAGTGGTAGACTTTGATATCTTTTGGTGAGGACGAAAAGTATTTCTGCTAGTTTTGAAATCTTGCAGAAGTCATGAGTTGCTGGATCATGGAAACCTCCATCCCAACTTCAAAGGGAAGGCCTGAGAGACCAGGCAAAATGTCACAGTGTAATGTTCTCTGTGGCAGACTGCTGCCTGAGTTCTGGCTACAGCTCTGAGAGTGACACCTAAGCTACAGTGGAGACCCCAAAAAGCTGGGGACGGGGGAACAAGAAATATCTGCCGAGGAGAGCCAAGCATTCTTTGGACTCTCCTTAGAGTTTTGATTACCATGCATGGGTGGATTCCCCCTCTGTGTGTGGGTGTGTGTTCACCAGCACTGAGAGTAGCAATAGACCTCTTCTTTCTATGTTTTTTTTTTGGGGGGGGGCGGGTATTTCACTTGAGTTTTCTGTGTGTTCCCTCTGATGTTTTTTTAAACCCATGTTTTTGCAGACTATGTGGACAGTGTTGATGTAGTTGGGCCAAGAGGAAAACTCTTGCAAAACTTTAGCTAGAAGTAGAAGTCACAATTTTCTATATTTTTTTGTTTCCTAGCTTTAGACATTTGTTTTCAAATATTCAAGCCAAAAAACTTCTTAGGAGACATATTAAAGTGTTTTAAATTTAGATAAAACATGGATTGCAGAACGCAGAGTGAATACATTTATTTTTTATGTAAATTGGAAGTGATCTAAAACCAAATTTAAAATGATCTCAAAGGAATAAAATGATGAATAGCCAATTTCTAATACACATGTACATGTGCATACTTGCGCGCGCGTGCGTGCACACACACACGCACACACACAAACACACACACACACACACACACACACACACACACACACACACACACATAAAACACAGAGTTGGAAGAGGTCCACTAGCAAGATAAGGATCTCAACGAATTTCTAGAAGGTAGAAAACAGAAGTTATGATTGAGAAGCCTTGGATAGTGGGAACTAATACAGAAAAAAAATGCTACCCAAGCGGACTCTGCTAGAAGAGTGTGGAGACACACATTGTCCCTGAGTCCTTGGGGTGAGAACAAGCAGACAGGAGGTGCACTGTAGAGCCTAGGTGTCTATGTGAGGGTTCCTATTGACCATCAATTTGACAGGCTCTAGAATGATCAAGGAGACAAGCTGCAGGCACACCTGTTAGGGATTATGTAGATTAGGTTAGCCTCTGGGCAGGCTTGTGAGGGTGGATCTTGATTAGGTTTATTGAGGTAAGAAGACCCACCCTAAAGGTGGGCAGCACTATTCCATGGCCTTAGATCCTAGACTATAGAGAAAGGAGACCAAGAGTCACACACAGGTGTTCTTTACTCTCTGCTTCTTGACTGTGGATGCAATCTGACCCCCTGTCTCAAGCTTGTGGCATCTTAATTTCCCCACCGTGACACCCTTTGTGTAAGCCAAACTTAATCCTTCCTTCTTTGAGCTCCTACACTCTGCCCTGTCCTTCGATTGTTTTCAATCCACCTAAAAAGAAGATTAACATACACTCAGATTCAAGCCAAGCAGACAAACAAGCCCCTAGGGTTCCTTTCTAAACCAATACCAGAGAGAGGGGTAGTTGGTGTGTGGGCCTCACATAGCAAAATGTTTCACACTGTGGTATTTCAAGTCTCTACCATAATAGCCTTGTTCAATAGTTTCTTGTTCAATCTCCTTAGAATCAAGGCTACCATCCTCATCTGCCCACCCAGGATTCTTCCAGCTATCACATTTTAAATATAAACGGAAAAATGAGATTTTTTAAAAATTTTCTTTCTGCTTAGCAAAGTATTACAAGATATAGGGGCTTCAAATAACAACTTGCAGTTATTGCTGATGGTTCTCTAGGTTGCCTGGTAATTGGCTACTTTTGCTTCGCTGTGACCAAAATATCCAACAGAAAATATCCTTAGAGAGGAAAGAAATGTTTATTTGGGGTCAGAGTTAGAGAGTGCTCCATTCCGTCATGGTGGAGAATGCACGGTAGAGTTAGAGTTCTTAGCAACAGAGCATGGACACAGGCTCCGCAGGTCTCAACGGAACAGGAAATAGAGTAATTAGAACCAGGAGTGGAGAGGTAACCTTCAAAGGCACATCATAGCGACTTGCTTTCCTCAGTAAGACCCCACCCCCAAAAGGTTCCACAGTCTCCCAGACAGTACCAGCAGTTGGGGAACACGTCTTCAGAATATGGTCCTGTGGGGGACATTTCAGATTCTAACTGTGTCACTTGAGTGGGTCTCCCATGGGTGTCTAATATAGTCACAGTCAGTGGCAGCTGGGCCATCTGAAGCTCAGCTGTGCTGAGAGTCCAATAGACGCCTTGTTCAATGTCTGGTGATTTACTTCTCCTGGGTCTTTCTTCCCTTGGTAACTCCATCTTCTTGGAGCATGATGGTCTCAGAGTCATCATACTTGTTTTTCTGAGATTTATTTCCAAGAGAAAGAAAGCAGGTGTCCTAGTGATGTTTAATTTCAACTTGACACAGCCTAAAGCCATCCTTCCAAAGAAAAGGAGTCTCAGTTGAAGGATTGCCTGGATTGGATTGGCCCATGGCATGTCTATGGGAGATCATCTTGGTGCTAGCTAATTTGATGTTAACTCAACATAAATTAGAGTCGTTTTGGAGGAAGGGAGCTCAACTGAGAAAATGATTCCACCAGATTGGTCTGTGAGCAAGACTGTATTGCATTTTTTGATTGACGATTGATGTGAGAGGTCCTAGCTCCCTGTGAGCAGGGCCACCATGGGGCTGGCTGTCCTGGGTACAATGAGAAAGCCATGAGGAGCAAATCAGTAAGGAACACTCCTCCATGGCTTATGCTTCATTTCCTGACTCCAGGTTCCTGCCCCAAGTTCCTACTGTGGCTTTCCTTCATGATAGACTCATAAACTGTAAAGTGAAATAAATCCCTTTCTCCCCAAGATGCTTTTGGTCATGGTGCTGTATCATAGCAATAGGAATCCTAGTCTTAGTTGTTAATTGATTTAAGAAGCCCGCTAACTGTAAGCAGGTGGTCCTGGGGAATGTAAGAAAGCTAGCTAAGTGCTAAGTATGATCCTGCTAGTGAGTGAGCTAGCAAGCAGCATTCCTCCGTGGTTTCTGCTTTAGTTCTGCTTGACTTCCTGTCTAGACTTTCCTCAATGCACTGATGGAAGTATAATGCAAATAAACTTGTTTTTCCTGTGATGGTTTAAATGAGGCTCATATATTTGAATGTTTGGTCCCTAGTTAGTGGAACTGTTTGGGAAGGATTGGGAGGTGTGACCTTGTTGGAGTGGGTGCGGCTTTGTTGGATGAGGTATATCCCTTGGGGTGGGCTTTGATGTTTCAAAAGCACATAGCAGGCCCAGTTTCTTTCTCTCTGCCTGCAACTTATAGATCAGATGTGAGCTCCCAGCTACTCCTCCAGCAACATGCCTGTCTACTACAACCATTCCCTTCCCATGATGATAGACTTGCCCCTCTGAAACTAGCATGATCCCAATGAAACAATGTTTGCTTTTGTTTGTTTTGGTTTTTTGAGACAAGGTTTCACTGTGTAGGCCCAGTTGTCCTGGAACTCACTTTATAAGCCAGGCTGGCCTTGAACTCACAGAGATCTACCTGCCTCTGCCTCCAGAGTGCTGTGATTAAAGGTGTACTACCACTGCCCAGCTAAATATTTCCTTTTATAAGCTGCCCTGGCCATGGTGTTTCGTCATAGTTATAGGACAGTAACTAAGACACCTCCGAGGAGTTCACAGAGTATTTTATTCTAGCAACAATGGAAACAAGAACAAAAAAAAAAAAAAAAAAAAAAACCAAGCCAGAAAAGGGCTAACCCAGGAAACGGCATGTGAACCCTGCTGCATCAGTCAGATGGGTTCCCAGGTTCAGAAGGACAGAGATAGACTCCATCCACCTGCTCGGGAGAAATCAGATGACCTTGACAAAGAACACGTGGGATGTAAGATAATATGCTGGACACCTTTGGAACACGTACTTAATTATTAGAAGCCCCTGAGAAAACATGCAAGATAAGCAATTAGGAAAAATAGAGTGGAGGAAATGAAGATAATTCAAGGAGCTGAAAGTCTCTGAAAAGGAGGCAAAACAAACTCTGCAAACTTCAAAACATATATTCATATCTCGGGGAAATTGAAGATAACAGTGCCGCTGAACAAGAGTGGATGGCTACAAGAAAGGAAGGATCAGAAACCAGGAAAGAACTTTTGAAATTCAAAAAAGTGAGCGGTGAGATAAAAGGCTTAGTGAGGAAGGACTGCCCCCGCCCCTGCGTGTGCCTGTGTGCGTCGGAGAACGGTCTCCACAGAGACGGAGGAAGGAAGCAGCTTGCTTTATTTCTACTTGATGATTTTGTCTACTCTGGTGAGAAAGGAATAAATTTACATGTTGGCATTTATGTTAGGAGTTTAGTGTGAAACTCTTGAGTTAAATGACCCTGTAGTTTCAATTTATTCTTCTTGTGTTTTAAGGCTCCCTCTAGGTTGGCATTCGGGGAGGCAGGTGGCTTGGCTAGCCAAGCTCACTGTTCTCTCTCTCTCTCTCTCTCTCTCTCTCTCTCTCTCTCTCCCTCTCTCCCTCTCTCCCTCTCTCTCTCTCTCTTTCTTGTATTTCTTATTCTTTTACTTCCTTCTCTTTCTTGCTTTCTTTTTAAAATACATTTTTCATTAATTCTTTGAGAACATCATGCAGTGTATTTTTGTATTCCTCCCAGATCTCTCCTTCTTTCCAATCTTGTACCCCCTTCCTTTTTTTTTTTTTCAATAACTCACCAGTTCTAATTTGTGATATCCATACACTCCTGGGTGTTGAACCATGCCTTTAAAAAAAAAGTTGTCTTTCCTTCCCTCAAAAGCTATCAATTGTCAATAGCTCCGCGCTTGTGTGTGGGAACTCAGGGACCCTTCCTTCTCCATGTTAGAAGGTTGGCTGACAATTTTGTGCAGGTCTTGTGCAGGCAACCACAGCTCCTGTGCATTCATGAGGGCAGCGATCCATCATCCCTGACCTCTGATTCTTACAATCTTTCCACCCCTTCTTTTGGGATAGTTCAGGGACGTTTGTGGGTGGGAGGGATGACGTAGACATCTCATTTGGGGTTGAGCACTTCACTGGCAGGTAGTCTCTGCAGTTTGACCAGTGTTAACCACTGTCCACTGCACAAAGAAATGTCTCTGGTAAGGTCTGAGGGCTGCACTGTTCTACAGGTAGGGAAATACATATTTGGAAGACAGTTTGGTTACTATGTCCATTTAACAGAATGATAGTAGGTTTATCCCTGGGGCCTGTGGGTTCCCCAGCCATGGATTATTGACAAGATTTACAAAGTACTATGTAGTGGGTAGCCGTTCCAGCTTTGACCTGGAAGTACCACCCCCACTGAGGCTTTGGTAACTGTCACGTCTATAAGGCAGAGCTGAGAGAAGCTCCCTGAAGACCTGAGATCTGGATGGGCTGGCTCTCTTGGTTCCTGGATCCTGGATGCTGGAGGTAGACTGAGCAGAGTTCTCCAAAGAACACCACTGGACTATGCTTCACCTTTCCCAGACCCTGTAACCTATCCCTTCACTTGTAAGTTACCCCACAAAATAAACCTCCCTTTTAACTACGTGGAGTTGCCTTAATATTTAAACCAATAGTACCATACATGTTTACTCCTATAGAGAGGGCCTCAAATCTAACAAGAAAGCAATTGGTTACCTCCATAACATTCATGTTACTACTGAACCCATGGGCATATCTCAGCACACTAGTCATTGCTGTATTTCACAGGGTTCCTAGCTGAGTAAGACTGTTGATGATACATATAGCCACAACAGCCTATGTACCACCTTCTAGAACTATGAACGCTAGCCAGGAGGGAGGAAACTTCCAGGTCAGTAGCAACTTGATTTCTCCAAGTCCTATGACCAAAGTATATGTTGTCTTCAGCAACAGGGTCTTACCAACAAGTTCTGGTGGGCAATCAAGAACAATTACAATAGCTTGTATTGTTTGGGGCGGGTGTCTCTGGGGCACCCTTGACCAACAACTTGAGGGGAGATATTCTGTGTCTGGCACTGGGATTTTTATTTGTCAACCTATGTCTTCTGGTAGGAGCATTATCCCCTGTGGAGGATAACTCTCATTAAACACGAGAGAGAGAGAGAGAGAGAGAGAGAGAGAGAGAGAGAGAGAGAGAGATCTCAAATTTGCTGTGTAGATAAATTTCTGATCCTCCTGTCTCTGTCTCCCAAGGGGTGGATTACAGTTGATCATCACCACACTTGGCTTATTCTTATTTGAAGCTGCTTCATTCTCGTTGGAAGAAGTGCCTGTTGGAATAGGAAACCCCACCCATTAACTTCTTGCCTATTGTAGCTTTCCAATCAGGCCAAAATAAATAATGATATCACACAATTCTATACAGAGAAAAATTCCAGAATGGCAGCTGATGGACTATACAGGCTCAAAAATTAATGGCAAGGGTAGTGTGATCGTTAACTTTAATTGCTGACTTTATACAACCAAAAATCACCTGGAAAAGGTCTCAGTAAAGGATTGTCTACAGTGGGTTAGGCTGTGGGCATGTATGTGGGGGACTGTTTTGGTTAATTGATGAGGAAAGACCCATCCACTGTGGGTAGCACTACTCACTGGCAGGAAATGAATAAGAGTGAAGAGTGCCAGTAGGCATACGTGCATTCATTTCTCCTGCTCTTGACTGTGGGTTGGATGGGACCAACTCTGTGAAGTTCCTACCTTGATTCCCCCACAATGTTGGACTCTAACCTACAATTGTAAGCTGAAACAAACCCCCTCTGCCTTAAGCTGCTTTTTGTCAAGGTCTTTTATCACAGCGACCTTTGGCCACAGAACAAGTGGCCCAAGACTTTTGACATCACTGGTGCCAGGGAGAACAGCTACTGGCTGATTGGGACACAGGAGTCTTGGGGACCACCTGTTAGGTACGCCACATTTTCCCTTTCGACACTTCCCAATCTATAATAAGTTCTCACAAACTTGGTAGTCTAAAGTAGTAGTGCATTCTGTCTCAAAATTCTGGAGGCCGGAAGACAAAGCCAGTGCTGACTGGCTGTACTGCTCCAGCAGCTCTAGAGAAGCCATGCTTGTCTTTACCAGACTCCCGACGCTTGGCTTGCAGCCAGGGATGTCAGCATTCACTTTCCACTGACTTCTCTCTGCGTGTCCTCCCTGCTTCCTCTTGGAAGGACCTTTGTCATGAACTTTAGGAGACACATGGATAACCCAGGACAGTTTCCTCATCACAAGATCCTTATTTTAATTACATTACAGAGATTCTTTCCCCAAATTAGGGAAGAGTCAATCTTTTACCACATAAGGTAAGATTACAGTTTCCGGTCATTAGGAAGTCGATATAGTTTTGAAGTTATTATGTAACTCATTGCTAGAAGCTTGGAGCCCCAAGATTGTCACCCAGCTCCTTACACAATCCCTGGTGATCATGTTTTATGTATTAGTTTGATGGTAGTTGTCTGGCCTTTCCGTACAACCTTGTGTCTATAAGCTTGATCCCCTCTTGTATTCCAGAATAGCAGAGAGGGCAATCTGATGAGGGACTAAAATGCCCCAGGTGAGGCCAGAAGGGCAAAGTTTTGACATTGCCAAGTAGACAGTCCTTGTGAGGGGACCACGTTCCTTCCTCTTTCTGTGAGTACAAGACGACTCAAGTTTGGCTCCCAAGGCACTCCTTTGGTGTCTGAATCCAAGATGGGAAGTACTCCACTTTGCAAAGAGGATTAATGTTTCATAACAAAGGTAATTTATTCAATTGTATGCAAAAGAGGTGGTAGTAATGGCATGCACAAAGCACGCTGATTTTTGTCTATTGTGTAGTCTGTTTAATTCCTATAAAAACACCAGTAGCTCTATCGAGTACCTTTCAGAGAACTTGACCACTTACGGAATGAATTGGATTGTGTTAATTAAATACACTTGACTTTGATGAAACTGAAACCTGATAGGCTTTCAAGGAAATGAAGCTTAGCAAGCTTTAGTGAATTTTAATAGATAGTGGATAGGATTAAACATCAGACCCGGCAACTCTGGTTTTTTATCAGTTGAACGGCAAAAAAAAACTAGTTGCTTCTGATCCTAGGACCAAGGGGTTTTATCTTTTAAGGGCTCATGTCCAAGCAGGGAATATGTTCCCATCCCCACATAAAGTACTATATATGAGCCCGACTGGGAAAAGCTTGATACTGCTATGTTTAGGGAAGGTAGCTAACATTATAGATGAAAGAATTCCAGTTTTAGCCATCACATCAGGATGGGCACAGGGTCAACAGCATGAGTCTTAAGAATTTTACTGGACTTTAATGCGAAGTCTCTAATTCAAAGAACTCAACTGTCGGGCTGAACACACTTGGCTTTGCAGTGACTCTCGCAAAACCAGGCATTCAGAATGGTCTCCACCTCAAATCTTCCAAGGGTAACGGACCTACCTAAAATACCGACCTTGTTTTGGGTGGGTTTGTTTGTTTGTTTAATTTTTGTTACTGAGATTCATTAGGCAGGCACGCATGCTGGTACTGCACTAGATTTCTAGGCTGGTTTCATTTTTCATTTTGAGGCAGACTCTCACTGAATTGGTAAGAAGAACTTACACTTTTGATTCTCCTGCTTCAGCCTCTTGAGGCCTGGCTTGGGCGATATTAATAGGATAATTTGTGCTCCACGTGTAGTTCAGTCATAGATACCACCAATGTAGATACGCTTTACTTCTTCAGTCTATACGACTTAGGAAGGTCATCCACCACCAGAGAACACCCCAACAGAGTGGCCAGCTTAGAGAGGGAAAGAAGCACATTCATAGCATTTGGAAGACCTGAGCAAGTGACCTGGAAGAGGGCCATGGCTTAGGAAGGACACGACACATACAGAGGGACAGAGGAAGCCCTGGGAGAATGAAGTCCTGGGTGAAGGAATATCTGTCCACGGGCACAACCACACCGTGGACTCCCTGAGGTCTTGTACCCATGGGACAGTTGGCAAAGCCACTACCCATATGGGCCAGGCTGAAGAGGGGTGGCAAAGCTCTCCTCAGGAATTTGAATGTTAAGTGTTTATGGACCAGTTCATCAGTGTGTGCCAAGACTAACGACTGTGGCTTCCTTCTCCCCGATGGTTGACATCCGGAGGCTGCTCCCTACGGAGACCTCTTGCAGACACTAACCAGCCCCTCCCTCTGTGCTGTACCTAAAAAATATGCCATGGTCCTGGGTTGCTATGGTAGCATATCAGATCCCCACCTGATCCCAGCTTCACTGTATGTGTCTCTGTCTTTTCTGCCTTCCTTGCCACACCCAGTCAGGGTTCTGGGAGCCAAGCTGCTCAGGATTCAGCAATAACAAACACTAGGAAATATCTAAAGACATACCATGGGTAGTAGAAATCAGTGTTCTCTCTTGCTTCAGAGAACAGGTACAAGACATTGACATCCAAGACTGATTTTGTTTAGACAAAAGTGGGGACTTACTGAGTCAGGTGACAGGAGAGTCACCTGATGATCTGAATGTGACTTGATCTCCATGCAACGCTCATTCGATTCATCATTTCCACTTCTTCCCATACCACCACCATTCTGTTTTAGAATAGTATTTTAAGATGTGTTACATTCGTTTATGCTCTGGAACATTTGCTTAACGATGCAAAGATTGTTGCATTCTCTTACGTTTCATTTATTTAACTCTGTGAAGCTGTGTTACTGTGCCTGTCTAAAACACCTGATGGTCTAATAAAGAGCTGAACAGCCAATAGCAAGGCAGGAGAAAGGATAGGTGGAGTTGGCAGGGAGAGAGAATAAATAGGAGAAAAAGAGGGACTGGGAAGCAAGAGATATCAAGGAGTGAGAAAAGAAGGAGCTATTCACACAGCCACACAGCCAGCCACAGAGTAAGAGTGAAAGTGCAATTATAGAAGTAAGAACAGGAAAAGTCCAGAGGCAAAAGGTAGATGGGATAATTTAATTAAGAAAAGCTGGCTAGAAACAAGCCAAGCTAAGACTGGGCATTCATAAGTAAGAATAAGCCTCCGTGTATTTATTCGGGACTTGGGTGGCGGGCCCCTCAAAGAGCTAAGACCAAAGGAGTCCAAGAGTTGAAAACAACCCACAACATTTTGGCATATTAAGGTGAGGCCCATATTTCCATGCAGGGCCTGAGAAAGCTGGGGGAAAAAAGAAGAGGGACAGGGCTTCTTTAAGAGGCACTGTGTTCAGCTGGTAGGGCAGCACTAAAAAGAAACAGCAAGCTAAGTAATTAATAAACAAACAAACAAATAAAACAAAACACGCTTATGGCAAAGCAGGTACAGCATTCCTACAGCTAGGAAGGTTGAATGCGGTTCCTGGTCAAGCACCTCTGACCGGGTGGTAGGCCCCTCAAAAAGCTAACACCAAAAAAGTCAGAGTGGAAAAACCCAACAACACCATCCCCTCCCCCCCCCCCCCCCCCGAATTTCCAGGCTCCCATTAACCTGGACTTAGCACTGTGAAGGAAAGTAATTCTTGCTCTGGCTTTCATGCAAAGGGAGAGCTCTCGTACGTCTTGCATGCCCACTGCCTGCTGTCATTGTGGTGGCAGAGGTCGTTGGCAAAGGAACTTAGATAAACCCAAGATTCAACTTTCTGACGATTTATTCAAAAGGATGGCTACTACCACTGTGGCCCCAGGTTATGTGAGGAAGAGAACACAGTCAACTGGAGGAAAAAACACTTCCCCACAAACAAAGGGTAAGTATTAAGGAGGGAAGCACCAAATTCTTGTTACACAGAGAAATCTTTCTGTATGACCAGCCTGTGTAAGGGAAATCCATTTTAGAGTTTGATCTCCAGGTAGTTGGTAGTCCTTTAAGTAGCCTTTCCTGAATCTTCAAGAGCTTAGCAAAAGACCATTATGGACCCCAGGGAAAGGGTGCCAGCCTGTTTTTTTTTCTTTACTCTTTGGCTCTTTGGGGGGGGGGCAGCTACCAAATAAACACACACACACACACACACACACACACACACACACACACACACACACACACACAGGCTTATTACTAGCCAGCTTTTCTTAAATTATCCCATCTACCTTTTGCCTCTGGGCTTTTACCTTTCTCTTACTTCTTCATATCTTACTTTCACTCTTACTCCGTGGCTGGCTGTGTGGCTGGGTGTCTGGCCCCTCATGTCCTCCTCTCCTTGTTCTCTTGCTCCTTCGTCTTTCCTTCCCAGATTTCTCCTTCTATTTATTCTCTCTGCCTGCCAGCCCTACCTATCCTTTCTCCAGCCTCACTATTGGCCGTTCATCTCTTTATTAGACCACCAGGTGTTTTAGACAGGCAAAGTACCACCGCTTCACAGAGTTAAACAAATGCAACATAAAAGAATGCAACACATCTTTGCATCATTAAACAAATGTTCCAGAGCATAAACAAATGTGACACAACTTAAAATAATATTCCACAACACCAGCTTGGCATAGTCTTTGTATCTGTCCTGTGTCTAACCATATTGATCACTCTTTTCAGCCATAGATTTTCACATCCCCACTCTGTATCTCTTGGGTACAATTCAGCCTCACAGCCCTGGTCATGTACTCAAACTGCTCTATTTGGGAGTCTTTCAAGTATGATGACCCATGGTCTGTCCCTATCTTACCCTCTCCTCAAGGATTCCTCCTTACCCTGCAAATCTTCTGACTTTGTGATTGGGCCTTGGATTGGTTTCTTCACTTGCTGGGCTTCATTAGTTCCTCTTCTCATTGCTATGATAAAACACAAAAGCAACTTAAGGCAAGAAGGGCTTTGTCTGAGTCCACAGTTCAAGGGTCCAGTCCCTTGCAGCAGGAAAGGCTCAGAGGCTGCTGGTAGAGAGATGAGTGTGATGTCAGCTCTCACTTCCCCCTTTTGCTTCAGTCCAGGACTCCAGCCCATTTAGGGTGGTTCTTCTCTCCTCAATTCACCTAATCTAGAAACTCCCTCAACATGGCTAGACATTTGCCTCCAAGATGATTCTAGATCCTGTCAACTGGACAATTAAGATTAGCCATCACAGGTGTCTGGTGGGTGCTCAGCTGGGGACTGGAGGTGAGCCTCTTCAGGCCTCAGCAGTGCTGCTGGGGAACTCCCCCTTCTCTCAGCCTTGAACTTGAACTCTGGCTGCCTTAGCCCCTCCAAACTCCAGTCTCTGTCTTTCCGGCTCAGAAGCCTTCTGGACTCTGCCTGCCCCTGCCCCTGTGCTGTTAGAGTTTCTTTTTTACACACACACACACACACACACACACACACACACACACACACACACACACACGAGGAGCAATCTTAAGGCTCACTGCTTTCTTTATCCCTCTGCCCATCTCTCAGGAGCATCATTCATCCTTAATTCTTTTGTTATTTTATTGTATTTTGTTATTTTAAATTTTTATTTTATTTCCATCAGGCTTGGTGGCACACACTTACAATTCCAGCACTTAGGAGGTTGAAGCAAGAGATTGCAAGTTCAAGAGCAGCCTCGGCCACATGATTCCCTCCTTCCTGATTTCCATTCCCCAAACCATTTGTCTTCGGAAAGGGAAGGTAACTCCATCTTGTAAAATTCTGTAACTGCTGGTTAACTATTCAAAAATATTCTAGAGTCTCTGCCACTTCTAGGTTTATTAAACAAAGACAGAATGATCTCTGAGAGTCAGTCAAAGAGAGGGAAGAGGGATTATATGAGGAAGGGGGGGGGTCAAGACCATGATGGGGAAAATCTACAGAGACAACTGAACCAGGCTCAAAGGGACTCACGAACTTTTGACCGACAGCTGTGGAGCCTGCATGGCACCGGACTAGGTCCCCTGCATACGGGAGACAGTGGCATAGCTGGGTCTGTTTGAGAGGCCCCTGGCAGTGTGATCGGGATCTATCCCTGGGGCATGACCGACTTTCTGGATCCCATTACCTATGGGCGGACACCTTGCTCACCCCTGATAAAATGTGGAGGGGCTTGGTCCTGCCTCAACTGAATGTACCAGGCTTAGCTGTCCCCCCACGGGAGAGCTCACCCTGTTGGAGGAGGGGATGAGGGGTGGTGGTGGGGAACAAGAGGAGGGATGAGAGGGGGATCTGTGATTGGTATGTAAAATGAATTAAAAAAATTAAAACAAAAAAGGAAAGACATTTCTTTTGCTTTTTATCACCAGTTGGCTCAAGTTGTCTCCAAATGGGGAAAAAAAAATTCTTTTCTACCAATTACTTCCCCATTTCCCCTTACACTTGTATCTCTCATTCTGAATGAATACAATAATTAATTCTTTTTTTTTTTTTTTTTTTTTTTTTTTTTTTTTTCGAGACAGGGTTTCTTGTGTATTTGCGCCTTTCTGAGCTCACTGGTAGCCAGGCTGGCTCGAATCACAGAATCCGCCTCCTCTCCCCGATGCTGGATTAAAGCGTCGCACCACGCCGCTATTTTATTTTATTTTTTTTTTTGAGACTGGGTCGCTGTAGCCGAGGCTGGCCTTAAACTCACTTTATAGCCAAGGATGACTTTGGATTCCTCCTTGTCTGGACGCCACCTTTCTGGTGGAATGCTGGGATTACAGGCGTGCACGCTGGTTCCAGGGCTTGTGTACGTGTGTCTCTTATTGAATCATAAGGGCTGGTTCAAAAAAAAAGAACTAGAGATGGTTGTTTTCTTTAAAA
This sequence comes from Peromyscus leucopus, assembly GCF_004664715.2. Taxonomy (NCBI): domain Eukaryota; kingdom Metazoa; phylum Chordata; class Mammalia; order Rodentia; family Cricetidae; genus Peromyscus; species Peromyscus leucopus. The sequence goes on along the minus strand of NC_051069.1, from coordinate 25,163,411 downwards.
GGCTAGAGTTACACAAAGAGGCTGTTTTTATCAGAATAAAAATAAAACTGTTATAGAGGCTCAAGCTGTGGTAAAATGGCCATTATCGGCTGTGAAAATTGTAATTTGTGAGGACCAGTGTTACTTTAATGGAAAAGAAAAACAGGCTGGGGAGTAGTGAGGAGTACAGAGGCGGGTTGTTTTTGAGTTCTCCCTTCCTTCCCTCTCGTCCTCCCTCCTACTATATCTTCCTCTTTTCCTCTCTCCTTCCTCCTTCATTTCCCACCCTCTCCTCCTCCTCCTTCCTCTCTCTCCTCCTCCTTCCTCTCCTCCTCCTTCCTCCCTCTCTTTCCCTCACTGCCTCCCTCTCTTTCTCTCTCCCTCACTGCCTCTCTCTCTCTCTCCTCTTTCTCTCCTCCTTCTTTCTCTCTCCCTCTTGATCTCCCTCTCTCCCTCTCTCTCCCTCTCTTTCTCTCTCTTTTCTCTCTCTCTTTCTCCTCACTGCCCCCTCCTCTCTCTCTTTCTTCCTCTCTCCCTCTTGCTCTCCCTCTCTCCCTCTCTCTCCCTCTCTTTTCCTCACTGCCTCCCTCCCTTTCCCCTCCCTCCCTGAGCTTCTATAGAGTGGGGCTAAGTGGAACTGATATTTGAATATGCAAAGAAGTTGTATTAAAAATTGACAAATGTATTGCTGATTACTTCTCCTGTAATAAAATCAATTTCTTGTAAGGATCTGAAGCAAATGATTTTTTTAAAAGCAAAACTTTTAACCTCTGAATTATTTGTGCTCTACTTTGAATTAAGGGCCTACTTTTCTGTGTAGATAAGAATCATTTGTAATTAGCACATCAATTATTTGTATGCAAATGGCTATTTCTAAAGTAACAGCAAATGCTCCATTAACTTAAACAGTCTCTTCATAAATTTGTTTTAACCTTGCTGTTACTTTTTTTTTATAGACTTATAAAAGTAAATTTTAGTTAAGGCCGCTGATGAATTATCATAAATCCCAAGTGAGGAAGGTCCAAATTAATGAGGCTTTCCTATAAATTCATCCAAGGGCAGAGTGGGAGACTGTCCGAGAGAGAGCAGATGCTTAGTTGACAGGAGACCCCGAGGAATCCTATTTATCGAGGGCTTACATGTGCCAGCCAGTCAGCCGAGTGCTCTCCATGCATGGCATCATTTAATGCTCCCAACAACATGGTGATTTAGTTGACACTCCCATTTCAGACACTAGCAGTGAGGCTCCAGACGATTTGGTAATCCGGCCAAAGTATAGCTGTAAAAGTTCCCATCCTATAGACTTAGACCCAGATCGGCCTCAGCTAATGTTCCTGCTCTTCCCTGAGAGGCGGCATGTCTGGGGCATCCAGAACCATCCCTGGTGATCTCCACACATGCCTCCATCTGCTTTTGACTCTCCACCTCTTTCAGGCTCTCCATCCATCTCTAGCCTTTGAGTCTTAGTGTCTTGGGACTCTTACAAGTCCACTGCCAAATTGGAGGAACTAAATCAGTCAGGGTTATTGGCTGTTGAAGGCCATGGAAAAAGACAGTTAAAACTCTAACGAACAGCGGCGGGGAATGGTGGAGACAGTTTGTGAAGGCATTTTTGTCAGCTGATTTATAACCAACTTTTGAAATGAAATTTAATAAATCTAGGAAGATATATGAACCTTCCAGGGCTTTTTATATGAATTGTTTGTAACTGTGTGTGTGGTGTTTTTTTTTTTTTTTTTTAAAATCCCCAGAGAGCTTCCCTTCAGCTTTTCCCATATGTTTCCTGAATTCTTGGGAAATGAGCTCTAGGGATGAGCGATCCTGTCTAGCCTCTTACATCTCTCTCATCACTGGAGGAATGTTGACGGTTTCATGTGAGGCCAGCTTCTTTATTTTAGAGTAGGAGAGTGCAATAGGACACAGGAGACGGTGACTGTGGCCTTCCTCTCCTGGAGCGTCATTCTGGGCACATCACATATTTCCTAAACGTCCTCACATCCCGTCCCTCTCCAATCCCTACCAGTATACTTCAGGAGTGGAGGATGCCGCTGTGGCTACCCCTCGCCAGTGACTGCCCAGGTAGACCTCAGCTCTTCACTCCTCACTCGAAGATGTTTACTGAGGGACTACTGAGTACCAGGCACTTGCCCAGTCTTCTAGGAAGAGAAGAGTAAATAAGACTCTTCAATCTTTTGCTCTCCTGAAGTTTCTTCAGCAGCCTGGTAAGTAGACAGATAACAACCTAAATAAATTAGCAAGATAATTTTAGCTAGCAACAGATTGCACAAAGAGCCTAGGAATGTAGATTGAGGCCATATGTGAGTAGCATGGGTTTATAGTGAGTGGTCACAAAACTTCCTAACCCTCTCTAACTTCTTGGAAGGATCCACAAGACATGGGGGATGACTAGGGCAAAGTTCCTGAGATTAAAAAAAAAGAAGAAGAAGAAAGAAAAGAGAAAAAACTAAATACAAAAATCAGTTGACACCAAAAAAAAAAAAAAAAAAAAAAAAAAAAAAAACAAAAAAAAAAAAAAAAAAAAACAACTAAAAGCAAAAAAGAACCAGTGTGCATCTGGGTGTGTAGTCCCAATGCCTGGGAGACGAGGAGCTCTAGCTGTGGGTGACCCTGGGCTGCAGGATGAAATTCTGTCTCAACCGGACAAATTGACATGAAACAAAACAGCCACCACCAGAGGAACCATTGGAGCTAGGGCATAATAAGCTACGGTCCATTGTATATGGGGGTCACACAGGTCCTGCTTGAAATTCTGTAGTTTATTCTAAATCGGTGGTTCTCAACCTTCCTAACACTGTGACCCTTTGATACAATTCCTCATGTTGTGGTGATCCCCCCAACCATAAAATTATTTCCTTTTACTTCATAGCTAAAATTTTGCCACGGTTATGAATCAGAATGTAAACATCTAACAGGCAGGATCTCTGATCTGTGCCCTCTGTGGGGGCCGCGGCCCACAGGTCGAGAACCACTGTGGTAAATGCAGCGGGTGTTTCAGAAGAATCTTCTGGCTGCCTCATGAATGAAGTCTCAAAGCAGTTGTTGTTTCTTAACTGGGTGGGTAGGGGGGAGTAGATGGGGTCAAAGTGTCACCAGCCACAGGAACAACTGGCCCTAGTCTGGAACTGCCCTAGAGCTGCTGCCGATGGGGTTGACTGAAGTAGGAGGTCTGGCAGAGGTGAGCAAAGGGGACGGATCCCTTGTGAGTCCCACTAAAACATTCATGTGTACACGACACCAGTCAGCATCCACAACACAGCAACAGCTTCAACAGACTTGGGGTAATTGTTTCCTTTCCTTTCCTGGCCATACCCAGCTTCTGTCTCGGTTTCTTCCGCTAAGATGACTCCATCCTCGCCTGTGACAGCCTGTGATCCCATCCTCCTCATGCCATCACGTGGTCATTGTTTGAAGGCGCCTCAACCCACCGGTGTATAGAATTTCCTGGCTTAAGGGGTTTGGCTCAGAGGTGGGCCAGTAAGAGTGAAGCTTAGCATTCTTGTTCAAGATCTGCAGGTGACACTCTCTCTGTGGGTACGATGTGTTGTGCAGCTCTAATTGTTTCTGGAAGTCATCTTTGGAGCAGCCCAAGGAAGCTGCCATGTGACGGGGGCACTAATAAGAGAATGATGGAGATCTGGAGTTGGGCTTTCTTCAAAACGTTTATGGAATGCTTTGTGACAGTGTAAACTGGTATTTCATTTTTATTTACTTATATTTGAGATAGCGTTTCATGTAGCCAAATGCTGGTTTGGCTTGAACACATTGTTTAGCTAAGGCTGGCCTTGAATTCCTGATCCTCCTGCCTCTGCCTCCCAAGTTCTGAGATTAACATTTTGCACCACCATCTGTAATTTGGTCTTTTTATTGTTTTGAAACCCAGAACTTTTCAAAATGTTCACTGCATTCACTGGAATGTAAGAACATGTGTGGTGGTATTGTGTTCCCCAAAATATTCTGCACCCTAATAAACTTATCTGGGGTCAGAGGACAGAACAGCCACTAGATAGACATAGAGGCTAGAAAATGGTGGCACACACACCTTTAATCCTGTCACTTGGGAAGCAGAGATCTGTCTGGATCTTTGTGAGTTTAAGGCCATACTAGAAACAGCCAAGTATGGTGACTCCACGCCTTTAATCCCAGGGAGTGATGGCAGATAGCAGAAAGGTATATAAGGCATGAAAACCGGGAACTAGAAGCTTTTGGCCTGGTTAAGCATTCAGGCTTTTGAGCAGCAGTTCAGCTGAGATTCATTCTGGATGAGGACACAGAGGCTTCCAGTCTGAGGAAACAGGATCAGCTGAGGTATTGGCAAGGTGAGGTAGCTGTGGCTTGTTCTGTATCTCTGATCATCCAGCATTCACCCCAATACCAGGCCTCAGGTTTGATTTTATTAATAAGACTCTTTAAGATTCATGCTACAAACATGGTCTCCCTGAAGTAGAGACAGAAGGCCACTGAGAAGAACAAGTTGGAGTGAGAGGTTTAAGTAAGAATATTACGAGACATTGTCAACTCGACAGATTCTAGAGTCCCCTGAGGGAAGGGCCTCTGGGCTTGTCTGTGAGGAATTATCTCAATTATGTTAACTGATGATAAGAGCCATCTTCACTGTGGGCGGGACCATTCTCTACACAGGGGATCCTGACTGAATGGAAAAGGGAACTGAGCAACAGCTCGCATTCACTGTTTTCTGCTTCCAGAGTGTGGACACCATGTAACCCATGGCTTCATGTTTCTTCTGCCTTGAGTTCCCCACCATGATGCACTGTACCTTGAAAATGTGAATTAAAATAAAACCCATTTTCCATTCCGTTGCTTCTTGTCAGGACAATTTTTATCACAGCAATTGAAAAAGGCATCTGAGTGAAGGGGGATTCTAGAATTATTAAGCATGCAGAATCGCAATAGAAGAATCAGAACCCACCTGGGAAGCAACAAGAAGCCTAGCTGCCATGGAGGAATTGAAAGCAGTAATGCTTTAAAAAACTGAAGGTTCTCCTCTATAGCTGAGCCATCCTAAAGACAATTAATGTTGAGGAGATAGGGCAGGATCTTCTGGTACCTTCCAGGTATAATCAGCATCAAGTTCCACAGAATTGGAACAAAATGGTGCAGAAGGCTTGGAAGAGATAAAGAAGTTGAGCATGCAGGACATAGGGCCTCACTGTCCCAGAATAATGGAATGCATACTGCTGTCATTGACTTGGTAACCTTACCACAAAACCACACAGAGCCGTGGCCAACAGCAGAGAAATTTGTTGGCAAAGGAGTTGGGGATGGGGACCTGCCCAATCTTTGACTTCTTTTCAACAACACTAAATACTAAATGTTTCTGTTTGTTTGTTTCTGGTTTGTCTTTCAAGACAGGGTTTCCTTTCTCTGTGTAGACTAAATGTTTCTGATGTGGATTCCCTTCCCAGAAAATGTTGCCAACTCAGAATATATGCCCCATGTGTTGTTTGAGGGCATATAAATTGCATAAAATAATTATTAGTGCCTTATGTGGAGTTTCAAAATCATGAAGCTTTGATTTTAAATCCTGAAAAGGAATGATATGGCTGGCAAGATGGCTCAGGGGGTAAAGGTGATTGGTGCCAAGCTTGATGACCTGAGTTTGACCCCTGAGACCCATGTGGCAGAAGAAGAGAACTCACTCCCACAATTTTCCCCCAACTTCCACCGTGTGCCATGGCAAAAGTGCACACACACACACACACACACACACACACACACACACACACACCAGAGTAAAATAAATATTTTAAAAATAGTTTAGCTTAATTTAAAAGGGTTGATCACAGAGTATTTAAAAACATGTCTTACATGGCTGGAGAAATAGCTCATCTGTTAAGAGCACTGGCTGATCTTCCAAAGGACCAGGTGCTGCTCTCCCAATTCCCAGCACGCACATGGCAGTTTACAACTCTCTGCAACTCCAGTTCCAGGTGATCTGGCATCCTCACACAGGCACACATACAGGCAAAACCCCAATATACATAAAAAATAAATAAACCTTTAAAAAAATGTCTTGCATACCTATAACCTCTACAAAAGTTAGACATAATAGCAGACATAATAATGATTATATTCTTCACTGGAGAAAAACTACTTGAAGATGATCCTTATTTGGTTAAAATGAAACTAAAATAAAAATTCAGGAACTGAGAATTAATTATATAAAAAAAATCCCATAAGCACCAAAACTATTTAAACATAATTGAAAGCTACATCCTCTATAATTTAAATCCATGAGAAAATTTAAATCATGATTACTTATTTTCATAACTATTCAGCATAATACACATTTATTATTTTTCCTCAGCTTTATTAAGATATAATTGACAAATAAGTTGGGTATGCTTATGGTGTGTAGTGTGGTCTTCTCTGTGTTAAATTCTTTTCCTGTTGCCTCTGGCAAGGGCAACTTGAAGGAGAAATGGCTTATTCTGGCTCACAATCCAGGAGTACAGACCACCCTAGCAGGGGGTTAATGTGGCCGGGGCTTGGAACAGCTGCTCACAACACATCCACAGTCAGAAGACCAGGAACACAGAATGTTGAATACATGCTACGGCTCAGTTCCAGTTCTCCATTTACACAGTCCACTATCACATCCAGGGAATGGTGCCACCCATAGTGGATGGATCATCTCACCCCAGTTAATGTAATGAAGATAATCTCCCACAGACATGTCCATGTTAAATTACTGTTGACATTGATCGTCACATTTGGTCTATGTACATATTGTGAAGCAACGACCACAATCCAGGTAGTCTACCCATGTACCACCTCACAGGGCTTTGTTGTTTCTAACTTTGTCTTGAAATCACCATCCAGTCTTTTGGCAAAATTTAAGAACATATTTCAGTATTATTCAGTAAAATTACTATATTATTCATTAAAACCCTAGAAACTGTTGTCTTAGGATCAAATGTTTGCATCTTTAATCTACCTCTCCCATTTCCTCCACCCGTCAGTCCCCGGCACAATTCTATTGTCTGTGTCTGTCCATTCAAGTCTTTAGATTTCTTCTGTAAATAGGACCATAGTTTCATTCTAACTTTCTCTAGCTCTTCTTTTTCATAGTGCCTTCAAGTTTCATTCAGGTCGTCAAGATGGAGGGGTTGCCTTCTTTTCAAAGGCTGAAAGTCTTCCATTGTGTACAGTTCCTTTTTTCACATTTTAACTGTGTTTTCTTTGTCCATTCATTCTCCAGCTATGTCTAAGCTGGTGAATGATGGTGCCATAAACATGAAGTGCAGGCATCACATCAAGATATTGATTTCAGCCGGGCGGTGGTGGCACACACCTTCAATCCCAGCACTCAGAAGGCAGAGCCAAGTGGATCTCTGTGAGTTCAAGGATAGCCTGGTCTACAGAGTGAGATCCAGAACAGGCACCAAAACTACGCAGAAACCCTGTCTTGAAAAACCCTGTCTTGAAATATATATATTTCAATTCCTTTGGCTATATACCCAGAAACTAGGTGGGCAAACCATATGGCCATACTATATTTAGTTTTTCTTTTCTTTTCTTTCTTTCTTTTTTTTTTTTTTTTTTTTTTTTTTTTTTTTTTTTTTTTTTTTTTTTGGTTTTTTGAGACAGGGTTTCTCTGTGTAGCTTTGCGGCGCCTTTTCCTGGAACTCACTTGGTAGCTCAGGCTGGCCTCGAACTCACAGAGATCCGCCTGGCTCTGCCTCCTGAGTGCTGGGATTAAAGGCGTGCGCCACCACTGCCCGGCTTTATATTTAGTTTTACAATGAACTTCCAGTTTTCCATAATGGCTTCACGGGTTTCTAGTCCCACCCAGAACATCTAAGAGTTGCTCCTCTCTGTGTCTTTGCTAGCATGGGGTGATACCTTATTGTAGTTTTGATTTGAATTCCATTGATTTCTAGACTCTATTGGCTTCTGCATCTCTTCTTTGGAAAAATATCTGTTTAGGCCTTTGCCCGATTAAAAAGGTTTGAACCTTTAGTTATATTGAACAAACTCTAACTTTCAGATATTAGGCCCGTATCAGAGATGTGTTTGCAAATGTTTCCTCCTAAGGAGGAGCTTTTTGTTTTTACTGTTTTTTGGTGGGTTCTTGGCAGCATATTTAAAAAAAAAAAAAAAAAAAAATCCCCAGAACGAATGTTAAGGATTCTTAACATGTTTTTCTTTTAGGAGTTTTGAAACTTTTTGTTTTGTTTTGTTTCCTGTGAGTTGTTTTCTGTGAGTGGAACACAACAGGACCATTTCCAGCTGTTTTCTGTAAGTGGAGCGTGACAGAGACCGGACCTCACTCTTTCACTTAGGCATAAGCAGCTTGTGAAGATTCTGTCCTTTTCTTTTCAGTTCTTGGTACTCTTAGCCAGATGTCAAGTGTGTGTGTGTGTGTGTATGTGTGTGTGTGTGTGTGTGTGTGTGTGTGTGTTTATTTCTGGTCTCTCTGTTCTATTCCATTGGTCTCTGTGTCCCTTTTAATGGTATTGCTATATTGTGTTGATTACTATAGCTTTGCAATGAAGTTTGAAACCAGAGATGATGATTCCATTTTTGTTTTTTATTCAAGATTATTCAAGTTATTGAATATTTTATTCAAGTTATTTTAGGGTCTTTTATCGTACCAAACAAGTTTCAAGGTTGATTTTTTTCTTTTGTTTTTGTATGAACCTATATGAGCATGTACATGCAGGTATAGGTAGAGGCCAGAGGTCAGCGTTAGATGCCTTTTCATCCACCTTATTTGTTTTATACACTGTCTTTCATTGAACCTGAAGCTCCTCAGCAGGATGGACTGGCTGGCCAGCGAGGCCTCCAGGAACCTCACGTCTCCACTCCACAACTGCTGGTATTACAGGCTTTTTGTGAGTCCTGAGGATCTGATTCAGATGATCACACATACACAGGCTTTTTGTGGGTCCTGAGGATCTGAATTCATGATCACACATACACAGTGAGCACTGACCCACCAAGCCATTTCCTCAGCCTAGGATTGATTTTTATATTTCTGGGGAAAATGCTATTGTCATTTTCATTATTGCCTTGAACCCACAGATTCTTTTGTGTTGTGTAGATATTTTAACAATATTAATTCTAGCAACCCAAAGAACACAGAGAAGCTTTGCATTTTCTGTCTCCAGTTTCATGGCTTTTGGCATATATATCTTCCACATCCTTCGTTACACTTATTCATAAATATTTTATTCTGTCTAATGAAGTTATAAACGAGCTTGCTTTTGGAGCTCACCTTCTGATAGTTCATTGTTAGCATACAGAGACTCAAAAGATCTCTGCACTTTTCCTTTTTACCCTTCCAGTTTACTGAACCAGTTAATCAGTGATCCGTTTTTGCTTCTTTGTGATGGACCTTTTAGAGCAGTGGTTCTCAACCTGTGGGTCATGACCCCCTTGGGGCTCACATATCGGATATCCTGCATACCAGGTATTTATGTTACAATTCACAACAGTAGAAAATTAGCTATGAAGTAGCAACAAAATAATTTTATGGTTGGGGGTCAGCACGACATGAGGAACTGTATTAAAGGGTTGAGGCATTAGGGAGATTGAGAGCCATTGTTTTAGAGTTTTCTATAAGTCATCAGACACACTGTTCATTCTTCCTTCTGGATCTGAGGGCACTGTCCTCTTTTCTTGCCAACTGCTGTGCCTAGGACTTCCAGTACCATGTTAAATAGAAGCAGGGAGAGTGTTCCCCATGTTAGAGGAACACTTTCAGCTTTACAGCAAGGACCATAATGTTGGCTGTGGGCTTGTTTTGTATATCAAACCATTGTTGGACCCCAGGGACAAACCTTCCTTGATCATGGTAAGTGATTCTTCTCTTCCTTTTCCTCTTCCTCCTTTTTCTCCTCCTCTTCTTTTTTTTATTTAGTGTGTGTGTGAGTGAATGTATGTGTGTGTGTTTGTGTTTGTGTGTGTGTGTGTGTGTGTGTGTGTGTGTGTGTGTGTACACGTGCCACTAAGAACATGTGAAAGTAACAGAAAACTTGAGGGAATTGTTTTCTCCAGCCATATGTGTGTTCTGGAAATTGGACTCAGGCTATTGGGCTTGGCATGAGTGCCTTTACCTGCTGAGTCCTGAATAATGCTTTGACTGTTTTGTTGAATTCAGTTTGTTAGTTGTTTTTTTTTTCCAATCTATGTTGGAAAATTTTGAAGCATTGCGCTAATCTCTCTTTCTCTCTTTAAATATTTGGATACTTGGTAGAATTTATAAATGAAAATATTTTGGCATGGGATTCTCTCTCTCTCTCTCTCTCTCTCTCTCTCTCTCTCTCTCTGTGTGTGTGTGTGTGTGTGTGTGTGTGTGTGTGTGTGTGTGTGTGCAACAATTCATTTCTGTCCAGCTGTCTCAGCATGGCAGACCTCATGATTGATTCCATTTTTAATTGAAATAGAATTACATCCCTTTCTCTATCTCTCTTTCATTCCTCCAGCCCCTCCCAGCTTCCCTCGCTCCAACCCCTCCTACATCTCCCCACTTCTCAAGTTGATGATCTTATTTTCTTTAACTATTATTCTTATATATGTCTGACCCATTTTTTTATGTGTACTTGGAAATGTCCTCTGAACACCTCAATTTATTTAAAGTTTGTATGGCTTCAGCCAGGATTTCTACTGGAGGAAATCAAGAAGTCACTGATTTTTTTTCTAAAATGATTATCAAATATGTGGTCATTCATAGATATCTCACTCGGTGAAGTTATGTGGGTGGCAGAAAATTGAGATGACAAAAATTTGGTCCAGAAACTCGATTTCTACCCCTAAACTCTAAAGGCGCTGCCAAGATGCAGGATGGCAGTTGTCCCTCAATAGCCTCATAAAGTGAATTAGATAGAGTTATTGATCAATTTTGATGTTCCAGGACAATTTATATAGCACAAAGATGATGTGTTTCTTCAAAGTTGAAAATATACACTGTAAAAGTCTTGTTTGAGAACCTTTATTTCCGAGAAAACAATATTTTGGTTGACTTGTTGAACAATTGAAATATATTAAACAACTGCAAAATACTCATTCTTGTCAAGCTGAAACAGAATATTCCCCAGGATGGATCACATGTCGGGGCAGAAAACAAAGCTTAACAAATTCAAGTAGACTCAAATAGCATCAGGCGTGTGTGCCTTCTGAACACAGGGTGTTAGACTAGAAATCAGGGCAGGAAACTCAGGGAGTTCCCAAACACACTGAAATGGTACAATACCAAAGGGCCAGTCAAAGAGTCTAAACGGAAATTAAGGCTCATCCTACAAGACAGACAAAAATGGACACAATATCCTGAAACTTATGAGCATAAAAACGGGTTTTAAAAGGAACATTTGCATTATACACGCCAACCCTTTGTGTGTGTGTGTGGGGGGGAATCAGGTCTCAGACAACCTAACTTCACAGTCAAAGGCAGTAAAAGAAGGGCGAGGCAAACCCAGAGGCAGCAGAAGAGAGCAGATGGCACCAGGGCAGGAGGAAGTGAAATGGAGGACAGGGAACAGCAGAAAAGGTGGAAGATGCGGATGGTTTGCAAGAGAATTCAAACTTTTGGCTGGACTGATGATGGGGGAGGGGTGACTGAAACACAGTCATAAATGAAAGCGAGAGCATGGCACCCCAGGCTGCAGGATTTTAAGGGATCGCCAGAGGCCATGAGGACCAAGTATAGACTCACAACTATATCCCAACAAGTTAGGGAACAAAAGGAAATGGTAAAGTCCTGGAAACATGCTGTAGTCATGACAGCATCATGAAAAAAAAAAAAATTCTAGTGGACCAATAATGAGTGAGGAGACTGAATCAATAATTAAAGATCCTTCCAATAAAGAAAATCTAGGGGCCAAGGAGATAGATCGGTTGGTAAAGAGTTTGCTTCACAAGAGTGGGGACTGGAGTTTAGTTTCCAGCTCCCACATAAAAAGCTGGTGTGGTAGTCATGTGAACACCGGGAAGACAGAGGCAGTTGGATTCCTGGGACCCACTGGCCAGCCAGTATGGCCTAATTGGTGAGTGGCAGGTCAATGAGATCCCTGCCTCAAAGCATGTGGATGATGTTCTTAAAGATGTCACCTGAAGTGGTCCTCTGGCCCTCAAACATATGTATGCATTTCTAGTTTCATTTCTGTTACTATGATAAAATAGTGAAAAAAAATGCAACTTAGGGGGAAAAGGGACTTACTTCTATTGGTGAAATTATTAAGGCCACTCCACATAGTTAAAAGGGAGGTTTATTTTGTGGGGTAACTTACAACTGAAGGGATAGGTAACAGGGTCTGGGAAAGGTGTGGCACAGTCTGGTGGTGTTCTCTGGAGAACTCTGCTCCATCTACCTCCAGCATCCAGGGTCCAGGAACCAAGAGAGCCAGCACATCCAGATCTCGGGTCTTCAAGGTCCTCTCTTGGCCCCACCTTGTAGGCGTGACAGTTACAGAAGCCTCAGTGGGGGTTGGAACTTCCAGATCAAAGCTGGAATGGCTACCCACTACATACTTCAGTTTATAATTTCAGGTTACAGCCAATCATTGTGGGAAAGTCAAGGCCAGAGTTTTAAAAAAACAAACTAGTTTTATCACTTCCTTGGGTCAAGAGCAGAGAGAGATGAATTTTATACATGCTCAGTTGCCTTCTTTCTTGTGCTTAGTTTGATATCTCTATTCTTACATAGTTCAGGACCTTCTGCATAGGGAATGGTGCCATCCACAGTGGGCTGGATCTTCCTATGTTAATAAACTTAAGATAATCCCCCATTGACAAGTCCACAGGTGAACCCAATATAGACAATTCCTCACTGACACTTTTCTTCTAAGTGATTCTAGGTTGTGGCATGTTGACAATTATAGTTAACCACCAAGAGAATATTCCATATCTTGTATGAGGAGATACTTCATAGGAAGGAAACCCCAGGAAGCACTGGAATAGTCAAGATTTAAAATCATTGTTAATTCCTTCTCCTCCTTTTGAAGTCAAACTAATCTTCATTTCTGTCCAACTCTCTCAGCATGATCAACTTCACGATTGGAACAATTTTTAAATATTTTTAATTGAAATAGAATTATTTCACTTTTCCCACCTCCCTGTCCTCTCTCCAGCCTCTCCCATGGACCCTCCCCTGAACCCCTCCCATATATCCCCAACTCTCAAGTTGATAGACTTTTTTCTTTGATTATAGTTATACACGTGTGTATATGTACATGTATTTACATAGATACATATACATCTCACATCTACAGTCTGCTGAGTCTATGTTTGTTGCTAATGTGCTGGTTTCAAGGCTGGCCATTCCACAATGGGCAACCATTAATGGAGTTAATCCCTGGGGGAGGTTACTTCTCCCAGTAGACAGTAGTTGCCTGTAGGGACCCTATGAAATTCCCCCACCTTCCATGTTAACATGTTCGTTGATATTTATCATCATTCTGGTCTTGTTGATGTAGACATTTCTAGGAGAAGCTGTTTCACCACAGACTTTTCTGGTATTCTGGCTCTTACAGTCTTTCCACCCCCTCTTATGTGACGTTGTCTGAGGCAGGGATGCAGGTGCTGTGATTGGATGTTAGCCCCAGGCTCCCCCACAGACTGGTGATCTCTGTGCTGTGTCCCGTTGTGGTTTTCTGTGATGGTCTCTGTCTTTGATAAGGGGTGGGAGCTACGTCTAGGCAGAAAAAGTGGACCTTGAGCACACAATTTTTAAATCTCCTGCAAGTGCCTCTCATTGTTGCTCTGTTTTAGTGCAGCATCTTAAGGGCTAATTCTAGCCGATGAGTGGATCCTGGTTGCCATGACAGTTTACCAGTGTGAAGTTAGGGGAAGAGAGGGTAGCAAGCTGGTTCCAGAAGATGACCTGCAGTTACAGAGGCAAGCTGCTTTATTCAGACCTCCCAACTACCTTATTGTCAGGGACAAGGACAGAATCTCTAGTTAGTGGAAAAATGCAGATCCCCAATAAGACAGGGAACTAGATCATCTTACAGTCAGGTTGCCTAGCAACAGGACATTGAGTCAGAGCCCTTGACCCTTTCACCCTGTAAACATCCTATACAAACATCCTGTTAGCTTGCCCCACCTTATGCAGATGACAGCTTCTTGCCCCCCACCCTGCAGGAACTATATAAACCCTTCTGGAAGAAAATAAAGTTGCACCTTGATCAGAATCCAGACTTGGTGTCTTTCCTTTGTGTCTCCTGTCCCTACATTCCCTCCTTAGGGTGGTCGAGAACCTGTTGTAGCCCTGCAGGTGGGGCACCTTATTTCTTGTTCGTTACCTTCTTCTGATACACTGAACTACAGTCACCAAGCTGGCCTGAATATCATGTGTTTTAGAAACCAGAAGATCTCAATAAATGGCAAAGATTATTGGCTAAAGGTCTACCCATTACTAACAGAAACATGTCTTGGACTGTTTGAGAATACTCTAATGGAGTACAATGGACAACAGCAGAAGTTTATTTGCATCTTGTTCTGGAAACTTGAAATTTAGAAGTTCAGGGGTCACATATGGTGAGCACCTTCCTGCTAGCTCATATGAAAGTGAAAGCAATCATATCACAAGCATGGACGAGAGACCACATGGGACGAATACCCTTTAAAGGGTAACCGACCTCCTCAATAATGACAAGCAATTGTTTTGACCATCTGTTCATTGTTTGTCTTTGGTTTTGTTGTTTGAAACAGGGTTTCATGTAGCCCAGGCTGGCCTTGAGCTGGCCATATAACTGAGCATGACCTTGAACTTCTACTCTTCCTTCTTCCACCTCCTAAGTTGTGGTAGTCCAGGCACAAACCACCGTGCTGACTGTCTGCATTGCAGAGGAGTGAACCCTGGGCTGTGTGCGAGCGAAGTCGAGCTGCCTCCCTCAGCATTCTGTTGAAGACAGAGCTCTGCTGATTGTCTCTTAGATGTCCCATCCCTTACCACTGCTGCACTATGGCCTGAGTTTTCGAATAAGAACTCCAGAGGACATAGTCAATCCACAACAATAACATTTCATCAACAGCAATAGAATTACTCTCAGAAAAAAAGATATTTTTGTACATTCTTCATTCTATAGTTTAACACTTCCACTATGATGTAATTTTTAATACAATCAGTTGGTATAAAAATACCAATTTTAGCTTACATGTTTTTACTTCAAACTGTTAAACATCTTTAATTCCCAGAAATTAAGACTAGTCATTATCTGTGTGCCCATCACCCAGATTTTGAGATGGCAAGTTTAATATAACATTATATTATATATGTGTGTATGTGTACTATGGTATAGCTCAGTTGTAGAGTGTTTCTTACATGCAGAACACTGTTGAATCGCCAGCCTCATAAAAGTAGACATACATACAGACAGATGTTGCTTTGTGTTTTTAATATCTGTTATATTTAGCATATTTAGCATTACATGTATCTGTTTTATGCTTTTTTACATCTGTTGACTTCAATACAAACAGACCTAACTAATTCTGTTCATTTTTGTGTTGTGTTCAATGCCTGTCTTTATCCAATCCTGTATTGGGTGGACACTGAATTTTCACCAATCTTTCATTGTCATAAGTACTGTGTACCTGTGACAGCATCTTCAGGGTTTTAGATGTCTTAGATACTGTCACATTTTCCCAACACAAAGTCCTTGTATCAATTAGCTAGGCCCAGCAGTGATCTGCCAAGGCTCCCACCCTCCCACTCCCCGCCCTCCTCCTCAGCAGTTCTCATCTCTGTTCTTGATGGGTTCTGTTGACTGGAGGCTTCTCCCATCTCATAAATTATGAGTGTACCACATTCTGTCTTGTTGCATCTTAGCTTTAAAACCTCCCTTTGAGGGAGACTTTCAGGTAAAATGATGGATTAGAAGCTTCCCTGTGTTTCCAAGTAAAAGACAAGTGAAGATTAAAAACCAATAGACTCCATTTCTTTCATGAGAAAGAACCAAAGGAAAAAAAGAAATAAGACTAAGTGGGATGGTCTCAAAGAAGCACCAGGAGTCGCTGCCCATCCGTGCACATGTGAGGCTGCTGCTGAGGCTGGTGCCGAGCCTGGCCAGAGCCAGCAGTAGCTGTCAGGGCTGCGTTCTCTCTCTCATATTGACACCATGAGGACAATGACCTAGAGAGAGACAGACTGGACTGCAGACATGCAACCCGGGGCTGGATGTGTTAAGTGTGCTGGAACACAGCAGACTGTGGAGTGCTGGGCAGAGTGGACTTAGAGCCTGGGTCTAAGGTGCTCCCTGGAGGTCCTGGATGGAGATGATAGCCTGCATGAGCAGGACAGGAACGTGAAAGGTACACTGTTGTGTGTGGCATGTGCCTGGGGAGGAGTAAGAGCAGAAAGTGAAGTCTCAAACTGCCTCTCAACAGGAAGGACATAGTAACTTGTTTGTGGGATGTTTCACCCCTGCCTTCAGGGACAGAGATTGCTACAAAAGAAAGGGGTGGGGTATTATATCACCTGGATCAGGACAGAAAGGAATAGGGATACAATATCTTCAATTTCATTTATTTTCTTATTATTTTATATATCATTTGCTGGTTTGTTTGTTTGAGACAGGGTCTCTGTGTAGCCCCAGATGGCCTGGAACTCATTACGTAGACCAGGCTGATTTTGAACTCACAGCCTGCCTTGGCCCCCACAGTGCTAGGATTAAAGGCACATACCACCATTCCCAGCTTGAGACAAGATTTTTGATAACTGATCCAGTCTGGCTTTGAATTCACTCTGTAGAGCAAGCTGGTCTTGAACTCAGAGAGATCGGCCTGCTTTTGCTCCCCAAGTGCTAGGATTAAGTACATGTACCACCATGCCTGACATGTTTTATATAATTTTCAGTTATACCTCTATGCTTTAATAGTTGTTTTAAATCCAATTTCACTGAGGGATGAGCCACTTCTGTGGCTCTTTGCACATACTCACCTATATTTTCCTCTTATTTCTCACACTATTAAGCCATATGCTCTCTTTCTCACCCATACTTCACTTTTCCCAATTCTCCCTCAGTTCCCTTCTTAATTATTAATAATCTTAGCTCTAAAAGCCTATAAACTACACTTCCTCCAATCAATATCTTAGTGTTTCTGTCTCCAAACCTTATCAGGGACACAACAGAGTCACACAACTGTCTTGTTCATGCAAGTTAATACTGAAACTGCTGTAAGATCATTAGGACTGTTAATGTGGATGGCTTTCCCCTTAAACAGCAATAGAGAACATAAATCCAAGTCTCTTAGGGCTCCTCTTGCTGTGATAAAACACCATGACCAAAAGCAATTGGAGAGGAAAGGGTTTATTTCATCTTACAGCTTATTGCCCATCCTCCAGGGAAGTGAGAGGAACTCAAGGTAGGAACCTAGAGGCAGGAACTGATGCAGAGGCCATGGTGGAGTGTTGTTTACCAGCTTACTCAGTTTGCTTTTTTCTATACCCTAGGACCTCCTGCCTAGGAACAACGCTGCCCAGAGTGGGATGGACCCTTCTACATCAATCATCAGTCAAGAAAATGCACTATAGGTTTGCCTTACAGGCCAATCTTATGGAAGCGTTTTCTCAATTGAGGTTGCTCTTCTAGGATGACCCCAGCCTATGTCAAGTTGACAAACAAAACAATCAGGACACCAAGTGAAGACAACTCACCAGGAAGCCTGTCATAAATAAAACAAACCGGAAGAGTGGGAAAGAAAAATATGTAAAAACGAATGGACACATCCACTGTAATAGCTATGTTAAACACACACACAAAAAAGAAACACAATATGTGAGAAAACAAGTCACTACCACATCCCCATGTATGCAGTATTCCTCAACACCAGAAACCAAAGAGAGCAAAACAGCCACAACCCCAGAAAGAAAAAAAAAACAAACAAAAAAAACTTGAGTCTTGCTTGTAAGACGGACCAATGTTCATGAAATGGTTAAGAATTTGAAGGAGACATTTAAAAACATGTAGGGGGAAAAATCAGAGTGAAAAAGAACCAGACACACGATGTAAGCAAGAGTCGATCAATCAAGTAAAGACAAAGTAGAAAGAGTAGCCAACACAGGAGGCCAAGCAGAAGAATGAGCTTCAGGCTGAAGGAAAAGGCTGGGACAATAAACATTTAAGAGACAAACTCCTAGACTCCACAGCATATCAGAAGGAACTGAGATTAAGTCTATATCCACAGCAATTATTCAATAAAACTATAGCAAAAGTTTTCCCAAGCCAGAGAAAGAAATGGTCGTATGCACACAAGAAGCATTTAGAATCCCAAATTGACGGGACCAGAGAGGATCTCCAGAAATATCCTAGTCAAAATGTCACAAATGCAAACAAAGGAATGGTGGAAAGCTGTAAGGTGGGAGAAGGGAGATGGCCAGGAGTGATGATGCTTGCTGCCAGGATGGTTACCTGAGTTCCACCCCAAGAACCCAGACGGTGGGAGAGAACTGCCTTTCACTGCTCTCCACACATGAAGTGGCATGTTCACACACAAGCAACCAATAAGTAAAGTAACTAGTTAATTAAATGCTTTTTGTTTTTAAAGCAAGTACATCATAACATCAGTTCTCTCAACAATTCTAAAACCCAGGAAAGCATGGAATGATATTTTTCAAACCCTGAAGGTAAATGACTACCAACCAAAATTGCTATGCCCAGAAAAGTTACTTCTTAAAATAGAGAAATATAGAAATATCCAAATAAACACACACCAAGACAAACCATGATGGCATAAATAACACTCCAGAGATTATTTAAAGGAATACTGTACACAGGGAAAAAGAAATAGTTTTGTCCATGAAAGCACAGGAAAAAATACATTTCATGAGAAGAATATATGAGCCAAGGAGAGCTGAGAAGGAATCCATCAGATCCGAGGTGATAAACCAGCAAGGCTTGATTCAAATAAGGGGAAAAGTAAAATAATTAACCTTATCCAACTGACTAGAGCAGCCAACAAAGCCACAGGAAATAGCAAGTCCTACTTAGTAAAAACATTAACTACAATCAGG